>NC_133135.1:86937598-87642403 GCF_048418815.1 Hemitrygon akajei
ACCTGACGGCAGCAATGAGAAGTAGGGTGGGGGTTCTTAATTCTGGATGAGATAACGCACCTTGTAGACATTCTGTAATGGATTTCCACCCAAAGCATCGTAGCTGTTGGAGCAGAGGATCCTGCTTCCTCAGTGGTGAGGAAGGCAGTCCCAAACATACCCCAGTCCCACCATCTCCTCAACTCTGTCAGGCCAGGCGTGTGAGAGATCCGACAAAGTGAAAAAGAGAAAGCATTTCATATCACACCGTTCATATCAGTTGGGAGATTGCTCTTTGGTGGTATTACTGACAGTGAGGTATTACTAGGCTATAGGTATTACTAGGCTACGGAATGACATTGTTCAGTTTGGAGATTTTCAGTGCAATAGCAAATAGAATTTAATCTTGATAAGACTGAGGTGATGCACTTTGAGAGAAATTTAATAATGTAAGTCATAAAATGAGTTTCAGGACCTTAAGGAGTATTGATACGGCATTCAGGATGCTTGCTTTCATTAGCCATTGTACAAGACTAGGGTGAAGAAATTTAAAATTCATAGTTAGGCAATGAATGGAATGCTGTGTACACTTTAGTTAGCACATGATAGTAAGTACATGACTGAACTTGAGAGTGTGCAGAGGAGATTGGCAAAGATGTGGCCTTAGATTGAGTATTTCAATTATGAAGAGAGACTGGATAAGTTAGGTTTGATTTCCTGGGAACAGAAATCTGATAAATCCATAAATGTTTGTGAGAGACCTGAGTAGGAACAACAGTAAGAAACATTTTCCCGTGACAAGTTTCTCAGGTCAGTGTGTAGGTGTAAAGTGATAGGGAAATGTTTCGATCTGGGAGTGATTTTTTTTTAATCATGCAGAGAGTTTATAATCTAGAATGTTATGACTCAGAAGGTGGTGGAGGCAGTACTCTCACAGCATTTAAGAAACATCTGGACAAGAACTTGAATCACCAAGGCACAGTGAGCTGTCGACTATGCCAGTGAAAAGGATTGCTATGGAGTGGTATTTTATAGTGGCACGGATGAGTTGGGCCAAGGGGCCTGTTTCTGTGCAGTGTGCTTCTATTTTGCTGAGTCAGAGTAATATAGCACAGAAACAGGCTAATCAGCCCAACCTGTCCATACTGTCCCAATTTTTTCACATTTGGCCCAGATCCCTCTAAACCTTATCTCTCTATGTACCTGTCCTAGCTTTTTTAAGTTGTTATTCTGCCTACCTCAGTTGAATCCTCTGGTAGCTTGTTCTGTAAGCCTACCACTTTGGGTGAAGAATTTGCCCTTCAGTTCCCTATTAAATCTTTCCCTCTCACCTTAAACCTAAGCCCTCCAGTTTTTGATTTCCTTTCTGTGAGAACAGACTGTGTACATTCTAAACACCTCACACTTATCTAAATTGAAATTCACTTGCTAATCCTCAGCCACCTACCAGCTGAAAAAGGTCCCCATTATTTTTGATAACCTTCTTCACTGTCTACAATACTAACTATCTTAGTGTCTCCTGCAGCCTTACTAACCACACCTTGTACATGCACATTCAAGTTGTTTCTATAAATGAACAACATAGGGCCAATATCTGTCCTTGTGGCATACTACAAGTCACAGGCCTCCAGACAGACAGATAATGTTCTGTATCACTGTTTCTGATCATCAAGTCTATTAAATATCTACTTAGCTACTTAGCAGCATGGTAGTGTAGTGGTTAGCACAACTCCTTACAGTACCAGAGACCCAGGTTCAATGCCTACAGCTCTCTGTAAGGAGTTTGTACATTCTCCCCGTGACTGTGTGGATCTCCTTCTGGTGCTTTGGTTTCCTCCTACAGTCCAAAGATGTACTGGTTGTGGATTAATTGGTCATTGTAAATTGTCCCGTGACTGGGCTGGGATTAAATAGGGGGATTGCTAGGCAGCATGGCTCAATGAGCTCGAAAGGCCAACTCTGTGCTTTATCCTAATAAATAAATAGCCCTTTTGGGTCCCATGTTATCTAACCATCCAATCTAGCCTTATATATGGAGACTGTCAAAAATCTTGTTAAAGTGCCTACAGACAACATCCACTGCTCTACCCTCATCAGTCCTGTTCAAAGAAATCTTCAATAGAATTATGAGACACAATATCCCTAATCAAACCTTGTTTATCCAAATGCTGATAGATCCCATCCCACTTACCATTGATGTCATCTTCGCTGGCTTATAATTCCCTGGTTTGCCTTTGCTGCCCTTCTGAATTAACAATTCAACATGAATTCACCTTCCAGTCTTCCGCAATTTTGTCCATAGCTAACAATAATGCAAGTATTGCTGCAAGGGCCTCAGCAATTTCTTCGTCAGCTTCCCAAAGGGTCCAGAAGTGCACTTGGTCAGGCCATGAGATTTATCTACCTGAATGTGCTTTAAGGCTGCCAATAACTTGCTATTTATGTATGGTCCAAAACATCACAATGCAATTGCCTCAATTTTTTTAGGTTCCCAATCTTCTCCACTGTAAAAAATTATGAAAAATATTGATTAAAATCTCACCCATCTCCTGTGGCTTCACACAAAGTCAGCAATTATAGTCTTTAAGGGATATATTGCCGGTTAACTGCCGGTTAACTGTCGGCTAACTATTACTTGGATTGCACTACCTGTATGTATAATCTATATTTTCATTTATATTTATCATTATTATTGTTATGAGCAGAGAGACAACATCTGCCGGAAGTAAATTCCTTGTATGTGCATAGGTACTTGGCGATTAAAGTCTGATTCTGATTCTGATTCTGATATATTCTCTCTCTGGCCATGCTTCTATTCTTAATACACTTGTAGAATCTCTTGTGATTTTCCTTAACCTTGCCTGCCAGATCCATCTTACACTCTCTTTTTGCCCTTCTGATTTCCATAGTGTAGCTCTGCACTCCTTAAACCCATGAGAGTTATACAAGCAGTAATTAACTAAACAGCACTTACCGAGTCTCTGCTGTTACCTTTTTTTTTAATTTTAATATCTCAGGAACATGATTAGTGACTAATACCTCATGCCTAAGATTTTTGTAACTTTACCACTTCTGAAAGACTTTTCAGTAAAGTGTCTTCTGGGGCTTCACTGTTGGAGATTTTATGGTAAATGTATATGCATGAACTGTATGGACTGTATGCAGGGGCAGCCAAGTAGAGATCCACATTGTTATCGACTTGGTTATAAACAAGTGGACAGGTTGAATGAGGAAGTCTGTCAATCTCATTCAGTGTGATGGCTCTTACATTTAGTCCAATTAGTAGCAAGGTTGCATGTTGTGGCGTAGAAATGTAGTCTCAAGTATCAACTCCCAAAAATCAGGTGGGTTGGCGTTTGTGTCTGAAGTTGTTTGGTAGCATAGCACGCTAGCACAATGCTTTACACCATCACTGGCAGTAAGAACACAGTTCAATTCCTGCTGCTGCCTGTAAGGAGTTTGTACATTCTGGCCGTGACCACGTGGGTTTCCTTGGAGCACTTGGCTTCCTCCCTCCCATATTCCAAAGATGTACAGGTTACTGTCAGTAACTTGTAGGCATGATATATTGTTGTCATAAGCATGGTGACACTTGCACAATCTTTGCTGGTTTGATTTGATGCAAACAATGCATTTCACTGTACGTTTTAATGTACGTGACAAATAAAGCTAATCTTGCTCTTTACAACTCAATCCATTTGCTTCTGGTTGAGAGGCAAATGGTAACCCACACACAGATGGCATCTTCATCAATGAAATATTTTAATGAGGCTCTCTGCCTACACAACGTGTATTGTTTGATTTCTGGTTACCATCAGATCAGTTTAACCCCAGCGCAGTCTCTTTCTCCCTGACCACTATCAATCCAATCCACCTCTGCTTTTAGACACGAGAGATTCTGCAGAAACTGTAAATCTTGAGCAACCCACACAAAATGCTGAAAGAACTCAGCAACTGGAGAAGAATCAGTGGAGGGAAATAAACAGTCTATGTTTTTGGCTGAGACCCTTCATCGGGGCTAGAAAGGAAATGAACAGAAGCTATTCTGACCAAGGTCCATATCGTTAATCTTTCTTGTTCCCTCACCAGCTCGCTTCTTCCCTAGGCCGCTGCCTTGTGAAGCACACTCTCTGTCATCCTTTTGATAAGGGATGCTGTGGGTACTTATCTATTAAAGTTAATACATTACAAGTTTCATTTAAAGGAACTTTTCTGTTAAATCTGTCAGTGAACACATTTTGTAAGGCTTCTGACTTCCAAACACTGCCACAGAGACCCACTTCCTCTTCCACCCCATACAACATTTCATCACATGTTGCTTTAGTACTAGTCTCCAAACCATTTTTCTTCCATCATTTACTTTTTATATTAATTTGCAGCAGTACAATTAACAAAATTTGGCAGAGTCCCACAAATACTAAGCATGTTCCTCAAGAAAAAGCCAATGCTTTGAAGGGGTAAATGTGTTTGGCCAAATGTTGCTTCATGTTTATAAAGCTGAACAATTGCTTTGATTAAGTATTTGATCAAGCAAATATCTGTCTTGTGGAGTGCAGCATTAAAATTCAGGGATGAAGGAGGCCCAATTTTTAATAAATGACTTTGTTACATTAGGCAAGTAAATTATTCAACATGTATTTCCCAGCAATTTAGAGCATAAGACCATAAGACAAAGGAGCCATTCGGCCCATCGAGCCTGCTCCACCATTTTATCATGATTTGATCCATTTTCCCATTTAGTCCCACTCCCTTACCTTCTCACCATAACCTTTGATGCCCTGGCTACTCAGATACCTATCAATCTCTGCCTTAAATACACCCAATGACTTGACCTCCACTGCCACCCATGGCAACAAATTCCACAGATTCACCACCCTCTGGCTAAAAAAAATTTCCTTGCATCTCTGTTCTGAATGGGCATCCTTCAATCCTTAAGTCATGCCCTCTTGTACGAGACTCCCCCACCGTGGGAAACAACTTTGCCACATCCACTCTGTCCATGCCTTTTGACATTCAAAATGTTTCTATGAGGTCCCCCCACATTCTTCTAAACTCCAAGGAGTACAGTCCAAGAGCGGTCTGTTACGCCTGTGCCCAACTCTGAGAGGCCGAGGGGTGCAGAGTGGCCCCCTCCTTTTTGAGAATCGCAGGATCACTATTGATTCGGGTCAGGAGACCCAGGAAATGAGAGAAAGACATGCAGAATCCACAAAGGGGTTTGAAATGTCCTGGCCCTCAGCGATACAAAGCAACGGGAAGCGGCCATTGTCTCTTGGAGATGGAATTGTGTACTGAGTACTGTGCTTCGTGGAAGCCCTCAGGCAACATGGGCTGGTTGGGGGATCGTTCCACCCTGATTGACATCTGAGACCCTGTGAGTCAGGATAAAAGAGGGTCTGGGGAATGGCCCCTTGAGACGCACCAGAAGAAACACTAGAAATCCTGTAACAGCATAATAGCGAAAGCCGGTGGAAAGCCCACGTGCGTCCTTTTCCATTTGCCTTGGAATTGGTGGGCCTTACCAGGGAAGAATGGCTTTAGCTAAAACAAAGGAGAAATCAGCCCCAACGACTCTCGAAGGATTGACATCATAAAAGGAATGGGCAAGTTTTAAACTCTCTCTCTTGACTCCAACCAAAGGCTGCAGCCTGCAGCTTGAATGAACTTCAGTGACTTTTATATTTCCATCGGACAATACATTATCCCCTAGACAACGATAGAGCTATTTCTTATTGATTATTATTATACCCGCGCTTTTAGATTTAGTATTGACGACGTATATTATCTGTATGTTTGCATTGATAATATTTTTGTGTATTTTTATCAATAAATACTGTTAAAAATAGTACCATCAGACTTCAATGGACCTCTCTATCTTTGCTGGTAAGTGACCCACTTACGGGGTACGTAACAATTGGGGTTCTCGTCTTGGGATTTGACACCAAATTGGGAGGCCAGTGAATCGGGCTTGTAAGTCCAAACTTGGATCTAGTTACGCGGGTAGCCAGACGGGAAACCAGCAAAGATGGACATGGGTGAATTTATAGAAAACCCGACTCTGGAGGCGCTAGAGGCGGCCACCAAATCAGACTTGATAAATACGGCGAAGGGGTTAAACCTCGCAGAGGTGAGGTTGTCAATGAAAAAGCGGGAGGTGCGAAGGGCCATAACTCAGTATTATATTGAGAAGAATGTGTTTGCAGCTGAGGTATTGGAAAATATCCCTGAAAAGGTACCAGCTAGTGGGACGGCTCAGTTAGAGTTGGAGAAATTAAGGTTGGAACATGAAATTAAATTAAAGCAGATGGAAGCAGCTGAGAAGGAGAAAGACAGAGCCGAGAAGGAAAAGGAAAGGGCCGACAAACAAAGGGAACATGCGCTCCAGCTAAAGGAGTTAGAGGTGAAATGGGAGCATGAGCTCCAGCTAAAGGGGTTAGAGGTGAAAAAAGAGCAGGACCGAGCTGAGAATCAAAGAGAGCATGAAATTCAGTTAAAACAGCTGGAGGCAGCTGAAAAAGAGAGGGAAAGAGCCGAGAAGGAGAGGGAGGCAGAGAAATAGAGGAAACATGACTTGGAGATGGAGAAGTTAAGGCAAGAGCGAAGAGATCAAGGGTCAGACCGAGAGGAGCGGTTTAATGTTAGTCGGGAGTTGAGGTTAGTACCTCCATTCGAGGAGACGGATGTTGATAGTTATTTCTTGCTTTTTGAAAAGGTGGCAGTGAATCAGAAGTGGCCCAAAGAGCAGTGGGTGGCGTTGTTACAAAGTGTGTTAAAAGGGAAGGCACAACGAGCATATACGGCGTTGTCCATGGAGGAGGAAGAGGCGGAGAGTTATGACCAAGTAAAAGCGGCCATTCTCCGGACTTATGAATTGGTCTCTGAAGTGTATAGAGAAAAGTTCAGAAATTTACGGAAAAGGTGGAATCAGACGTACACCGAGTTTGCCTATGAGAAGGGTGTGCTCTTGGACCGCTGGTGTACAGCAGAAATAGTGGAAGAGGATTTTTGGCATCTCAGGGAGTTAATTCTGATTGAGGAATTTAAAAGTGGTGTTTCGGAGGATATCCGGATGTATTTGAATGAGAAGCCGAATAAGTCCATCTCCGAATTTGCTAGGTTCGCAGATGAATATGCCCTAACCCACAAGACAAAGTTTTCCTCGAATAAAAGTTCCCAGAGAGACCGTGGGAACAATAGAGAAAGCCCGCCGGCTGAGGCAGAGGTCCCGCCGGGAGCTAGTGGTAAGGTTGGGGAGGAGAGGCAAGACGGCCAGAGATTTCCGGGCTTGACCTGTTTTATTTGTGGAAAGGGGGGGACATATTGCATCTAGGTGCTTTGCTCCGAGGAAGGAGACAGGAAAAGGGAAAGCAGCAGTCCCTATCGGATGTGCCGTGGTAATCAGTAAATCGACAAGAGAGCCCCGGGTAGACAGAGTACGAGAAGGGTCTGAGACTTGTATGTCAAACGGAACCGTGTCTGTGAGGGAGGGAGACCCACCAGTTCCGGTGCGGATCTGGAGAGACACGGGCGCTGAACTGTCATTGATTAGCAGTAAGGTACTAGATTTTGGTCGCAAGACGGAAATGGTAGCTGTGAAAGGAATAGGAAAAGGGACGGAAATGGTGCCCTTTCATAGGATCATTATGAATTGTGAGCTAGTCTCTGGACCAGTTGAAATGGGGGTGCGATCAGAATTCCCGAGAACTGACGCGGACGTCCTTCTGGGTAATGATTTAGCCGGTGGTAAGGTTTGGTCAGCAATGACGCTGACGAGACAGCCTGTGAGTGTTGAGGCTCCGCCCCTAGATTCAAAGATCTATCCCGCATGCGCGATCACTCGCAGCCTGTCGAGAAAGGAAGCTGAGAACGAGAGCAGTTTAAATCCGGCTGGTATCGATTTGGCCGAGACGTTTTTACCGACCCTGTACCACGAGGGTTTAGAGGGTAGTAAAACTAAGAGTAGTAAAGTGAAAGAGAGTAGAGGAGAGGAGGTAGACCTGCCCTTAGTGAGGAGAAATGTTCTAGAGGCACGAAATAAAGATGAGAAACAGATAAAGCGGTTAAAAGGTCCAGGGTTGGACATGGATGATCTGTCTGGTTTGGCAGAACTGTTTGAAGAAGTGGAAAATTCTAAAGGTGTCCCCGATAATGAAATGAGGGCAGTCCTAGATGAAGAGGGTGCCCTTACCTTGAAGAAGTCTGCTGGGTTGGCAGATGAGGTTGTTTCAGCCCACAGGGGTGAGTTTACTCTGGAAGGGAGTTGCCCAGAGAGTAGCTGGGAGAATCAGGGGAATTTAGAATTTGGACTGGGTACGGGTGTTGAAAGCCTGGAAGAGGCAAATGTCCCATTTGAGTGTGTCCAAGATATGGATGCACCTGGTACTGAACCTAGTAATGGAGCTCAGAAAAAGTCTGAGGTATTTGATTCAGTTGAAAAGGAATGCAGTCCTTGTGGGTCAGATGGGCTTGGTTCAGTGAAAAAGGGGTTAACCTTTGTAATAGTGGGAAGTGAGAGTTCCCAGGTGTTTCTGCTCGAAGGTGTGTTAAAAGTTAGTGAGGAGATCAAAGGTGGTGGAGTGAATATTATTATTGAAGGAAAAGGGAACTGTGTAGTTCCCAAATTGAATGAAGAAAATTTAAAGGCTGGACTGATATCAGAAGCAGCAACCAGGCTACAGAGACAAGGGCTCGGTACCACAAAGCCTGTGAATCAATTACAGATTGAGTTGGAAGGTAAAGGGGCCCCACATGCTATTGTTATTCCAGAGTGTGGTGTAAAAAGGCAGAATTTGAAATGCTGTTTGAGCAAAGAGTTTAAACTGAAAACTAATAGCCTGAAGGGTCCTGAAGAGAAAACTTCAACTTGCGTAAAATTAAAGAATTGGGTGGAAATTCGGGAAATGGTCTAAGTCTGGAACACATTGTTGATAAAATAACTCCTATGAAAGGAGCGGACGAAAGCCTATTTCACCAGTGTGCACAAGCTCCCCACGTGGGAATTAACCGGAAAAGAGGCGAGGGTTAATGGGGACACCATTTTTAAATAGCAGAAGCCGGTTTTAAGGGATTTCGACAAAGCATGTGAATAATAAAAGACAACCCCCATGGAAGCATGCCTGTTAAGTTTGAAAGTAACATAAAGATTAGTATTTGCATGAACTTTTGTAGTATACCCGTAAGCTAAGATCACAACTCTTTAGTTTGGTTTGCTAAAGAAAAATAAGAACTAAAATATAGGTGGTTATTAAATTGGAGTCTGATGCTACAAGACTTTAGTAAGGTACAAGATGTTAAGATATTAAAGGAAGTGACAGTGTAATCGGTAACTATCTAGATACTGAATTGAATGTATAACTGTATTACTCTGTAGAAAAAAAAACTTTTGTATTGTGTTAGATTCTAAAATCCTGTAAGACTCTGTATTAATTCATTTTTACCGATGGTAAAAACGCGTTGAAGAAAGGGGGTGTTACGCCTGTGCCCAACTCTGAGGGGCCGAGGGGTGCAGAGTGGCCCCCTCCTTTTTGAGAATCGCAGGATCACTATTGATTCGGGTCAGGAGACCCAGGAAATGAGAGAAAGACATGCAGAATCCACAAAGGAGTTTGAAATGTCCTGGCCCTCAGTGATACAAAGCAATGGGAAGCGGCCATTGTCTCTTGGAGATGGAATTGTGTACTGAGTACTGTGCTTCATGGAAGCCCTCAGGCAACGTGGGCTGGTTGGGGGATGGCATCATTCCACCCTGATTGACATCTGAGACCCTGTGAGTCAGGATAAAAGAAGGTCTGGGGAATGGCCCCTTGAGACGCACCAGAAGAAACGCTAGAAATCCGGTAACAGCGTAATAGCGAAAGCCGGTGGAAAGCCCACGTGCGTTCTTTTCCATTTGCCTCGGAATTGGTGGGCCTTACCACGGAAGAACGGCTTTAGCTAAAACAAAGGAGAAATCAGCCCCAACGACTCTCGAAGGATTGACATCATAAAAGGAATGGGCAAATTTTAAACTCTCTCTCTTGACTCCAACCAAAGGCTGCAGCCTGCAGCTTGACTGAACTTGAGTGACTTTTATATTTCCATCGGACAATACATTATCCCCTAGACAACGATAGAGCTATTTCTTATTGATTATTATTATACCCGCGCGTTTAGATTTAGTATTGACGACGTATATTATCTGTATGTTTGCATTGATATTATTTTTGTGTATTTTTATCAATAAATACTGTTAAAAATAGTACCATCAGTCTTCAACGGACCTCTCTATCTTTGCTGGTAAGTGACCCAGTTACGGGGTACGTAACAGGTCAAACGTTCCTCATATGTTAACCCTCTCATTCCCAAAATCATTCTAGTGAATCTTCTCTGAAACCTCTCCAAAGTCAGCACATCCTTTCTTAAATAAGGAGCTCAAAACTGCACACAGTATTCCATGTGAGATCTTACCAGTGCCTTATAGAGCCTCATCATCACATCCCTGCTCTTATACTCTATTCCTCTAGTAATGAATGCCAACATTGCATTTGCCTTCTTCACCACCGACTCAAGCTGGAGGTTAACCTTAAGGGTATCCAGCACGAGGACTCCCAAGTCCTGTTACATCTCAGAACTTTGAATTCTCTCACCATTTAAATAATAGTCTGCCTGTTTATTTCTTCTACCAAAGTGCATGACCATACACTTACCAACATTGTATTTCATTTGCCACTTCTTTGCCCATTCTCCCAATCTATCCAAGTCTCTCTGCAGACTCTCTGTTTCCTCAGCACTACCGGCCCCTCCACTTACCTTTGTATCATCAGCAAACTTAGCCACAAAGCCATCCATTTCATAATCTGATGTGATAATGAAAGCATTACAACCACACCCAACAGCAAACTGCAATTTAGAAGGTGAGACAAAAAGAAAATGGAGAAGAAATATCAAGAGTATAGCTCTCATTACCATCCACCACACCAGATGGTGATGCAACCAGTTAGAATGCTCTCTATGATACATCTGTAGAAATTTGCTAGTCTTTAATGACGTACCAAATCTCCTCAAACTCATAATGAAGTGTAGCCTCTGGTGTGCCTTCTTTGTGACTGCATCAATATGTTCGACCCAGGATAGATCCTCGGTAATGTTGATGCCCACCAATTCGAAGCCATTCCCCCTTCCACCAATAACCCCTCAATGAGGACTGATGCGTCATTTCCTGACTTTGCATTTCTGAAGTTCAAATTAATTCCTTGATCTTTCTGACAATGAGTGCAAGGTTTGTTGCTACGACACCATTCAACCAGAGATCTATTCTGTTCCTAAATGCCTCCTCATCACCTTCTTTGATTCTGCACACAGCAATGATGTCATCAGCAACTTTATAGATGGTATTTGGGCTGTGCCTAGCCACACTGTCATGAGTGCAGAGTAGAGCACTGGGCTAAGCAGGCATCCCTGAAGTATGTTTCTAGTTCTCTATATTCTCATAAGATTTTGTCCACTTGGTCAAAAACAGTACATCTCAGATATGAATTTGCTTTTTACTTATTTACTTGCAATGTGATTTCTCTGTAGCTGCAACACTATTCTGTATTGTTTTTATTTTCACAACCTCAACGTACTTGTGTATGGCAAATTTTGCCTGGATGTCAGTCAAACAAAAGCTTTTTGCTGAGTCTGGGTACAAGTGGCAATAATAAACCAGGCTGATTTTCAGTAATATCAGCCTTCACAGTTGTTTTCTTTAGAGAATTTTGAAGATACACATTCTTCTGAAACAAGAAATATCTCATTTTCTGATTTTAAACTTCTTCTCTTTGAGAATAATACCATAGCATCTACACTGTGAAGCCCCTTAGAATCTCATATTCTTCACTGAGACCATTGCTCATTGTTTCAAACACCAGAGGGTGCAGCTTATTTCATCAACATTATTTTCATCAACTGTTCATCCTTGGGATCTATCTAACGAACCCCTGTTGCACCATTTCTTACACTGCTTCTAAGTTTCTTGCAGAAGGGTGTGAAGACTATATTTCAAAGAGACTACTTCCTTTCTTATTGGAATTTTCATTGTTGTGTTCCCTGGAGAGACAATTTGTGTGGGTTTTCAAAATAAAAATTACAAAGCATTATCTAGTATTTTTATCACAGCCATTGCCCATTCAGCTTTGAAGGTCCTTGCTAGCACTACATTCCCCATGAGCCTCTAACCTGTCCCAAAAATAAAGCAAAAAAAAATTGATGCTAGATCATTTGGGATATCTCAAGAAATTTTTTTCTGAAAGGCTGCATAATTGAGAGCTTTGTAGAATGAGGTGAGAAGGCTTGGGGAAAACTGTGATGTGTGGAGAATATTCCTGATCATATTTTCTCATGGACTTTAACTGATTCCATCACTGTATTTGTGACTTTCTCCCTCCTTGCTATCTTGTTTCCTTTTGAATGCAGCTAATGCTATTACTACTTGCTGTGCCAGTGAGTTTGACAGCCTGTTCACCTCTGAGCCAAAAGCATTTTGCTTGGATTCATTTTGCACTTGTTAGTAAATACTTATACAGGTAAAAGTATGAGGTTGGTGCACAATGGCTGCACACAATGTACCTATTACCATCTCTAACGTGGGTCTGCAACTGCAGACTTTGATGGTGATGAAGCTCTGGTTGTCGGCTATAATTAAACTGCTGTTGATCTCTTCCTCCTGATATTTACAGGAAAACATGGAATCTGGCACCATGGATACTTCAGGACTGGATGAATTAAACTGGAGCTGACAGTTCGAGATTGCTTTATTGCTTTAGCAGGTCTATCTTGTTTTGGAATAAGGTGGTTGGAGGACAGTGGGGAGACTGTACAGGAAGGTATGTGCAGGATTTGATGCACTAACTATCAACACCATTCACCTGGAATTATTTCAATCTCGCGTTCATTGTATTAACCCTTTTAAAACCTTCCACGTGTCAAAGACTTCTGAAGGGTTGCTCTTTAGCCTTCTCCGTCCTACACGGAAGAGCTATACCTTGGACAATGTTAACATAAACAAAACCAGATTCCACTTAAACATGTTCTCTTTGACACACTAAAAGACTGTACAGGAACAATTATAAGAGCAAGCATGAAAATGCAAACCAGCATCCCCTTTCCTGTATATCTGACTGACTGTCCACAAGTTTACAGCTTGAAGCATGAAGAACATATTCATTGTTTATTTCTACAATTTCAAAACACATTTAGATTGTTAAAGGATTTGGACTTATAGATCTTAGACAGTCCCTCAGGGTCAAAGATGACTTCATTTTACTCTCACTTGGTGGACGATGAGGTTAATGTAGAGAATATGGGCTGCTCCATAGTTGGGACTGGAGTTATCTGACAGGGTGGTATTGTGGTATTGTGGAGACTATGGGCTCCTCCATAGTTGGGAGTGGAGGTGTCTGACAGGGTGGTATTGTAGAGACTATGGGCTCCTCCATAGTTGGGAGTGGAGGTATCTGACAGGGTGGTGTTGTGGTATTGTAGAGACTATGGGCTCCTCCGTAGTTGGGAGTGGAAGTGTCTGACAGGGTGGTATTGTAGTATTGTAGAGACTATGGGCTCCTCCGTAGTTGGGAGTGGAGGTGTCTGACAGGGTGGTATTGTAGTATTGTAGATACTATGGGCTCCTCCGTAGTTGGGAGTGGAGGTGTCTGACAGGGTGGTATTGTAGTATTGTAGAGACTATGGGCTCCTCCGTAGTTGGGAGTGGAGGTGTCTGACAGGGTGGTATTGTAGTATTGTAGATACTATGGGCTCCTCCGTAGTTGGGAGTGGAGGTGTCTGACAGGGTGGTATTGTAGTATTGTAGAGACTATGGGCTCCTCCGTAGTTGGGAGTGGAGGTGTCTGACAGGGTGGTATTGTAGAGATAATGGGCTCCTCCATAGTTGGGAGTGGAGTTATCTGACAGGAGGGTATTGTGGTATTGTAGAGACTATGGGCTCCACCATAGTTGGGAGTGGAGGTATCTGACAGGGTTGTGTTGTGGTATTGTAGAGACTATGGGTCCTCCATAGTTGGGGGTGGAGATGTCTGACAGGGTGGTATTGTAGAGATTATGGGCTCCTCCATAGTTGGGAGTGGAGGTATCTGACAGGGTGGTGTTGTGGTATTGTAGAGACTATGAGCTCCTCCAAAGTTGGGAGTGGAGGTATCTAACAGGGTGGTGTTGTGGTATTGTAGAGACTATGGGCTCCTCCATAGTTGGGGGTGGAGATGTCTGACAGGGTGGTATTGTGGTATTGTAGAGACTATGAGCTCCTCCAAAGTTGGGAGTGGAGGTATCTAACAGGGTGGTGTTGTGGTATTGTAGAGACTATGAGCTCCTCCAAAGTTGGGAGTGGAGGTATCTAACAGGGTGGTGTTGTGGTATTGTAGAGACTATGAGCTCCTCCATAGTTGGGAGTGGAGGTATCTGACAGGGTGGTATTGTGGTATTGTAGAGATTATGGGCTCCTCCATAGTTGGGAGTGGAGGTATCTGACAAGGTGGTGTTGTGGTATTGTAGAGACTTTGGGCTCCTCCATAGTTGGGAGTGGAGGTGTCTGACTGGGTCGTATTGTAGAGATTATGGGCTACTCCATATTTCGGAGTGGAGGTATCTGACAGGGTGGTGTTTTGGTATTGTAGAGACTATGGGCTCCTCCAAAGTTGCGAGTGGAGGTGTCTGACAGGGTGGTGTTGTGGTATTGTAGAGACTATGGGCTCCTCCATAGTTGGGAGTGGAGGTATCTGACAGGGTGGTATTGTGGTATTGTAGAGACTATGGGCTCCTCCATAGTTGGGAGTGGAGGTATCTGACAGGTTGGTATTGTGGTATTGTAGAGACTTTGGGCTCCTCCATAGTTAGGAGTGGAGGTGTCTGACTAGGTCGTATTGTAGAGATTATGGGCTCCTCCATATTTGGGAGTGGAGTTATCTGACAGGAGGGTATTGTGGTATTGTAGAGACTATGGCGTCCACCATAGCTGGGAGTTCATGTTTCTGACAGGGTGGTGTTGTGGTATTGTAGAGTCTATGGGCTCCTCAATAGATGGGAGTGGAGGTGTCTGTCAGAGTGGTATTGTAGAGTCTATGAGCACCTCCATAGTTGGGAGTGGAGGTATCTGACAGGGTGGTATTGTGGTATTGTAGAGACTATGGGCTCCTCCATAGTTGGGGGTGGAGATGTCTGACAGGGTGGTATTGTGGTATTGTAGAGACTATGGGCTCCTCCATAGTTGGGGGTGGAGATGTCTGACAGGGTCCTATTGTAGAGATTATGGGCTCCTCCATAGTTGGGTGTGGAGGTGTCTGACAGGGTGATATTGTAGAGATTATGGGCTCCTCCATAGTTGGGTGTGGAGGTGTCTGACAGGGTGATATTGTAGAGATTATGGGCTCCTACGTAGTTGGGAGTGGAGGTATCTGACAGGGTGGCGTTGTGATATTGTAGAGACTATGAGCTCCTCCACAGTTGGGAGTGGAGGCTTCTGACGGGGTGGTATTGTGGTATTGTAGAGTCTATGGGCTCCTCCGTAGTTGGGAGTGGAGGTGTCTGACAGGGTGGTATTGTAGTATTGTAGAGACTATGGGCTCCTCCGTAGTTGGGAGTGGAGGTGTCTGACAGGGTGGTATTGTAGAGATAATGGGCTCCTCCATAGTTGGGAGTGGAGTTATCTGACAGGAGGGTATTGTGGTATTGTAGAGACTATGGGCTCCACCATAGTTGGGAGTGGAGGTATCTGACAGGGTTGTGTTGTGGTATTGTAGAGACTATGGGTCCTCCATAGTTGGGGGTGGAGATGTCTGACAGGGTGGTATTGTAGAGATTATGGGCTCCTCCATAGTTGGGAGTGGAGGTATCTGACAGGGTGGTGTTGTGGTATTGTAGAGACTATGAGCTCCTCCAAAGTTGGGAGTGGAGGTATCTAACAGGGTGGTGTTGTGGTATTGTAGAGACTATGGGCTCCTCCATAGTTGGGGGTGGAGATGTCTGACAGGGTGGTATTGTGGTATTGTAGAGACTATGAGCTCCTCCAAAGTTGGGAGTGGAGGTATCTAACAGGGTGGTGTTGTGGTATTGTAGAGACTATGAGCTCCTCCAAAGTTGGGAGTGGAGGTATCTAACAGGGTGGTGTTGTGGTATTGTAGAGACTATGAGCTCCTCCATAGTTGGGAGTGGAGGTATCTGACAGGGTGGTATTGTGGTATTGTAGAGATTATGGGCTCCTCCATAGTTGGGAGTGGAGGTATCTGACAAGGTGGTGTTGTGGTATTGTAGAGACTTTGGGCTCCTCCATAGTTGGGAGTGGAGGTGTCTGACTGGGTCGTATTGTAGAGATTATGGGCTACTCCATATTTCGGAGTGGAGGTATCTGACAGGGTGGTGTTTTGGTATTGTAGAGACTATGGGCTCCTCCAAAGTTGCGAGTGGAGGTGTCTGACAGGGTGGTGTTGTGGTATTGTAGAGACTATGGGCTCCTCCATAGTTGGGAGTGGAGGTATCTGACAGGGTGGTATTGTGGTATTGTAGAGACTATGGGCTCCTCCATAGTTGGGAGTGGAGGTATCTGACAGGTTGGTATTGTGGTATTGTAGAGACTTTGGGCTCCTCCATAGTTAGGAGTGGAGGTGTCTGACTAGGTCGTATTGTAGAGATTATGGGCTCCTCCATATTTGGGAGTGGAGTTATCTGACAGGAGGGTATTGTGGTATTGTAGAGACTATGGCGTCCACCATAGCTGGGAGTTCATGTTTCTGACAGGGTGGTGTTGTGGTATTGTAGAGTCTATGGGCTCCTCAATAGATGGGAGTGGAGGTGTCTGTCAGAGTGGTATTGTAGAGTCTATGAGCACCTCCATAGTTGGGAGTGGAGGTATCTGACAGGGTGGTATTGTGGTATTGTAGAGACTATGGGCTCCTCCATAGTTGGGGGTGGAGATGTCTGACAGGGTGGTATTGTGGTATTGTAGAGACTATGGGCTCCTCCATAGTTGGGGGTGGAGATGTCTGACAGGGTCCTATTGTAGAGATTATGGGCTCCTCCATAGTTGGGTGTGGAGGTGTCTGACAGGGTGATATTGTAGAGATTATGGGCTCCTCCATAGTTGGGTGTGGAGGTGTCTGACAGGGTGATATTGTAGAGATTATGGGCTCCTACGTAGTTGGGAGTGGAGGTATCTGACAGGGTGGCGTTGTGATATTGTAGAGACTATGAGCTCCTCCACAGTTGGGAGTGGAGGCTTCTGACGGGGTGGTATTGTGGTATTGTAGAGTCTATGGGCTCCTCCATAGTTGGGAGTGGAGGTGTCTGACAGTGTGGTGTTGTGGTATTGTAGAGACTATGGGCTCCTCCATAGTTGGGGGTGGAGATGTCTGACAGGGTGGTATTGTAGAGATTATGGGCTCCTCCATAGTTGGGAGTGGAGGTATCTGACAGGGTGGTGTTGTGGTATTGTAGAGACTATGAGCTCCTCCAAAGTTGGGAGTGGAGGTATCTAACAGGGTGGTGTTGTGGTATTGTAGAGACTATGGGCTCCTCCATAGTTGGGGGTGGAGATGTCTGACAGGGTGGTATTGTAGAGATTATGGGCTCCTCCATAGTTGGGAGTGGAGGTATCTGACAAGGTGGTGTTGTGGTATTGTAGAGACTTTGGGCTCCTCCACAGTTGGGAGTGGAGGTGTCTGACTGGGTCGTATTGTAGAGATTATGGGCTACTCCATATTTCGGAGTGGAGGTATCTGACAGGGTGGTGTTTTGGTATTGTAGAGACTATGGGCTCCTCCAAAGTTGCGAGTGGAGGTGTCTGACAGGGTGGTGTTGTGGTATTGTAGAGACTATGGGCTCCTCCATAGTTGGGAGTGGAGGTATTTGACAGGGTGGTATTGTGGTATTGTAGAGACTATGGGCTCCTCCATAGTTGGGAGTGGAGGTATCTGACAGGTTGGTATTGTGGTATTGTAGATACTTTGGGCTCCTCCATAGTTAGGAGTGGAGGTGTCTGACTAGGTTGTATTGTAGAGATTATGGGCTCCTCCATATTTGGGAGTGGAGTTATCTGACAGGAGGGTATTGTGGTATTGTAGAGACTATGGCGTCCACCATAGCTGGGAGTTCATGTTTCTGACAGAGTGGTATTGTAGAGTCTATGAGCACCTCCATAGTTGGGAGTGGAGGTATCTGACAGGGTGGTATTGTGGTATTGTAGAGACTATGGGCTCCTCCATAGTTGGGGGTGGAGATGTCTGACAGGGTGGTATTGTGGTATTGTAGAGACTATGGGCTCCTCCATAGTTGGGGGTGGAGATGTCTGACAGGGTCGTATTGTAGAGATTATGGGCTCCTCCATAGTTGGGTGTGGAGGTGTCTGACAGGGTGATATTGTAGAGATTATGGGCTCCTACGTAGTTGGGAGTGGAGGCTTCTGACGGGGTGGTATTGTGGTATTGTAGAGTCTATGAGCTCCTCCATAGTTGGGAGTGGAGGTGTCTGACAGGGTCGTATTGTAGAGATTATGGGCTCCTCCATAGTTGGGAGTGGAGGTATCTGACAGGGTGGTGTTGTGATATTGTAGAGACTATGGGCTCCTCCATAGTTGGGAGTAGAGGTGTCTGACAGGGTGGTGTTGTGGTATTGTAGAGACGATGGGTTCCACCATAGTTGGGAGTAGAGGTGTCTGACGGGGTGGTATTGTAGAGACTATGGGCTCCTCCATAGTTGGGAGTGGAGGTGTCTGACGGGGTGGTATTGTAGAGACTATGGGCTCCTCCATAGTTGGGGGTGGAGATGTCTGACAGGGTGGTATGGTAGAGATTATGGGCTCCTCCATAGTTGGGAGTGGAGGTATCTGACAAGGTGGTGTTGTGGTATTGTAGAGACTTTGGGCTCCTCCATAGTTGGGAGTGGAGGTGTCTGACTGTGTCGTATTGTAGAGATTATGGGCTACTCCATATTTCGGAGTGGAGGTATCTGACAGGGTGGTGTTTTGGTATTGTAGAGACTATGGGCTCCTCCAAAGTTGCGAGTGGAGGTGTCTGACAGGGTGGTGTTGTGGTATTGTAGAGACTATGGGCTCCTCCATAGTTGGGAGTGGAGGTATCTGACAGGGTGGTATTGTGGTATTGTAGAGACTATGGGCTCCTCCATAGTTGGGAGTGGAGGTATCTGACAGGTTGGTATTGTGGTATTGTAGATACTTTGGGCTCCTCCATAGTTAGGAGTGGAGGTGTCTGACTAGGTTGTATTGTAGAGATTATGGGCTCCTCCATATTTGGGAGTGGAGTTATCTGACAGGAGGGTATTGTGGTATTGTAGAGACTATGGCGTCCACCATAGCTGGGAGTTCATGTTTCTGACAGAGTGGTATTGTAGAGTCTATGAGCACCTCCATAGTTGGGAGTGGAGGTATCTGACAGGGTGGTATTGTGGTATTGTAGAGACTATGGGCTCCTCCATAGTTGGGGGTGGAGATGTCTGACAGGGTGGTATTGTGGTATTGTAGAGACTATGGGCTCCTCCATAGTTGGGGGTGGAGATGTCTGACAGGGTCGTATTGTAGAGATTATGGGCTCCTCCATAGTTGGGTGTGGAGGTGTCTGACAGGGTGATATTGTAGAGATTATGGGCTCCTACGTAGTTGGGAGTGGAGGTATCTGACAGGGTGGCGTTGTGATATTGTAGAGACTATGAGCTCCTCCAAAGTTGGGAGTGGAGGCTTCTGACGGGGTGGTATTGTGGTATTGTAGAGTCTATGAGCTCCTCCATAGTTGGGAGTGGAGGTGTCTGACAGGGTCGTATTGTAGAGATTATGGGCTCCTCCATAGTTGGGAGTGGAGGTATCTGACAGGGTGGTGTTGTGGTATTGTAGAGACTATGGGCTCCTCCATAGTTGGGAGTAGAGGTGTCTGACAGGGTGGTGTTGTGGTATTGTAGAGACGATGGGTTCCTCCATAGTTGGGAGTAGAGGTGTCTGACGGGGTGGTATTGTAGAGACTATGGGCTCCTCCATAGTTGGGAGTGGAGGTATCTGACGGGGTGGTATTGTAGAGACTATGGGCTCCTCCAAAGTTGCGAGTGGAGGTGTCTGACAGGGTGGTGTTGTGGTATTGTAGAGACTATGGGCTCCTCCATAGTTGGGAGTGGAGGTATCTGACAGGGTGGTATTGTGGTATTGTAGAGACTATGGGCTCCTCCATAGTTGGGAGTGGAGGTATCTGACAGGTTGGTATTGTGGTATTGTAGAGACTTTGGGCTCCTCCATAGTTAGGAGTGGAGGTGTCTGACTAGGTCGTATTGTAGAGATTATGGGCTCCTCCATATTTGGGAGTGGAGTTATCTGACAGGAGGGTATTGTGGTATTGTAGAGACTATGGCGTCCACCATAGCTGGGAGTTCATGTTTCTGACAGGGTGGTGTTGTGGTATTGTAGAGTCTATGGGCTCCTCAATAGATGGGAGTGGAGGTGTCTGACAGAGTGGTATTGTAGAGTCTATGAGCACCTCCATAGTTGGGAGTGGAGGTATCTGACAGGGTGGTATTGTGGTATTGTAGAGACTATGGGCTCCTCCATAGTTGGGGGTGGAGATGTCTGACAGGGTGGTATTGTGGTATTGTAGAGACTATGGGCTCCTCCATAGTTGGGGGTGGAGATGTCTGACAGGGTCCTATTGTAGAGATTATGGGCTCCTCCATAGTTGGGTGTGGAGGTGTCTGACAGGGTGATATTGTAGAGATTATGGGCTCCTACGTAGTTGGGAGTGGAGGTATCTGACAGGGTGGCGTTGTGATATTGTAGAGACTATGAGCTCCTCCAAAGTTGGGAGTGGAGGTATCTGACAGGGTGGTGTTGTGGTATTGTAGAGACTATGAGCTCCTCCAAAGTTGGGAGTGGAGGTATCTAACAGGGTGGTGTTGTGGTATTGTAGAGACTATGGGCTCCTCCATAGTTGGGGGTGGAGATGTCTGACAGGGTGGTATTGTAGAGATTATGGGCTCCTCCATAGTTGGGAGTGGAGGTATCTGACAAGGTGGTGTTGTGGTATTGTAGAGACTTTGGGCTCCTCCACAGTTGGGAGTGGAGGTGTCTGACTGGGTCGTATTGTAGAGATTATGGGCTACTCCATATTTCGGAGTGGAGGTATCTGACAGGGTGGTGTTTTGGTATTGTAGAGACTATGGGCTCCTCCAAAGTTGCGAGTGGAGGTGTCTGACAGGGTGGTGTTGTGGTATTGTAGAGACTATGGGCTCCTCCATAGTTGGGAGTGGAGGTATCTGACAGGGTGGTATTGTGGTATTGTAGAGACTATGGGCTCCTCCATAGTTGGGAGTGGAGGTATCTGACAGGTTGGTATTGTGGTATTGTAGATACTTTGGGCTCCTCCATAGTTAGGAGTGGAGGTGTCTGACTAGGTTGTATTGTAGAGATTATGGGCTCCTCCATATTTGGGAGTGGAGTTATCTGACAGGAGGGTATTGTGGTATTGTAGAGACTATGGCGTCCACCATAGCTGGGAGTTCATGTTTCTGACAGAGTGGTATTGTAGAGTCTATGAGCACCTCCATAGTTGGGAGTGGAGGTATCTGACAGGGTGGTATTGTGGTATTGTAGAGACTATGGGCTCCTCCATAGTTGGGGGTGGAGATGTCTGACAGGGTGGTATTGTGGTATTGTAGAGACTATGGGCTCCTCCATAGTTGGGGGTGGAGATGTCTGACAGGGTCGTATTGTAGAGATTATGGGCTCCTCCATAGTTGGGTGTGGAGGTGTCTGACAGGGTGATATTGTAGAGATTATGGGCTCCTACGTAGTTGGGAGTGGAGGTATCTGACAGGGTGGCGTTGTGATATTGTAGAGACTATGAGCTCCTCCAAAGTTGGTAGTGGAGGCTTCTGACGGGGTGGTATTGTGGTATTGTAGAGTCTATGAGCTCCTCCATAGTTGGGAGTGGAGGTGTCTGACAGGGTCGTATTGTAGGGATTATGGGCTCCTCCATAGTTGGGAGTGGAGGTATCTGACAGGGTGGTGTTGTGATATTGTAGAGACTATGGGCTCCTCCAAAGTTGGGAGTAGAGGTGTCTGACAGTGTGGTGTTGTGGTATTGTAGAGACTATGGGCTCCTCCATAGTTGGGGGTGGAGATGTCTGACAGGGTGGTATTGTAGAGATTATGGGCTCCTCCATAGTTGGGAGTGGAGGTGTCTGACGGGGTGGTATTGTAGAGACTATGGGCTCCTCCATAGTTGGGGGTGGAGATGTCTGACAGGGTGGTATGGTAGAGATTATGGGCTCCTCCATAGCTGGGAGTGGAGGTATCTGACAAGGTGGTGTTGTGGTATTGTAGAGACTTTGGGCTCCTCCATAGTTGGGAGTGGAGGTGTCTGACTGTGTCGTATTGTAGAGATTATTGGCTACTCCATATTTCGGAGTGGAGGTATCTGACAGGGTGGTGTTTTGGTATTGTAGAGACTATGGGCTCCTCCAAAGTTGCGAGTGGAGGTGTCTGACAGGGTGGTGTTGTGGTATTGTAGAGACTATGGGCTCCTCCATAGTTGGGAGTGGAGGTATCTGACAGGGTGGTATTGTGGTATTGTAGAGACTATGGGCTCCTCCATAGTTGGGAGTGGAGGTATCTGACAGGTTGGTATTGTGGTATTGTAGATACTTTGGGCTCCTCCATAGTTAGGAGTGGAGGTGTCTGACTAGGTTGTATTGTAGAGATTATGGGCTCCTCCATATTTGGGAGTGGAGTTATCTGACAGGAGGGTATTGTGGTATTGTAGAGACTATGGCGTCCACCATAGCTGGGAGTTCATGTTTCTGACAGAGTGGTATTGTAGAGTCTATGAGCACCTCCATAGTTGGGAGTGGAGGTATCTGACAGGGTGGTATTGTGGTATTGTAGAGACTATGGGCTCCTCCATAGTTGGGGGTGGAGATGTCTGACAGGGTGGTATTGTGGTATTGTAGAGACTATGGGCTCCTCCATAGTTGGGGGTGGAGATGTCTGACAGGGTCGTATTGTAGAGATTATGGGCTCCTCCATAGTTGGGTGTGGAGGTGTCTGACAGGGTGATATTGTAGAGATTATGGGCTCCTACGTAGTTGGGAGTGGAGGTATCTGACAGGGTGGCGTTGTGATATTGTAGAGACTATGAGCTCCTCCAAAGTTGGTAGTGGAGGCTTCTGACGGGGTGGTATTGTGGTATTGTAGAGTCTATGAGCTCCTCCATAGTTGGGAGTGGAGGTGTCTGACAGGGTCGTATTGTAGAGATTATGGGCTCCTCCATAGTTGGGAGTGGAGGTATCTGACAGGGTGGTGTTGTGATATTGTAGAGACTATGGGCTCCTCCAAAGTTGGGAGTAGAGGTGTCTGACAGGGTGGTGTTGTGGTATTGTAGAGACGATGGGTTCCTCCATAGTTGGGAGTAGAGGTGTCTGACGGGGTGGTTTTGTAGAGACTATGGGCTCCTCCATAGTTGGGAGTGGAGGTGTCTGACGGGGTGGTATTGTAGAGACTATGGGCTCCTCCATAGTTGGGGGTGGAGATGTCTGACAGGGTGGTATGGTAGAGATTATGGGCTCCTCCATAGTTGGGAGTGGAGGTATCTGACAAGGTGGTGTTGTGGTATTGTAGAGACTTTGGGCTCCTCCATAGTTGGGAGTGGAGGTGTCTGACTGTGTCGTATTGTAGAGATTATGGGCTACTCCATATTTCGGAGTGGAGGTATCTGACAGGAGGGTATTGTGGTATTGTAGAGACTATGGCGTCCACCATAGCTGGGAGTTCATGTTTCTGACAGAGTGGTATTGTAGAGTCTATGAGCACCTCCATAGTTGGGAGTGGAGGTATCTGACAGGGTGGTATTGTGGTATTGTAGAGACTATGGGCTCCTCCATAGTTGGGGGTGGAGATGTCTGACAGGGTGGTATTGTGGTATTGTAGAGTCTATGAGCTCCTCCATAGTTGGGAGTGGAGGTGTCTGACAGGGTCGTATTGTAGAGTCTATGAGCACCTCCATAGTTGGGAGTGGAGGTATCTGACAGGGTGGTATTGTGGTATTGTAGAGACTATGGACTCCTCCATAGTTGGGGGTGGAGATGTCTGACAGGGTGGTATTGTGGTATTGTAGAGACTATGGGCTCCTCCATAGTTGGGGGTGGAGATGTCTGACAGGGTCGTATTGTAGAGATTATGGGCTCCTCCATAGTTGGGTGTGGAGGTGTCTGACAGGGTGATATTGTAGAGATTATGGGCTCCTACGTAGTTGGGAGTGGAGGTATCTGACAGGGTGGCGTTGTGATATTGTAGAGACTATGAGCTCCTCCAAAGTTGGGAGTGGAGGCTTCTGACGGGGTGGTATTGTGGTATTGTAGAGTCTATGAGCTCCTCCATAGTTGGGAGTGGAGGTGTCTGACAGGGTCGTATTGTAGAGATTATGGGCTCCTCCATAGTTGGGAGTGGAGGTATCTGACAGGGTGGTGTTGTGGTATTGTAGAGACTATGGGCTCCTCCATAGTTGGGAGTAGAGGTGTCTGACAGGGTGGTGTTGTGGTATTGTAGAGACGATGGGTTCCTCCATAGTTGGGAGTAGAGGTGTCTGACGGGGTGGTATTGTAGAGACTATGGGCTCCTCCATAGTTGGGAGTGGAGGTGTCTGACGGGGTGGTATTGTAGAGACTATGGGCTCCTCCATAGTTGGGAGTGGAGGTATCTGACAGGTTGGTATTGTGGTATTGTAGAGACGATGGGTTCCTCCATAGTTGGGAGTGGAGGTATCTGACAGGGTGGTGTTGTGGTATTGTAGGACTATTGGCTCTTCCATAGTTGGGAGTGGAGGTATCTGACAGGGTGGTGTTGTGGTATTGTAGAGACTATGGGCTCCTCCATAGTTGGGAGTGGAGGTATCTGACAGGGTGGTATTGTGGTATTATAAAGATTATGAGCTCCTCCATAGTTGGGAGTGGAGGTATCTGACAGGGTGGTGTTGTGGTATTGTAGAGACTATGGGCTCCTACGTAGTTGGGAGTGGAGGTGTCTGACAGGGTGGTGTTGTGGTATTGTAGAGACTATGGGCTCCTCCATAGTGGGGAGTGGAGGTATCTGACAGGGTGGTATTGTGGTATTGTAGAGACTATGGGCTCCTCCATAGTTGGGAGTGGAGGTATCTGACAGGTTGGTATTGTGGTATTGTAGATACTTTGGGCTCCTCCATAGTTAGGAGTGGAGGTGTCTGACTAGGTTGTATTGTAGAGATTATGGGCTCCTCCATATTTGGGAGTGGAGTTATCTGACAGGAGGGTATTGTGGTATTGTAGAGACTATGGCGTCCACCATAGCTGGGAGTTCATGTTTCTGACAGAGTGGTATTGTAGAGTCTATGAGCACCTCCATAGTTGGGAGTGGAGGTATCTGACAGGGTGGTATTGTGGTATTGTAGAGACTATGGGCTCCTCCATAGTTGGGGGTGGAGATGTCTGACAGGGTGGTATTGTGGTATTGTAGAGTCTATGAGCTCCTCCATAGTTGGGAGTGGAGGTGTCTGACAGGGTCGTATTGTAGAGTCTATGAGCACCTCCATAGTTGGGAGTGGAGGTATCTGACAGGGTGGTATTGTGGTATTGTAGAGACTATGGGCTCCTCCATAGTTGGGGGTGGAGATGTCTGACAGGGTGGTATTGTGGTATTGTAGAGACTATGGGCTCCTCCATAGTTGGGGGTGGAGATGTCTGACAGGGTCGTATTGTAGAGATTATGGGCTCCTCCATAGTTGGGTGTGGAGGTGTCTGACAGGGTGATATTGTAGAGATTATGGGCTCCTACGTAGTTGGGAGTGGAGGTATCTGACAGGGTGGCGTTGTGATATTGTAGAGACTATGAGCTCCTCCAAAGTTGGGAGTGGAGGCTTCTGACGGGGTGGTATTGTGGTATTGTAGAGTCTATGAGCTCCTCCATAGTTGGGAGTGGAGGTGTCTGACAGGGTCGTATTGTAGAGATTATGGGCTCCTCCATAGTTGGGAGTGGAGGTATCTGACAGGGTGGTGTTGTGGTATTGTAGAGACTATGGGCTCCTCCATAGTTGGGAGTAGAGGTGTCTGACAGGGTGGTGTTGTGGTATTGTAGAGACGATGGGTTCCTCCATAGTTGGGAGTAGAGGTGTCTGACGGGGTGGTATTGTAGAGACTATGGGCTCCTCCATAGTTGGGAGTGGAGGTGTCTGACGGGGTGATATTGTAGAGACTATGGGCTCCTCCATAGTTGGGAGTGGAGGTATCTGACAGGTTGGTATTGTGGTATTGTAGAGACGATGGGTTCCTCCATAGTTGGGAGTGGAGGTATCTGACAGGGTGGTGTTGTGGTATTGTAGGACTATTGGCTCTTCCATAGTTGGGAGTGGAGGTATCTGACAGGGTGGTGTTGTGGTATTGTAGAGACTATGGGCTCCTCCATAGTTGGGAGTGGAGGTATCTGACAGGGTGGTATTGTGGTATTATAAAGATTATGAGCTCCTCCATAGTTGGGAGTGGAGGTATCTGACAGGGTGGTGTTGTGGTATTGTAGAGACTATGGGCTCCTACGTAGTTGGGAGTGGAGGTGTCTGACAGGGTGGTGTTGTGGTATTGTAGAGACTATGGGCTCCTCCATAGTTGGGAGTGGAGGTATCTGACAGGGTGGTATTGTGGTATTGTAGAGACTATGGGCTCCTCCATAGTTGGGAGTGGAGGTATCTGACAGGTTGGTATTGTGGTATTGTAGATACTTTGGGCTCCTCCATAGTTAGGAGTGGAGGTGTCTGACTAGGTTGTATTGTAGAGATTATGGGCTCCTCCATATTTGGGAGTGGAGTTATCTGACAGGAGGGTATTGTGGTATTGTAGAGACTATGGCGTCCACCATAGCTGGGAGTTCATGTTTCTGACAGAGTGGTATTGTAGAGTCTATGAGCACCTCCATAGTTGGGAGTGGAGGTATCTGACAGGGTGGTATTGTGGTATTGTAGAGACTATGGGCTCCTCCATAGTTGGGGGTGGAGATGTCTGACAGGGTGGTATTGTGGTATTGTAGAGACTATGGGCTCCTCCATAGTTGGGGGTGGAGATGTCTGACAGGGTCGTATTGTAGAGATTATGGGCTCCTCCATAGTTGGGTGTGGAGGTGTCTGACAGGGTGATATTGTAGAGATTATGGGCTCCTACGTAGTTGGGAGTGGAGGTATCTGACAGGGTGGCGTTGTGATATTGTAGAGACTATGAGCTCCTCCAAAGTTGGGAGTGGAGGCTTCTGACGGGGTGGTATTGTGGTATTGTAGAGTCTATGAGCTCCTCCATAGTTGGGAGTGGAGGTGTCTGACGGGGTGGTATTGTAGAGACTATGGGCTCCTCCATAGTTGGGGGTGGAGATGTCTGACAGGGTGGTATGGTAGAGATTATGGGCTCCTCCATAGTTGGGAGTGGAGGTATCTGACAAGGTGGTGTTGTGGTATTGTAGAGACTTTGGGCTCCTCCATAGTTGGGAGTGGAGGTGTCTGACTGTGTCGTATTGTAGAGATTATGGGCTACTCCATATTTCGGAGTGGAGGTATCTGACAGGGTGGTGTTTTGGTATTGTAGAGACTATGGGCTCCTCCATAGTTGGGAGTGGAGGTGTCTGACAGGGTCGTATTGTAGAGATTATGGGCTCCTCCATAGTTGGGAGTGGAGGTATCTGACAGGGTGGTGTTGTGGTATTGTAGAGACTATGGGCTCCTCCATAGTTGGGAGTAGAGGTGTCTGACAGGGTGGTGTTGTGGTATTGTAGAGACGATGGGTTCCTCAATAGTTGGGAGTAGAGGTGTCTGACGGGGTGGTATTGTAGAGACTATGGGCTCCTCCATAGTTGGGAGTGGAGGTGTCTGACGGGGTGGTATTGTAGAGACTATGGGCTCCTCCAAAGTTGCGAGTGGAGGTGTCTGACAGGGTGGTGTTGTGGTATTGTAGAGACTATGGGCTCCTCCATAGTTGGGAGTGGAGGTATCTGACAGGGTGGTATTGTGGTATTGTAGAGACTATGGGCTCCTCCATAGTTGGGAGTGGAGGTATCTGACAGGTTGGTATTGTGGTATTGTAGAGACTTTGGGCTCCTCCATAGTTAGGAGTGGAGGTGTCTGACTAGGTCGTATTGTAGAGATTATGGGCTCCTCCATATTTGGGAGTGGAGTTATCTGACAGGAGGGTATTGTGGTATTGTATAGACTATCGCGTCCACCATAGCTGGGAGTTCATGTTTCTGACAGGGTGGTGTTGTGGTATTGTAGAGTCTATGGGCTCCTCAATAGATGGGAGTGGAGGTGTCTGACAGAGTGGTATTGTAGAGTCTATGAGCACCTCCATAGTTGGGAGTGGAGGTATCTGACAGGGTGGTATTGTGGTATTGTAGAGACTATGGGCTCCTCCATAGTTGGGCGTGGAGATGTCTGACAGGGTGGTATTGTGGTATTGTAGAGACTATGGGCTCCTCCATAGTTGGGGGTGGAGATGTCTGACAGGGTCCTATTGTAGAGATTATGGGCTCCTCCATAGTTGGGTGTGGAGGTGTCTGACAGGGTGATATTGTAGAGATTATGGGCTCCTACGTAGTTGGGAGTGGAGGTATCTGACAGGGTGGCGTTGTGATATTGTAGAGACTATGAGCTCCTCCAAAGTTGGGAGTGGAGGCTTCTGACGGGGTGGTATTGTGGTATTGTAGAGTCTATGGGCTCCTCCATAGTTGGGAGTGGAGGTGTCTGACAGTGTGGTGTTGTGGTATTGTAGAGACTATGGGCTCCTCCATAGTTGGGGGTGGAGATGTCTGACAGGGTGGTATTGTAGAGATTATGGGCTCCTCCATAGTTGGGAGTGGAGGTATCTGACAGGGTGGTGTTGTGGTATTGTAGAGACTATGAGCTCCTCCAAAGTTGGGAGTGGAGGTATCTAACAGGGTGGTGTTGTGGTATTGTAGAGACTATGGGCTCCTCCATAGTTGGGGGTGGAGATGTCTGACAGGGTGGTATTGTAGAGATTATGGGCTCCTCCATAGTTGGGAGTGGAGGTATCTGACAAGGTGGTGTTGTGGTATTGTAGAGACTTTGGGCTCCTCCACAGTTGGGAGTGGAGGTGTCTGACTGGGTCGTATTGTAGAGATTATGGGCTACTCCATATTTCGGAGTGGAGGTATCTGACAGGGTGGTGTTTTGGTATTGTAGAGACTATGGGCTCCTCCAAAGTTGCGAGTGGAGGTGTCTGACAGGGTGGTGTTGTGGTATTGTAGAGACTATGGGCTCCTCCATAGTTGGGAGTGGAGGTATCTGACAGGGTGGTATTGTGGTATTGTAGAGACTATGGGCTCCTCCATAGTTGGGAGTGGAGGTATCTGACAGGTTGGTATTGTGGTATTGTAGATACTTTGGGCTCCTCCATAGTTAGGAGTGGAGGTGTCTGACTAGGTTGTATTGTAGAGATTATGGGCTCCTCCATATTTGGGAGTGGAGTTATCTGACAGGAGGGTATTGTGGTATTGTAGAGACTATGGCGTCCACCATAGCTGGGAGTTCATGTTTCTGACAGAGTGGTATTGTAGAGTCTATGAGCACCTCCATAGTTGGGAGTGGAGGTATCTGACAGGGTGGTATTGTGGTATTGTAGAGACTATGGGCTCCTCCATAGTTGGGGGTGGAGATGTCTGACAGGGTGGTATTGTGGTATTGTAGAGACTATGGGCTCCTCCATAGTTGGGGGTGGAGATGTCTGACTGGGTCGTATTGTAGAGATTATGGGCTCCTCCATAGTTGGGTGTGGAGGTGTCTGACAGGGTGATATTGTAGAGATTATGGGCTCCTACGTAGTTGGGAGTGGAGGTATCTGACAGGGTGGCGTTGTGATATTGTAGAGACTATGAGCTCCTCCAAAGTTGGTAGTGGAGGCTTCTGACGGGGTGGTATTGTGGTATTGTAGAGTCTATGAGCTCCTCCATAGTTGGGAGTGGAGGTGTCTGACAGGGTCGTATTGTAGGGATTATGGGCTCCTCCATAGTTGGGAGTGGAGGTATCTGACAGGGTGGTGTTGTGATATTGTAGAGACTATGGGCTCCTCCAAAGTTGGGAGTAGAGGTGTCTGACAGTGTGGTGTTGTGGTATTGTAGAGACTTTGGGCTCCTCCATAGTTGGGAGTGGAGGTGTTTGACTGTGTCGTATTGTAGAGATTATGGGCTACTCCATATTTCGGAGTGGAGGTATCTGAAAGGGTGGTGTTTTGGTATTGTAGAGACTATGGGCTCCTCCATAGTTGGGAGTGGAGGTGTCTGACAGGGTCGTATTGTAGAGATTATGGGCTCCTCCATAGTTGGGAGTGGAGGTATCTGACAGGGTGGTGTTGTGGTATTGTAGAGACTATGGGCTCCTCCATAGTTGGGAGTAGAGGTGTCTGACAGGGTGGTGTTGTGGTATTGTAGAGACGATGGGTTCCTCAATAGTTGGGAGTAGAGGTGTCTGACGGGGTGGTATTGTAGAGACTATGGGCTCCTCCATAGTTGGGAGTGGAGGTGTCTGACGGGGTGGTATTGTAGAGACTATGGGCTCCTCCAAAGTTGCGAGTGGAGGTGTCTGACAGGGTGGTGTTGTGGTATTGTAGAGACTATGGGCTCCTCCATAGTTGGGAGTGGAGGTATCTGACAGGGTGGTATTGTGGTATTGTAGAGACTATGGGCTCCTCCATAGTTGGGAGTGGAGGTATCTGACAGGTTGGTATTGTGGTATTGTAGAGACTTTGGGCTCCTCCATAGTTAGGAGTGGAGGTGTCTGACTAGGTCGTATTGTAGAGATTATGGGCTCCTCCATATTTGGGAGTGGAGTTATCTGACAGGAGGGTATTGTGGTATTGTATAGACTATCGCGTCCACCATAGCTGGGAGTTCATGTTTCTGACAGGGTGGTGTTGTGGTATTGTAGAGACTATGGGCTCCTCCATAGTGGGGAGTGGAGGTATCTGACAGGGTGGTATTGTGGTATTGTAGAGACTATGGGCTCCTCCATAGTTGGGAGTGGAGGTATCTGACAGGTTGGTATTGTGGTATTGTAGATACTTTGGGCTCCTCCATAGTTAGGAGTGGAGGTGTCTGACTAGGTTGTATTGTAGAGATTATGGGCTCCTCCATATTTGGGAGTGGAGTTATCTGACAGGAGGGTATTGTGGTATTGTAGAGACTATGGCGTCCACCATAGCTGGGAGTTCATGTTTCTGACAGAGTGGTATTGTAGAGTCTATGAGCACCTCCATAGTTGGGAGTGGAGGTATCTGACAGGGTGGTATTGTGGTATTGTAGAGACTATGGGCTCCTCCATAGTTGGGGGTGGAGATGTCTGACAGGGTGGTATTGTGGTATTGTAGAGTCTATGAGCTCCTCCATAGTTGGGAGTGGAGGTGTCTGACAGGGTCGTATTGTAGAGTCTATGAGCACCTCCATAGTTGGGAGTGGAGGTATCTGACAGGGTGGTATTGTGGTATTGTAGAGACTATGGGCTCCTCCATAGTTGGGGGTGGAGATGTCTGACAGGGTGGTATTGTGGTATTGTAGAGACTATGGGCTCCTCCATAGTTGGGGGTGGAGATGTCTGACAGGGTCGTATTGTAGAGATTATGGGCTCCTCCATAGTTGGGTGTGGAGGTGTCTGACAGGGTGATATTGTAGAGATTATGGGCTCCTACGTAGTTGGGAGTGGAGGTATCTGACAGGGTGGCGTTGTGATATTGTAGAGACTATGAGCTCCTCCAAAGTTGGGAGTGGAGGCTTCTGACGGGGTGGTATTGTGGTATTGTAGAGTCTATGAGCTCCTCCATAGTTGGGAGTGGAGGTGTCTGACAGGGTCGTATTGTAGAGATTATGGGCTCCTCCATAGTTGGGAGTGGAGGTATCTGACAGGGTGGTGTTGTGGTATTGTAGAGACTATGGGCTCCTCCATAGTTGGGAGTAGAGGTGTCTGACAGGGTGGTGTTGTGGTATTGTAGAGACGATGGGTTCCTCCATAGTTGGGAGTAGAGGTGTCTGACGGGGTGGTATTGTAGAGACTATGGGCTCCTCCATAGTTGGGAGTGGAGGTGTCTGACGGGGTGATATTGTAGAGACTATGGGCTCCTCCATAGTTGGGAGTGGAGGTATCTGACAGGTTGGTATTGTGGTATTGTAGAGACGATGGGTTCCTCCATAGTTGGGAGTGGAGGTATCTGACAGGGTGGTGTTGTGGTATTGTAGGACTATTGGCTCTTCCATAGTTGGGAGTGGAGGTATCTGACAGGGTGGTGTTGTGGTATTGTAGAGACTATGGGCTCCTCCATAGTTGGGAGTGGAGGTATCTGACAGGGTGGTATTGTGGTATTATAAAGATTATGAGCTCCTCCATAGTTGGGAGTGGAGGTATCTGACAGGGTGGTGTTGTGGTATTGTAGAGACTATGGGCTCCTACGTAGTTGGGAGTGGAGGTGTCTGACAGGGTGGTGTTGTGGTATTGTAGAGACTATGGGCTCCTCCATAGTTGGGAGTGGAGGTATCTGACAGGGTGGTATTGTGGTATTGTAGAGACTATGGGCTCCTCCATAGTTGGGAGTGGAGGTATCTGACAGGTTGGTATTGTGGTATTGTAGATACTTTGGGCTCCTCCATAGTTAGGAGTGGAGGTGTCTGACTAGGTTGTATTGTAGAGATTATGGGCTCCTCCATATTTGGGAGTGGAGTTATCTGACAGGAGGGTATTGTGGTATTGTAGAGACTATGGCGTCCACCATAGCTGGGAGTTCATGTTTCTGACAGAGTGGTATTGTAGAGTCTATGAGCACCTCCATAGTTGGGAGTGGAGGTATCTGACAGGGTGGTATTGTGGTATTGTAGAGACTATGGGCTCCTCCATAGTTGGGGGTGGAGATGTCTGACAGGGTGGTATTGTGGTATTGTAGAGACTATGGGCTCCTCCATAGTTGGGGGTGGAGATGTCTGACAGGGTCGTATTGTAGAGATTATGGGCTCCTCCATAGTTGGGTGTGGAGGTGTCTGACAGGGTGATATTGTAGAGATTATGGGCTCCTACGTAGTTGGGAGTGGAGGTATCTGACAGGGTGGCGTTGTGATATTGTAGAGACTATGAGCTCCTCCAAAGTTGGGAGTGGAGGCTTCTGACGGGGTGGTATTGTGGTATTGTAGAGTCTATGAGCTCCTCCATAGTTGGGAGTGGAGGTGTCTGACGGGGTGGTATTGTAGAGACTATGGGCTCCTCCATAGTTGGGGGTGGAGATGTCTGACAGGGTGGTATGGTAGAGATTATGGGCTCCTCCATAGTTGGGAGTGGAGGTATCTGACAAGGTGGTGTTGTGGTATTGTAGAGACTTTGGGCTCCTCCATAGTTGGGAGTGGAGGTGTCTGACTGTGTCGTATTGTAGAGATTATGGGCTACTCCATATTTCGGAGTGGAGGTATCTGACAGGGTGGTGTTTTGGTATTGTAGAGACTATGGGCTCCTCCATAGTTGGGAGTGGAGGTGTCTGACAGGGTCGTATTGTAGAGATTATGGGCTCCTCCATAGTTGGGAGTGGAGGTATCTGACAGGGTGGTGTTGTGGTATTGTAGAGACTATGGGCTCCTCCATAGTTGGGAGTAGAGGTGTCTGACAGGGTGGTGTTGTGGTATTGTAGAGACGATGGGTTCCTCAATAGTTGGGAGTAGAGGTGTCTGACGGGGTGGTATTGTAGAGACTATGGGCTCCTCCATAGTTGGGAGTGGAGGTGTCTGACGGGGTGGTATTGTAGAGACTATGGGCTCCTCCAAAGTTGCGAGTGGAGGTGTCTGACAGGGTGGTGTTGTGGTATTGTAGAGACTATGGGCTCCTCCATAGTTGGGAGTGGAGGTATCTGACAGGGTGGTATTGTGGTATTGTAGAGACTATGGGCTCCTCCATAGTTGGGAGTGGAGGTATCTGACAGGTTGGTATTGTGGTATTGTAGAGACTTTGGGCTCCTCCATAGTTAGGAGTGGAGGTGTCTGACTAGGTCGTATTGTAGAGATTATGGGCTCCTCCATATTTGGGAGTGGAGTTATCTGACAGGAGGGTATTGTGGTATTGTATAGACTATCGCGTCCACCATAGCTGGGAGTTCATGTTTCTGACAGGGTGGTGTTGTGGTATTGTAGAGTCTATGGGCTCCTCAATAGATGGGAGTGGAGGTGTCTGACAGAGTGGTATTGTAGAGTCTATGAGCACCTCCATAGTTGGGAGTGGAGGTATCTGACAGGGTGGTATTGTGGTATTGTAGAGACTATGGGCTCCTCCATAGTTGGGCGTGGAGATGTCTGACAGGGTGGTATTGTGGTATTGTAGAGACTATGGGCTCCTCCATAGTTGGGGGTGGAGATGTCTGACAGGGTCCTATTGTAGAGATTATGGGCTCCTCCATAGTTGGGTGTGGAGGTGTCTGACAGGGTGATATTGTAGAGATTATGGGCTCCTACGTAGTTGGGAGTGGAGGTATCTGACAGGGTGGCGTTGTGATATTGTAGAGACTATGAGCTCCTCCAAAGTTGGGAGTGGAGGCTTCTGACGGGGTGGTATTGTGGTATTGTAGAGTCTATGGGCTCCTCCATAGTTGGGAGTGGAGGTGTCTGACAGTGTGGTGTTGTGGTATTGTAGAGACTATGGGCTCCTCCATAGTTGGGGGTGGAGATGTCTGACAGGGTGGTATTGTAGAGATTATGGGCTCCTCCATAGTTGGGAGTGGAGGTATCTGACAGGGTGGTGTTGTGGTATTGTAGAGACTATGAGCTCCTCCAAAGTTGGGAGTGGAGGTATCTAACAGGGTGGTGTTGTGGTATTGTAGAGACTATGGGCTCCTCCATAGTTGGGGGTGGAGATGTCTGACAGGGTGGTATTGTAGAGATTATGGGCTCCTCCATAGTTGGGAGTGGAGGTATCTGACAAGGTGGTGTTGTGGTATTGTAGAGACTTTGGGCTCCTCCACAGTTGGGAGTGGAGGTGTCTGACTGGGTCGTATTGTAGAGATTATGGGCTACTCCATATTTCGGAGTGGAGGTATCTGACAGGGTGGTGTTTTGGTATTGTAGAGACTATGGGCTCCTCCAAAGTTGCGAGTGGAGGTGTCTGACAGGGTGGTGTTGTGGTATTGTAGAGACTATGGGCTCCTCCATAGTTGGGAGTGGAGGTATCTGACAGGGTGGTATTGTGGTATTGTAGAGACTATGGGCTCCTCCATAGTTGGGAGTGGAGGTATCTGACAGGTTGGTATTGTGGTATTGTAGATACTTTGGGCTCCTCCATAGTTAGGAGTGGAGGTGTCTGACTAGGTTGTATTGTAGAGATTATGGGCTCCTCCATATTTGGGAGTGGAGTTATCTGACAGGAGGGTATTGTGGTATTGTAGAGACTATGGCGTCCACCATAGCTGGGAGTTCATGTTTCTGACAGAGTGGTATTGTAGAGTCTATGAGCACCTCCATAGTTGGGAGTGGAGGTATCTGACAGGGTGGTATTGTGGTATTGTAGAGACTATGGGCTCCTCCATAGTTGGGGGTGGAGATGTCTGACAGGGTGGTATTGTGGTATTGTAGAGACTATGGGCTCCTCCATAGTTGGGGGTGGAGATGTCTGACTGGGTCGTATTGTAGAGATTATGGGCTCCTCCATAGTTGGGTGTGGAGGTGTCTGACAGGGTGATATTGTAGAGATTATGGGCTCCTACGTAGTTGGGAGTGGAGGTATCTGACAGGGTGGCGTTGTGATATTGTAGAGACTATGAGCTCCTCCAAAGTTGGTAGTGGAGGCTTCTGACGGGGTGGTATTGTGGTATTGTAGAGTCTATGAGCTCCTCCATAGTTGGGAGTGGAGGTGTCTGACAGGGTCGTATTGTAGGGATTATGGGCTCCTCCATAGTTGGGAGTGGAGGTATCTGACAGGGTGGTGTTGTGATATTGTAGAGACTATGGGCTCCTCCAAAGTTGGGAGTAGAGGTGTCTGACAGTGTGGTGTTGTGGTATTGTAGAGACTTTGGGCTCCTCCATAGTTGGGAGTGGAGGTGTTTGACTGTGTCGTATTGTAGAGATTATGGGCTACTCCATATTTCGGAGTGGAGGTATCTGAAAGGGTGGTGTTTTGGTATTGTAGAGACTATGGGCTCCTCCATAGTTGGGAGTGGAGGTGTCTGACAGGGTCGTATTGTAGAGATTATGGGCTCCTCCATAGTTGGGAGTGGAGGTATCTGACAGGGTGGTGTTGTGGTATTGTAGAGACTATGGGCTCCTCCATAGTTGGGAGTAGAGGTGTCTGACAGGGTGGTGTTGTGGTATTGTAGAGACGATGGGTTCCTCAATAGTTGGGAGTAGAGGTGTCTGACGGGGTGGTATTGTAGAGACTATGGGCTCCTCCATAGTTGGGAGTGGAGGTGTCTGACGGGGTGGTATTGTAGAGACTATGGGCTCCTCCAAAGTTGCGAGTGGAGGTGTCTGACAGGGTGGTGTTGTGGTATTGTAGAGACTATGGGCTCCTCCATAGTTGGGAGTGGAGGTATCTGACAGGGTGGTATTGTGGTATTGTAGAGACTATGGGCTCCTCCATAGTTGGGAGTGGAGGTATCTGACAGGTTGGTATTGTGGTATTGTAGAGACTTTGGGCTCCTCCATAGTTAGGAGTGGAGGTGTCTGACTAGGTCGTATTGTAGAGATTATGGGCTCCTCCATATTTGGGAGTGGAGTTATCTGACAGGAGGGTATTGTGGTATTGTATAGACTATCGCGTCCACCATAGCTGGGAGTTCATGTTTCTGACAGGGTGGTGTTGTGGTATTGTAGAGTCTATGGGCTCCTCAATAGATGGGAGTGGAGGTGTCTGACAGAGTGGTATTGTAGAGTCTATGAGCACCTCCATAGTTGGGAGTGGAGGTATCTGACAGGGTGGTATTGTGGTATTGTAGAGACTATGGGCTCCTCCATAGTTGGGCGTGGAGATGTCTGACAGGGTGGTATTGTGGTATTGTAGAGACTATGGGCTCCTCCATAGTTGGGGGTGGAGATGTCTGACAGGGTCCTATTGTAGAGATTATGGGCTCCTCCATAGTTGGGTGTGGAGGTGTCTGACAGGGTGATATTGTAGAGATTATGGGCTCCTACGTAGTTGGGAGTGGAGGTATCTGACAGGGTGGCGTTGTGATATTGTAGAGACTATGAGCTCCTCCAAAGTTGGGAGTGGAGGCTTCTGACGGGGTGGTATTGTGGTATTGTAGAGTCTATGGGCTCCTCCATAGTTGGGAGTGGAGGTGTCTGACAGTGTGGTGTTGTGGTATTGTAGAGACTATGGGCTCCTCCATAGTTGGGGGTGGAGATGTCTGACAGGGTGGTATTGTAGAGATTATGGGCTCCTCCATAGTTGGGAGTGGAGGTATCTGACAGGGTGGTGTTGTGGTATTGTAGAGACTATGAGCTCCTCCAAAGTTGGGAGTGGAGGTATCTAACAGGGTGGTGTTGTGGTATTGTAGAGACTATGGGCTCCTCCATAGTTGGGGGTGGAGATGTCTGACAGGGTGGTATTGTAGAGATTATGGGCTCCTCCATAGTTGGGAGTGGAGGTATCTGACAAGGTGGTGTTGTGGTATTGTAGAGACTTTGGGCTCCTCCACAGTTGGGAGTGGAGGTGTCTGACTGGGTCGTATTGTAGAGATTATGGGCTACTCCATATTTCGGAGTGGAGGTATCTGACAGGGTGGTGTTTTGGTATTGTAGAGACTATGGGCTCCTCCAAAGTTGCGAGTGGAGGTGTCTGACAGGGTGGTGTTGTGGTATTGTAGAGACTATGGGCTCCTCCATAGTTGGGAGTGGAGGTATCTGACAGGGTGGTATTGTGGTATTGTAGAGACTATGGGCTCCTCCATAGTTGGGAGTGGAGGTATCTGACAGGTTGGTATTGTGGTATTGTAGATACTTTGGGCTCCTCCATAGTTAGGAGTGGAGGTGTCTGACTAGGTTGTATTGTAGAGATTATGGGCTCCTCCATATTTGGGAGTGGAGTTATCTGACAGGAGGGTATTGTGGTATTGTAGAGACTATGGCGTCCACCATAGCTGGGAGTTCATGTTTCTGACAGAGTGGTATTGTAGAGTCTATGAGCACCTCCATAGTTGGGAGTGGAGGTATCTGACAGGGTGGTATTGTGGTATTGTAGAGACTATGGGCTCCTCCATAGTTGGGGGTGGAGATGTCTGACAGGGTGGTATTGTGGTATTGTAGAGACTATGGGCTCCTCCATAGTTGGGGGTGGAGATGTCTGACAGGGTCGTATTGTAGAGATTATGGGCTCCTCCATAGTTGGGTGTGGAGGTGTCTGACAGGGTGATATTGTAGAGATTATGGGCTCCTACGTAGTTGGGAGTGGAGGTATCTGACAGGGTGGCGTTGTGATATTGTAGAGACTATGAGCTCCTCCAAAGTTGGTAGTGGAGGCTTCTGACGGGGTGGTATTGTGGTATTGTAGAGTCTATGAGCTCCTCCATAGTTGGGAGTGGAGGTGTCTGACAGGGTCGTATTGTAGGGATTATGGGCTCCTCCATAGTTGGGAGTGGAGGTATCTGACAGGGTGGTGTTGTGATATTGTAGAGACTATGGGCTCCTCCAAAGTTGGGAGTAGAGGTGTCTGACAGTGTGGTGTTGTGGTATTGTAGAGACTATGGGCTCCTCCATAGTTGGGGGTGGAGATGTCTGACAGGGTGGTATTGTAGAGATTATGGGCTCCTCCATAGTTGGGAGTGGAGGTGTCTGACGGGGTGGTATTGTAGAGACTATGGGCTCCTCCATAGTTGGGGGTGGAGATGTCTGACAGGGTGGTATGGTAGAGATTATGGGCTCCTCCATAGTTGGGAGTGGAGGTATCTGACAAGGTGGTGTTGTGGTATTGTAGAGACTTTGGGCTCCTCCATAGTTGGGAGTGGAGGTGTCTGACTGTGTCGTATTGTAGAGATTATTGGCTACTCCATATTTCGGAGTGGAGGTATCTGACAGGGTGGTGTTTTGGTATTGTAGAGACTATGGGCTCCTCCAAAGTTGCGAGTGGAGGTGTCTGACAGGGTGGTGTTGTGGTATTGTAGAGACTATGGGCTCCTCCATAGTTGGGAGTGGAGGTATCTGACAGGGTGGTATTGTGGTATTGTAGAGACTATGGGCTCCTCCATAGTTGGGAGTGGAGGTATCTGACAGGTTGGTATTGTGGTATTGTAGATACTTTGGGCTCCTCCATAGTTAGGAGTGGAGGTGTCTGACTAGGTTGTATTGTAGAGATTATGGGCTCCTCCATATTTGGGAGTGGAGTTATCTGACAGGAGGGTATTGTGGTATTGTAGAGACTATGGCGTCCACCATAGCTGGGAGTTCATGTTTCTGACAGAGTGGTATTGTAGAGTCTATGAGCACCTCCATAGTTGGGAGTGGAGGTATCTGACAGGGTGGTATTGTGGTATTGTAGAGACTATGGGCTCCTCCATAGTTGGGGGTGGAGATGTCTGACAGGGTGGTATTGTGGTATTGTAGAGACTATGGGCTCCTCCATAGTTGGGGGTGGAGATGTCTGACAGGGTCGTATTGTAGAGATTATGGGCTCCTCCATAGTTGGGTGTGGAGGTGTCTGACAGGGTGATATTGTAGAGATTATGGGCTCCTACGTAGTTGGGAGTGGAGGTATCTGACAGGGTGGCGTTGTGATATTGTAGAGACTATGAGCTCCTCCAAAGTTGGTAGTGGAGGCTTCTGACGGGGTGGTATTGTGGTATTGTAGAGTCTATGAGCTCCTCCATAGTTGGGAGTGGAGGTGTCTGACAGGGTCGTATTGTAGAGATTATGGGCTCCTCCATAGTTGGGAGTGGAGGTATCTGACAGGGTGGTGTTGTGATATTGTAGAGACCATGGGCTCCTCCAAAGTTGGGAGTAGAGGTGTCTGACAGGGTGGTGTTGTGGTATTGTAGAGACGATGGGTTCCTCCATAGTTGGGAGTAGAGGTGTCTGACGGGGTGGTTTTGTAGAGACTATGGGCTCCTCCATAGTTGGGAGTGGAGGTGTCTGACGGGGTGGTATTGTAGAGACTATGGGCTCCTCCATAGTTGGGGGTGGAGATGTCTGACAGGGTGGTATGGTAGAGATTATGGGCTCCTCCATAGTTGGGAGTGGAGGTATCTGACAAGGTGGTGTTGTGGTATTGTAGAGACTTTGGGCTCCTCCATAGTTGGGAGTGGAGGTGTCTGACTGTGTCGTATTGTAGAGATTATGGGCTACTCCATATTTCGGAGTGGAGGTATCTGACAGGAGGGTATTGTGGTATTGTAGAGACTATGGCGTCCACCATAGCTGGGAGTTCATGTTTCTGACAGAGTGGTATTGTAGAGTCTATGAGCACCTCCATAGTTGGGAGTGGAGGTATCTGACAGGGTGGTATTGTGGTATTGTAGAGACTATGGGCTCCTCCATAGTTGGGGGTGGAGATGTCTGACAGGGTGGTATTGTGGTATTGTAGAGTCTATGAGCTCCTCCATAGTTGGGAGTGGAGGTGTCTGACAGGGTCGTATTGTAGAGTCTATGAGCACCTCCATAGTTGGGAGTGGAGGTATCTGACAGGGTGGTATTGTGGTATTGTAGAGACTATGGGCTCCTCCATAGTTGGGGGTGGAGATGTCTGACAGGGTGGTATTGTGGTATTGTAGAGACTATGGGCTCCTCCATAGTTGGGGGTGGAGATGTCTGACAGGGTCGTATTGTAGAGATTATGGGCTCCTCCATAGTTGGGTGTGGAGGTGTCTGACAGGGTGATATTGTAGAGATTATGGGCTCCTACGTAGTTGGGAGTGGAGGTATCTGACAGGGTGGCGTTGTGATATTGTAGAGACTATGAGCTCCTCCAAAGTTGGGAGTGGAGGCTTCTGACGGGGTGGTATTGTGGTATTGTAGAGTCTATGAGCTCCTCCATAGTTGGGAGTGGAGGTGTCTGACAGGGTCGTATTGTAGAGATTATGGGCTCCTCCATAGTTGGGAGTGGAGGTATCTGACAGGGTGGTGTTGTGGTATTGTAGAGACTATGGGCTCCTCCATAGTTGGGAGTAGAGGTGTCTGACAGGGTGGTGTTGTGGTATTGTAGAGACGATGGGTTCCTCCATAGTTGGGAGTAGAGGTGTCTGACGGGGTGGTATTGTAGAGACTATGGGCTCCTCCATAGTTGGGAGTGGAGGTGTCTGACGGGGTGGTATTGTAGAGACTATGGGCTCCTCCATAGTTGGGAGTGGAGGTATCTGACAGGTTGGTATTGTGGTATTGTAGAGACGATGGGTTCCTCCATAGTTGGGAGTGGAGGTATCTGACAGGGTGGTGTTGTGGTATTGTAGGACTATTGGCTCTTCCATAGTTGGGAGTGGAGGTATCTGACAGGGTGGTGTTGTGGTATTGTAGAGACTATGGGCTCCTCCATAGTTGGGAGTGGAGGTATCTGACAGGGTGGTATTGTGGTATTATAAAGATTATGAGCTCCTCCATAGTTGGGAGTGGAGGTATCTGACAGGGTGGTGTTGTGGTATTGTAGAGACTATGGGCTCCTACGTAGTTGGGAGTGGAGGTGTCTGACAGGGTGGTGTTGTGGTATTGTAGAGACTATGGGCTCCTCCATAGTTGGGAGTGGAGGTATCTGACAGGGTGGTATTGTGGTATTGTAGAGACTATGGGCTCCTCCATAGTTGGGAGTGGAGGTATCTGACAGGTTGGTATTGTGGTATTGTAGATACTTTGGGCTCCTCCATAGTTAGGAGTGGAGGTGTCTGACTAGGTTGTATTGTAGAGATTATGGGCTCCTCCATATTTGGGAGTGGAGTTATCTGACAGGAGGGTATTGTGGTATTGTAGAGACTATGGCGTCCACCATAGCTGGGAGTTCATGTTTCTGACAGAGTGGTATTGTAGAGTCTATGAGCACCTCCATAGTTGGGAGTGGAGGTATCTGACAGGGTGGTATTGTGGTATTGTAGAGACTATGGGCTCCTCCATAGTTGGGGGTGGAGATGTCTGACAGGGTGGTATTGTGGTATTGTAGAGTCTATGAGCTCCTCCATAGTTGGGAGTGGAGGTGTCTGACAGGGTCGTATTGTAGAGTCTATGAGCACCTCCATAGTTGGGAGTGGAGGTATCTGACAGGGTGGTATTGTGGTATTGTAGAGACTATGGGCCCCTCCATAGTTGGGGGTGGAGATGTCTGACAGGGTGGTATTGTGGTATTGTAGAGACTATGGGCTCCTCCATAGTTGGGGGTGGAGATGTCTGACAGGGTCGTATTTTAGAGATTATGGGCTCCTCCATAGTTGGGTGTGGAGGTGTCTGACAGGGTGATATTGTAGAGATTATGGGCTCCTACGTAGTTGGGAGTGGAGGTATCTGACAGGGTGGCGTTGTGATATTGTAGAGACTATGAGCTCCTCCAAAGTTGGGAGTGGAGGCTTCTGACGGGGTGGTATTGTGGTATTGTAGAGTCTATGAGCTCCTCCATAGTTGGGAGTGGAGGTGTCTGACAGGGTCGTATTGTAGAGATTATGGGCTCCTCCATAGTTGGGAGTGGAGGTATCTGACAGGGTGGTGTTGTGGTATTGTAGAGACTATGGGCTCCTCCATAGTTGGGAGTAGAGGTGTCTGACAGGGTGGTGTTGTGGTATTGTAGAGACGATGGGTTCCTCCATAGTTGGGAGTAGAGGTGTCTGACGGGGTGGTATTGTAGAGACTATGGGCTCCTCCATAGTTGGGAGTGGAGGTGTCTGACGGGGTGGTATTGTAGAGACTATGGGCTCCTCCATAGTTGGGAGTGGAGGTATCTGACAGGTTGGTATTGTGGTATTGTAGAGACGATGGGTTCCTCCATAGTTGGGAGTGGAGGTATCTGACAGGGTGGTGTTGTGGTATTGTAGGACTATTGGCTCTTCCATAGTTGGGAGTGTAGGTATCTGACAGGGTGGTGTTGTGGTATTGTAGAGACTATGGGCTCCTCCATAGTTGGGAGTGGAGGTATCTGACAGGGTGGTATTGTGGTATTATAAAGATTATGAGCTCCTCCATAGTTGGGAGTGGAGGTATCTGACAGGGTGGTGTTGTGGTATTGTAGAGACTATGGGCTCCTACGTAGTTGGGAGTGGAGGTGTCTGACAGGGTGGTGTTGTGGTATTGTAGAGACTATGGGCTCCTCCATAGTTGGGAGTGGAGGTATCTGACAGGGTGGTATTGTGGTATTGTAGAGACTATGGGCTCCTCCATAGTTGGGAGTGGAGGTATCTGACAGGTTGGTATTGTGGTATTGTAGATACTTTGGGCTCCTCCATAGTTAGGAGTGGAGGTGTCTGACTAGGTTGTATTGTAGAGATTATGGGCTCCTCCATATTTGGGAGTGGAGTTATCTGACAGGAGGGTATTGTGGTATTGTAGAGACTATGGCGTCCACCATAGCTGGGAGTTCATGTTACTGACAGAGTGGTATTGTAGAGTCTATGAGCACCTCCATAGTTGGGAGTGGAGGTATCTGACAGGGTGGTATTGTGGTATTGTAGAGACTATGGGCTCCTCCATAGTTGGGGGTGGAGATGTCTGACAGGGTGGTATTGTGGTATTGTAGAGACTATGGGCTCCTCCATAGTTGGGGGTGGAGATGTCTGACAGGGTCGTATTGTAGAGATTATGGGCTCCTCCATAGTTGGGTGTGGAGGTGTCTGACAGGGTGATATTGTAGAGATTATGGGCTCCTACGTAGTTGGGAGTGGAGGTATCTGACAGGGTGGCGTTGTGATATTGTAGAGACTATGAGCTCCTCCAAAGTTGGGAGTGGAGGCTTCTGACGGGGTGGTATTGTGGTATTGTAGAGTCTATGAGCTCCTCCATAGTTGGGAGTGGAGGTGTCTGACGGGGTGGTATTGTAGAGACTATGGGCTCCTCCATAGTTGGGGGTGGAGATGTCTGACAGTGTGGTATGGTAGAGATTATGGGCTCCTCCATAGTTGGGAGTGGAGGTATCTGACAAGGTGGTGTTGTGGTATTGTAGAGACTTTGGGCTCCTCCATAGTTGGGAGTGGAGGTGTCTGACTGTGTCGTATTGTAGAGATTATGGGCTACTCCATATTTCGGAGTGGAGGTATCTGACAGGGTGGTGTTTTGGTATTGTAGAGACTATGGGCTCCTCCATAGTTGGGAGTAGAGGTGTCTGACAGGGTGGTGTTGTGGTATTGTAGAGACGATGGGTTCCTCCATAGTTGGGAGTAGAGGTGTCTGACGGGGTGGTATTGTAGAGACTATGGGCTCCACCATAGTTGGGAGTGGAGGTGTCTGACGGGGTGGTATTGTAGAGACTATGGGCTCCTCCATAGTTGGGAGTGGAGGTATCTGACAGGTTGGTATTGTGGTATTGTAGAGACGATGTGTTCCTCCATAGTTGGGAGTGGAGGTATCTGACAGGGTGGTGTTGTGGTATTGTAGGACTATTGGCTCTTCCATAGTTGGGAGTGGAGGTATCTGACAGGGTGGTGTTGTGGTATTGTAGAGACTATGGGCTCCTCCATAGTTGGGAGTGGAGGTATCTGACAGGGTGGTATTGTGGTATTATAAAGATTATGAGCTCCTCCATAGTTGGGAGTGGAGGTATCTGACAGGGTGGTGTTGTGGTATTGTAGAGACTATGGGCTCCTACGTAGTTGGGAGTGGAGGTGTCTGACAGGGTTGTGTTGTGGTATTGTAGAGACTATGAGCTCCTCCAAAGTTGGGAGTGGAGGCTTCTGACGGGGTGGTATTGTGGTATTGTAGAGATTATGGGCTCCTCCATAGTTGGGAGTGGAGGTGTCTGACTGGGTCGTATTGTAGAGATTATGGGCTCCTCCATATTTGGGAGTGGAGGTGTCTGACAGGGTGGTGTTTTGGAATTGTAGAGACTATGGGCTCCTCCATAGTTGTGAGAGGAGGTGTCTGACAGGGTGGTATTGTAGAGAATATGGGCTCCTCCATAGTTGGGAGTGGAGGTATCTGACAGGGTGGAGTTTTGGTATTGTAGAGACTATGGGCTCCTCCATAGTTGTGAGTGGAGGTGTCTGATAGGGTGGTATTGTAGTATTGTAGAGTCTATGGGCTCCTCAATAGATGGGAGTGGAGGTGTCTGACAGAGTGGTATTGTAGAGACAATGAGCACCTCCATAGTTGGGTGTGGAGGTGTGTGACAAGGTGTTATTGTGGTATTGTAGAGACTGTGAGCTCCTCCATAGTTGGGAGTGGAGGTGTCTGACAGGGTGGTATTGTAGAGACTATGGGCTCCTCCATAGTTGGAAGTGGAGGTATCTGACAGGATGGAGATTTGGTATTGTAGAGACTATGGGCTCCTCCATAGTTGTGAGTGGAGGTGTCTGACAGGGTGGTATTGTAGAGACTATGGACTCCTCCATAGTTGCGAGAGGAGGTGTCTGACAGGGTGGTATTGTAGAGACTATGGGCTCCTCCATAGTTGTGAGAGGAGGTGTCTGACAGGGTGGTATTGTAGAGACTATGGGCTCCTCCATAGTTGGGATTGGATGTATCTGACAGGGTGGAGTTGTGGTTTTGTAGAGACTATGGGCTCCTCCATAGTTGGGTGTGGAGTTGTCTGACACGGTTGTATTGTAGAGACTATGGGCTCCTCCATAGTTGGGAGTGGAGGTATCTGACATGGTGGTATTGTGGTATTGTAGAGACTATGGGCTCCTCCATAGTTGGGTGTGGAGGTGTCTGACAGGGTTGTATTGTAGAGATTATGGGCTCCTCCGTAGTTGGGAGTGGAGGTATCTGACAGGGTGGTATTGTGGTATTGTAGAGACTATGGGCTCCTCCATAGTTGGGAGTGGAGGTATCTGACAGGGAGGTGTTGTGGTATTGTAGAGTCTATGGGCTCCTCAATAGATGGGAGTGGAGGTATCTGACAGGGTGGTGTAGTGGTATTGTAGAGACCATGGGCTCCTCCATAGTTGGGAGTGGAGGTGTCTGACAGAGTGGTATTGTAGAGACTATGAGCTCCCCCATAGTTGGGAGTGGAGGAATCTGACAGGGTGTTATTGTGGTATTGTAGAGACTATGGGCTCCTCCATAGTTGGGGGTGGTGATGTCTGACAGGGTGGTATTGTAGAGATTATGGGCTCCTCCATAGTTGGTAGTGGTCGTGTCTGACAAGGTGGCATTGTGGTATGGTAGAGACAATGAGCTCCTCCACAGTTGGGAGTGGAGGTATCTGGCAGGGTGGTATTGTGGTATTGTAGGACTATTGGCTCTTCCATAGTTGGGAGTGGAGGTATCTGACAGGGTGGTATTGTGGTATTATAAAGATTATGAGCTCCTCCATAGTTGGGAGTGGAGGTATCTGACAGGGTGGTGTTGTGGTATTGTAGAGACTATGGGCTCCTACGTAGTTGGGAGTGGAGGTGTCTGACAGGGTTGTGTTGTGGTATTGTAGAGACTATGAGCTCCTCCAAAGTTGGGAGTGGAGGCTTCTGACGGGGTGGTATTGTGGTATTGTAGAGATTATGGGCTCCTCCATAGTTGGGAGTGGAGGTGTCTGACTGGGTCGTATTGTAGAGATTATGGGCTCCTCCATATTTGGGAGTGGAGGTGTCTGACAGGGTGGTGTTTTGGAATTGTAGAGACTATGGGCTCCTCCATAGTTGTGAGAGGAGGTGTCTGACAGGGTGGTATTGTAGAGAATATGGGCTCCTCCATAGTTGGGAGTGGAGGTATCTGACAGGGTGGAGTTTTGGTATTGTAGAGACTATGGGCTCCTCCATAGTTGTGAGTGGAGGTGTCTGATAGGGTGGTATTGTAGTATTGTAGAGTCTATGGGCTCCTCAATAGATGGGAGTGGAGGTGTCTGACAGAGTGGTATTGTAGAGACAATGAGCACCTCCATAGTTGGGTGTGGAGGTGTGTGACAAGGTGTTATTGTGGTATTGTAGAGACTGTGAGCTCCTCCATAGTTGGGAGTGGAGGTGTCTGACAGGGTGGTATTGTAGAGACTATGGGCTCCTCCATAGTTGGAAGTGGAGGTATCTGACAGGGTGGAGATTTGGTATTGTAGAGACTATGGGCTCCTCCATAGTTGTGAGTGGAGGTGTCTGACAGGGTGGTATTGTAGAGACTATGGACTCCTCCATAGTTGCGAGAGGAGGTGTCTGACAGGGTGGTATTGTAGAGACTATGGGCTCCTCCATAGTTGTGAGAGGAGGTGTCTGACAGGGTGGTATTGTAGAGACTATGGGCTCCTCCATAGTTGGGAGTGGATGTATCTGACAGGGTGGAGTTGTGGTTTTGTAGAGACTATGGGCTCCTCCATAGTTGGGTGTGGAGTTGTCTGACACGGTTGTATTGTAGAGACTATGGGCTCCTCCATAGTTGGGAGTGGAGGTATCTGACATGGTGGTATTGTGGTATTGTAGAGACTATGGGCTCCTCCATAGTTGGGTGTGGAGGTGTCTGACAGGGTTGTATTGTAGAGATTATGGGCTCCTCCGTAGTTGGAAGTGGAGGTATCTGACAGGGTGGTATTGTGGTATTGTAGAGACTATGGGCTCCTCCATAGTTGGGAGTGGAGGTATCTGACAGGGTGGTATTGTGGTATTATAAAGATTATGAGCTCCTCCATAGTTGGGAGTGGAGGTATCTGACAGGGTGGTGTTGTGGTATTGTAGAGACTATGGGCTCCTACGTATTTGGGAGTGGAGGTGTCTGACAGGGTTGTGTTGTGGTATTGTAGAGACTATGAGCTCCTCCAAAGTTGGGAGTGGAGGCTTCTGACGGGGTGGTATTGTGGTATTGTAGAGATTATGGGCTCCTCCATAGTTGGGAGTGGAGGTGTCTGACTGGGTCGTATTGTAGAGATTATGGGCTCCTCCATATTTGGGAGTGGAGGTGTCTGACAGGGTGGTGTTTTGGAATTGTAGAGACTATGGGCTCCTCCATAGTTGTGAGAGGAGGTGTCTGACAGGGTGGTATTGTAGAGAATATGGGCTCCTCCATAGTTGGGAGTGGAGGTATCTGACAGGGTGGAGTTTTGGTATTGTAGAGACTATGGGCTCCTCCATAGTTGTGAGTGGAGGTGTCTGATAGGGTGGTATTGTAGTATTGTAGAGTCTATGGGCTCCTCAATAGATGGGAGTGGAGGTGTCTGACAGAGTGGTATTGTAGAGACAATGAGCACCTCCATAGTTGGGTGTGGAGGTGTGTGACAAGGTGTTATTGTGGTATTGTAGAGACTGTGAGCTCCTCCATAGTTGGGAGTGGAGGTGTCTGACAGGGTGGTATTGTAGAGACTATGGGCTCCTCCATAGTTGGAAGTGGAGGTATCTGACAGGATGGAGATTTGGTATTGTAGAGACTATGGGCTCCTCCATAGTTGTGAGTGGAGGTGTCTGACAGGGTGGTATTGTAGAGACTATGGACTCCTCCATAGTTGCGAGAGGAGGTGTCTGACAGGGTGGTATTGTAGAGACTATGGGCTCCTCCATAGTTGTGAGAGGAGGTGTCTGACAGGGTGGTATTGTAGAGACTATGGGCTCCTCCATAGTTGGGATTGGATGTATCTGACAGGGTGGAGTTGTGGTTTTGTAGAGACTATGGGCTCCTCCATAGTTGGGTGTGGAGTTGTCTGACACGGTTGTATTGTAGAGACTATGGGCTCCTCCATAGTTGGGAGTGGAGGTATCTGACATGGTGGTATTGTGGTATTGTAGAGACTATGGGCTCCTCCATAGTTGGGTGTGGAGGTGTCTGACAGGGTTGTATTGTAGAGATTATGGGCTCCTCCGTAGTTGGGAGTGGAGGTATCTGACAGGGTGGTATTGTGGTATTGTAGAGACTATGGGCTCCTCCATAGTTGGGAGTGGAGGTATCTGACAGGGAGGTGTTGTGGTATTGTAGAGTCTATGGGCTCCTCAATAGATGGGAGTGGAGGTATCTGACAGGGTGGTGTAGTGGTATTGTAGAGACCATGGGCTCCTCCATAGTTGGGAGTGGAGGTGTCTGACAGAGTGGTATTGTAGAGACTATGAGCTCCCCCATAGTTGGGAGTGGAGGAATCTGACAGGGTGTTATTGTGGTATTGTAGAGACTATGGGCTCCTCCATAGTTGGGGGTGGTGATGTCTGACAGGGTGGTATTGTAGAGATTATGGGCTCCTCCATAGTTGGTAGTGGTCGTGTCTGACAAGGTGGCATTGTGGTATGGTAGAGACTATGAGCTCCTCCACAGTTGGGAGTGGAGGTATCTGGCAGGGTGGTATTGTGGTATTGTAGGACTATTGGCTCTTCCATAGTTGGGAGTGGAGGTATCTGACAGGGTGGTATTGTGGTATTATAAAGATTATGAGCTCCTCCATAGTTGGGAGTGGAGGTATCTGACAGGGTGGTGTTGTGGTATTGTAGAGACTATGGGCTCCTACGTAGTTGGGAGTGGAGGTGTCTGACAGGGTTGTGTTGTGGTATTGTAGAGACTATGAGCTCCTCCAAAGTTGGGAGTGGAGGCTTCTGACGGGGTGGTATTGTGGTATTGTAGAGATTATGGGCTCCTCCATAGTTGGGAGTGGAGGTGTCTGACTGGGTCGTATTGTAGAGATTATGGGCTCCTCCATATTTGGGAGTGGAGGTGTCTGACAGGGTGGTGTTTTGGAATTGTAGAGACTATGGGCTCCTCCATAGTTGTGAGAGGAGGTGTCTGACAGGGTGGTATTGTAGAGAATATGGGCTCCTCCATAGTTGGGAGTGGAGGTATCTGACAGGGTGGAGTTTTGGTATTGTAGAGACTATGGGCTCCTCCATAGTTGTGAGTGGAGGTGTCTGATAGGGTGGTATTGTAGTATTGTAGAGTCTATGGGCTCCTCAATAGATGGGAGTGGAGGTGTCTGACAGAGTGGTATTGTAGAGACAATGAGCACCTCCATAGTTGGGTGTGGAGGTGTGTGACAAGGTGTTATTGTGGTATTGTAGAGACTGTGAGCTCCTCCATAGTTGGGAGTGGAGGTGTCTGACAGGGTGGTATTGTAGAGACTATGGGCTCCTCCATAGTTGGAAGTGGAGGTATCTGACAGGGTGGAGATTTGGTATTGTAGAGACTATGGGCTCCTCCATAGTTGTGAGTGGAGGTGTCTGACAGGGTGGTATTGTAGAGACTATGGACTCCTCCATAGTTGCGAGAGGAGGTGTCTGACAGGGTGGTATTGTAGAGACTATGGGCTCCTCCATAGTTGTGAGAGGAGGTGTCTGACAGGGTGGTATTGTAGAGACTATGGGCTCCTCCATAGTTGGGAGTGGATGTATCTGACAGGGTGGAGTTGTGGTTTTGTAGAGACTATGGGCTCCTCCATAGTTGGGTGTGGAGTTGTCTGACACGGTTGTATTGTAGAGACTATGGGCTCCTCCATAGTTGGGAGTGGAGGTATCTGACATGGTGGTATTGTGGTATTGTAGAGACTATGGGCTCCTCCATAGTTGGGTGTGGAGGTGTCTGACAGGGTTGTATTGTAGAGATTATGGGCTCCTCCGTAGTTGGGAGTGGAGGTATCTGACAGGGTGGTATTGTGGTATTGTAGAGACTATGGGCTCCTCCATAGTTGGGAGTGGAGGTATCTGACAGGGTGGTATTGTGGTATTATAAAGATTATGAGCTCCTCCATAGTTGGGAGTGGAGGTATCTGACAGGGTGGTGTTGTGGTATTGTAGAGACTATGGGCTCCTACGTAGTTGGGAGTGGAGGTGTCTGACAGGGTTGTGTTGTGGTATTGTAGAGACTATGAGCTCCTCCAAAGTTGGGAGTGGAGGCTTCTGACGGGGTGGTATTGTGGTATTGTAGAGATTATGGGCTCCTCCATAGTTGGGAGTGGAGGTGTCTGACTGGGTCGTATTGTAGAGATTATGGGCTCCTCCATATTTGGGAGTGGAGGTGTCTGACAGGGTGGTGTTTTGGAATTGTAGAGACTATGGGCTCCTCCATAGTTGTGAGAGGAGGTGTCTGACAGGGTGGTATTGTAGAGAATATGGGCTACTCCATAGTTGGGAGTGGAGGTATCTGACAGGGTGGAGTTTTGGTATTGTAGAGACTATGGGCTCCTCCATAGTTGTGAGTGGAGGTGTCTGATAGGGTGGTATTGTAGTATTGTAGAGTCTATGGGCTCCTCAATAGATGGGAGTGGAGGTGTCTGACAGAGTGGTATTGTAGAGACAATGAGCACCTCCATAGTTGGGTGTGGAGGTGTGTGACAAGGTGTTATTGTGGTATTGTAGAGACTGTGAGCTCCTCCATAGTTGGGAGTGGAGGTGTCTGACAGGGTGGTATTGTAGAGACTATGGGCTCCTCCATAGTTGGAAGTGGAGGTATCTGACAGGATGGAGATTTGGTATTGTAGAGACTATGGGCTCCTCCATAGTTGTGAGTGGAGGTGTCTGACAGGGTGGTATTGTAGAGACTATGGACTCCTCCATAGTTGCGAGAGGAGGTGTCTGACAGGGTGGTATTGTAGAGACTATGGGCTCCTCCATAGTTGTGAGAGGAGGTGTCTGACAGGGTGGTATTGTAGAGACTATGGGCTCCTCCATAGTTGGGATTGGATGTATCTGACAGGGTGGAGTTGTGGTTTTGTAGAGACTATGGGCTCCTCCATAGTTGGGTGTGGAGTTGTCTGACACGGTTGTATTGTAGAGACTATGGGCTCCTCCATAGTTGGGAGTGGAGGTATCTGACATGGTGGTATTGTGGTATTGTAGAGACTATGGGCTCCTCCATAGTTGGGTGTGGAGGTGTCTGACAGGGTTGTATTGTAGAGATTATGGGCTCCTCCGTAGTTGGGAGTGGAGGTATCTGACAGGGTGGTATTGTGGTATTGTAGAGACTATGGGCTCCTCCATAGTTGGGAGTGGAGGTATCTGACAGGGAGGTGTTGTGGTATTGTAGAGTCTATGGGCTCCTCAATAGATGGGAGTGGAGGTATCTGACAGGGTGGTGTAGTGGTATTGTAGAGACCATGGGCTCCTCCATAGTTGGGAGTGGAGGTGTCTGACAGAGTGGTATTGTAGAGACTATGAGCTCCCCCATAGTTGGGAGTGGAGGAATCTGACAGGGTGTTATTGTGGTATTGTAGAGACTATGGGCTCCTCCATAGTTGGGGGTGGTGATGTCTGACAGGGTGGTATTGTAGAGATTATGGGCTCCTCCATAGTTGGTAGTGGTCGTGTCTGACAAGGTGGCATTGTGGTATGGTAGAGACTATGAGCTCCTCCACAGTTGGGAGTGGAGGTATCTGGCAGGGTGGTATTGTGGTATTGTAGGACTATTGGCTCTTCCATAGTTGGGAGTGGAGGTATCTGACAGGGTGGTATTGTGGTATTATAAAGATTATGAGCTCCTCCATAGTTGGGAGTGGAGGTATCTGACAGGGTGGTGTTGTGGTATTGTAGAGACTATGGGCTCCTACGTAGTTGGGAGTGGAGGTGTCTGACAGGGTTGTGTTGTGGTATTGTAGAGACTATGAGCTCCTCCAAAGTTGGGAGTGGAGGCTTCTGACGGGGTGGTATTGTGGTATTGTAGAGATTATGGGCTCCTCCATAGTTGGGAGTGGAGGTGTCTGACTGGGTCGTATTGTAGAGATTATGGGCTCCTCCATATTTGGGAGTGGAGGTGTCTGACAGGGTGGTGTTTTGGAATTGTAGAGACTATGGGCTCCTCCATAGTTGTGAGAGGAGGTGTCTGACAGGGTGGTATTGTAGAGAATATGGGCTCCTCCATAGTTGGGAGTGGAGGTATCTGACAGGGTGGAGTTTTGGTATTGTAGAGACTATGGGCTCCTCCATAGTTGTGAGTGGAGGTGTCTGATAGGGTGGTATTGTAGTATTGTAGAGTCTATGGGCTCCTCAATAGATGGGAGTGGAGGTGTCGGACAGAGTGGTATTGTAGAGACAATGAGCACCTCCATAGTTGGGTGTGGAGGTGTGTGACAAGGTGTTATTGTGGTATTGTAGAGACTGTGAGCTCCTCCATAGTTGGGAGTGGAGGTGTCTGACAGGGTGGTATTGTAGAGACTATGGGCTCCTCCATAGTTGGAAGTGGAGGTATCTGACAGGGTGGAGATTTGGTATTGTAGAGACTATGGGCTCCTCCATAGTTGTGAGTGGAGGTGTCTGACAGGGTGGTATTGTAGAGACTATGGACTCCTCCATAGTTGCGAGAGGAGGTGTCTGACAGGGTGGTATTGTAGAGACTATGGGCTCCTCCATAGTTGTGAGAGGAGGTGTCTGACAGGGTGGTATTGTAGAGACTATGGGCTCCTCCATAGTTGGGAGTGGATGTATCTGACAGGGTGTAGTTGTGGTTTTGTAGAGACTATGGGCTCCTCCATAGTTGGGTGTGGAGTTGTCTGACACGGTTGTATTGTAGAGACTATGGGCTCCTCCATAGTTGGGAGTGGAGGTATCTGACATGGTGGTATTGTGGTATTGTAGAGACTATGGGCTCCTCCATAGTTGGGTGTGGAGGTGTCTGACAGGGTTGTATTGTAGAGATTATGGGCTCCTCCGTAGTTGGGAGTGGAGGTATCTGACAGGGTGGTATTGTGGTATTGTAGAGACTATGGGCTCCTCCATAGTTGGGAGTGGAGGTATCTGACAGGGAGGTGTTGTGGTATTGTAGAGTCTATGGGCTCCTCAATAGATGGGAGTGGAGGTATCTGACAGGGTGGTGTAGTGGTATTGTAGAGACCATGGGCTCCTCCATAGTTGGGAGTGGAGGTGTCTGACAGAGTGGTATTGTAGAGACTATGAGCTCCCCCATAGTTGGGAGTGGAGGAATCTGACAGGGTGTTATTGTGGTATTGTAGAGACTATGGGCTCCTCCATAGTTGGGGGTGGTGATGTCTGACAGGGTGGTATTGTAGAGATTATGGGCTCCTCCATAGTTGGTAGTGGTCGTGTCTGACAAGGTGGCATTGTGGTATGGTAGAGACTATGAGCTCCTCCACAGTTGGGAGTGGAGGTATCTGGCAGGGTGGTATTGTGGTATTGTAGGACTATTGGCTCTTCCATAGTTGGGAGTGGAGGTATCTGACAGGGTGGTATTGTGGTATTGTAGAGACTATGGGCTCCTACGTAGTTGGGAGTGGAGGTGTCTGACAGGGTTGTGTTGTGGTATTGTAGAGACTATGAGCTCCTCCAAAGTTGGGAGTGGAGGCTTCTGACGGGGTGGTATTGTGGTATTGTAGAGATTATGGGCTCCTCCATAGTTGGGAGTGGAGGTGTCTGACTGGGTCGTATTGTAGAGATTATGGGCTCCTCCATATTTGGGAGTGGAGGTGTCTGACAGGGTGGTGTTTTGGAATTGTAGAGACTATGGGCTCCTCCATAGTTGTGAGAGGAGGTGTCTGACAGGGTGGTATTGTAGAGAATATGGGCTCCTCCATAGTTGGGAGTGGAGGTATCTGACAGGGTGGAGTTTTGGTATTGTAGAGACTATGGGCTCCTCCATAGTTGTGAGTGGAGGTGTCTGATAGGGTGGTATTGTAGTATTGTAGAGTCTATGGGCTCCTCAATAGATGGGAGTGGAGGTGTCTGACAGAGTGGTATTGTAGAGACAATGAGCACCTCCATAGTTGGGTGTGGAGGTGTGTGACAAGGTGTTATTGTGGTATTGTAGAGACTGTGAGCTCCTCCATAGTTGGGAGTGGAGGTGTCTGACAGGGTGGTATTGTAGAGACTATGGGCTCCTCCATAGTTGGAAGTGGAGGTATCTGACATGGTGGAGATTTGGTATTGTAGAGACTATGGGCTCCTCCATAGTTGTGAGTGGAGGTGTCTGACAGGGTGGTATTGTAGAGACTATGGACTCCTCCATAGTTGCGAGAGGAGGTGTCTGACAGGGTGGTATTGTAGAGACTATGGGCTCCTCCATAGTTGTGAGAGGAGGTGTCTGACAGGGTGGTATTGTAGAGACTATGGGCTCCTCCATAGTTGGGAGTGGATGTATCTGACAGGGTGGAGTTGTGGTTTTGTAGAGACTATGGGCTCCTCCATAGTTGGGTGTGGAGTTATCTGACACGGTTGTATTGTAGAGACTATGGGCTCCTCCATAGTTGGGAGTGGAGGTATCTGACATGGTGGTATTGTGGTATTGTAGAGACTATGGGCTCCTCCATAGTTGGGTGTGGAGGTGTCTGACAGGGTTGTATTGTAGAGATTATGGGCTCCTCCGTAGTTGGGAGTGGAGGTATCTGACAGGGTGGTATTGTGGTATTGTAGAGACTATGGGCTCCTCCATAGTTGGGAGTGGAGGTATCTGACAGGGAGGTGTTGTGGTATTGTAGAGTCTATGGGCTCCTCAATAGATGGGAGTGGAGGTATCTGACAGGGTGGTGTAGTGGTATTGTAGAGACCATGGGCTCCTCCATAGTTGGGAGTGGAGGTGTCTGACAGAGTGGTATTGTAGAGACTATGAGCTCCCCCATAGTTGGGAGTGGAGGAATCTGACAGGGTGTTATTGTGGTATTGTAGAGACTATGGGCTCCTCCATAGTTGGGGGTGGTGATGTCTGACAGGGTGGTATTGTAGAGATTATGGGCTCCTCCATAGTTGGTAGTGGTCGTGTCTGACAAGGTGGCATTGTGGTATGGTAGAGACTATGAGCTCCTCCACAGTTGGGAGTGGAGGTATCTGGCAGGGTGGTATTGTGGTATTGTAGGACTATTGGCTCTTTCATAGTTGGGAGTGGAGGTATCTGACAGGGTGGTATTGTGGTATTGTAGGACTATTGGCTCCTCCATAGTTGGGAGTGGAGGTATCTGGCAGGGTGGTATTGTGGTATTGTAGGACTATTGGCTCTTCCATAGTTGGGAGTGGAGGTATCTGGCAGGGTGGTATTGTGGTATTGTAGGACTATTGGCTCCTCCATAGTTGGGAGTGGAGGTATCTGGCAGGGTGGTATTGTGGTATTGTAGGACTATTGGCTCCTCCATAGTTGGGAATGGACGTATCTGACAGTGTGGTATTGTGGTATTGTAGAGACTATGGGCTCCTCCACAGTTGGGAGTGGAAGTATCTGCCATGGTGTTATTGTGGTATTGTAGAGACTATGAGCTCCCCCATAGTTGGGAGTGGAGGTATCTGCCAGGGTGGTATTGTGGTATTGTAGAGACTATGAGCTCCCCCATAGTTCGGAGTGGAGGTATCTGCCAGGGTGGTATTGTGGTATTGTAGAGACTATGAGCTCCCCCATAGTTGGGAGTGGATGTATCTGACAGGGTGGTATTGGAAAGACTTTGGGCTCCTATATAGTTGGGAGTGGAGGTGTCTGACTGGGTGGTATTGTAGAGATTATGGGCTCCTCCATATATGGGAGTGGAGGAATCTGACAGGGTGGTGTTTTGGAATTGTAGAGACTATGGGCTCCTCCATAGTTGGGAGTGGAGGTATCTGACAGGGTGGTATTGTGGTATTGTAGAGTATATGGGCTCCTCAATAGATGGGAGTGGAGGTATCTGACAGGGTGGTGTTGTGGTATTGTAGAGTATATGGGCTCCTCCAAAGTTGCGAGTGGAGGTATCTGACAGGGTGGTGTTGTGGTATTGTAGAGACTATGAGCTCCTCCACAGTTGGGTGTGGAGGTGTGTGACAGGGTGGTATTGTGGTATTGTAGAGTCTATGAGCTCCTCCGTAGTTGGGAGTGGAGGTATCTGACAGGGTGGTATTGTGGTATTGTATAGACTTTGGGCTCCTCCATAGTTGGGGGTGGTGATGTCTGACAGGGTGGTATTGTAGAGATTATGGGCTCCTCCATAGTTGGTAGTGGACGTGTCTGACAAGGTGTTATTGTGGTATGGTAGAGACTATGAGCTCCTCCACAGTTGGGAGTGGAGGTATCTGACTGTGTGGTGTTGTGGTTTTGTAGAGACTATGGGCTCCTCCATAGTTGGGTGTGGAGTTGTCTGACATGGTTGTATTGTAGAGACTATGGGCTCCTCCATAGTTGGGAGTGGAGGTATCTGACATGGTGGTATTGTGGTATTGTAGAGACTATGGGCTCCTCCATAGTTGGGTGTGGAGGTGTCTGACAGGGTTGTATTGTAGAGATTATGGGCTCCTCCGTAGTTGGGAGTGGAGGTATCTGACAGGGTGGTATTGTGGTATTGTAGAGACTATGGGCTCCTCCATAGTTGGGAGTGGAGGTATCTGACAGGGAGGTGTTGTGGTATTGTAGAGTCTATGGGCTCCTCAATAGATGGGAGTGGAGGTATCTGACAGGGTGGTGTAGTGGTATTGTAGAGACCATGGGCTCCTCCATAGTTGGGAGTGGAGGTGTCTGACAGAGTGGTATTGTAGAGACTATGAGCTCCCCCATAGTTGGGAGTGGAGGAATCTGACAGGGTGTTATTGTGGTATTGTAGAGACTATGGGCTCCTCCATAGTTGGGGGTGGTGATGTCTGACAGGGTGGTATTGTAGAGATTATGGGCTCCTCCATAGTTGGTAGTGGTCGTGTCTGACAAGGTGGCATTGTGGTATGGTAGAGACTATGAGCTCCTCCACAGTTGGGAGTGGAGGTATCTGGCAGGGTGGTATTGTGGTATTATAAAGATTATGAGCTCCTCCATAGTTGGGAGTGGAGGTATCTGACAGGGTGGTGTTGTGGTATTGTAGAGACTATGGGCTCCTACGTAGTTGGGAGTGGAGGTGTCTGACAGGGTTGTGTTGTGGTATTGTAGAGACTATGAGCTCCTCCAAAGTTGGGAGTGGAGGCTTCTGACGGGGTGGTATTGTGGTATTGTAGAGATTATGGGCTCCTCCATAGTTGGGAGTGGAGGTGTCTGACTGGGTCGTATTGTAGAGATTATGGGCTCCTCCATATTTGGGAGTGGAGGTGTCTGACAGGGTGGTGTTTTGGAATTGTAGAGACTATGGGCTCCTCCATAGTTGTGAGAGGAGGTGTCTGACAGGGTGGTATTGTAGAGAATATGGGCTCCTCCATAGTTGGGAGTGGAGGTATCTGACAGGGTGGAGTTTTGGTATTGTAGAGACTATGGGCTCTTCCATAGTTGTGAGTGGAGGTGTCTGATAGGGTGGTATTGTAGTATTGTAGAGTCTATGGGCTCCTCAATAGATGGGAGTGGAGGTGTCTGACAGAGTGGTATTGTAGAGACAATGAGCACCTCCATAGTTGGGTGTGGAGGTGTGTGACAAGGTGTTATTGTGGTATTGTAGAGACTGTGAGCTCCTCCATAGTTGGGAGTGGAGGTGTCTGACAGGGTGGTATTGTAGAGACTATGGGCTCCTCCATAGTTGGAAGTGGAGGTATCTGACAGGGTGGAGATTTGGTATTGTAGAGACTATGGGCTCCTCCATAGTTGTGAGTGGAGGTGTCAGACAGGGTGGTATTGTAGAGACTATGGACTCCTCCATAGTTGCGAGAGGAGGTGTCTGACAGGGTGGTATTGTAGAGACTATGGGCTCCTCCATAGTTGTGAGAGGAGGTGTCTGACAGGGTGGTATTGTAGAGACTATGGGCTCCTCCATAGTTGGGAGTGGATGTATCTGACAGGGTGGAGTTGTGGTTTTGTAGAGACTATGGGCTCCTCCATAGTTGGGTGTGGAGTTGTCTGACACGGTTGTATTGTAGAGACTATGGGCTCCTCCATAGTTGGGAGTGGAGGTATCTGACATGGTGGTATTGTGGTTTGTTGAGACTATGGGCACCTCCATAGTTGGGTGTGGAGGTGTCTGACAGGGTTGTATTGTAGAGATTATGGGCTCCTCCGTAGTTGGGAGTGGAGGTATCTGACAGGGTGGTATTGTGGTATTGTAGAGACTATGGGCTCCTCCATAGTTGGGAGTGGAGGTATCTGACAGGGAGGTGTTGTGGTATTGTAGAGTCTATGGGCTCCTCAATAGATGGGAGTGGAGGTATCTGACAGGGTGGTGTAGTGGTATTGTAGAGACCATGGGCTCCTCCATAGTTGGGAGTGGAGGTGTCTGACAGAGTGGTATTGTAGAAACTATGAGCTCCCCCATAGTTGGGAGTGGAGGAATCTGACAGGGTGGAGATTTGGTATTGTAGAGACTATGGGCTCCTCCATAGTTGTGAGTGGAGGTGTCAGACAGGGTGGTATTGTAGAGACTATGGACTCCTCCATAGTTGCGAGAGGAGGTGTCTGACAGGGTGGTATTGTAGAGACTATGGGCTCCTCCATAGTTGTGAGAGGAGGTGTCTGACAGGGTGGTATTGTAGAGACTATGGGCTCCTCCATAGTTGGGAGTGGATGTATCTGACAGGGTGGAGTTGTGGTTTTGTAGAGACTATGGGCTCCTCCATAGTTGGGTGTGGAGTTGTCTGACACGGTTGTATTGTAGAGACTATGGGCTCCTCCATAGTTGGGAGTGGAGGTATCTGACATGGTGGTATTGTGGTATTGTAGAGACTATGGGCTCCTCCATAGTTGGGTGTGGAGGTGTCTGACAGGGTTTTATTGTAGAGATTATGGGCTCCTCCGTAGTTGGGAGTGGAGGTATCTGACAGGGTGGTATTGTGGTATTGTAGAGACTATGGGCTCCTCCATAGTTGGGAGTGGAGGTATCTGACAGGGAGGTGTTGTGGTATTGTAGAGTCTATGGGCTCCTCAATAGATGGGAGTGGAGGTATCTGACAGGGTGGTGTAGTGGTATTGTAGAGACCATGGGCTCCTCCATAGTTGGGAGTGGAGGTGTCTGACAGAGTGGTATTGTAGAAACTATGAGCTCCCCCATAGTTGGGAGTGGAGGAATCTGACAGGGTGTTATTGTGGTATTGTAGAGACTATGGGCTCCTCCATAGTTGGGGGTGGTGATGTCTGACAGGGTGGTATTGTAGAGATTATGGGCTCCTCCATAGTTGGTAGTGGTCGTGTCTGACAAGGTGGCATTGTGGTATGGTAGAGACTATGAGCTCCTCCACAGTTGGGAGTGGAGGTATCTGGCAGGGTGGTATTGTGGTATTGTAGGACTATTGGCTCTTCCATAGTTGGGAGTGGAGGTATCTGACAGGGTGGTATTGTGGTATTGTAGGACTATTGGCTCCTCCATAGTTGGGAGTGGAGGTATCTGGCAGGGTGGTATTGTGGTATTGTAGGACTATTGGCTCTTCCATAGTTGGGAGTGGAGGTATCTGGCAGGGTTGTATTGTGGTATTGTAGGACTATTGGCTCCTCCATAGTTTGGAGTGGAGGTATCTGGCAGGGTGGTATTGTGGTATTGTAGGACTATTGGCTCCTCCATAGTTGGGAGTGGAGGTATCTGGCAGGGTGGTATTGTGGTATTGTAGGACTATTGGCTCCTTCATAGTTGGGAATGGACGTATCTGACAGTGTGGTATTGTGGTATTGTAGAGACTATGGGCTCCTCCACAGTTGGGAGTGGAAGTATCTGCCATGGTGGTATTGTGGTATTGTAGAGACTATGAGCTCCCCCATAGTTGGGAGTGGAGGTATCTGCCAGGGTGGTATTGTGGTATTGTAGAGACTATGAGCTCCCCCATAGTTCGGAGTGGAGGTATCTGCCAGGGTGGTATTGTGGTATTGTAGAGACTATGAGCTCCCCCATAGTTGGGAGTGGAGGTATCTGACAGGGTGGTATTGGAAAGACTTTGGGCTCCTATATAGTTGGGAGTGGAGGTGTCTGACTGGGTGGTATTGTAGAGATTATGGGCTCCTCCATATATGGGAGTGGAGGAATCTGACAGGGTGGTGTTTTGGAATTGTAGAGACTATGGGCTCCTCCATAGTTGGGAGTGGAGGTATCTGACAGGGTGGTATTGTGGTATTGTAGAGTATATGGGCTCCTCAATAGATGGGAGTGGAGGTATCTGACAGGGTGGTGTTGTGGTATTGTAGAGTATATGGGCTCCTCAATAGATGGGAGTGGAGGTATCTGACAGGGTGGTGTTGTGGTATTGTAGAGACTATGAGCTCCTCCACAGTTGGGTGTGGAGGTGTGTGAAAGGGTGGTATTGTGGTATTGTAGAGTCTATGAGCTCCTCCGTAGTTGGGAGTGGAGGTATCTGACAGGGTGGTATTGTGGTATTGTAGAGACTTTGGGCTCCTCCATAGTTGGGGGTGGTGATGTCTGACAGGGTGGTATTGTAGAGATTATGGGCTCCTCCATAGTTGGTAGTGGACTTGTCTGACAAGGTGTTATTGTGGTATGGTAGAGACTATGAGCTCCTCCACAGTTGGGAGTGGAGGTATCTGACTGGGAGGTGTTGTGGTATTGTAGAGACTATGGGCTCCTCCACAGTTGGGAGTGGAGGTGTCTGACAGGGTGTTATTGTGGTATTGTAGGACTATTGGCTCCTCCATAGTTGGGAGTGGAGGTATCTGGCAGGGTGGTGTTGTGGTATTGTAGAGACTATGGGCTCCTCCATAGTTGGGAGTGGAGGTATCTGGCAGGGTGGTATTGTGGTATTGTAGGACTATTGTCTCCTCCATAGTTGGGAGTTGAGGTATCTGACTGGGTGTTGTTGTGGTATTGTAGAGATTATGGGCTCCTCCATAGTTGGTAGTGGACGTGTCTGACAAGGTGGCATTGTGGTATGGTAGAGACTATGAGCTCCTCCACAGTTGGGAGTGGAGGTGTCTGACAGGGTGTTATTGTGGTATTGTAGGACTATTGGCTCTTCCATAGTTGGGAGTGGAGGTATCTGACAGGGTGGTGTTGTGGTATTGTAGAGACTATGGGCTCCTCCATAGTTGGGAGTGGAGGTATCTGACAGGGTGGTATTGTGGTATTATAAAGATTATGAGCTCCTCCATAGTTGGGAGTGAAGGTATCTGACAGGGTGGTGTTGTGGTATTGTAGAGACTATGGGCTCCTACGTAGTTGGGAGTGGAGGTGTCTGACAGGGTTGTGTTGTGGTATTGTAGAGACTATGAGCTCCTCCAAAGTTGGGAGTGGAGGCTTCTGACGGGGTGGTATTGTGGTATTGTAGAGATTATGGGCTCCTCCATAGTTGGGAGTGGAGGTGTCTGACTGGGTCGTATTGTAGAGATTATGGGCTCCTCCATATTTGGGAGTGGAGGTGTCTGACAGGGTGGTGTTTTGGAATTGTAGAGACTGTGGGCTCCTCCATAGTTGTGAGAGGAGGTGTCTGACAGGGTGGTATTGTAGAGAATATGGGCTCCTCCATAGTTGGGAGTGGAGGTATCTGACAGGGTGGAGTTTTGGTATTGGAGAGACTATGGGCTCCTCCATAGTTGTGAGTGGAGGTGTCTGATAGGGTGGTGTTGTGGTATTGTAGAGTCTATGGGCTCCTCCATAGTTGTGAGTGGAGGTGTCTGACAGGGTGGTATTGTAGAGACTATGGACTCCTCCATAGTTGCGAGAGGAGGTGTCTGACAGGGTGGTATTGCAGAGACTATGGGCTCCTCCATAGTTGTGAGAGGAGGTGTCTGACAGGGTGGTATTGTAGAGACTATGGGCTCCTCCATAGTTGGGAGTGGATATATCTGACAGGGTGGAGTTGTGGTTTTGTAGAGACTATGGGCTCCTCCATAGTTGGGTGTGGAGTTGTCTGACACGGTTGTATTGTAGAGACTATGGGCTCCTCCATAGTTGGGAGTGGAGGTATCTGACATGGTGGTATTGTGGTATTGTAGAGACTATGGGCTCCTCCATAGTTGGGTGTGGAGGTGTCTGACAGGGTTGTATTGTAGAGATTATGGGCTCCTCCGTAGTTGGGAGTGGAGGTATCTGACAGGGTGGTATTGTGGTATTGTAGAGACTATGGGCTCCTCCATTGTTGGGAGTGGAGGTATCTGACAGGGAGGTGTTGTGGTATTGTAGAGTCTATGGGATCCTCAATAGATGGGAGTGGAGGTATCTGACAGGGTGGTGTAGTGGTATTGTAGAGACTATGGGCTCCTCCATAGTTGGGAGTGGAGGTGTCTGACAGAGTGGTATTGTAGAGACTATGAGCTCCCCCATAGTTGGGAGTGGAGGAATCTGACAGGGTGTTATTGTGGTATTGTAGAGACTATGGGCTCCTCCATAGTTGGGGGTGGTGATGTCTGACAGGGTGGTATTGTAGAGATTATGTTCTCCTCCACAGTTGGGAGTGGAGGTATCTGACAGGGTGGTATTGTGGTATTGTAGAGTATATGGGCTCCTCAATAGATGGGAGTGGAGGTATCTGACAGGGTGGTGTTGTGGTATTGTAGAGTATATGGGCTCCTCAATAGATGGGAGTGGAGGTATCTGACAGGGTGGTGTTGTGGTATTGTAGAGACTATGAGCTCCTCCACAGTTGGGTGTGGAGGTGTGTGACAGGGTGGTATTGTGGTATTGTAGAGTCTATGAGCTCCTCAATAGATGGGAGTGGAGGTGTCTGACAGAGTGGTATTGTAGAGACAATGAGCACCTCCATAGTTGGGTGTGGAGGTGTGTGACAAGGTGTTATTGTGGTATTGTAGAGACTGTGAGCTCCTCCATAGTTGGGAGTGGAGGTGTCTGACAGGGTGGTATTGTAGAGACTATGGGCTCCTCCATAGTTGGAAGTGGAGGTATCTGACAGGGTGGAGATTTGGTATTGTAGAGACTATGGGCTCCTCCATAGTTGGGAGTGGAGGTGTCTGACAGAGTGGTATTGTAGAGACTATGAGCTCCCCCATAGTTGGGAGTGGAGGAATCTGACAGGGTGTTATTGTGGTATTGTAGAGACTATGGGCTCCTCCATAGTTGGGGGTGGTGATGTCTGACAGGGTGGTATTGTAGAGATTATGGGCTCCTCCATAGTTGGTAGTGGACGTGTCTGACAAGGTGGCATTGTGGTATTGTAGGACTATTGGCTCTTCCATAGTTGGGAGTGGAGGTATCTGACAGGGTGGTATTGTGGTATTGTAGGACTATTGGCTCCTCCATAGTTGGGAGTGGAGGTATCTGGCAGGGTGGTATTGTGGTATTGTAGGACTATTGGCCCTTCCATAGTTGGGAGTGGAGGTATCTGGCAGGGTGGTATTGTGGTATTGTAGGACTATTGGCTCCTCCATAGTTGGGAGTGTAGGTATCTGGCAGGGTGGTATTGTGGTATTGTAGGACTATTGGCTCCTCCATAGTTGGGAATGGACGTATCTGACAGGGTGGTATTGTGGTATTGTAGAGACTATGGGCTCCTCCACAGTTGGGAGTGGAAGTATCTGCCATGGTGGTATTGTGGTATTGTAGAGACTATGAGCTCCCCCATAGTTGGGAGTGGAGGTATCTGCCAGGGTGGTATTGTAGAGACTATGAGCTCCCCCATAGTTCGGAGTGGAGGTATCTGCCAGGGTGGTATTGTGGTATTGTAGAGACTATGAGCTCCCCCATAGTTGGGAGTGGAGGTATCTGACAGGGTGGTATTGGAAAGACTTTGGGCTACTATATAGTTGGGAGTGGAGGTGTCTGACTGGGTGGTATTGTAGAGATTATGGGCTCCTCCATATATGGGAGTGGAGGAATCTGACAGGGTGGTGTTTTGGAATTGTAGAGACTATGGGCTCCTCCATAGTTGGGAGTGGAGGTATCTGACAGGGTGGTATTGTGGTATTGTAGAGTATATGGGCTCCTCAATAGATGGGAGTGGAGGTATCTGACAGGGTGGTGTTGTGGTATTGTAGAGTATATGGGCTCCTCAATAGATGGGAGTGGAGGTATCTGACAGGGTGGTGTTGTGGTATTGTAGAGTATATGGGCTCCTCAATAGATATGAGTGGATGTATCTGACAGGGTGGTGTTGTGGTATTGTAGAGTATATGGGCTCCTCAATAGATGGGAGTGGAGGTATCTGACAGGGTGGTGTTGTGGTATTGTAGAGTATATGGGCTCCTCAATAGATGGGAGTGGAGGTATCTGACAGGGTGGTGTTGTGGTATTGTAGAGTATATGGGCTCCTCAATAGATGGGAGTGGAGGTATCTGACAGGGTGGTGTTGTGGTATTGTAGAGTATATGGGCTCCTCAATAGATGGGAGTGGAGGTATCTGACAGGGTGGTGTTGTGGTATTGTAGAGTATATGGGCTCCTCAATAGATGGGAGTGGAGGTATCTGACAGGGTGGTGTTGTGGTATTGTAGAGTATATGGGCTCCTCAATAGATGGGAGTGGAGGTATCTGACAGGGTTGTATTGTGGTATTGTAGAGTCTATGAGCTCCTCCGTAGTTGGGAGTGGAGGTATCTGACTGGGTGGTATTGTGGTATTGTACAGACTTTGGGCTCCTCCATAGTTGGGGGTGGTGATGTCTGACAGGGTGGTATTGTAGAGATTACGGGCTCCTCCATAGTTGGTAGTGGACGTGTCTGACAAGGTGTTATTGTGGTATTGTAGAGACTATGAGCTCCTCCACAGTTAGGAGTAGAGGTGTCTGACAGGGTGGTATTGTGGTATTGTAGAGGCTATGAGCTCCTCCATAGTTGGGAGTGGAGGTATCTGGCAGGGTGGTATTGTGGTATTGTAGGACTATTGGCTCTTCCATAGTTGGGAGTGGAGGTATCTGGCAGGGTGGTATTGTGGTATTGTAGAGACTATGGGCTCCTCCACAGTTGGGAGTGGAGGTGTCTGACAGGGTGGTATTGTAGAGACTATGGGCTCCTCCACAGTTGGGAGTGGAGGTATCTAACAGGGTGGTGTTGTGGTATTGTAGAGACTATGAGCTCCTCCATAGTTGGGAGTGGAGGTATCTGGCAGGGTGGTATTGTGGTATTGTAGAGACTATGGTCTCCTCCATAGTTGGGAGTGGAGGTATCTGACAGGGTGGTATTGTGGTATTGTAGAGACTGTGAGCTCCTCCATAGTTGAGAGTGGAGGTATCTGGCAGGGTGGTATTGTGGTATTGTAGAGACTATGGGCTCCTCCACAGTTGGGAGTGGAGGTATCTGACAGGGTGTTATTGTGGTATTGTAGAAACTATGGGGTCCTCCATAGTTGGGAGTGGAGGTATCTGACAGGGTGGTATTGGAAATACTTTGGGCTCCTATATAGTTGGGAGTGGAAGTGTCTGACAGGGTGGTGTTGTGGTATTGTAGAGACTATGAGCTCCTCCACAGTTGGGAGTGGAGGTGTCTGACAGGGTAGTATTGTGGTATTGTAGAGACTATGGGCTCCTCCATAGTTGGGAGTGGAGGTATCTGACAGGGTGGTATTGTGGTATTGTAGAGTATATGGACTCCTCAATAGATGGGAGTGGAGGTATCTGACAGGGTGGTGTTGTGGTATTGTAGAGTATATGGGCTCCTCAATAGATGGGAGTGGAGGTATCTGACAGGGTGGTGTTGTGGTATTGTAGAGTATATGGGCTCCTCAATAGATATGAGTGGATGTATCTGACAGGGTGGTGTTGTGGTATTGTAGAGTATATGGGCTCCTCAATAGATGGGAGTGGAGGTATCTGACAGGGTGGTGTTGTGGTATTGTAGAGTATATGGGCTCCTCAATAGATGGGAGTGGAGGTATCTGACAGGGTGGTGTTGTGGTATTGTAGAGTATATGGGCTCCTCAATAGATGGGAGTGGAGGTATCTGACAGGGTGGTGTTGTGGTATTGTAGAGTATATGGGCTCCTCAATAGATGGGAGTGGAGGTATCTGACAGGGTTGTGTTGTGGTATTGTAGAGTATATGGGCTCCTCAATAGATGGGAGTGGAGGTATCTGACAGGGTTGTGTTGTGGTATTGTAGAGTATATGGGCTCCTCAATAGATGGGAGTGGAGGTATCTGACAGGGTTGTATTGTGGTATTGTAGAGTCTATGAGCTCCTCCGTAGTTGGGAGTGGAGGTATCTGACTGGGTGGTATTGTGGTATTGTAGAGACTTTGGGCTCCTCCATAGTTGGGGGTGGTGATGTCTGACAGGGTGGTATTGTAGAGATTACGGGCTCCTCCATAGTTGGTAGTGGACGTGTCTGACAAGGTGTTATTGTGGTATTGTAGAGACTATGAGCTCCTCCACAGTTAGGAGTAGAGGTGTCTGACAGGGTGGTATTGTGGTATTGTAGAGGCTATGAGCTCCTCCATAGTTGGGAGTGGAGGTATCTGGCAGGGTGGTATTGTGGTATTGTAGGACTATTGGCTCTTCCATAGTTGGGAGTGGAGGTATCTGGCAGGGTGGTATTGTGGTATTGTAGAGACTATGGGCTCCTCCACAGTTGGGAGTGGAGGTGTCTGACAGGGTGGTATTGTAGAGACTATGGGCTCCTCCACAGTTGGGAGTGGAGGTATCTAACAGGGTGGTGTTGTGGTATTGTAGAGACTATGAGCTCCTCCATAGTTGGGAGTGGAGGTATCTGGCAGGGTGGTATTGTGGTATTGTAGAGACTATGGTCTCCTCCATAGTTGGGAGTGGAGGTATCTGACAGGGTGGTATTGTGGTATTGTAGAGACTGTGAGCTCCTCCATAGTTGAGAGTGGAGGTATCTGGCAGGGTGGTATTGTGGTATTGTAGAGACTATGGGCTCCTCCACAGTTGGGAGTGGAGGTATCTGACAGGGTGTTATTGTGGTATTGTAGAAACTATGGGGTCCTCCATAGTTGGGAGTGGAGGTATCTGACAGGGTGGTATTGGAAATACTTTGGGCTCCTATATAGTTGGGAGTGGAAGTGTCTGACAGGGTGGTGTTGTGGTATTGTAGAGACTATGAGCTCCTCCACAGTTGGGAGTGGAGGTGTCTGACAGGGTAGTATTGTGGTATTGTAGAGACTATGGGCTCCTCCATAGTTGGGAGTGGAGGTATCTGACAGGGTGGTATTGTGGTATTGTAGAGTATATGGACTCCTCAATAGATGGGAGTGGAGGTATCTGACAGGGTGGTGTTGTGGTATTGTAGAGTATATGGGCTCCTCAATAGATGGGAGTGGAGGTATCTGACAGGGTGGTGTTGTGGTATTGTAGAGTATATGGGCTCCTCAATAGATATGAGTGGATGTATCTGACAGGGTGGTGTTGTGGTATTGTAGAGTATATGGGCTCCTCAATAGATGGGAGTGGAGGTATCTGACAGGGTGGTGTTGTGGTATTGTAGAGTATATGGGCTCCTCAATAGATGGGAGTGGAGGTATCTGACAGGGTGGTGTTGTGGTATTGTAGAGTATATGGGCTCCTCAATAGATGGGAGTGGAGGTATCTGACAGGGTGGTGTTGTGGTATTGTAGAGTATATGGGCTCCTCAATAGATGGGAGTGGAGGTATCTGACAGGGTGGTGTTCTGGTATTGTAGAGTATATGGGCTCCTCAATAGATGGGAGTGGAGGTATCTGACAGGGTTGTATTGTGGTATTGTAGAGTCTATGAGCTCCTCCGTAGTTGGGAGTGGAGGTATCTGACTGGGTGGTATTGTGGTATTGTAGAGACTTTGGGCTCCTCCATAGTTGGGGGTGGTGATGTCTGACAGGGTGGTATTGTAGAGATTACGGGCTCCTCCATAGTTGGTAGTGGACGTGTCTGACAAAGTGTTATTGTGGTATTGTAGAGACTATGAGCTCCTCCACAGTTAGGAGTAGAGGTGTCTGACAGGGTGGTATTGTGGTATTGTGGTATTGTAGAGACTATGAGCTCCTCCATAGTTGGGAGTGGAGGTATCTGGCAGGGTGGTATTGTGGTATTGTAGAGACTATGGGCTCCTCCACAGTTGGGAGTGGAGGTGTCTGACAGGGTGGTATTGTAGAGACTATGGGCTCCTCCACAGTTGGGAGTGGAGGTATCTAACAGGGTGGTGTTGTGGTATTGTAGAGACTATGAGCTCCTCCATAGTTGGGAGTGGAGGTATCTGGCAGGGTGGTATTGTGGTATTGTAGAGACTATGGTCTCCTCCATAGTTGGGAGTGGAGGTATCTGACAGGGTGGTATTGTGGTATTGTAGAGACTGTGAGCTCCTCCATAGTTGAGAGTGGAGGTATCTGGCAGGGTGGTATTGTGGTATTGTAGAGACTATGGGGTCCTCCATAGTTGGGAGTGGAGGTATCTGACAGGGTGGTATTGGAAATACTTTGGGCTCCTATATAGTTGGGAGTGGAGGTGTCTGACAGGGTGGTGTTGTGGTATTGTAGAGACTATGAGCTCCTCCACAGTTGGGAGTGGAGGTGTCTGACAGGGTAGTATTGTGGTATTGTAGAGACTATGGGCTCCTCCATAGTTGGGAGTGGAGGTGTCTGACAGGGTGTTATTGTGGTATTGTAGAGACTGTGAGCTCCCCCATAGTTGGGAGTGGAGGTGTCTGACAGGGTGGTGTTGTGGTATTGTAGAGACTATGGGCTCCTCCATAGTTGGGAGTGGAGGTATCTGACAGGGTGTTATTGTAGAAACTATGGGATCCTCCATAGTTGGGAGTGGAGGTATCTGACAGGGTGGTATTGGAAAGACTTTGGGCTCCTATATAGTTGGGAGTGGAGGAATCTGACAGGGTGTTATTGTGGTATTGTAGAGACTATGGGCTCCTCCATAGTTGGGGGTGGTGATGTCTGACAGGGTGGTATTGTAGAGATTATGGGCTCCTCCACAGTTGGGAGTGGAGGTATCTGACAGGGTGGTATTGTGGTATTGTAGAGTATATGGGCTCCTCAATAGATGGGAGTGGAGGTATCTGACAGGGTGGTGTTGTGGTATTGTAGAGTATATGGGCTCCTCAATAGATGGGAGTGGAGGTATCTGACAGGGTGGTGTTGTGGTATTGTAGAGACTATGAGCTCCTCCACAGTTGGGTGTGGAGGTGTGTGACAGGGTGGTATTGTGGTATTGTAGAGTCTATGAGCTCCTCAATAGATGGGAGTGGAGGTGTCTGACAGAGTGGTATTGTAGAGACAATGAGCACCTCCATAGTTGGGTGTGGAGGTGTGTGACAAGGTGTTATTGTGGTATTGTAGAGACTGTGAGCTCCTCCATAGTTGGGAGTGGAGGTGTCTGACAGGGTGGTATTGTAGAGACTATGGGCTCCTCCATATTTGGAAGTGGAGGTATCTGACAGGGTGGAGATTTGGTATTGTAGAGACTATGGGCTCCTCCATAGTTGGGAGTGGAGGTGTCTGACAGAGTGGTATTGTAGAGACTATGAGCTCCCCCATAGTTGGGAGTGGAGGAATCTGACAGGGTGTTATTGTGGTATTGTAGAGACTATGGGCTCCTCCATAGTTGGGGGTGGTGATGTCTGACAGGGTGGTATTGTAGAGATTATGGGCTCCTCCATAGTTGGTAGTGGACGTGTCTGACAAGGTGGCATTGTGGTATTGTAGGACTATTGGCTCTTCCATAGTTGGGAGTGGAGGTATCTGACAGGGTGGTATTGTGGTATTGTAGGACTATTGGCTCCTCCATAGTTGGGAGTGGAGGTATCTGGCAGGGTGGTATTGTGGTATTGTAGGAATATTGGCCCTTCCATAGTTGGGAGTGGAGGTATCTGGCAGGGTGGTATTGTGGTATTGTAGGACTATTGGCTCCTCCATAGTTGGGAGTGGAGGTATCTGGCAGGGTGGTATTGTGGTATTGTAGGACTATTGGCTCCTCCATAGTTGGGAATGGACGTATCTGACAGGGTGGTATTGTGGTATTGTAGAGACTATGGGCTCCTCCACAGTTGGGAGTGGAAGTATCTGCCATGGTGGTATTGTGGTATTGTAGAGACTATGAGCTCCCCCATAGTTGGGAGTGGAGGTATCTGCCAGGGTGGTATTGTAGAGACTATGAGCTCCCCCATAGTTCGGAGTGGAGGTATCTGCCAGGGTGGTATTGTGGTATTGTAGAGACTATGAGCTCCCCCATAGTTGGGAGTGGAGGTATCTGACAGGGTGGTATTGGAAAGACTTTGGGCTCCTATATAGTTGGGAGTGGAGGTGTCTGACTGGGTGGTATTGTAGAGATTATGGGCTCCTCCATATATGGGAGTGGAGGAATCTGACAGGGTGGTGTTTTGGAATTGTAGAGACTATGGGCTCCTCCATAGTTGGGAGTGGAGGTATCTGACAGGGTGGTATTGTGGTATTGTAGAGTATATGGGCTCCTCAATAGATGGGAGTGGAGGTATCTGACAGGGTGGTGTTGTGGTATTGTAGAGTATATGGGCTCCTCAATAGATGGGTGTGGAGGTATCTGACAGGGTGGTGTTGTGGTATTGTAGAGTATATGGGCTCCTCAATAGATATGAGTGGATGTATCTGACAGGGTGGTGTTGTGGTATTGTAGAGTATATGGGCTCCTCAATAGATGGGAGTGGAGGTATCTGACAGGGTGGTGTTGTGGTATTGTAGAGTATATGGGCTCCTCAATAGATGGGAGTGGAGGTATCTGACAGGGTGGTGTTGTGGTATTGTAGAGTATATGGGCTCCTCAATAGATGGGAGTGGAGGTATCTGACAGGGTGGTGTTGTGGTATTGTAGAGTATATGGGCTCCTCAATAGATGGGAGTGGAGGTATCTGACAGGGTGGTGTTGTGGTATTGTAGAGTATATGGGCTCCTCAATAGATGGGAGTGGAGGTATCTGACAGGGTGGTGTTGTGGTATTGTAGAGTATATGGGCTCCTCAATAGATGGGAGTGGAGGTATCTGACAGGGTTGTATTGTGGTATTGTAGAGTCTATGAGCTCCTCCGTAGTTGGGAGTGGAGGTATCTGACTGGGTGGTATTGTGGTATTGTAGAGACTTTGGGCTCCTCCATAGTTGGGGGTGGTGATGTCTGACAGGGTGGTATTGTAGAGATTACGGGCTCCTCCATAGTTGGTAGTGGACGTGTCTGACAAGGTGTTATTGTGGTATTGTAGAGACTATGAGCTCCTCCACAGTTAGGAGTAGAGGTGTCTGACAGGGTGGTATTGTGGTATTGTAGAGGCTATGAGCTCCTCCATAGTTGGGAGTGGAGGTATCTGGCAGGGTGGTATTGTGGTATTGTAGGACTATTGGCTCTTCCGTAGTTGGGAGTGGAGGTATCTGGCAGGGTGGTATTGTGGTATTGTAGAGACTTTGGGCTCCTCCACAGTTGGGAGTGGAGGTGTCTGACAGGGTGGTATTGTAGAGACTATGGGCTCCTCCACAGTTGGGAGTGGAGGTATCTAACAGGGTGGTGTTGTGGTATTGTAGAGACTATGAGCTCCTCCATAGTTGGGAGTGGAGGTATCTGGCAGGGTGGTATTGTGGTATTGTAGAGACTATGGTCTCCTCCATAGTTGGGAGTGGAGGTATCTGACAGGGTGGTATTGTGGTATTGTAGAGACTGTGAGCTCCTCCATAGTTGAGAGTGGAGGTATCTGGCAGGGTGGTATTGTGGTATTGTAGAGACTATGGGCTCCTCCACAGTTGGGAGTGGAGGTATCTGACAGGGTGTTATTGTGGTATTGTAGAAACTATGGGGTCCTCCATAGTTGGGAGTGGAGGTATCTGACAGGGTGGTATTGGAAATACTTTGGGCTCCTATATAGTTGGGAGTGGAGGTGTCTGACAGGGTGGTGTTGTGGTATAGTAGAGACTATGAGCTCCTCCACAGTTGGGAGTGGAGGTGTCTGACAGGGTAGTGTTGTGGTATTGTAGAGACTATGGGCTCCTCCATAGTTGGGAGTGGAGGTATCTGACAGGGTGGTATTGTGGTATTGTAGAGTATATGGACTCCTCAATAGATGGGAGTGGAGGTATCTGACAGGGTGGTGTTGTGGTATTGTAGAGTATATGGGCTCCTCAATAGATGGGAGTGGTGGTATCTGACAGGGTGGTGTTGTGGTATTGTAGAGTATATGGGCTCCTCAATAGATATGAGTGGATGTATCTGACAGGGTGGTGTTGTGGTATTGTAGAGTATATGGGCTCCTCAATAGATGGGAGTGGAGGTATCTGACAGGGTGGTGTTGTGGTATTGTAGAGTATATGGGCTCCTCAATAGATGGGAGTGGAGGTATCTGACAGGGTGGTGTTGTGGTATTGTAGAGTATATGGGCTCCTCAATAGATGGGAGTGGAGGTATCTGACAGGGTGGTGTTGTGGTATTGTAGAGTATATGGGCTCCTCAATAGATGGGAGTGGAGGTATCTGACAGGGTGGTGTTCTGGTATTGTAGAGTATATGGGCTCCTCAATAGATGGGAGTGGAGGTATCTGACAGGGTTGTATTGTGGTATTGTAGAGTCTATGAGCTCCTCCGTAGTTGGGAGTGGAGGTATCTGACTGGGTGGTATTGTGGTATTGTAGAGACTTTGGGCTCCTCCATAGTTGGGGGTGGTGATGTCTGACAGGGTGGTATTGTAGAGATTACGGGCTCCTCCATAGTTGGTAGTGGACGTGTCTGACAAGGTGTTATTGTGGTATTGTAGAGACTATGAGCTCCTCCACAGTTAGGAGTAGAGGTGTCTGACAGGGTGGTATTGTGGTATTGTAGAGACTATGAGCTCCTCCATAGTTGGGAGTGGAGGTATCTGGCAGGGTGGTATTGTGGTATTGTAGGACTATTGGCTCTTCCATAGTTGGGAGTGGAGGTATCTGGCAGGGTGGTATTGTGGTATTGTAGAGACTATGGGCTCCTCCACAGTTGGGAGTGGAGGTGTCTGACAGGGTGGTATTGTAGAGACTATGGGCTCCTCCACAGTTGGGAGTGGAGGTATCTAACAGGGTGGTGTTGTGGTATTGTAGAGACTATGAGCTCCTCCATAGTTGGGAGTGGAGGTATCTGGCAGGGTGGTATTGTGGTATTGTAGAGACTATGGTCTCCTCCATAGTTGGGAGTGGAGGTATCTGACAGGGTGGTATTGTGGTATTGTAGAGACTGTGAGCTCCTCCATAGTCGAGAGTGGAGGTATCTGGCAGGGTGGTATTGTGGTATTGTAGAGACTATGGGGTCCTCCATAGTTGGGAGTGGAGGTATCTGACAGGGTGGTATTGGAAATACTTTGGGCTCTTATATAGTTGGGAGTGGAGGTGTCTGACAGGGTGGTGTTGTGGTATTGTAGAGACTATGAGCTCCTCCACAGTTGGGAGTGGAGGTGTCTGACAGGGTAGTATTGTGGTATTGTAGAGACTATGGGCTCCTCCATAGTTGGGAGTGGAGGTGTCTGACAGGGTGTTATTGTGGTATTGTAGAGACTGTGAGCTCCCCCATAGTTGGGAGTGGAGGTGTCTGACAGGGTGGTGTTGTGGTATTGTAGAGACTATGGGCTCCTCCATAGTTGGGAGTGGAGGTATCTGACAGGGTGTTATTGTAGAAACTATGGGATCCTCCATAGTTGGGAGTGGAGGTATCTGACAGGGTGGTATTGGAAAGACTTTGGGCTCCTATATAGTTGGGAGTGGAGGTGTCTGACTGGGTGGTATTGTAGAGATTATGGGCTCCTCCATATATGGGAGTGGAGGAATCTGACAGGGTGGTGTTTTGGAATTGTAGAGACTATGGGCTCCTCCATAGTTGGGAGTGGAGGTATCTGACAGGATGGTATTGTGGTATTGTTGAGTATATGGGCTCCTCAATAGATGGGAGTGGAGGTATCTGACAGGGTGGTGTTGTGGTATTGTAGAGTATATGGGCTCCTCAATAGATGGGAGTGGAGGTATCTGACAGGGTGGTGTTGTGGTATTGTAGAGTATATGGGCTCCTCAATAGATATGAGTGGATGTATCTGACAGGGTGGTGTTGTGGTATTGTAGAGTATATGGGCTCCTCAATAGATGGGAGTGGAGGTATCTGACAGGGTGGTGTTGTGGTATTGTAGAGTATATGGGCTCCTCAATAGATGGGAGTGGAGGTATCTGACAGGGTGGTGTTGTGGTATTGTAGAGTATATGGGCTCCTTAATAGATGGGAGTGGAGGTATCTGACAGGGTGGTGTTGTGGTATTGTAGAGTATATGGGCTCCTCAATAGATGGGAGTGGAGGTATCTGACAGGGTGGTGTTGTGGTATTGTAGAGTATATGGGCTCCTCAATAGATGGGAGTGGAGGTATCTGACAGGGTGGTGTTGTGGTATTGTAGAGTATATGGGCTCCTCAATAGATATGAGTGGATGTATCTGACAGGGTGGTGTTGTGGTATTGTAGAGTATATGGGCTCCTCAATAGATGGGAGTGGAGGTATCTGACAGGGTGGTGTTGTGGTATTGTAGAGTATATGGGCTCCTCAATAGATGGGAGTGGAGGTATCTGACAGGGTGGTGTTGTGGTATTGTAGAGTATATGGGCTCCTCAATAGATGGGAGTGGAGGTATCTGACAGGGTGGTGTTGTGGTATTGTAGAGTATATGGGCTCCTCAATAGATGGGAGTGGAGGTATCTGACAGGGTTGTGTTGTGGTATTGTAGAGTATATGGGCTCCTCAATAGATGGGAGTGGAGGTATCTGACAGGGTTGTGTTGTGGTATTGTAGAGTATATGGGCTCCTCAATAGATGGGAGTGGAGGTATCTGACAGGGTTGTATTGTGGTATTGTAGAGTCTATGAGCTCCTCCGTAGTTGGGAGTGGAGGTATCTGACTGGGTGGTATTGTGGTATTGTAGAGACTTTGGGCTCCTCCATAGTTGGGGGTGGTGATGTCTGACAGGGTGGTATTGTAGAGATTACGGGCTCCTCCATAGTTGGTAGTGGACGTGTCTGACAAGGTGTTATTGTGGTATTGTAGAGACTATGAGCTCCTCCACAGTTAGGAGTAGAGGTGTCTGACAGGGTGGTATTGTGGTATTGTAGAGGCTATGAGCTCCTCCATAGTTGGGAGTGGAGGTATCTGGCAGGGTGGTATTGTGGTATTGTAGGACTATTGGCTCTTCCATAGTTGGGAGTGGAGGTATCTGGCAGGGTGGTATTGTGGTATTGTAGAGACTATGGGCTCCTCCACAGTTGGGAGTGGAGGTGTCTGACAGGGTGGTATTGTAGAGACTATGGGCTCCTCCACAGTTGGGAGTGGAGGTATCTAACAGGGTGGTGTTGTGGTATTGTAGAGACTATGAGCTCCTCCATAGTTGGGAGTGGAGGTATCTGGCAGGGTGGTATTGTGGTATTGTAGAGACTATGGTCTCCTCCATAGTTGGGAGTGGAGGTATCTGACAGGGTGGTATTGTGGTATTGTAGAGACTGTGAGCTCCTCCATAGTTGAGAGTGGAGGTATCTGGCAGGGTGGTATTGTGGTATTGTAGAGACTATGGGCTCCTCCACAGTTGGGAGTGGAGGTATCTGACAGGGTGGTGTTGTGGTATTGTAGAGTATATGGGCTCCTCAATAGATATGAGTGGATGTATCTGACAGGGTGGTGTTGTGGTATTGTAGAGTATATGGGCTCCTCAATAGATGGGAGTGGAGGTATCTGACAGGGTGGTGTTGTGGTATTGTAGAGTATATGGGCTCCTCAATAGATGGGAGTGGAGGTATCTGACAGGGTGGTGTTGTGGTATTGTAGAGACTATGGTCTCCTCCATAGTTGGGAGTGGAGGTATCTGACAGGGTGGTATTGTGGTATTGTAGAGACTGTGAGCTCCTCCATAGTTGGGATTGGAGGTGTCTGACAGGGTGGTATTGTAGAGACTATGGACTCCTCCATAGTTGCGAGTGGAGGTGTCTGATAGGGTGGTATCGTGGTATTGCAGAGACTATGGGCTCCTCCATAGATGGGAGTGGAGGTGTCTGACAGGGTGGTATTGTAGAGATAATGGGCTCCTCCATAGTTGGGAGTGGAGTTATCTGACAGGAGGGTATTGTGGTATTGTAGAGACTATGGGCTCCACCATAGTTGGGAATGGACGTATCTGACAGGGTGGTGTTGTGGTATTGTAGGGAACATGGGCTCCTCCATAGTTGGGAGTGGAGGTATCTGACAGGGTAGTATTGTGGTATTGTAGAGACTATGGGCTCCTCCACAGTTGGGAGTGGAAGTATCTGCCATGGTGGTATTGTGGTATTGTAGAGACTATGAGCTCCCCCATAGTTGGGAGTGGAGGTATTTGCTAGGGTGGTATTGTGGTATTGTAGAGACTATGAGCTCCCCCATAGTTGGGAGTGGAGGTATCTGGCAGGGTGGTATTGTGGTATTGTAGAGACTATGGGCTCCTCCACAGTTGGGAGTGGAGGTATCTGACAGGGTGTTATTGTGGTATTGTAGAAACTATGGGGTCCTCCATAGTTGGGAGTGGAGGTATCTGACAGGGTGGTATTGGAAATACTTTGGGCTCCTATATAGTTGGGAGTGGAGGTGTCTGACAGGGTGGTGTTGTGGTATTGTAGAGACTATGAGCTCCTCCACAGTTGGGAGTGGAGGTGTCTGACAGGGTAGTATTGTGGTATTGTAGAGACTATGGGCTCCTCCATAGTTGGGAGTGGAGGTATCTGACAGGGTGGTATTGTGGTATTGTAGAGTATATGGGCTCCTCAATAGATGGGAGTGGAGGTATCTGACAGGGTGGTGTTGTGGTATTGTAGAGTATATGGGCTCCTCAATAGATGGGAGTGGAGGTATCTGACAGGGTGGTGTTGTGGTATTGTAGAGTATATGGGCTCCTCAATAGATATGAGTGGATGTATCTGACAGGGTGGTGTTGTGGTATTGTAGAGTATATGGGCTCCTCAATAGATGGGAGTGGAGGTATCTGACAGGGTGGTGTTGTGGTATTGTAGAGTATATGGGCTCCTCAATAGATGGGAGTGGAGGTATCTGACAGGGTGGTGTTGTGGTATTGTAGAGTATATGGGCTCCTCAATAGATGGGAGTGGAGGTATCTGACAGGGTGGTGTTGTGGTATTGTAGAGTATATGGGCTCCTCAATAGATGGGAGTGGAGGTATCTGACAGGGTGGTGTTGTGGTATTGTAGAGTATATGGGCTCCTCAATAGATGGGAGTGGAGGTATCTGACAGGGTTGTATTGTGGTATTGTAGAGTCTATGAGCTCCTCCGTAGTTGGGAGTGGAGGTATCTGACTGGGTGGTATTGTGGTATTGTAGAGACTTTGGGCTCCTCCATAGTTGGGGGTGGTGATGTCTGACAGGGTGGTATTGTAGAGATTACGGGCTCCTCCATAGTTGGTAGTGGACGTGTCTGACAAGGTGTTATTGTGGTATTGTAGAGACTATGAGCTCCTCCACAGTTAGGAGTAGAGGTGTCTGACAGGGTGGTATTGTGGTATTGTAGAGACTATGAGCTCCTCCATAGTTGGGAGTGGAGGTATCTGGCAGGGTGGTATTGTGGTATTGTAGGACTATTGGCTCTTCCATAGTTGGGAGTGGAGGTATCTGGCAGGGTGGTATTGTGGTATTGTAGAGACTATGGGCTCCTCCACAGTTGGGAGTGGAGGTGTCTGACAGGGTGGTATTGTAGAGACTATGGGCTCCTCCACAGTTGGGAGTGGAGGTATCTAACAGGGTGGTGTTGTGGTAATGTAGAGACTATGAGCTCCTCCATAGTTGGGAGTGGAGGTATCTGGCAGGGTGGTATTGTGGTATTGTAGAGACTATGGTCTCCTCCATAGTTGGGAGTGGAGGTATCTGACAGGGTGGTATTGTGGTATTGTAGAGACTGTGAGCTCCTCCATAGTTGAGAGTGGAGGTATCTGGCAGGGTGGTATTGTGGTATTGTAGAGACTATGGGGTCCTCCATAGTTGGGAGTGGAGGTATCTGACAGGGTGGTATTGGAAATACTTTGGGCTCCTATATAGTTGGGAGTGGAGGTGTCTGACAGGGTGGTGTTGTGGTATTGTAGAGACTATGAGCACCTCCACAGTTGGGAGTGGAGGTGTCTGACAGGGTAGTATTGTGGTATTGTAGAGACTATGGGCTCCTCCATAGTTGGGAGTGGAGGTGTCTGACAGGGTGTTATTGTGGTATTGTAGAGACTGTGAGCTCCCCCATAGTTGGGAGTGGAGGTGTCTGACAGGGTGGTGTTGTGGTATTGTAGAGACTATGGGCTCCTCCATAGTTGGGAGTGGAGGTGTCTGACAGGATGGTGTTGTGGTATTGTAGAGACTATGCGCTCCTCCATAGTTGGGAGTGGAGGTATCTGACAGGGTGGTGTTGTGGTATTGTAGAGACTATGAGCTCCTCCACAGTTGGGAGTGGAGGTGTCTGACAGGGTTGTGTTGTGGTATTGTAGAGACTATGAGCTCCTCCGTAGTTGGGAGAGGAAGTATCTGACAGTGTGTTATTGTGGTATTGTAGGACTATTGGCTCCTCCAAAGCTGCGAGTGGAGGTATCTGACAGGGTGGTATTGTGGTATTGTAGGACTATTGGCTCCTCCATAGTTGGGAATGGACGTATCTGACAGGGTGGTGTTGTGGTATTGTAGAGAACATGGGCTCCTCCATAGTTGGGAGTGGAGGTATCAGCCAGGGTGGTATTGTGGTATTGTAGAGACTATGTGCTCCCCCATAGTTGGGAGTGGAGGTATCTGCCAGGGTGGTATTGTAGAGACTATGGACTCCTCCATAGTTGGGAGTGGAGGTGTCTGACAGGGTGGTGTTGTGGTATTGTAGAAACTATGAGCTCCTCCGTAGTTGGGAGTGGAGGTATCCGACAGGGTGGTGTTGTGGTATTGTAGAGACTATGAGCTCCTCCGTAGTTGGGAGTGGAGGTATCTGACAGGGTGGTATTGTAGAGACTATGGACTCCTCCATAGTTGGGAGTGGAGGTGTCTGACAGGGTGGTATTCTAGAGACTATGGACTCCTCCATAGTTGGGATTGGAGGTGTCTGACAGGGTGGTATTGTAGAGACTATGGACTCCTCCATAGTTGCGAGTGGAGGTGTCTGATAGGGTGGTATCGTGGTATTGCAGAGACTATGGGCTCCTCCATAGATGGGAGAAGAGGTGTCTGACAGGGTGGTATTGTAGAGATAATGGGCTCCTCCATAGTTGGGAGTGGAGTTATCTGACAGGAGGGTATTGTGGTATTGTAGAGACTATGGGCTCCACCATAGTTGGGAATGGACGTATCTGACAGGGTGGTGTTGTGGTATTGTAGGGAACATGGGCTCCTCCATAGTTGGGAGTGGAGGTATCTGACAGGGTAGTATTGTGGTATTGTAGAGACTATGGGCTCCTCCACAGTTGGGAGTGGAAGTATCTGCCATGGTAGTATTGTGGTATTGTAGAGACTATGAGCTCCCCCATAGTTGGGAGTGGAGGTATCTGCCAGGGTGGTATTGTGGTATTGTAGAGACTATGAGCTCCCCCATAGTTGGGAGTGGAGGTATCTGCCAGGGTGGTATTGTGGTATTGTAGAGACTATGAGCTCCTCCATAGTTGGGAGTGGAGGTATCTGACAGGGTGGTATTGTGGTATTGTAGAGACTATGGGCTCCTCCATAGTTGGGAGTGGAGGTGTCTGACAGGGTGGTGTTGTGGTATTGTAGAGACGATGGGTTCCTCCATAGTTGGGAGTGGAGGTATCTGACAGGGTGTTATTGTAGAAACTATGGGATCCTCCATAGTTGGGAGTGGAGGTATCTGACAGGGTGGTATTGGAAAGACTTTGGGCTCCTATATAGTTGGGAGTGGAGGTGTCTGACTGGGTGGTATTGTAGAGATTATGGGCTCCTCCATATATGGGAGTGGAGGAATCTGACAGGGTGGTGTTTTGGAATTGTAGAGACTATGGGCTCCTCCATAGTTGGGAGTGGAGGTATCTGACAGGGTGGTATTGTGGTATTGTAGAGTATATGGGCTCCTCAATAGATGGGAGTGGAGGTATCTGACAGGGTGGTGTTGTGGTATTGTAGAGTATATGGGCTCCTCAATAGATGGGAGTGGAGGTATCTGACAGGGTGGTGTTGTGGTATTGTAGAGTATATGGGCTCCTCAATAGATATGAGTGGATGTATCTGACAGGGTGGTGTTGTGGTATTGTAGAGTATATGGGCTCCTCAATAGATGGGAGTGGAGGTATCTGACAGGGTGGTTTTGTGGTATTGTAGAGTATATGGGCTCCTCAATAGATGGGAGTGGAGGTATCTGACAGGGTGGTGTTGTGGTATTGTAGAGTATATGGGCTCCTCAATAGATGGGAGTGGAGGTATCTGACAGGGTGGTGTTGTGGTATTGTAGAGTATATGGGCTCCTCAATAGATGGGAGTGGAGGTATCTGACAGGGTGGTGTTGTGGTATTGTAGAGTATATGGGCTCCTCAATAGATGGGAGTGGAGGTATCTGACAGGGTTGTATTGTGGTATTGTAGAGTCTATGAGCTCCTCCGTAGTTGGGAGTGGAGGTATCTGACTGGGTGGTATTGTGGTATTGTAGAGACTTTGGGCTCCTCCATAGTTGGGGGTGGTGATGTCTGACAGGGTGGTATTGTAGAGATTACGGGCTCCTCCATAGTTGGTAGTGGACGTGTCTGACAAGGTGTTATTGTGGTATTGTAGAGACTATGAGCTCCTCCACAGTTAGGAGTAGAGGTGTCCGACAGGGTGGTATTGTGGTATTGTAGAGACTATGAGCTCCTCCATAGTTGGGAGTGGAGGTATCTGGCAGGGTGGTATTGTGGTATTGTAGGACTATTGGCTCTTCCATAGTTGGGAGTGGAGGTATCTGACAGGGTGGTGTTGTGGTATTGTAGAGATTATGGGCTCCTCCATAGTTGGGAGTGGAGTTATCTGACCTGGTGGTGTTGTGGTATTGTAGAAATTATGAGCTCCTCCGTAGTTGGGAGTGGAGGTGTCTGACAGGGTGGTATTGTGGTACTATAGAGACTATGGGCTCCTCCATATTTGGGAGTGGAGTTGTCTGACATGGTGGCATTGTAGTATTGTAGAGACTATGAGCTCCTCCACAGTTGGGAGTGGAGGTGTCTGACAGGGTGTTATTGTGGTATTGTAGGACTATTGGCTCCTCCAAAGTTGCGAGTGGAGGTATCTGACAGGGTGGTGTTGTGGTATTGTAGAGACTATGGGCTCCTCCATAGTTGGGAGTGGAAGTATCTGCCATGGTGGTATTGTGGTATTGTAGAAACTATGAGCTCCTCCGTAGTTGAGAGTGGAGTTATCTGACAGGGTGGTGTTGTGGTATTGTAGAGACTATGAGCTCCTCCGTAGTTGGGAGTGGAGGTATCTGACAGGGTGGTATTGTAGTACTGTAGAGACTTTGGGCTCCTCCATAGTTGAGAGTGGAGGTATATGCCAGGGTGGTATTGTGGTATTGTAGAGACTATGAGCCCCTCCATAGTTGGGAGTGGAGGTATCTGACAGGGTGGTATTGTGGTATTGTAGAGACTATGGGCTCCTCCATTGTTGGGAGTGGAGGCTTCTGACGGGTTGGTATTGTAGTGACTATGGGCTCCTCCATAGTTGGGAATGGACGTATCTGACAGGGTGGTATTGTGGTATTGTAGAGACGATGGGTTACTCCATAGTTGGGAGTGGAGGTATCTGACAGGGTGTTATTGTAGAAACTATGGGATCCTCCATAGTTGGGAGTGGAGGTATCTGACAGGGTGGTATTGGAAAGACTTTGGGCTCCTATATAGTTGGGAGTGGAGGTGTCTGACTGGGTGGTATTGTAGAGATTATGGGCTCCTCCATATATGGGAGTGGAGTTGTCTGACAGGGTGGCATTGTGGTATTGTAGAGACTATGAGCTCCTCCACAGTTGGGAGTGGAGGTGTCTGACAGGGTGTTATTGTGGTATTGTAGGACTATTGGCTCCTCCGTAGTTGGGAGTGGAGGTATCTGGCAGGGTGGTATTGTGGTATTGTAGGACTATTGGCTCTTCCATAGTTGGGAGTGGAGGTATCTGACAGGTTGGTGTTGTGGTATTGTAGAGACTATGGGCTCCTCCATAGTTGGGAGTGGAGGTATCTGCCAGGGTGGTATTGTGGTATTGTAGAGACTATTGGCTCCTCCATAGTTGGGAATGGACGTATCTGACAGGGTGGTGTTGTGGTATTGTAGAGACTATGGGCTCCTCCATAGTTGGGAGTGGAGGTATCTGACAGGGTAGTATTGTGGTATTGTAGATACTATGGGCTCCTCCACAGTTGTGAGTGGAGGTATCTGACAGGGTGGTATTGTAGTACTGTAGAGACTATGGGCTCCTCCACAGTTGGGAGTGGAGGTATCTGACTGGGTGGTGTTGTGGTATTGTAGAGACTATGGTCTCCTCCATAGTTGGGAATGGAGGTATCCGACTGGGTGTTATTGTGGTATTGTAGAAACTATGAGCTCCTCTGTAGTTGGGAGTGGAGGTATCTGACAGGGTGGTATTGTGGTATTGTAGAGACTATGAGCTCCCCCATAGTTGGGAGTGGAGGTATCTGACAGGGTGGTGTTGTGGTATTGGAGAAACTATGAGCTCCACAGTTGGGAGTGGAGGTATTTGACAGGGTGCTATTGTGGTATTGTAGAGACTTTGGGCTCCTCCATAGTTGGGAGTGGAGGTGTCTGACTGGGTGGTTTTGTAGATATTATGGGCTCCTCCATAGTTGGGAGTGGAGGTATCTGACAGGGTTGTATTGAGGTATTGTAGAGACAATGGGCTCCGCCATAGTTGGGACTGGGGGTATCTGACAGGGTGGTTTTGTGATATTGTAGAGACTATGGGCTCCTCCATAGTTGGGAGTGGAGGTGTCTGACAGGGTGGTGTTGTGGTATTGTAGAGACGATGGGCTCCTCCATAGTTGGGAGTGGAGGTATCTGACAGGGTGTTATTGTAGAGACTATGGGGTCCTCCACAGTTGGGAGTGGAGGTATCTGACAGGGTGGTATTGTGGTATTGCAAAGACTTTGGGCTCCTCTATAGTTGGGAGGGGATGTGTCTGACTGGGTGGTATTGTAGAGATTATGGGCTCCTCCATATTTGGGAGTGGAGTTGTCTGACAGGGTGGCATTGTAGTATTGTAGAGACTATGAGCTCCTCCACAGTTGGGTGGAGGTGTCTGACAGGGTGTTATTGTGGTATTGTAGGACTATTGGCTCCTCCATAGTTGGGAGTGGAGGTGTCTGACTGGTTGGTGTTGTGGTATTGTAGAGACTATGGGCTCCTCCTTAGTTGGGAGTGGAGGGATCTGACAGGGTGGTATTGTAGAGACTATGGGCTTCTCCATAGTTGGTAGTGGAGGTATCTGACTGGGTGGTATTGTGGTATTGTAGAGACTATGCGCTCCTCCATAGTTGGGAGTGGAGGTATCTGACTGGGTGTTGTTGTGGTATTGTAGAGACTATGGGCTCCTCCATAGTTGGGAGTGGAGGTATCTGACTGGGTGGTGTTGTGGTATTGTAGAGACTATGGGCTCCTCCAGAGTTGGGAGTGGAGGTGTCTGACAGGGTTGTATTGTCGTGCTGTACTTTTTCAGCCACTTACGTATGTCTTCTGTGATTTCCCAGTCCATGGAATTGAGGGTGACCAAATATCCCCTAAAAAAATGCACAAATCAAAATATTAGTCTCTACTTTCCCTCACAGCACTTTCTCTCTCTGACAAGAAGATGAAAAATGTAGCTGTGGATTTATTGCTTCACCACTTTACTATTCCACAGCAGTTCAGGTTGGCTCCTTTTCTGATCTCGCCAACGTTGTAGCCATCTATATCGTTGCTGATAGTGTCCTAAACTCACTGGTCCTAACTTTTTGCGGATGGTTCTTGGTTGATCAATCACTCATGTTTAAAATTTTTATTGTTTTCAAATCCTCCATTATCTTGGCACTCTTTCTCTCTGTTCCCCTTTAGCTCTGTAATCCTCTGGGATGCAGCTTTGGAGGTCAAGTCACTGTGTATATTTAAAGTGGAGGTTGATAGGCTCCTGATTTCTAAGGGTGTCAAAGATTGGGGGGAGAAGAGAAGTTAATGTGGATGAGAGAGATAATAAATCAGCCAATATGGATTTGTGGAGCATGCTCAATGGGCTGAACACCCCAACTGTACTCTTATGTCTTATGGTCTGGGCTCTTCATACTGACAGCTGTCAGTTTAATCACTCTTGACTTTGGTGATCAAACCTTTATTTGCAGAGGGAATTCCCTCCCTGCAACCATCTTGTTAAACTTAATTTAACAATGGTGGTGACTGCTTCTGTACAATTCTACAGGCACCATTCATTCTCTAATCTCTTACCGGTTATTGTTTGCTGTGCTCATTGTTAAGTCTGGAACTTATTTTTTTACTAACTAAATAGTAGGTAGCATTGTAATGAGAGCAATGTGAAAGTGTACCAATTATCAGCATTGCACCTTACACACACAAAGGTGGGGGTTGTGCTTGTTGGTGGCCTGTTGTTCCAGCCCCAGGGGAGGAGTTTCAGCTGCTACATCAATGATCTTCTTTCCATCATAAAGACCAAAATGATAATGTTTACTTATGATTGAACAATGTTCAGCCTCATTCATAATACTTTGGCAAATAATGCAGCTCATGCCCAGAACAAGACACCATTCAAGCATGAGCTGATGAGCGGCTTATAGCAGTTCTGCTACGCAACTGCCATCAGGATGGAGTCTAATCACTACGCTTGCCAGTCAGTTGCACTGATATTATAAGTCTTGTAAAAGGGAGGGGGATGATGCAGCACCAAGACTCACCATTCACCAAAAACTCAGCTGCACCAGCTTCAAAAATGTTGTGTCTATAAGACTGAAAGTAGCATGGGATTTGCTTCCCGGGAGCCAAAATCATTCACTATCTATACATCCCATGTCAAGAGAGCGAAGAAAGAAGTTTCATCAGTAATCGTCAAAATCTACATCAACCTGGTGAAGCAGTTTGCATTAGGGTTTCCTATTCACCACCTAATGTGCAGTTTCTCCACTACCAGCATATAGTGCAGTTACTAGCCCAGACTACTTGACAGCACCTCCCAAGCACACAGTCTCTCCCACCAAAAAGAACCAGGACAGAAGCTACATGTGAACTACCTACAATTTCCTTTCTAGGTCATACACAGCGTCCAGAATGGCATTTATCTTTTACTGGGTCAAAATTTAGAACTACTTTCCAGCAGCTCTGTGGGAATACCTTCACGAGAAGGACTTAAGTAGATGGAGGACAGCTTACCTTTTCAGGGGAATTTAGGGACACACACTCAATGTTTCAGGAACAGCTTCTTCCCCTCTGCCATCAGATTTCTGAATGGACATTGAACCCATGTACAATACCTCAGTATTTTATTTTTCTCTCTTTTTTACTGCTCATTTAATTTAATTTTTTAATATTATCATGTTGCAATTTAGTCTTTATCATGTACTGCTGTCGCAAAACAACAAATTTCACAAAATATGTTAATAACATTAAGACTTGATTCTGAATCTTTTCCTGATGGTGAGTGCTGGCCTTGTCAGTAAGACCAAGTACCAAAAAAAAATAAAGCTACACACACAAAATGCTGGAGGAAATCACGAAGTTGGGCAGCATCTATGGAAATGAATCAACGGTCAACATTTCGGGTGAGACCCTACCTGAATCATCGACTGTTTATTCATCTCCATAGATGCTGCCTGACCTGCTGAGTTCCTCCAACATTTGTGTGGGTTGCTCTGGATTTCGGGCATCTGCAGATTGTCTCGCATTTAGATTAAACATAAAACAAATCCAAAATCAGATGCAGCTGCTGCCTGATTCATTGAGTGCCTCCAGTAGTCTGTTTCAACTTAGCTCCAGATTCCATCATCTCTAGTGTCTTATGTCTCCATTACCTATTTAGTGATACAGCATAGTACAGACCCTTCTGGCCCAATGAGTCCACACTGTCCAATCACACCCATGTGACCAATTAACCTACTAACCCGTATGGCTTTGCGATGTGGGAGGAAATTGAAGCACTCAGAGGAAACCCACATGATCACCAGGAGAACACACAAACTCCCTACAGACAGTGGCAAAAATGAATTTGTCCCTGGCACTTTACTAGTGTTACGCTAACCAGGCTGCTTCTGTGCCACCCAAACTGTTGTTGTTCTCAGTGAAATATTTTGAAGGATTGCAAAGTAAAATCTATCATATCAATTAGAAATATATTAACATTTCACTGCAGAAATCACTGGTTTGGAGGCAGAAGCAAGGAAGGTACTTGTTGGCATTTTTTGAAGGAGTGGATGTCTCAGTGCATAGCTATGGATTGAAATCAGACTGAAGCTATTGATCCATCACTAGGTCACTAACTCACTTATTTTCTTTTAATCTTCCATTTAAAAACTCTAACTGCGCTAATTAGAGCATGTTAATTGGCCTTTATCTTTGTTGAAAGTCACAGATGATCTAATCCCCACCCTTTCTTCAAGAAAACTGCAGAAGCTCTGCAGGTAAGTGTTTGCAGATTGTTCAGCTGCCAGCATCTTTCTGAGGACAAATTGTTGAACCATCCAATGAAACTGGAAGCATCTCCCAGCAGAGCACAGAATGAGTCTAATGCTCGGCACAGTGCCCGATCAAGCCAGCTGGACAATGACACAATTCGCCACACATTATATTCCCTGTCAATTAAGACATACAAATGAGTCCATTTGATGAGCAGGCCTGGCCATATAGGAATTGCAGGCAGAACTTGGGAGTTGAGTTGGTTGAGTTGCCTGACGGAATGGGGCTCGTGGTGAGTGCATTTACCCTTGACAGCTCCACAAAATTAATTACATCATTGCTCTGGTCAGTCTGTTTGTCACCAAGTCAGCACTTTTGCAGGCTCATAAAATCCACTGAGGTTAAAGAACCCATTTACCTGTTCATCTTTGAATTTTAAAGGCATTCTTCACTGGTTTGGCTGGAATTTGATGGCATCATTAATTATTCTTAATGTTTGCAAGGGATGTATTTGTAATTTGTTTTAACTTGTTTTACTAGGTCACACAGTAATTAGCTGCACGATGTAATGTCACGCATTTTGTAGGCTCTTTATTTATTGTATGTACATAGCCTATACACTACCCCCTCAATCTTCTGCTGGGAGCTTGACAGCGTCTATTGTTTTGCTCTGTCAAATTCACAGCAATATAACCTGCAGTTTCTGGTTGCTGTGCAAGTATAATGTTGGGGAGCTCCTGGTGAGCAAACCCACAGGCATTTCTCAAACACGCTGTCCACACAGCCTTTTAATCTTTTTGATGAGATAGCATTGAAAAGAGATAGCAACAGACAGACAGACCAACTTATTGGGCTCCAGAGTCTCCACTGATTTCCAAAAATGGCCGGTGTTTGGAAATTGTATTTAACTTATTTAATGGGAAACAGCATTTTATGTGATCATCAGCAGCTCAGCTTGCACAGGTCCAATATAATGGAAGATTTTTTTCCCCAGGCCCTCATGGGAATGTGTGTATTCTGTCCAAAGAAACCTATCTGACAGAAGTTATTTTCTTTCAGAATCTCATGTTCAAATCAAACCGTGCCTTAGGATTTGGTCAGTCAGTGATACTTCAGTTCCAGGCATTGAAGTTTGCAATGAATCGGCAAGCATCTATTTATCAATGCCATCTTAAGATATCACTGGAGATTACTGTGAAGGAAATGCTGGTACAGGCCCTGAGTTAAATAGTGTTATTGGACACAAAGATGATTAATTCAGTAAATGTGTCACTTCAATTGTAAACCTCAAGGATGGGCTGATACTCCTAGATGCAGTGCACCAGCAAGCTTAAACGAGCGTGAGAGATGGTGCTATGCCAAAGCAACGTGGTTGGGCAAGATTAAGTTCGGATTTTCAAGAACTGTATATTAGACAAAAAGAAACAAAAGAGACATACAGCTCCACCGATGCAAAATGAGCAAAGGAAAATAGAGTGAAAGATGGTGTACCACATTTTTTGCAATGTTCGTCTCCATAATAAAGAAATGTTTGGCTTTGCAGGTTCCATTGAAAAATCCAATGTAAATTATTTTAATATTAAAATATTCATATCTGCCACTTGTCCTTTGTTGTAATGTAATCAAAGGGCACTCTCATAAACTTTCCAATGTCCCAGTGTGATTCCTGCTGATTTTCAGACATGCTTTGTTCTGTGCATCTGCTAGAGTTGTAAGGACCTACAGTAACAGACTAATAATTAAATTGGAGCCATATGCTTGTTTAACTCTTTTCACTGCAGGTTTTAGAATTGCCCTTTGATTTTTAAAAGCATTTGATTCCTGAAAATAAGCTGGTGGCAATAAAAATGTTGTCACATTATGTCAGAAATCCAACAGGTTCACTGATGCCATTCTTAACTTGCTGGGCTATTAGTCATTGGTAAGTGGACCTCATAACATAACGTCCAGGCAGATGTCCGGCACTACCTTCTCTGCAGCTGTGGTGTGGACTGAGAATAAATTGCCATGAGAAGGAAAACATCACTAATTTGCAGCATAATTTAGGAATTATCATCCATCTCGTGATTGCTTGGAAAAGACCTAATCTCTCTTGACATTGAGCCCCCAGCTGAGGACTCCAGTGCCGGGGCAGACGAATGAATACAGTCTCTGAGTGTGCAGCCACTTCCCCTAGATCCAGCTCCAACTGGATTAAAATCACCTAATTATTGATTCCGTTGGCCTCACCCGGCAGTTTATTGTGTAAGTTGATGCACTAGTTCATACTTCATACTTCAAGCTTTTAGCAATTTTCTATTTTACCTAACAGTGACAGCATCTTCCAGTGATAATGAGTATTTCATGTAGTTAAGGGACCCAGTGTACCTCACAGGGGCAGAATCTATTATGGACAGCACAGATTATGTGGTACAGAGAAAAGATCTGCTGCCTCACATCACCAAAGATCCATTTCCGTCTCGGTGTTGGGTGCTACCTGAATGGATTTGGCACATTCTCAATGTGGACTCTCTGTGGATTTCCTTCAAGTGGTCTGAGTCCCTCCCACAGGCCAGACGTGTGGGTTTGAGAGTGAGTTGGCTGCCATAAATTGACCATAGTATGCCTGATGAATGACAGAATCAGGGAGGAGCTCATTTATTTATTTATTGAGATACAACATGGAAGAGGCCTTTCTGACCCTTCAAGCCATGCCACCCAGCAATTCCCCCAAATTAATCCTAGTCTAATCATTGGACAATTTACAATAACCGATTAACCTACCAACCAGTATATTTTTGGATAACTGGAGAAAACCCGCAAGGAGAACATACAAACTCCATACAGGCACTGGGGCGAATTGAACCCAAGTCACTGGTACTGCAAATTATGTTGCTAACCACTACGCTAATGTGCAGCCCCACGTTGATGAAGATGGAGAAAACTGGGATTAGTGTGAGTGGGTGATTAATGGTGAGCCCAAACTTGGTGGCCAAAGTGCCCGTTTGTGTACTGCATCTCTGTCACCCCAATGTCACCCTCACCCTGATGGCCAGCTTTGTGTGTGGCTGCATCAGGTTGTGTGTGGATCCCAGGTATATGGGCACCAAGTACCACTACGTGACCAGGTTCTACCTGTCGCCCTGGCTACGAAGGATGGGTCTGGCCCCTTTACTGTGCAACAGCCCTGTCAGCTGGTCATTGCTGCCATACCTGTCCTTCGTAGAGAAGTTCTTTCAGGTCAATGCCTTTGACCACAGGGCCATCAGGCAGTGGTCAGCAGGCACTGCAGGAGAAGGACGAGATGGACACAGTGGGGTGGTTTGCAGACCGTCCAGTTCATCTGGCAAAATGCCTCATTGTCAGACCTCACCAACAGCCACCAAGACCTCGCCTGGCTGGTGGTGAGAGGGGCACTCCTAGTCCCATCCCTCCTGTACGCCTGGAATGTCATCTCCACACCCCTCTGCCCACGGGAGGACTGCAGTGAGGAGGAGTCGGTGACCCACCTCTTTGCACACTGTGGGTTTGTGGAGAAGGTGTGGAGGAGGATGGAAGGGACAGTGTCGAGGTTCATCCCCAGCAGCTGCGTAACAGAGGACTCTCTGATCTACGGGCTGTTCCGGGGACACACACGGAGACCAACATCCGGTGCGGCTGGCAGATCATCAACTCGGTGAAAGACACTCTTTGGTCGGCCCGAAACTTGATGGTCTACCAGCACATGGAGATGTCCGTGGGGGAATGCTGCCGACTGGCACATTCTTGGCTGCAGGAATACATGCTGAGGGACGCACTTAAACTCGGTGAAGCCACGGCAAGGGCCCAGTGGGGAAGGACCACAGTCTAGGGTTCTTCTCCCGTGGGAGTTGAGGGGTAGGGGGGTGGGGTGTATACCCCTGAACAAGTGTATGTAAATATGGAATAACAGCGTGCCACGTGGGTGGCAAAAGTATGGGAATGTAAAGACTGTAATGGAAACATTTGTAAAGGACTGAGAGTCATTGAATGGTTTATTGTACATGATTATATTTTTGAATAAAGTATATTTTGATTTTTAAAAATCTCTGTCACTCCCTACTGTAACATGAGCCACATCTGTCAGAACAGGTGGCAGAGCCCTTGGTCAGGGAAAAATGTTAAGTAGGTGGAAGAGAGCTGCTCAGAGGTACTCCACCACTGATAGAGAAATTAAAAGAGATCCTCCGGAGTAGGGGAGTAGAGATATTAAAATTCAGCAGAGCTGGAAGAATGGTTCAAGTATAAAGTATTTTCTTTAGACAACAACACTCACTGAATTAAAAATATACAAGTCAGAGATAATGGCTTTCTTACCCTTGACAGTTATACCAAGAACAGTCTTTTGGAAACCCACAGCTGATCCCACCAGATCCTTCGTTATCCTATCATAGCTGCTGCCTTTCCTTGCAGGACAAAATGTTGGCCATGGGCATGACCCCTTTGCACCACACACGGCATCTCCTGACTGTGTGGAAACAATATACCACTGCCGAGCAGATCTAAGCTGAGGCAGTTTGCCCTGGTCAACAAGATACATGGGCAAGTTGTAAACCTGTGATCGGCTATGACTGCTAGTTACCATTCATCATTAAGTTTAAAAAGAATGTAAAAGATGATGCCATGTCAAAGTGGTGTGGTTAAGCAGGAATAAGTTTTAAGTTTTCAGTAAGTATAGAGTGGAAAAAAAAGAGTAATGATTTTTCTAGCCACATTCCAAAATAGTTCCTCTGATAGGCTGGAATAATTTAGAATATTTGCAGATTTCTAATTCTCACTCTTCTTACCCAGAGTTGATCATTACAGTAATTCACATGGTACATCTGTCTCACAATCTAGCAATACCTGTCCAGATTGCCTCTTCCCTATTTTCGTGACACTGAACAACATTTGCCACTGAACTGTACGTCAGTCTCAAGCTGTTGTAGCAATGCAGTCTTGTGAATATCCACAAAGTGACTTCCAGCGATATACTGAAGAACGGCAACTACGCCCACACGCCGGGCTACAACAGGATTCATCTGGGCTAAATACTTCACAGCAGCTAAGGCATCTTATAATTCAGAGCAGTTCCGTATAAATAGCTAAAATTACCTTTAATTACTCATCAACAATCAGAACAACTGTGTTAAGTATTGTTTCCCTTCATGTTCCAGCACTAGGCTTGTAAAATTGTTTTACTTGTTAAATATAACTGACCTGGATAAGCAGTTTCTACAGATTTCGGTCTGTAGAAGACACAAAACTTCATAATTCAGTAAGCAGCATGGAGATTAGTAACAGGATGTACAACACACTTCAGTTTGTGGTAATGACAACCCTCCCCCTCCACACCACCTTTGCAATTGGCTGCTCTGGTTTGCTGTCACTACAATTAAAACAGAGGTGGCAGCGTCTAGCACTGAAATGAATATGTACTTCAAACATTGATGTGCCAAAGAGTAACAACATTTTCAACATCTAAGGTTGTGATGAATATACCAATATCACAATGGCAATATTTTAACGTACCTTGTTTTGGATTTCAGTGGCTTCTGCCACCATGTTTCTGATTTATGTGAGTGTCACATGCCAGTTTTCCTCATATGGAAACTCCAGTTTTGCTGATAAATGGCTAGTGAGATATGAAACATGTGATGTTATTGCACCAACACCTGATGCTGCACAGGGGTCAGATGGATCATGACCAAAAATGCCCTAACCAATTGAGTGATTGCTGCATTTTCACTCAGAATCAGCCGTTAGCTCGATCTACTCACGAAAGATCTGAACTTTTCGCCCATTGCCCTTTGAGAATGAATTTGAAGCATCTCTTTGGGGTGGAAAATTAGATCCTACCTTCTGAGTCCACAACCAGTGGAGTATTAGTGATACGCAGGGCTCAGCGTGAGACTGGCTGAAATTGGTCCACAACCTTCTTCACTGAATTGCTGGAGCTGGAAACAAACTAATGGCGGAACTCTGTACAACACGCAGCATCTGTGGAGAGACAGTCAATATTTAGGTGCACAGCCCCATGTCTGCACTGATACAAGTTGTCAGCCCAGATTGTTGACTACCCGTCTGCCTCCACAGATACTGCCTGACTCTCTGAGCTCTTCTAGCAGTTTGTTTTTTTTGTTCCAGGTCACATCACCTGCAGTCCCCTGTGCCTCAAAATTTATTGTGTAACACTGTTCGCTGCCATGTGCCAGTGATGACCATCTGTTAATTGCTGTCCTGACAGCAGCTTGAATACAAGTCTAGGAAGGAATCTGTAGTGGATACAGGCTGATCACAGAGGTGTGGGGAACAAGACTTAGTAGTAATGATAGCTGATTTATATCTTAGAGGAATAACAGGAAGTTTAGAAAAATAATCTCCACTAAATCATAAGAGGAATAGACCATCCAATCAGCAATCAATTTCAGCAAGTGGTTGGAGAAAGAAGTTTATGTATGAAATATGGCAGACTGTGTTCCATGGTGGATCCAATCATTGAGATAGTTTTTGGGTGTAGGATTTTGGTTTCATGATTTTTTTCAATGTATTCTGATACTTTCATAAAGCAGATCGAAAAAGATCCAATTCCACTCTGTAAACCAAGCACATCCGTGTTGAAATTCTTCTGTCGGCACTGTCTCTCTTTGTACTCTCCAGGCCTTGAGTATTAAATTTTGCTTCTGCAGTGACTCTCTCTGCATTCCGCTGGTTTTTAAGTTCAAGTAGCTAATAATTTTCATTCCGAATTTGCTCATCATCCCATTATCTCCCCTACTGTTCAGACAGCTGTTTTAATTTGACATTGGTAAGATCCAGTTTCTCCTTTTCAGTCCATCTATCTGATTGAACTAAATCTTAAACATTACTTATTTTGAAAACTTTGAATTAGACCACATTATGTTTTATTGTGTTATTGGTAAGAAGCACCTTCTGTGAATGCAAATAGATCACAAAGCTACAGACTGGTATTTCAACTAGAAGTTCACAACCTTGAGAGTAAGTTGCCAAAGTTTCTGGCATGCTGCCTGTCAACAGAAAACTGGAAGTGGTATTGAGTGCAGTGTGACTCTAGATAAAAGACTGCTAGGATTACAGATGACAGTTTCGGTATCTTTGCCTCTGGGATCAGAAGGCAATTTCCCTGAGTCTTCTAAACATGACTAAAGCTCTGATATTTTTCTTGCCTTGTCTAGGAGTTCATGATTACTGGCACTGTGGGGTGATACCTTAGAGGGGATATAGAGTATGCTTTGGGGATTTGAGTAGATTATTTAACGTTATGCCTGAAAGGGATGGACTTGAGGCTGCATATGGCACAAAAGATAGTATTTCAGTGGAGTATGTACAAACAGGAATGTTTACTTAACCATCCTCACTGCCCACATTTTGGTAAATCAGACCTTGAGGATGTGCTCATCTTAAATATAAACACAAGCTGAAACATGAGGATCCGTACAGAAAGACATACAGTTCTAGTCTGAGGAAATAGATGAGCTTCTTCATGACTGCTTTGAGTCAGGAGACTGGCCCTTGTTCAAAGAGTAAGCAATCAGCTTAGATGACTATGTCCCTATCATCACAAACTTTATCAGTAAGTACATTGAGGGTTCTGCACCAACGAGGACAATCTGGATTTCTGAATGGCGAGATCCACTACCAGCTGACTTCTAGAACTGCAGTTTTCAAAACAGGCAACCCTGACCTTTCCAAAAGATTGAGATATGACCCCTCCAAAGCTATCAAGGATACCAGAGAGGATAGTAGTCTGAAATCGAGTCCCAGGCCAGCCATCAGTTGTGGCAGGGTTCAATGCAGTAAGAAAATGAGGCAGCATTGCCACCAAGTGCACATCCCTTTTGACGAACTCAGCTCATTCTATGCACATTCTGCACAAATAAGATTTGACTGTCACCACCCAATCCAACAGCCTCCAATGCACCTGAACCATTGCAGATGTAAAATTAGCCTTCTACAGGCTGAAAATGCAGAAAGCGTCTGGGTTGATGGTATCACTGGCTGTGCAGGTCAGCAGGCAGGGGTATTTGCAGATATTCTTAAACTCTCCCTGCTTCAATATGAATTTCTTACATGCTTTAAGAAGGCACTATCTTCTTGGTACCAAAGAACAACAAGGTAACTTACTTTAATGACTACCACTTGCTGGCAATTAAAAACATGAGAAATTATGCAGATTCTGGATATCAAAAGCAATGCTCTCAAAATGCTAGAGGAACTCAGCAGGTCAGGCAGCATTTATGGAAATGAATAAACAGTCAATGTTTCGTGCCGAGGCCCTTAAGCTATCATTAAACTGTTGTTTATTGACTACAGCTCTGCATTCAATACTATACTTCCAAGCAAGCTTATTTTCAATCTCCAGGACCAGGTCTCAATGCCTCTTTCTGCAACTGGATCCTTGACGTTCTGGCCAACAGACAGCCATCAGTAAGGAACACCTCTGCAGCAATCATGCTGAACACTGGTGCCTCACAAGGTTGCTTTCTCAGCAACTGACTCCACTCATGACTTTGTGGCCAGATTTTTCTCTAACTCCATCTGTGTTTGGAGATGATACACCAAAGTGAGCTGTATCTCAAATAAAATATAAGTTGGAGAACAGGACTTCTGGTGAGGCACGAGGCAAGATGGCAGCACAGCACTGAGCGCTGACATATAAATCTCCTTTTTCACGTTCTTTAGGGCTTATAGATGGTCTTAATACAAGGTTAAGTTCGAGAAAGATCTAACTAAAGACATGACCTCAAAAAAAGATCCAAATTCAACCAAGAAACAAGATATCAGCAGACGACACCAAGCTAGCGATTCATCCGAGGAAATAGCTATGCTAATTAAGCAAACATTGGCAATGAAGATGGAATTGCTGCAAGAAATGGTAGGCCACTTACTAAAGAAGTTGCTGGAAAAGGCTCTCGACCCCATACAGAAGCATATGGCAGAGAATGGTAACATTCTCCCGTCGTTAAAGGAGCAAGCGGACATTCATGCTAAAAAATTTAGCACAGTCTTCAACAAAATAGACTACATTCAGGTTAGCTTACACAAGAATGAGAAAGATACTAGCTCCTGTCTTGTGGAGGTGACTAAGATACAAAAAAAGTTAAACAATTTTGGAGGACAGATCCAGGAGAAACAACGTGCGGCTGGTCAACTTACCAACAGGCGCTGAGGGTGACGATCTGAGAGGCTACCCCCAGGACATGCTGCCTAAGTGGATTCCAGTGTTCAAGAACTCCCACAGCACTTCATTGGAGATCAATAGAGCACATAGGATCTTTTCCGACAACACCTCAAGACCGCAGACCATGGTTTTTAGGCTTCTACGGCACACCGACCGGCAGGCTATCCTGGAGGGCGCGAGGAAAGCCAAACTTACTCTCCCTGATGGCACCCAGCTGTAGTTCTTCGTCAATTACAGCCCTGCCACGATGCAGGAACGGCAGGGATACAGGGAGATCTGCGCTAAGCTTCAACAGAAGGGGATCGACTTGTTCCTCATATACCCAGCAATTTTGAGAATAAATATCAAGGGCATGAAGATGTCGTTTAACTCGGCAGAGGAAGCGAAAGAAGCCCTGAAATCGTCGGTGCTGTGAGATATGGAAGAAGACCCTGGTCAAAGTCCACACGCCCCTCAGGAGGAGATGGAACTGCATTAAGAGCTTGGACCAGCCTGTATGCGCAATCTAACAGGCATGGGCAAGTTAACGTCCTAGGTACGAAGTTTTCTGGTTATTCTTTTATTGGGAAGTCATTCGATGCACTTTTGTATTTAGTTAGTTAAGAGACCAGTTTGTTTCTGAGTATTGCAGGTCAGAGTTTTCAGGCAATGGCTCAGTTAACTTGTTAGTACAAGGATAACATGGTAAGGTGATATAATTCCGCCTAGAATATACTTGTTATCTTTTACTTTCTAAGGTGATATTCAACACACCCAAATGTCATACTTCATCAGGAATGAAGCTGAAAAGCAGCAGTTTGTTCTGAATAACTTTAGTTGTACATGTTCATTTTGGGTTATGTCTCCAGTAGACTTGTTTACATTCATGGGCGCAAGATAAGACGTCTCCGGCATCATCGGTAAGCAATGGTCTATTAAAGCAACAGTCTCCTGCAAGGAAGTTGTTGGGGTCTTCATTATGTGTTATACTATATTTGAGACGGGAATGGTTTTAATTATATAGGTTAATGGTTTGACCAGGTTTTTTTTCTCTTGTCTCTTTGATATGATTGTCTATGAGAACTGCTTTGCCTTTCTAATGTGTGGGTGCTAGAGGGGGGCAGTTAATGTTCAGTGTCTGACATTGCTAAGTGACACTCACAGATGTTACAAAGTAAAGGGTTGAATGGGAGGGGTGATGGGAAGGGGGTAACTCAGGGCTCCACCACCAACTTACAACAACAGATCCAGGGGAAGATGAACAACACAGATAAATTAGAAAATCTTACTATTGTATCATTTAATGTTAGAGGATTAAACTCTTCCTACAAGAGTTCAAAGGCTTTAAATTTCTTACGCAAAGAAAATAGATATTGCGCTGTTACAGGAAACACATCTTAGATCTAATGACATTCCCAGAGTTCAAAACCGCTTTTATAAACCCGTTGTATCATCAGCTGATGGTACTCGTACAAAAGGAGTTATGATATTAATGAGACGTAGTATTTAATGTATCAATTGAAAGGACTGGTGCCAACAATGAAGAACGTCTAGCTTTTGCTGTACATCTATTCAGGGTAAAAAAGTTGCATTCATTAGCCTATATGCCCCAACTATATTCGAGGCTGAATTTAGAAGAATATATGAAAATATGAAGATATTAATAGATGGAGACACCTGGCAGCATCAGTCCCAGCCCATATATCGGTCATTAAAATGAACATCTTACCCCACGTTAATTTTATCAGCTCAATGATCCCACTTGCGCCTCCAGCAGGATATTGGCAAAAACTGGACTCCGTATTATGATGCTATGTTTGGAACGGTAAACGACCCAATATAAAGTGGTCAGCTCTACAATTCAAAAAGTCGGATGGGGGATTGGCATGTCCAAATTTTAAACTGTATCACTGGGCGTTTGTATTAAGAAGTCTTAGCTATTGGATGAAGGAGGATAAAGTTTCATCATGGAAAAATATCCAACAAGAGCTAATAGCACCAATAAGGTTGAAGGACTTTCTCCTTATAGGTATATCTACCAAAAAATGTGATTTGTATTAAGGTCCAGTTTTAACCCATATGCTGCAAGTGTTTAGAGCAGCAGAAGAATTCCTAAAGTTTAAAAGCGTATGGTGCAAATCATCTCCATTATGGAACAATAATCATCTTCTATCTGGGGGGAACCATTCACTAACATAACTTGGGAGGATAAAGGTATTACTACTCTTCAAGATATTAATGGGGCAAGTACTGGTATCAGTAATGGGGCAAGAACTGGCAAGTAGCTTTCAAGAACTGGTATCTCAATATAATACGGATAAACACTCTTTTCTTCTACTTTAGAGTAAGATCAGCTTGTAAAGCCTACGGGGTTCCCTGGGGGTCAGATTTTTCCTTACCCACATTTTATCCCCACAGAACCGTTGGCCCTTTTATACATGTTGTATGGGAATATCCAGGAGTTTTTGTTTTGTGGGGGAAGGTTATCAGTACTCTTACAGAACTAACGGGGATACAATTACCAATGGACCCGTTGTATATCTTCTAAATGATGACTCCCACCTTTCCCTTATGGAAAAAACACGCAAAATCTGGCTGGCAGGCCTGACTGCAGCTAAGAAGATTGTAGTCCAGCGTTGGAAACCTCCTCATGATATTTCAAGTACTCACTGGCTTCGGAGCTTTTTGGACATTTCTTACCCGGAATTATCATCAGCAAGAGTAAATGATGCACAACCAAACACAATCTCAATGTGGACAAATTTGATATCTAACTTAAAAGATCTTCTGTTAAAATAGGAATGCTCTGTCTGCGTATGCACTACTATTCAGTTGGTTGGTGGAGGGGAGAGGGGTGGGGGGAGAGAGAGAGGGATGGAGCGGGGGGAGTGATGGAGAGGGGTGGGGGTTGGCTGGGTTAAACAGTCAAAATGTAATCAACAACTGGTTGTATTGAATGTAATTTGTTGGTGTTGCAATAAAGATTAGTGAACAAAAAATTGGAGAACAGGAAGGAGATAGAGAGCCAAGTGACATGATGTCACGACAACCTTTCGCTCAGTGTCAGCAAAACAAAAGAGACGGTCATGGACTTCACGAATGCGGGTGGTGCACATCAATGGCACTGAAGTCAAGAGTGTTGAGAGTTTCAAGCTTCTTGGTGTGAACATCACCAATAGCCTGTACTGGTCCAAAGACATTGATGCCACAGCCAAGAAAGTTATCTGTGTCTGGACATCCTTACGATTCTAAAGAAATTTAGCATCTCCCCTTAGACCCTCTCCAATTTTTATTGATGCTCTGTAGGAAACAATCTATCCTGATGCATCACAGTTTGGTAAGGCAGCTGCTTTGCCCATGACAGCAAGAAGAAAGTGCAGTGAGTTGTGGACACAGCTCAACACATCAGCCTCACCTCCATGGACTGTTTACACTTTACTTTAGTAATATAGCCAGCATAGTTAAAGACCAGACCTACCATGGACCTTCTCTCTTCCTCCACAACACCCACCATCAGACAGAGGACATAAAAGCCTTGAAAGCACATATCTCCAGGTACAAGGACAACTTCTATCCTTCTGTGATGAGACTATTGAATGGACCCTTTGTAAGATGGACTCTTGACTTCACAATCTACCTCATTATGACCTTGCACTTTACTGTTTACTTGCCCTGCACTTTCTCTGTAACTGTAACACTTTATTCTGCACTCTGTTACTGCTTTACCTTTGTTGCAGTAATCACCCTCAATACCTAGAAGCAAAAAGGTATCTCAGACTGCCGAAGCGAGAGGTTAAATATCTCAGTGAACTTTCCAGCCAGTTTATTAGCACAGGTCTTTTGTGCTCAATTAGGTACATTGTCCGGACGAGATGCTTTTTGTGGGTTTACATTCCTGAAGATGCTCCTGCATCGCCCTCAGAAACTGAAATCACAGGATCTTCAGGAGCTGTGGGTGTTCGTGAAGGTGCCTCCAATATTTTGATGGTTAAAGTGAGCATAAAAGGCATTGAGGTCACCTGGAAGTGAAGCTTTGTTGTCACCTACATGTTGCTTGGTCTCACTTTTAAGAGGTGATAGTATTTCAAACCCTGCCACAGCTGTTGAGCACCCTTCAGTGATTCAGGTTTGGTCTGGAATTGCCACTTCGCACATGAGATGGCGTTCCAGAGACTGTACCTGGACCTTTTATATCTTACTTGGTTGCCAGGCCTAAATGCCAGTGATCTGGTTCTCATCAAATTGTTTATCCAGGGCTTCTGGTTGAGGAAAACTCTGAATGATTTTGTGGGGACTCACTCATTTATGACATTTTTTAATAAAGTCTATGACAAACATAACATATTGATTCAAATCCTCTGATGAGTCCTTGAACATGGCCCAGTCCTCCAACTTGAAGCAATCACATAGCTGCTTCTCGGCCTCCTGCGACCACCTCATTGTTGACTTTATCTCTGAAGCCTTGCTGTTTATCCTCTGCCAGTATTCAGGTAGAAGGACAGACACGTGATCAGATTTCACAAAATGTGGTCTAAGCATGGAACAATACACATTCCTAGTCATAGTATAGTAATGTTCAAGTGTTTTGGGTCCCCTGGTGCTGCAGGTTATATGTTAATGATAATTGTCAGAGATTTCTTCAGACTATCCTGCATTTTGTGTGTGTTGCTTTGAATTCCAGCATCTGCAGATTTTCTCTTGTTTGTGATTGAAGTCCCTGACTATGATATGAAAAGCACTGAGGTAGGCTGTTTCTCATTTGGTGATGGCAGCATTAAATATCTCAAGTGACTGATGAATGACAGCTTTAGGCGGTATTTAAACTGCAGTCAGGATCACGAAGGAGAATACTCTTGAATGGTTGGCACTTAGTCATTAAATGTTCCAGGTTGAGGGAACCAGTGTATGACAAGACCAGTGTGTCCGAGCACCACAAAGAATTTACCATGAAACATAGACCCCCACCTTTTAACTTCTCCAAGTCATCAGTCCAATTTGTTCAGTGCATTGAGAAGCCTTCTGGTCTTACCAACGTCTCTAGTGTGTCCAGAGTGAGCCGTGTCTCCATGAAACACAGACTGCAGCAATTCCTCATTTTCCTCCAATACAGCAATCTTGCCATTTGGTCCTCAGTCTAGTTCTCCAGCATCTGTATATTTGCTAACAAGATGCTGGGTACAGGAATTTTCATTCCCCTGTTTCAATCTGGCTTGGAGTCCTCCTCTCCTCCCTCTCTTCTGGCTATGAAAGGTCCACTTAAAGGTGCCGTACCTGCATGCTTGAGAGTTGAGTCCACTGAATCCTTCAGAAGATGACTAAATCACTAGTTTGCTAAGACGGTTCAAAAATACATGACTTAAAGGGAAATTACAGGCTACTGATTGCAGTGAGGGTATTTCATAAGAAATATATTTAGAAGTTTTGTTAGCAGCCTGCAACACATCGCTACGGTTCATCATCAGCTTCTTGACAAGATTTGGATGTGAGTGTACATGGATCCATTAGCAAGTTTGTTGATGATACTGAGTTAGGGAGTAATCAGAATCAGGTTTAATATCACTGGCATATATCATGAAATGTGTTGTTTTGTGGCAGCAGTACATTGCAATAGATAATAAAAAAGCAATAAATTTCAGTAACTATATACTTATGTGTGTATATATACACACACATAAGAGGGGAAATAATAGTGACATAGTGTTTATGGGATCACTGTCCTCTCAGAAATATAGGGGTGCAGGAGAAGAAGCTGTTCCTGAAATATTGAGTGTCTTCTGGCTCCTGTACCTGGACCTGCACCCCCTCCTTGCTGATAGAAAAGCAGGTTATGGTGAATTACGAAGAAATGTTGATCAGTTAGGGAGTTGGGCTGAGAAATGTATTTCCAATTGCTAAGTATGAGATGGTGTATTTTGGACAATCAAGCAAGGGCAGGACCAGTACTGTGAATGGCAGGGCATTGACAAGAGTTTTTGAACAGAGGGACCTATTCAGAAGTGCACAGTTCACTGAAAGCAGCCATGCAGGTAGATAGGGTGGTGAAGAAGTTACTTAGCTTGTTGGCCTCCATCAGTCAGAGCATCGAGTTTAAAAGTAAAGATGATGCATAAATCATTGGTGAGACTTAGAGTATTGGTACTGTTTTAGCACCCTTTTATAGAAAACAGGTTGTCATACTGGAGAGTGTGCAGAAGAGATGAGGATACTACCTGAACAAGAAAGCCTGGCTTATAGGGAGAGGTTGGTTCTGCTTGATCTTTATTTCTTAAAGTGTTGGAGAATGAGAGGTAACCGAGCTGAAGTTTATAAAATCATGAGGATAAGGTGGATGGTCATTGTCTTTTCCTCAGGGGTTGGGAGGGCACAGATACATGATGGTGGAGTATGATTGTGTTGGATTTGTTGACTACAAAGTTCAAAACTCAAATGAAGATCTTAAGTCCTATGCAATATAGATAGCTTTGAGTACCCTCACTAAAGAGAGGTGATACTATAGCCACCTACTCTTCCAGGACTATTTCACTTCCCTGTTTATTCTCTATGGCAAGTTCAACTGACAATACCCATTATTTGAGTGGTGGGTTCCCTCTCTCTACCAAGGAGGAGATACTTCCAGCTAGCAAAGTAGCTTAAACACAGTTCATTTTTAGTGATACACATTTAAATTGAGATAAAATTCATAAAACACATTTAAAACTCACAGAGGTTTTCTATCTTATAAATGATTTCCAAATTACAAGTGATTTCTAAAACACAAAGGATTTCCAAAACGCATGTGCAATTCCTATAAACTAAAAAGACATACCAATAAGTTGCAGATAACTGAATTGTCCATCACAGAAATTGAAGGCAGAGGAATGGATTCTAGTTCACCCTGTCTTTCTGTCATTTTTCTTGATGTTCCTGGACCATTTCTAACAAGATTGGACCAATTGCAGCGAAGGATCTTTATCTATGCTGAATTACTCTTTGACTCAATTACTAAATAAACTACTCCTTATTTGGAAATGATGTTTGGTGTGACGGATTATTGTAGGGACCTCATTGTGTCTACTTTCAGTTTTTCTGAACAAATCCATCTCTGATCAGTACAGTTCACAAAATGGCAGCCTCCATTCCTTCGACCACATGGTAAGAGCAAGGACATCTAGTTTGTCTGCTTCCACTATCGCTGACTCATTCCAGTTAGATGTTATGCAGATTTTAATTCCTTTCTGATTTGTACTCCCTCAATGCATTGTCATAATGAATTGATATGTACGAACAATGTGCAAGACGAACTTTTCATTCTGCCACAGTAGATGTGACAAGAATAAACTAATTTACCAGGAAATGAATGTGTCCCCAACAGCCCAAAAAAAAAAACAGAAGAAAAGTCTATCTTTTTTTTTCCTGCTTCTGTGTGCATCAGTCATGAATAGTTCAAACTGCATCTGTTCCAAAATCCCTGAGGAATATCTCTAATCACCATGAACAACTTATACTATTTATTGCTATTTGTTCTTTCTTATTTTTGGCAAGATTATCTTCCATTAATTGTCTAAGCATTAAAACTTTCTAATTGCCTTGCATATGGATTTTTGTTGTGTTATTACATGCACTAGAAAACATTCAAATTTTTCAGTTAAATTCTGAAGCATTTTCAGTGCATCTGAAGGGTTTCCATGGTTTCAAAATCCTTGCTGACAGTTTCTTAAAGCAAGATCAGAAAACTTTTTTGAAAAGAATGTTAAGCATACTCCATGAGATGTGTGAACATTTGTCCTTAGTGGTTGCCAGTCAATTAGTCTACCCTTTGTAAGTTTGTACCTCGTTTCTATTCTCTGTTTGCAGGCCTGCACTGAAAGTTTACTGAGAATTATTTCCCGGGCTCTGTATTTTTTACAATTAATCAAACATCTACCATGTAGCAGGCAAATGGAATTCATTTAGATTGTCATCATGGTCAGCACAAACATGATGCACCATAGGGCCTGTTGCCGTATTGATCTGATATGGAACTGTGTACATCATTGGCAGCTGACTCTGCCCATGCTTCACATACAAAACTTCAACTGTTGTTGAGCATCTCCATCTAGCAAATAACTGATCTAAAAGTTGAGGCAGGACCCAGATCCCTGTTCTGATAGCTGCTTTCAGTCAGTGCAGGAGTAAGATTACCAATTTACCTCATCCACTAACACTAAGAGATTTCTAGTGATGAACACTGAACAGCACAGGAAAGGCTGGAATATGTTCTCCAGACTCGAGTGTTTGTCTTACATGAGCAGTGGCAATTACTTCCAGATAACAGAGAGAAAGTATATTGCATACTGAAAGATGAGGATTTTTTTTTCCCATTCTGGATTTAATTTTATTATTTTTTTCCTGCAAAACGAGCACCAATTGAAACTGCATGAGCATTTTTGGCTGGGAAAAGTAATAATCCAACAAATATTGGCCTTTACTTATAGCTGAAATGTTATTTAATACCGACATGTAAGAATAAACAGTCTTCAATGCCACAGTGCAGATTTTTGTATTGATGAGGGAATCGAGAGTCGTGGGCTTATTAAAGGGAAGGGGCACTGGAAAAAAACCTGTGATATTATTGGATGATGATGCATTGTTATGTCACAGAGTCATACATCGCTGAAGAAGCCTTTAGCCTGCCTACTTCAAATGCTGTCAAGTAGCCGTCTATGCTCTTTCCATTTATCAGCACTTGGTCCATAGCTTTTTATGCCTTGGTGATAAAAGCACTTGTCCAAATATTTTTTTAAAATGTTGTGGGAGTCTCTGCCTCCACCATTTTCATAGGCAATGTGTTTCACAATGCATCCACCAACCTTGGTCAATATATCTTCAGATCCTCTTTTATTGGGTCATCTTTAACCTACGTACTCTGGTTTTACATGTTTCTTTTCTCTCAATGCATCCTTTCTATACACTTCTTAATTCTCTATACCTCTGTCAGGTCCTCCTTGGCCTTTTCCACTCTGAGTAAACAAGTGCAGTCTATACAGTGTTTTCATACCAGGCTAGGTCCTAGGAGATCTTCTCTGTACCTTCTCCAATGCAATCACAGCCTTCCAGCCCTGAACAAGGATTCCATGAATAGAATCCAGTCCTGACCTGAGGGCTGACAACCCTGAGTAACTTCCTTTTGAAATAATACTGTCAGAGAGATGGGATTATTAGCACAACTTAATTTACTCCCCTTCTTATAGGCCACATATATATATAGGGCACTCCTATTGAAAGGCATGTGAACCAATTGGATGCACGGTCGTCATGCAGCGGAGGCCCTGAGAGCTCTGGAATTTCATCAGTTGTGTAGCCTTTCCACGATCTTCAGGGCCACAGTGTGAAAACTGAGAATTGAAATGGGCTGACAAATGAACGATATTGCTGAGAGGGTAGGGATGAAAAGATGAAAAACTGAATAACATTTGAGTTGGGATAGTTCACCAGATTTTGAATGGGGGGTTGCACTGAAACTTTCACATCTATATAATTACTCTCTCTTCTGGTGCATCTCTACAATTCTCCAGAGAACTCTGTTGAGGCTGAGTCATTGGTAGTCAGTATCAGTTTTGCAGCAGCTGTGCATTGCAGTACCTAATAATAAATCTATAAATTACAATAGGAAATACATCCAGTGGATTCCAGTTAATTGGGACACATCAGAATCAGGACATTTTGGCCCAATTAACCAAAGTTTCATGGAAATAGCTAAGGTATGAAAAAGACAAACTACCATTGAACTGAGTAACAAATTGTGTATTTAACTGAAATAGAGAATAAATTAGAATGCTATCAATACTACTACAGTACTTTAAAACTGTGTATTAGTTCTTAATTGTTATCGATGGAAGAATTCAACCAGAGTACCTGTACACTGTTGTGTTGTTTTGATTGACTGTAAGTGAACAAAATCCATGCAGACATCTAGAGTAAATAATGGACAGGCTTCATACAGTGCCATCGACAATTGCATCCTCCAAATCTTCACTTTCATTGTAACATTCAAGACTATTATTGATACATTTAAATTCTTCATAGTTTCTTTACAGTAATTTTATTTTTTTGCTCAGCATAACAAAACTTTCAATTTCCAGATACATTTACATTTCTTCCCCTCACAGATATCAGCTATCAGAATGTCTCCATCAAAATATAGACATCACCACAACATCCTATACAAAAGCCCTTATTAGTATAGCAGGCAGGGTTACACCTACATACTGCAGAAAGGGTTGCCATGTTTTATGAAAACTATTTGTTTTTGAGTGTACCATACATGTTAAAAAGTCCAAAGGAATGTATTCCATGATTAATTTACGCCAACCAAAAAGTCCAGGGGCCTTATCGGATATCCAACAAAGTAAAATGATCTTCCTCGCACAACAAGTCAGGATGTTAAGAATTTTTTTCTGATGTGCATTAATAATATAATTGCTGGGTAAGCCTAAGAGAAAAGACATTGGGTCCAGTTCAAGTTCCATCTTCAGACTCTTTTCCATTTCACCCAAAATATCGCTCCAGTATGCCTGAAGTTTGGGACAATTCCAAAAACAGTGGGTGAAAGTTCCAGTATTTACTTTACATTTAAAACACATTAGAGAAACACCCGTCTTAAATTTTGAGAGATGATATGGAGTCAGATGGGCTCTATGCAGAATTTTGAGTTGCAATGCTTTAGTTCTATTACAAACTGAAAATTTCTTTGCATTATCACAGATGTCTTCCCATGTTTCAGCTGTAATTTTTACTCCCAGTTCTTTCTCCCAGACCCTTCCCAGCTGCTCAGCCTCTCCACAAGAACATTCCCTCAGGATGCTGTAAAAAGTACTAATGGAGACTTCACCCTTAGAAAAAAAACACCCTATGTCAGAACCATAGAAATCAGTTAACAATGATGTTTTTTTCTGTATATAATCTCTTATCTGAAAGAAACGAAAAATATCCTTGTTGGGTATGTTAAATTTCTGTACTATTTGACTAAAAGACATCATTGTTCCTTGATCAAACAGATCTCCTAGATGGAAAATACCCTTAGAAATCCAAAGTTTAAATCCAGAATCCATTATGCTGGGCTGAAAATCTGGACTGCTGGTTATTGGAGTGAAGGGTGATATTTCTGCTGCGTTGTCCACAATTTGTCGCATCGTCCTCCAAGCCCTGACTGTGTTAATTGCTATTGGATTGTGACAATACTCCTTAACTAGTTTCATCTTACTGAGGAAAAGCAAATGAATAAGAGGGAATTTTGCTTGTGAAGCTTCAATGTCTACCCAAATTGAGGAGGGGTCCCTGCAAACCCAGTCAACCACATAAGATAAAAAGGAACTTAAATTGATATTTTTTGATGTCTGGAAAATCCAGACCCCCTGGACTATTGGGAAGCTGTAAATTAGACATTTGAATACAGCATCTTTATTTGTTCCAGATGAAAGAAACAAACCAGCCATTTATTTTTTTAAGTATTCGTTGGGTAAAAATGACTGGAATCATTCATATTGGGTAAAGCAGACGAGGAAGAATGTTCATTTTGAGCAAGGATATTCGGCCAAGCCAAGAAAAGTGAAGAGTGCACCATGGCTCAAGATTCTGTTTGATTTTGTTAAATAACTGTGTAAAGTTAGCCTTGAACAATTGATCAAACGTAGGTATGATAAATATGCCTAAGTAAACAAAACCTGTCTGCGACCATTTAAAGAGGAAAACACCCTGAGTGTCAGATACCTGCTGCAGGTTCCCCAGAGACATAGCCTCTGATTTAGTAAAGTTGACTTTATAACCTGAAAAGGTGCTAAATGAATTGATGCATTGTATAAGGTGATGCACTGATATAGCAGGGTTTGATAAGAAAATTAGAACATCATCCACATGCACTGTAATTTTATGTGACTTTAGTCCTATGTCTGTAGCGAATATTGTGGGGTCTCGCCAAATAGCCTCAGCTAACCGTTCGATCACTAGTGTGAAAAGTAGTGATGATGAAGGACAGCCCTGCTGGCTACCCCTCAGAATTCTAAAATTATCCAACCTAATACCATTAGTGAGAATCGCAGCCAAAGGGTCATTATAAAGAACCTTCACCCACTTAATAAAATTATTGCCCAAACCAAATCGTTCTAAAGTAAAAAAAAGATTCGGCCATTCGACATGATCAAAGGATGTTTCTGCATTTAAGGAAACTACCAAGCCATCCACTGCCTGTTGCTGACATGCCTGAATCACATTAAGTAATCTTCAGATATTGTTAGATGATCTATGGCCTTTTACAAAACCTGTTTGATCCTCTGTTATGATAAAAAGTAACACGGTATCTAATCGCAATGCTAAGGTTTTAGATAAGATTTTAAAGTCAACATTTAACAATGAAATAGGCCTGTAGGAGGCACAATCTTCAGGGCTCTTTCCTTTCTTAAGAATTAGGGAGATATTAGTTTCTCTCAATGATGGTGGGAGGAGACCACAATTAAATGCATGATTGAACATGTTTAGCATAGGCTCTGATAATAATCCTGTGAACTCTTTATAGAATTCACTAGTGAGTCCATCAGGACCAGGGGCCTTCCCACTTCGGAGCTGTCTCACAGTTTCCTGTATCTAATGTATAGATAACGGGGCATTGAGGAAGGACTCGTGTTCAAAAGAAATGCTTAGGAGATCCAAATTCCTGGAAAAGGACTCCATCCTAAATTGTCTATCACTACATTGCTCGGATTGACACAATTTAGAATAAAAATTCTTAAACACAACATTAATCATTTTAGCACAAACACAAGGGAACCTGCAGATGCTGGAGATTCAAGCAACAAACACAAAATGCTGGTGGAACACAGCAGGCCAGGCAGCATCTTTAGGAAGAAGTACAGTGGCCATTTTGGGCCGAGACCCTTCATCAGGCCAACTGAAAGAAGAGATAGTAAGAGATTTGAAAGTAGTAGGGGGAGGGGGAATGTGAAATGATAGGAGAAGACAGGAGGAGGAGGGATGAAGCTAAGAGATGGAAAGTTGTTTGGCAAAAGGGATACAGAGCTGGAGAAGGGAGAGGATCATGGGACGGGAGGCCTGGGGAGAAAGAAAGGGGGAGGGGAGCACCAGAGGGAGATGGAGAGCAGGCAAGGTGTGATTGTGAGAGGGACAGAGAGAGAAAAAGAGAGAAAAAGAAAAAAGTGAATAAATAAACAAACAAATAAATAAGAGATGGGTTAAGAAGGGGAGGAGGGGCATTAATGGAAGTTAGAGAAATCAATGTTCATGCCATCAGGTTGGAGGCTACCCAGATGGAGAATAAGGTGTTGTTCCTCCAACCTGAATGTGGCTTCATATTGACAGTAGAGGAGGCCATGGACAGACTTATCAGAATGGGAATGGAACGTGGAATTAAAATGTGTGGCCACTGGGAGATCCTGCTTTCTCTGGCAGACAGAGCGTAGGTGTTCAGCGAAACGGTCTCCCTGTCTGCTTCGGGTCTCACCAATATTTAAAAGGCCACACCGGGAGCACTGGACGCAGTATACCACACCAGCCGACTCACAGGTGAAGTGTCACCTCACCTGGAAGGACTGTCTGGGGCCCTGGATGGTGGTGAGGGAGGAAGTGTAAGGGCAGGTGTAGCACTTGTTCCGTTTACAAGGATAAGTGCCGAGAGGGAGATCAGTGGGAAGGGATGGGGGAACAAGTGGACAAGGGAGTCGTGTAGGGAGTGATCCCTGCGGAAAGCAGGGGGGGGGAGGGAAAGATGTGCTTGGTAGTGGGATCCGGAGGTGATGGAAGTTACGGAGGCTGGTGGGGTGGTAGGTGAGGACAAGGGGAACCCTATCCTGAGTGGGGTGAGAGCTGATGTGCAGGAAATGGGAGAGATGCGTTTGAGAGCAGAGTTGATGGTGGACGAAGGGAAGCCCCTTTGTTTAAAAAAGGAAGACATCTCCTTCGTCCTGGAAAGAAAAGCCTCATCCTGAGAGCAGATGCGGCGGAGACGGAGGAATTGCGAGAAGGGGATGGCCTTTTTGCAAGAGACAGGGTGGGAAGAGGAATAGTCCAGGTAGCTGTGGGAGTCCATAGGCTTATAGTAGACATCAGTAGATAAGCTGTCTCCAGAGATAGAGACAGAAAGATCAGGAAAAGGGAGTGAGGTGTCAGAAATGGACCAGGTAAATTTGAGGGCAGGGTGAAAGTTGGAGGCAAAGTTAATGAAGTCAATGAGCTCAGCATGCATGCAGGAAGCAGTGCCAATGCAGTCGTCGATGTAGCGAAGGAAAAGTGGGGGATGGATACCAGTATAGGCTTGGAACATGGACTGTTCCACAAAGCCAACAAAAAGGCAGGCATAGCTGGGACCCATATGGGTGCCCATGGATACACCTTTGGTTTGGAGGAAATGGGAAGAGCCAAAGGAGAAATTATTAAGCGTAAGGACTAATTCTGCTAGACAGAGGAGAGTGGTGGTAGAGGGGAATTGGTTAGGTCTGGAATCAAAAAGAAGCGGAGAGCTTTGAGACCTTGCTGGTGGGGGATGGAGGTATATCGGGACTGGACGTCCAAGGTGAAAATAAGACGGTGGGGCCAGCGAACTTAAAATCATTGAAAACATTCAAAGCATGAGAAGTGTCACAAATATAGGTGGGAAGGGATTGAACAGGGGGGGATAAGACAGTGTCAAGGTATGCAGAAATGAGTTCAGTGGGGCAGGAGCAAGCTGAGACAATGGGTCTACCTGGACAGGCAGGTTTGTGGATCTTGGGTAGGAGGTAGAAATGGGAAGTGTGGGGTGTGGGAACTATGAGGTTGGGAGCAGTGGATGGGAGATCCCCAGAGCTGATAAGGTTGGTGATGGTGTGGGAGGCAATGGCCTGGTGCTCCTTAGTGGGGTCATGATCCAGGGGTAAATAAGAGGAGGTATTAGCGAGTTGTCGCTGTGCCTCGGCCAGGTAGAGGTCAGTACACCAGACAACAAAAGTGCCCCCCTTATCACTGGGTTTTATAGTGAGGTTGGGATTGGTGCGGAGGAAGTGGAGAGCAGAGTGTGCGAAGGAAGCTACTAGTTAGAATTACTAGTGAGGGCTCCAGTCCCATCCCTAATTGGAGCAATAGCTAAGAGGCATTTTTCTTTCTAGCTAAATAAGCCAAATACCTACCTGGTTTTTTACCATGTTCAAACAATCATTGTTTAGCAAATGTCAATTTTCTTTGGCTGCTTGTGTAAGTAAAGAGTTTAGTGTACAGCGTAAGGCTGTGATATTCTGTAACCTGGCTGCAGGAGGCTTATTAATATAATCCTTTTCAGTTGCCACAAGCCTTGCTTCCACTAGGCGCTGTTGTTCCGCAGCTTGTCGCTTCTTACTAGCAGAGTAAGAGATAATTAATCCCCTTGCATAGACCTTAGTAGTTTCCCAGAGCATCAATGGATGACTAGCTTGAAATTAATAGATAGGAAAGTTTTGAATTCAGAAGTAAAGTAGTCTATAAATTTATTTTAGAATCAAAGGATTCAGCCTCCAATGTCTAGATCATGCCGAATTATCTTTGGGCTTAATATTTAAATATACTGCTGCAGAAATAGCAATATTTCCAATTGTGCAGGATACAACTAAATCTGAAAGCGTTTTGGAGGTTAGAAAAAAGTCTATTCTGGTGTAACACTTGTGTGGATTAGAAAAATAATGTGAAGTCTTTGTCTGAGGGATGTATCAACCTCCAGACATCCACAAGTCCCAGTTCTCCACATAAGCCCATGATTTGTTTGGACTGTGAGGAGAGCAATGGGGGAACCACTAGGCACTCTGTCCATCAATGGGTCCATGAGACAATTAAAATCCCCACCTACAATAATGTTTTGTATTGAAAAGCTGGTAAGTTTGGAAAAAGCATCTATTAGGAATTTGAGAGGATGAGCTGGAGGGCAGTAAACATTGAGAATACAATATTCTTCTCCATATATTGAAGCCTTAACAATCACAGATCTCCCATACTTATCCTTAATTCAGTCTAATAACTTAAAAGGCTTCCTAATTAAAATGCGATGTGAATCTTGTTAACTTTATGACAGTAGTACAATAAAATACATAATCAGAATCAGACTTTAATCGCCAAGTACCTATGCACATACAAGGAATTTACTTCCGGCAGATGTTGTCTCTCTGCTCATAACAATAATAATGATAAATATAAATGAAAATATAAATTGTACATATAGGTAGTGCAATCCAAGTAATAGTTAGCTGACAGTTAACCAGCAGTTAACTGTTCAGCAAAGTGACCGCAGTAGGGAAAAAACTTCTCCAGTGCCTATTAGTCTTAGTCTGGAGGGATCTGAAGCGCCTACCAGACGGAAGCAGATCAAACAGTCCGTGCGCAGGATGGGAGGAGTCCTTTATGATGTTCCCCGCCCTCTTCTTCAACCTGGGAGAGTACAGGTCCACAATAGAGGGCAGGGAGGCTCCAATAATGCGCTCGGCAGTCCTCACTGTGCACTGTAGTCTGGTTCTATCCTGCTTGGTGGCGGCTCCAAACCACACAATGATGGAGGTGCACAGGACAGTCAATGACAGCAGTGTAGAATTGCAGCAGCAATTCCTGAGGCAGACCGTATTTCCTCAAGAGCCTCATGATAAATAAATATAGAGAAAAAACTGTATTACTGTAAGTATGTATGTTTATTAGATAGCTAAATGTAATATTTTAAATAAGTAATGCAAAGAAAAACAAATAAAAAAGTAGTGAAATGATGCTCATGGGTTTAATGTCCATTTAGACGTTCTTTCATACTACGGAGGCTATTATCCATGATGGAGATGACTAGTTTTACAAGTTTCTGCAACTTATTTAAATCTTGTGCAGTAGCGTCTCGCCTCCCAATACTGGACAGTGAAACAGCCAGTCAGAATGCTCTCCATGATATATTTGTAGAAGTTTTTGAGTGTTTCATTTGAGAAATGAAAACTCTTCAAATTCCTATTGAAGTATAGCTGCTGTCTTGTCTTCTTCTTAGCTGCATCAATATGTTGCATCCAAGTTAGGTCCTCAGAGATATTGGCACCCAGGAATTTGAAATTGCTCAAGCTCTCCACTTCTGTGAGGATTGGTTTGGCTCCATTGTCTCAGCCTTTCTGAAGTCCACAATCAGGCCTTTGGTCTTGCTGATGTTGAGTTCAAGGTTGTTGCTGTGACACTACTCAACTAACTGGGATATCTCGCTCCTGTATGCCCTCACTCACCATCTGAAATTCTCCCAACAATGGTTGTATTATCAGCAAATTAACAGATGGCATTTGAGCTGTGTCTAGCCACACAATCATGGGTGCTGAGAGAGTAGAGCAGTGGGCTAAGCACACATCCTTGCAGTGCGCCAGTGTTGATTGTCAGTGAGGTGGAGATGTTATTTCCAATCTGCAAACATTGTGGTCTTTTGGTTAGGAAATTGAGGATGCAGTTGTAGAGAGAGGTACAGAAGCATAGGTTCTGTAGCTTTTCAATCAGGACTATAGGAATGGTGGTATTAAATGCTGAGCTATAGTCAATCAACAGCATCCTGACATAGATATTTGCATTGTCCACGTGATCCAAGGCCATGTGCAGAGCCATTGAGAACGCATCTGCTGTAGATTTATTGTGGCGATAGGCAACTTGCAGTGGGTCCAGGTCCTTCCTGTGACAGGTATTGATTCTAATCATGATCAATCTCTCAAAGCAATTCATCACTGTAGATGTGAGCACTACTGGAATGTAGTTGTTAAGGCAGCTCACACTGCTCTTCTTGGGCACTGGTATAATTCTTGCCCTTTTGAAGCAGGTGGGAACTTCCAATCATAGCAATGAGAGACTGAAAGTGTCTTTGAATACCCTCACCAGCTGGTTGGCACAGGTTTTCAGAACCTTACCAGGTACTCCATTGGCCCTGCCACCTTGTGAGGGCTTACCCTCTTGAAAGACAGTCTGACATTGGCATCCAAGAAAGAGATCACAGGGTGACCAGATGCTGCAGGGATCCTCATAGCTGTGGTTTTATTCTCCTTGTCAAAGTGAGCATAAAAGATGTTGAGATTGCCTGGTAGAGAATCATTGCTGCCATTCATGGTGTAAGTTTTGCTTTGTAGGAAATAATGGCTTGCAAACCCTGCCAGAGTTGATGTGCATCTGATGTCATCTCCAAGCTATCTCAGAATTGTTTCTTGGCTCTTGAAATAGCCCTCCACAAGTTATAGCTGGTTTTCTTTTTTAGATCTGGGCCGCCAGACTTAAATGTCACAGATCTAGCCCTCAGCAGACTACAAACTTCCTGGTTCAGCCATGGCTTTTGGTTTGAGAATGTACAGTAAGTTTTCATAGGCACACACTCATCCACACAGGTTTTAATGAAGTCAGTAACAACTGTGGCAATCTCATCTAGATTTGAAGATGAATCCCTGAATACAGTCCAGTCCACTGATTCAAAGCAGTCCTGTAACCACTCCTGTGCTTCCCTGGTCCGTACCTTCTTGGTGCTTCCCTGGTCCGTACCTTCTTGGTGCTGCTCTCCTTAGTCTCTGCCTATACTCAAGAATTAGAAGTACAGCCAGGTGATCCAAAGTGTAGACATGGAATAGCATACTAACATTCTTGATCTTCGTGTAAGAGTTGTCCAGTGTATTATTTCCTCTTCTACTACAGGTGATTTGTTGATAATAATTATAGAGAGTTAGGTTTTACCCTTGATTCATCACTGTTTTGCTCTTCTCTGTCAGTGAGACCTTTCTCATTAGTTCACTCTACATTCAAGCTATTCAGGAAAAAGACATGCAAAACACTTTGATCTAGTCTGAAGCAAAGAGGGACAAAGAGAGAAAGGGAATAATTATATTGGATGTGTTCCCCAAGGAGGTAATAAATTACTCTTAGCATTTTGATTGGATTTACCTCTAAAACAGGAGATCTTACAACAGCACTGGTGTTAGAGAGATAAAATTATAGACTGCAGCAAAACACATGCTTGCTGAGAATGGAGAGATATGGAACATGTGCAGGCAGAAGGGGTTAGTGTAACTACGCATCATTAGTTTAATTAGTTTATTATAACATTGCGGGCCAAAGAGCTTTTTTGCTACACTGTACCATTGTAAATGATTGAAGTTTATAGCCAATTGTACCATAATAGTTGTCTTCAAAAGATAGTTTCTCTACAACAAAATGTATTTATTAACATTCATGTATCTTCATAAATTTATGAGGGAAGTATGCTGACCATAAATAATGTTGGGTAACACCAAACAGGGAGCTTGGCATTTCTCTTCCACCGACATGATTAAGTAGTAGCATTTTAATTACACTCATTTGGACTTACTTAATTGTATTACACACAAATCAAGATATGGCCTCTATCTCCAAATGACAATTAATAAGTAAAATCCATTAAGTTAGTGATTAATCGAGTGTGAAACCCACTGTTCCTGGCATTTTTGCTCATCAGCTCATAGGATGCACAGTGGGAAGTGTGAGTGGAAGGTGCATTTTGATTCTCGGTACCAGCCATAAGGAACTTTACGCTAACAACAATGACAGGAACACAGACTGTGGCAATGGACATCAGCCTCCCATTCAGCACAGACTCGGTGTATCAGTGGAAGCAGTCACCTGGGCACTCAGGTGTACAGGTCTCTGTTTTTTAGTACCGTGTTTTATTGTTAATTCATTTTAGGGATGTGGGCTTCACAGACTGAGCCAACATTCAATCACACTTGAGAAGGCAGTGATGAGTTGTCTGCTTGAATAGCAGCAGTCCTTGTGGTGTGGGTTTACCCATACTGCAGTTAGGGAGGGGGTTATGGGACTTTGACTCAGTATCTGTAAAGACATGTCAGGATAGCCTGTGGCTTGGGAGCAACTTCCAAGTAGTGCTGTTCCTATGCTATTGGTGCCCTTGCTCAAGTTGGTAGGGGTTGTGGGTTTGGAGTCCTGTGATTGAACTTTATAATCATCAGAATCAAGGTTATTCTTTGTAAATAACACTGTTGCAAAGACAAGATATTTGGCACATTGGATACACACATAACAGCATCATTCACCATGCAGAGCTCTTTCAGATTGCTTGCAGATAAAAGAGTGTCACGTTTTGCTGCTGCAGAAACCTTTTGAAATACTCATTGGGAATGACAATTTGATGGTGATTGATGAACACTCTAAAGGGCAAAGGGCTTTCTTTGAACTTTACTTGCTGCTTGGCAGTGAGGTGGGCACTGACTACATCATCAAAGCAGAGGTGCTAGTTATTTCCCTGATGCCTGGATGCATGTGTGGAAGGACCACCATATGTGCTGCCCAGGCCAGAAGCACAAAACTGGCACCTGAGGCAAGGCATTTGTGCTCAGAGTGCTTGAGGGTGGGGATGGGAGTGTTGTTGAAGGAGAGGAAGAGCTCTTGTCCATAGACCTGACCCCAGAAAGGTCTAGGGATCCACATTGCTAGCTCTTGCTGTCTGGGCCAATGAATCCAGCAGCTGTGTTGATGTGAGGTGGTGCTGCCAGAGATCTATGCAGTGTGAACATTTACTTGGGCTGCTTAGTCTAGAGAGGCTAAGCTCTCTAACACATCTTAACTTCTGGATCACCTACCCTGAAATGACATGCACCAGTACATGAGAAGGCCATTGCTCTCATCTACTCATCAAAAAGAAGCAGTATCTCCTTTCCTTGACCATACATCCTCTTACAGAGCAACAACAAGGTTGTTTGTTCACCAAGATTTTGGTAATGGAATATCTACACTTGTGGTGTTTTGGCTTCCCTTGACATCTGCATCTCAACATGAATCAACCACTGGATGCAAAAGCTATAACTAACCCTGTGTGGTGAACTACATATACCTGTCTGGACACGCCCCCCCCCCCCCCCCCCCCCCGCTGACTGCTCCTCCCACAGACCCCTGTATAAAGGCGATTGGAGGCACTGCTCCTCCCTCAGTCTCCAGGATGTTGTGTGGTGGTCTCTTGCTACTGACGGTGCTTTCTTCCAGCTAATAAAAGCCTATCTCGACTCACGTCTCCGAGAGTTATTGATGGTGCATCACCCTGTCAACAAAGCTTCTTCACTTCTACCACAGTCTACCTTAGAGTCAAGTAGCAGAGCACCTGAGCTGACAACCGGAACTCTTGTTCTCGTCCATGGTACCTCTTGACTATTCCCCTAACCATTAAACCCCTATCACTACTCCTTACCTCTTCTTCCACATCTCTTCTGAGTCACAGAGCCAGAATTAGTGCCAGAGACCTGACTGAAGTGGCTTTCCACTGCTAGGTCATTCCACGCACCCCACCCCCCCAGATGATCCAAAACAATATACTTGTTACTAAGGTGAACAGCCAGAGATGTACCCTAAACTAGCTGACCATCCCCTTTCCCTCTCCTGATGGTCACCCAGCTAGTTACCTGTGTCCTGTACCTTATGTGTAGCTTCCTTCCTGTATCTCCTGTCAAGCGAGTTCCCACCCCAACACGCCAGCTGCTTCGTCTCAGTGAGTCTACATCAACCATCTGTTAATACTAATCCTACACTAAACCCATTTTATTCTCCCCACAATAACATCAATTTCCTTCATATTCTGCTAGCAATCTGCACATTAGTAGTTACTTACAGTCGCCAATCTGCATATCTTTTGGGATGTGGAAGGATGGCAGAGCACTCAGGGAAATCTGATGTGGCTGCAGAGGGAATGTGCAAACTTCACACGGAGAGTACTGGAGATCATGATCAAACTTGGGTCACTGGCATTGTGAAGCAGCAGCTCCACTAGTTGAACTCCCGTGTGCATAAAGTGAATGTGGACTTAAAGCTAGTTATGTAATAGTAGCTGTGAAACTTCCATATTATTGTAAGAAATAAGGCAGATAAAGGTGAACAAGTAGATATAGTGTAAATACATTTCCAGAAGGCATTTGATGAGGTGTCACACAGCAAAACGTACTGCACAAGATAAAAAGACATGGTATTGGCAAGAGTAACAGAACCCCATCACTCAGGATATGCTCTGTTCTCATTGCTACTGTCAGGAAGGGGGTACAGGAGCTTGAAGGCACACACTCAATGATTCAGGAACAGCTTCTTCCCATCTATCATCTGATTTTTGAATGGACATTGAATCCATGAACACTTCATAACTTTATTTTTATTTTTTCATTACTTATTTAACTATTTACTTACTCTAATTTACAGTTTTCCCCCTCTTTTTGTGTATTGCATTGAACTGTTGCCACAACGACAACAAATTTCATGGCATATACCGGTGGTATTAAACTTGAATCTGATTCTGGTTCTGAGAATCTGGAAAAATAGGTTATACTCAGATCATCAATCAGCCACAGAATCAATGTAGGTGCCTCAATAAACCTAGTCTAAATAACTCAGTGAAGGAACCAAATGTACTGTAGTAAGTCGGTGAAACAAAGATAGGTGAAGTAGTAAGTTTTGAAGAAGATGCAAAGAGCTATACAGTCTATATGAGCAAAGCAATAAAGTTAGATTCAGTGAGTGGGTAAGAAGTTCGAAAATGGAATATAATACTATGGTGACTCATTTCCACTTCAAACTTTCTACAGATATCCAGGATATTCTATGCTCTTAGTCATCTCACTCACACATGAAGAAAGGCCTCTTGCTGAGGAAATGTGACAGAACATTTAGAGCAATTAGATTGGATTGAGAATAAATATACTTTAGAGAAGGAAGCCATGCTCAGAATTTAACGTGTGTAGAAATTAGGTAACTGTATTGCAGGGAGCAGAACACTACAGATCCAACACAGGTAGGCTCCGTACATCTCATAGAATGGGATCATTACCGATTTGAGTCCGCTTTACATTGTGGAATGGAACATTTTCTGCATAACCTCCTTTCCACAGAAAACCATCCCTCCAAGAGGCAGTGAAAACATTTCAATTTCTATGCAGTGTTCTAAGATCATGGTATAAGTATAGCTTCTGACTTCACCTATGTCACTGTAAATATGCGTGCAAAAGATTTCACTGTGACTTAATCAGATGATCTGTGTAATACTCAGATAACAGCAATAATGCTGGCCAGCTGGAAAATTAAAATTGAGTGGGATGGTAATGAGACTATTTCTACATGAAAGAGCTGCTTTGCTTCATACTGGGGCTCAAGGCTTCCAACCCTGTGTGTGGGCCCTTCAGAAGGTGAATCAGATGGTACAAATTAACATGATGTTTGCCTTAAAAACTCAAAATTATGCTCTCCTGCAGTTCTAAAGCACTTTAAGTGAATTTCCAGACTAGATTTTCCTTCCTGCTCATGTAAGATGTTCAATGTACCCTTCACATAGGAGAGTTGCTCGTTAAACAAGAATTTTTGATTGGTTTTCTTCACCATTACTAACAGAGCAGAAAGAAGTCCTGTCAGGAGGTCCTCTCAGCTTAATTTTAAATGAATTCATATCAGCTTCTGCACTACTTTGATTTTTTTTTTTGCTTGTTTAATTGTGGCTGAAGATTCTTCACACTGCAGTCTATCCCTGGTGCCCCATAATCTGTACTCAACTATAAAAGATTATACATTATTTACAGTGATAAAGCACATAAAATAACATTTAAAAATCACAAGATAAATTTTGTACAGATTCCACAATTCACATCTAACCATTTGCCTGAAAAGGGAAGTTACATGAAAACAGATTGATGGACTAAATTTCACCCTATTCCATTTCTGATATAGAGAAGCTTTCACACTCTATATCCTGAATCCCATAGAGCTCCAAGCAAGTGGCTTGGGACAAGGTAATTGGTGTTTGAGAATGGTGTACATCTGTGATTCTCAAAATAACATTTTTATTAACTTCAGAAACTTCCTACTACTTCATCACTGTTTTTTTTTTACCCTTTTCAATCGTATCAGTGACACATATGGCCTTGTCCTTTGCTCTCCTGCTAATTTTGACTTGCACTTTCTGCTTTTCTGGGTACAGATTCAGCATGATGCAGTGTTCCCTGCTCCAGGACTAGTAGCCATGCACTGACCAACAGTATCACAAACCTCATACTTCGCAAGAGGAGTTTAAGATAGGCTAATTGCAAGGTTGGCACGAGACTGCAGATGCTGGAATTTGGAACGGCAAACAATCTGCAGCGGGAAGTGAGCGGGTCAGGCAGCATCTGTGGGAGGAAAGAAATTGTCGATTTTTGGGGTCAAAACCTTGCATCGAGAGTGGGGAGGGGAGATAGCCAATGTGAAGAGGAGAGGGGGAGTGGCAGGAAATATTCTGAAGCAATTGGTAGACTGAGGTGGTAAGATGACAGGCAGGTAGGGCCATGTCAGGGAATTGAGCAGCATGGAGATGGAAGACTCTGGATGGTGATTCATAGATGAGACTGACAAGGTGAGAGAGAAAAGGAAATGAAAACACAGGTAAAGTAGATGGTGGTTGGGAGCAGGAGAACGTGAGGATAGGTGACGGCTACTGGAGGGAATTAAGCAGGAACTCAAAGTACTACCTGAACATGATACTAATAAACAAAGGAGGTAAGAATGGGAACTGTAAGGGTTGAACTGAAGGACTGTTGGTGGAACCTGTGTATGAAGTGAGATCTTTGTCAGTTCTGCAAGCTGCCGCCGGATCCCATCACCAGCCACATCTAGTCCTCTCCGTCCCTTTCTGCCTTCCCTCACACTAAGTGAAACACTTGTCCTTACATCTCCTTCCCCACCACCATCAAGAGACCTAAACAGTCCTTCCAGGTGGGTCAAAGGTGCACCTCCTCTAACCTTGTCTGCAGCATTTGGTGAGGCCAAGCACTGACTCAGTGACCATTTCACAGAACACCTATGCTCAGTCTGCAATGGCCATCCCAAGCTCCCAGTTGCAGACAATTTCAACTCCCCTTCCCAATCCTTGTCCATCTCTACTGCCAGGATGAAATCCAATACAAGTTGCAGAAGCAACACCTTATATTCTGGCTGGTATAAATAATGGATTCTCCACTTTTAAGTACCCCTTCTCCTTGTGCTTTTCTACCCAGTCCCCACATTCCCCCTTCCTTCTGATCCTGTGGTTCCATTTTCTCCACTTTCCCTCTCGCTCCCAGCCTCCTTCACCCATCGCCTTCCCTCTCCTGACTCTAAACCACTTCACACACAGGTTTACCCTCTCCCACCTGTCTGGTTCAATTAATGTTCTCCTCTCCTGTAATGGTTCCCATTCTCATCTCACCTTATTTACTGGTACACTTGGAGACCCAGCCTATCTCCCTCCAGCAATGTCATCGATCTTCACATGCTTTCCTCATCCCCCCCACCTTCTTGCCTCATCTGTAGTCAGTACTTTATCCTCCATTTTTTCTGTCTCCTTCTATCATTCACCTGCCATTATCTTCCGACTTCACTACCCTACCTCATACCATCTGCCTGAACTCTCACACCCTTCCTCAGTTGACCGATCGCCCTAAAATCCTTTCTCACCTCTCCTCTTTATAGTGGCCATTTCACCTCTCCAGTCTCAGCTTGATGCAAGATTTCAACTCAAAGCATCAACAATTTTGTTTTTCCCACTGATACCACATTATCAACTCAGTTCCTTCAGCACACTGTTGCTCTGATCAAAATGTCACTTGAATTGTAGGTGTAGTCAACATTCTTTCACTTTAATGGTGAAGATCCAAAGAGGAAATCTCTATTATTGATAGTGTGTGTGTGTGTGTGTGTGTGTGTGTGTGTGTGTGTGTGTGTGTGTGTGTGTGTGTGTGTGTGTGTGTGTGTGTGTGTGTGTGTGTGTGTGTGTGTGTGTGTGTGTGTGTGTGTGTGTTGGAGGATATGTGGTGGTGATCATGTGGAGTGAAAGAGTTAGTAGAACTTTTAGAGGATGTGAAGAGCCCATTCAGACCAAGTTGGCTCCCTGAAGAGCATTCTGTTCAGATCCATTCTCTTGCATCGCTCCCTCAAGTGTCAATGGAATTCCCTTTCTGGAAAGTCTGCATTGACGCTACTTTCACTACCCACTTGGACAGTGAGTTCCACCTGGTGTTTTAAAGAAATTTTGTAGGTTACAACAGGATAGCGATAGGATGCAGAGCTGGGCTGAGAAGTGGCAGATGGAGTTCAATCTTGGGAAGTCTGAAGTGATACACTTTGGAAAGTTGAACTTGAAGACAAAGATCAAGGATAATGGCATGATTCTTTGTAGTATAGAGGAACAGAGGGATCTTGGTGCCCAAGTCCATAGATTCCTCATAGGATCATTAAGAAGGTGTATGGTGTGTTCGCCTTTGTTATTCAGAGTATTGAGATGATGAGCCATAAGGCAATGTTGACCATAGGTGGAGTATTTTGTTCAGTTCTGGTCCCTTCATTATTGGGAAATGTGGAAGCTTTAGAGAGAATGCAGAAGAGACTTGCCAGGATGCTGCCTGGATTAGAGAGCATGTCATATGAGGGAAGGTGGAGAAGGCTGTGGCTTTTCTCTTTTGAATGAAGGAAGATGAGATGTTACTTGATAGAGGCGTATATAATAAGAGGCATGGATAGAGTGGACAACCAGAATCTTTTTCCCAGGGTGATGCTGACCAATACAAGAAGATATCATTTTAAGATAATTGGAGAAAACTCTCGGGGATATCAGAGACAAAGATGAGGAATGCATGGAGTGCACTGCTGCTGGGGGTGGTGGTAGCAGCAGGTACATTGGGAACATTTAAGAAACTCTTAGATAGGCACATGATGTTAAAACTGGAGGGCTATGTGGGAGGGAAGTGATAGATTGATGTTGTAATAGATTAAAAAGTCGACATAACATCATGGATCAAGAAGGTCTGTACTCTGCTGTACTGCTCTATGTCCTATATCACTAGTGTTTTTGGCCAGCACTTGGAACTCATATCCTCACTTCCTTGAATTATCTGCTATTGAGAGTAACTTTCTTCTTCTCTTCATCTAAACCATTCCCATCTAATTTTTGTCCATTTCTGTCAAATATTCTTTCAATTTCAGTTGCTCCAAAGAGAACATTCCCAGCTCCTACTGTTTAATCTTCCTACTGAAATTTCTCTTCTCTCTACCAGAGCTCCTCTGTCAGGCCACTATTTCCTCTTAGAATGTGGACAAGTAATGTAATCTCCAGCTGTGCTTTCTCCAGTGTTTGATAATTGTTCAACCCAACCTCTGTATTTTAATAGTCTACATATCTAATTTTCTATCCCTCTTTCTTTTCTAACCACTCTTTTCACCACTGTCATCTTCATATACAGTATATCCAGATTCCTCTATTCCTGGACACTCTTCAGAGCAATACTACACATTCTATACCGTGTCTCTCATTCTGCGTGAATGTATCACTTCACCCTCCAAAATAAAACCTTTCTGTGTTAAAATAGTGCAATCTGTCAATTCTATTTATTTATTTATTTGTTTGCTTTTTAATTTATTGGGATAAATATGGAATAGGCCCGGCAATCTCCCAATTTAGTCCTAGCCTAATCATGCGACAATTTACAGCCACCAATTAACCTACCAACTGGTACGTCTTTGGACTGTGGGAGGAAACCGGAGCACCCAGAAGAAAGCCATATGGTCACGGGGAACATACAAACTCCTTACAGGTGGCAGCTGGATTGCGAATTATTATTCTGCAATTCACACACTTTGGGGGAGAAAGATTGTCCATTTCATACTTCCATTGGATCCTGGAACCTTCTCAGTTTCTTTCTTCGATGGCTAATCTATGCTTTTGGTGTTTTCAGCTTTTCAAGTATTCTTGTGTTTCACTGCCAACTCTAATCATAATCTTCAGAGAAGAGAAAATCTGTAGATGCTGGAAATCCAAGCAACACACAAAAAGTGCTAGAGGAACTCAGCAGGCCAGGCAGCATCTATGGAAAAAAGGACAGTCGACGTTTCAGGTCAAGACACTTCAGCCCGAAACGTCGATTGTACATTTTTCCATAGATACTGCCTGGCCTGCTGAGTTCCTCCAGCATTTTGTTTGTGTCGCTAATCCTAACCCTTATGGAGTTCAGTGAAATCATATCTTATTTTGTACCAGCAGATCTTTAGCCTTGCATACCTTGCTTAATCTTCTAAAATCTTCAAGGAGAAACTTCATATTTCTTTATAATTCCCATTTTTCCAATATTATGTGTGTAATATTTCCATCTGCTCTGCCATATGCTATGTATTTTTAATGCTTTCTAATTTAAATAACCATTGAGGTTATTCTGTTAATCTAATCTGTATACTGTTATTTATTTATTTATTGTTGTTATTATTTTATTGTGTTTTTTTTTCTATGTTATGTATTGCATTGAATTGCTGCTAACAAATTTCACAATACATGCCGGTGATAATAAACCTGATTCTGATTCTGATAATCAAAAATTTTGGCTCTCAACATACACCTTATCAGATAGTGAACAAATATCTGTGCAAGGGGAAGGAGAAAGAGTTTGCCATTTATTTTACAATAATGTAAATAAGCCTTTGACAATGCAATAAAAGGAGGGAAAATAAGCTGATAGGGAAGGATACTGCCAATCCCAGAGCACCATTATACTTTGTGAAATGGTTTAGGTCATGACATTACAGAAGCATCTGGAGAGATTTGGGGAGATGAAAGGCAAAAGGCAACACCTTCTTGTTCACAATCAGGTCTTGTGTATTTATTTATGAATAATGATGTTTGAAAATTTGTATTCCATAGAAGAAAATTATTCAGAACTTAGCGATACTGAGACATTGAATTAAGATAAATGCAGGAATAATCACCATTAGTGTATACTTCTGAGCTGGGTGAAATAACTTCAATCTTCACATTGAAATGAGCGAATCCTTTTTTCTGATTGCTATAGCTCACTGTTATGAATGTTCTGGCGTGTCAGTAGTGGGGACAACTTGATTTCTTGGTAGTCGATGCATTGGCTGAACTGTCTTTCTGTGGGCACTGGTTACAGCCAAATTCCAGGCATTCCAGTGTTAGTGACCAGGGCAGAGGGCACAATGTGAGCCAATGGACATGGGTTCTAGAGGTATTGCTGGCAGCTACCTCTGCAAAATCTACTTCTCCTCGGCATTACAGAGGCTGCAAAGAGAAGAGCCATCAGGACCATCACAGATGATGCTGAGTATGCCTTCGGATGGCTACAGGTCAAGGGGTGTGACCTGTGGATCCTCAAGCCGGAGTCTGATCAACCCTGGATGTGCTGAATGAGCAAGGGTGTCTGATACTGAAAGACCCGCAACACCCAATGACCCCAGGTTACATCACTGATGATGTGTTCCAGCGCATCCTAGAATGTACCTCAGCATCATAGACTGGGTGGTCCTCTACATTATTTGGCTATCAGTAGGAGTTAGATGAATAATTTTGATTTCAACAGTTTTCTTTTCTGAAGGCATCCCACAGGATCGCTGGCACAAGGTGCAAAGTCACCAAACAATATACTTTTGATCTAGACAGCTGAATCATTTCCCAAGTGTAAAGTAAGTGTATACTGGTGGAAGTGACCGGAATAGTAGCTGCTTGGAGGCTGGTGCTAGGTTTTCGACACTCTTCAAAGTGAGCATTCTTTGAAACTGCTCAAAATATTGAATAATTGAAATCAATTATTAAAGGATTCATTTTCACTATCTGGGCTAAAGCTCCCAGGGACAGAGATGATCTAATAGCTGATATCTGTTTGTTTTTCCTTTGCGAAGGGAAGAGAAGTTTACTTTCAAATCCTTATATCTCTGAGAGTTTTGGTCCAGTTTATTAGATCAAATCTCTATTTAACAAGTTAAACTAGGTACATTCTGATACACTCGCTGATCAAGCTGCAGAAAATCTATAAAACTTGATTGCAAACAGACTAGAAGTTGCAAATTATGAATTAGTTAGCTGGATATTAACACACAGATCAAAATATGTAGAAATGTGGATGAATATTGCATTGGAAACCTAACTGGAGACATGATAGATGGACACCACCACCACATGTGGAGTTGCGGATAGTCCAGATGAACGTTCCACTGGAAACTAAATGATGCCCTCTGCACTGCAGTAGATGTTATTTCCACGGATCTAAGTAAGACATTTAACAAAATCCTGCATAGAGACCATATGGTAGAGGAGCAGAATTAAGCTATTTGTCCCATGTCTGCTTCACCATTTCATCATATAACAATTACAGCACGGAAACAGGGCATCTCGGCCCTTCTAGTCTGTGCCAAATGCTTACTCTCACCTAGTCCCACATGGCTGATCTATTTACTTCTCAGCCCCAATCTCCTGCCTTCTTCCCATATCTCTTCATGCCCTGATTAATCAAGAATGTATTGTTACGTACCCCGTAACTGGGTCACTTACCAGCAAAGATAGAGAGGTCCATTGAAGTCTGATGGTACTATTTTTAACAGTATTTATTGATAAAAATACACAAAAATAACATCGATGCAAACATACAGATAATATACGTCGTCAATACGAAATCTAAAAGCGCAGGTATAATAATAATCAATAAGAAATAGCTCTATCATTGTCTAGGGGATAATGTATTGTCCGATGGAAATATAAAAGTCACTCAGTTCATTCAAGCTGCAGCTTTTGGTTGGAGAGAGAGACGGAGTTTAAACTTGCCCATTCCTTTTATGATGTCAATCCTTCGAGAGTCGTTGGGGCTGATTTCTCCTTTGTTGTTAGCTAAAGCTGTTCTTCTGTGGCAAGGCCCACCAATTCCGAGGCAAATGGAAAAGGACGCACGTGGCTTTCCACCAGCTTTCGCTATTACGCTGTTACAGGATTTCTAGCGTTTCTTCTGATGCGTCTGAGGGGCTGTTCCCACAGACCCTCTTTTATCCCCACTCACGGGGTCTCAGATGTCAATCAGGGTGGAATGATGCCATCCCCCAACCAGCCCACGTTGCCTGAGGGCTTCCACGAAGCACAGTACTCAATGCACAATTCCGTCTCCAAGAGACAATGGCCGTTTCCCGTAGCTTTGTATCGCTGAGGGGCCAAGATATTCCAAACGTCTCTCTCTCATTTCCTGGGTCTCCTGACCTGAATTAATAGCGATCTTGCGATTCTCAAAAAGGAGGGGGCTGCTTTGGGCCCCTTTGACCCCTCAGAGTTGGGCACAGGCGTAACAGTATCAACATCTGCCTTAAATATACCCAATCACTTGACCTCCACAGCCGCTCTGGTAATAAATTCCACAGATTCACCTCTCTCTGGCAAACGAAATTCCCCCTCATCTCCGTTCTAAGTGGACTGCGCCTTATGCGAGAGTGGGAGATTAAGGCATATAGGGTCTAAAGTGAACTGGCTCATTGGATCCAAAATTGGCTTGGTGAAAGGAGGCGAGTGATGATTGAAAGTCTGTAACTAGTGTTGCACTGCAAAGATCGATGCTGGTACACTTATTATGTGATGTAAATTAATAACAGATTTGAATTTAGGAGGATTGGTTTGTAAGTTTTCAGATGACAATATGATTGGTGGTGTTACAGATTGTAAAGAAGGTTGTCTAAGGCTGCAGCGGGTTATAGATCAGATGGAGAGTTGGGAAGAGCATTGGCAGATGGAATTTAATCCCAACAAGAGCAATGTGATGTATCTTGGGATGTAATGTGAGATAGGACATACACAGTAAATGGTAGGGAGCCAGGCCTTTCAAGTCCATAGGCACCCTGAAACTGGCAACATGGGTAGATACAATGGTAAATAAGGAATATAGCATGTTTGCCTTCATAGATCAGGACAGAGCATATAAAAATTGGGATATTATGTTGCAACTTTACAAACTACTGTTTAGACTACACTTGGAGTATTGTATACAGTTCACTATAGGAAGGAGGTGCAAAGGAAATTCACCAAGATGTTGCCTGATTTGGAAGATTTCAGTTATGGGGAGAAAGGATTTGTTTTTCCTGGAATGAAATCAGCCAAGAGGTAGGCAAAATTATAGGAGTTATGTGCAGGAGAAAGAGTATCAGTTTATGGGAAATTAGCCTCATCTTAAATCACTCATTATAGTGGATAAGCAGTTTTTCACCTTAGGCCTTTCAAACTTTCAATCATTTTTACCTACAAACCATTGACAACTGATGATGAACTTGCACCATTAGATTTTTAGAATTACCTGAATCTTGACTAAGATTTTTCTCTATCAAAAACAAGTTATTTATACAATATGTGGTTTGGCCATTATTTGTAGCATACAGATTAAATCTCAGTATCTGAACTGGATACTTACAATGAATGTCGAGATAACCTTTCATCTTTTAATAGCAATGTCTATTGAACTAGTATATCAGGTGAAATTTGACCAAGAAATGTAGTTCTTTCTCCAGTGAGTTTGTTTCATTTGTTTTATTAGGGATATATGATCTTTTATTTCCAACAATGGAAAGAGGAATTACATCAATTTAGTGACTTATCTAAAACAAAGATACCCTAAAAACCCACATAATTGTCAGCTTGATCCATCAGGGACTGAAATGAGAAACTTCTTCACACAAAGAAAGATAAATCTCTGTAATTTTCTACCCTGCAGAGCTGTAGATACTAAGTAATTGTTGCATTCAAGCCAAATTTATTTCTGGATGTTAAAGGAATTACAGGATTTGGGAATGATGCAGGGAAAAGTGATATTGTTGAATGGTGGTTTAGGCTCAAGTGTCCAAAAGACCTGCTCCGGCTTCTAATTCTTACATTTTTATGTGATACATGCAGTGTTACTCCTTGAGAGCAGCAACCCAAGTCAGTAGAATGTCAAAGTTTTTACTTCCTGACCAATGCAATCAAATTAAGGATATTTGGAAATGTTCCAGTTAGAAAATCTTTGCCTTATTTCCATTTGTAACTTCAGGATTAAAGGATTGGGGTTTCTGATGGTGAAGCTGCCTTCAGAAACCGTAAGTTGCTAAGGAGCTTTAGCATGAAAAGGATTTCATACTCTTTACTGCCAGCTATACATTTTCATAGTCAAAAAATGTTTGAGATGGGAAGGGTGCACTTTTCACTTGGTGACCTCTCAAGTTTCAGATAGTAAGTGAACTATTTCCATGCTGAGTTCTGTACTCCAGACCGCCTCTTCCCACTTTGCTTCAGCTTCATTCTTCCAATCTTTACTAGGTAAAGATTTTTCATTACACTAGAAGGATGATCAACACAGTGGTACAAAAGTGGGAATAGTATTTCTTTTGATAAACCATGGGTGTCCTTTCAGTTCTCTGCCTGCATCAATTTATTATCACATGAAGTGCACTGAAATATAACTGAATCTTTCTCTTTCTGATTATTGTACGTTTATCTCTGTTGCAATGCTCAGGAATGAAGCATAAAATCAATCAATCAAATTGGTTGCATAAAATGTAATTTGATGTCAGTGTGATGTGTGGTCTGCATTGCTATCATTCGTACAAAATTCATGCTCTCTGGATACTGATCGATTTTCCAGAAGCGTATGATTGGAATTATAACCTTGTTTTTGGCTGTGTGCTAAATGCAGAGAATATAGAAATGCCCAAAAGTCAAACCTGTAAACACACTGTGCACTTTGAAGTGAAGCCATGCTGAGGTTTTGAACACTGATTCCAAATGAATCCAATCTAATGAAGGATCATTGACCTGAAAAGCTATGTCCTTTTCTTTCCACATGTTACCACCTGATCTGATAAGTTTTTTGTATTTCAGATTTCCAGCAACTGTGCCTTCCAAATTTTTCATCTCAGCTTTGTAGAATGGAGAAAGTGATTGTCAAAACATACAATACCTTAGATTAAGAGAGAATAAAGTGCCAAATCACTGATTTTTAGGCATTAGAAATTTTAAGACAACTGTTCAGATCTTCATTGTGAACCATTAGACACTTATCTCCCAGGCTCGTCTTACATATAATTGTCTTCCAAGCTGACTGAGAGGGTGAAAACATGACAAACAAACAAAAAAGAACATATGTAAGATCACCCACCTTGGTGTATACTATATAAAAATGTAAAGTATTTATTAAACTGCTGAGAAATTAGGAAGTGTTGGTAGCCAAGGAATTGTGGTTGTGCTTGTGCACAAGGCAATGAAGACCATCATGCAAGTTCAGTAAGCAATTAGAAGAGAAACAGTATGTTAGTTTTTACTAGAAAACGTTTTGATTACAGGAGTAAGGAAGCCTCATTGCAAACATACTTGTCCTTGGCAAGAATATACTTGCCACTGAATGAGTGTAGTGAAGATTCAATGGGGCATTTGCTGAATGAGCATGATTGAGTAAACTGGGACTGTAGTCCTTCATTGATGACTTGAGTTCTCATCAAAACTTACAAAAATTTTTAAGTAGTTGACATCTTAAACGCAGGGTGGTGAATGTTTACCTTGGCTTGATTGGGCACTATTTGAGAATAAGGAGTAGGCTGGTTTAGATTGAGGTGAAGCGAAATTTCCACAGATAGTGAAACTTGGGAATTCTCTACCCTATAAACCTATGGAAGATAGGTATTTAGTGACTGAAGAGATATGGAGTTGATACTGGAAATGGCACTGAGATATAAAATCAGCCATGATCCTGATAAATGGCACAGCAGGCTTACAGGCCAAATAGCCCACTCCTGTTCATATTTCTTACTTTCTTTACTCCAATTCTATTTCCATCTTTCTTCAGTAACTAATGTAATGTCATTGGTATTATTGCAAGATCTGGCAAAAATCCAGCATTGTGCTGTACCATGTCAAGGAATGCCAAGGTTCCACAATGTTTTCATGCCTTCACTATTGCTTCTACTTTTTAGTGTTTGCAATCTATTTTCATGTATTTCATACCTGAGATAACTTCTACTTTGTATAAACACTAACATCCCCTTTTTCATGCTTTGTGTCCGTGAGGTCAGCTGAACACTTACTTAAACATTTTCTTCTTCAGCACTCATGGCTATTTGTACTTTATCTTGATCATGTTACTCATCATCTCTATCTTATGGTATCTAAACCTTTGTAGTTTGGAGAAACTTCAGTGATGATTTCATTACATAAGCTTGTTTTGAGTTCTATTGATAATTCATTGCATAATTGAATTTGTTTTTGGTCAATTAAATCACAATCCTGTTACATCATAAGAAGCTGCTAGAGTTGTAGTATCAAAACAAGTCCTTACTTCTGCTTTGTAGTTTGAAATATAAAGTTTTCCACAATTCAATACACTTCAGGATTGAAACATGCAATATCTGTACTACTTTGCTAAAGAAAAGATTTTTTTGGCATTCCATTATGTAAAATAAAAATTCCACTTTGTATTATGTGTTACAGAACCCACATCAATTTCAAAAACATGACTTTCATGTGGTTATCATCATTCTGTGCTGGCATATTCTTGCCATCAGTCTCCATTCTGTATGTTGCTTTAAAAGAAATTCTGTATGTTTTATATAACCATATAACCATATAACAATCACAGCACGGAAACAGGCCATTCCGGCCCTCCTAGTCCGTGCCGAACTCTTAATCTCACCTAGTCCCACCTACCCGCACTCAGCCCATAACCCTCCACTCCTTTCCTGTCCATATACCTATCCAATTTTACCTTAAATGACACAACTGAACTGGCCTCTACTACTTCTACAGGAAGCTCATTCCACACAGCTAGCACTCTCTGAGTAAAGAAATACCCCCTCGTGTTTCCCTTAAACTTTTGCCCCCTAACTCTCAAATCATGTCCTCTCATTTGAATCTCCCCTACTCTCAATGGAAACAGCCAATTCACGTCAACTCTATCTATCCCTCTCAACATTTTAAATACCTCGATCAAATCCCCCCTCAACCTTCTACGCTCCAATGAATAGAGACCTAACTTGTTCAACCTTTCTCTGTAACTTAAGTGCTGAAACCCATGTAACATCCTAGTAAATCGTCTCTGCACTCTCTCTAATTTATTGATATCTTTCCTATAATTCGGTGACCAGAACTGTACACAATATTCCAAATTTGGCCTTACCAATGCCTTGTACAATTTTAACATTGGTCTAAAAGCCTTGTGGAATCATATACAAAATTATTCCAATATAGGCCACTTGAGTCTGAGTAGCTGTCTTACATAGATTGCCACAATTTAGATCAAACTACTCAATATAATGTTATTTCTTCAGTGCTTCTGTGTGATTATCATGGTTTTACCAATGGGCTTGGACTAATCTGTGTTCAAAGAGTTCAAATGTCAGTACAACACCAAAAGCTGGAAGGACTTAGTTAGTTAGGCAGTATCTATGGAAGGAAATGGACAGTCAACATTTTGGTCAAGATCCTTAATCCGGATTGAGTCACTGAGTTCTTCCAAGTTTTTGTGTATTGCTCTCAATTCTAGCATCTGCACTCTCTTGTGTCTCCTTAAGGCAAGGCAAGTAACTACTGGCTTCAGAATCAGCTCCATGGATTCACCTTACTCTCACCCTCATTTGAAGGCTTAATTTTGTTTAGTTGTCCTATCAATACATATTATTGCTCTTCCATCCTTATTGCCAGTTTATAAGGTGCATATGCAATGCTTCTGTCCTGGACAGTTCAACAAAAATGGAGAAATACAAGGACACACATTTGTGTTTTTGCTTTGAACAGACCACTGCACATGCAACTGGTTTGTTCAATTTTACCTACTAAGAACAAGGAACATAACACAGTTTCAGTCCTCAACCACATCTGGATGAACATGGTGTGTAGAAGAAAACATCTGGGTAACCCTTGACATTATTCTTCTACTTCGTACACTAATTAGAAAAGTTGACCCCAATGAGGTACAGCTATTATTGTTCTGAATTGCATTTGTATTTAGGTACAGTTTGAATGGTTCTGTGGCTCTCATGGAAACTTTGTTTTAACCTCAGCCATCAGAATGTCAGGTGAACATTCTTTTTCAACTGCTTGATAAATGTGTTTTCTTCTGGCTGCCCAGGTGTCTGAGATCAGACTGAGAAAAGGGTTAGAAACAATTAAACTGTTTGTTACTTTACTAAATAGTAACATAATAACAATTTTACCCGTTTACTGCTGGTTCACCTCATTAACCTTGGACAGCCATTTTAACAAGTAATCTTGGCAAAATCTGCTCAATTTGTGATGCCTGGCAACTTCCCAATGTTGGATGTGCAGAGACACTCCCTGTTCTGTTTCGTGACCCTTGCGAAGTCTTAGTTTTAAAATCTTTATAGTGTTAATGGGCTATTGATGGGACAGCAGGATCCATGGGCTTTCTTTAGTGTGTTGGCAATGTGCTGCTAACGGTGCCTGGGCCCTGCTGATTCTGTTTGTACAGTGCATTTGAGCTGTACAGAATCTTTTAAACATGATGATCTTCATTTCAAACTGTATGCGGTGACTGCAGAAGCTCAGATCATCATCTTTAGCATCACTGCTCTCTTCACGTTTTCAGACAATTCAGTGGAAAATACTGAAACAAATCCCAGCAGTGTTGTTCCTCAGCGATAAGCCTCAGTACTGAATATATCCAGTTCAACTGTATTTAAATTTCAAGTGGGCTGGGTAAAATTTTACTGCAGCCAGATGCTCCAATCCACCCTGGGAATATAGATTACTGCCTCAGACCTTAAAGAGTAACCGAAGTGGGCTCCTCTATTCTTCAAACATGCATATTGCTCTATGTAATCCAGTCTACCCTTTCCTTTCCCCATCGCCTTGAAAATCACATTCACTACTGGGTTGTTTTATCTCACCAATTTGATAGTATGACATTAAATTTTTGATCTATTTTGACCCTTCAAATCATGGGAGATTCTACATTTAAATGGATTAATTTATCGACTAGCATCAGGAAGAACAGATTGTTACGAAAAGCTCAAGAAAGGAAACCTTCCCTAATCCCTGAGCTACCTAGTTTAAGTTAGGGTGACTCTTAAATTATTAGGCACACTGGTTTCAGGAATATTGTTTGGACTATACTGCCAACATCTCAAGAAGCAATAAAACTAAATCAAAGTTTAAAGTAAATTTATTTTCAAAGTGTATATATATATATCACCACATACAACCCTGAGATTCCTTTTCTTGCAAGTATACTCAATAAATCCAATACGATAATAGAATCAATGAAAGAATGCATCAACAGGGTGGACAACTAGTGCGCAAAGGACAAATTATGCAAATACAAAAGAAAAAATAGAAATATTAATAATAAAAAATAAATAAATAAGCAATGACTATCGCAAACATGAGAAGAAGAGTCCTTGAAAGTGAGTCAATAGGTTGTGGAAACAGTTCAGTGATGGAGCGAATAAAGTTCAGTGAACTTTACCCTTTGGGTCAAGAGCCTGATGGTTGAGGGGTAATAGCTGTTGCTGAACCTGTTGGTGTGAGTCCTTAGGCTTCTTCTTGATGGCAGCAGTGATAAAAGCATGGGCTAGGTGGTAGGAGTCCCTGATAATAGATGTTGTTTTCCTGTGACAACGTTTTCTGTTGAATTGCTCAATAGTGGGAAGGGCTGTGCCTGTACCCGTTAATTTCTGTAGGGTTTTCCATTGAAGGATATTAGTGTTTCCATATGTGGCAGTGATGCAGCCAGTCAATACCACACATCTGTAGAAGCTTGCCGAAAGTTTAGATGACATGCTTAATCTTCACAAACTCCAGGAAGCAGTGGCGCTGCCGTGCTTTCTTGGTAATTGCACTTACGTGCTGGGCCCAGGACAGAGCCTCTGAAATGATAACACTGAGGAATGTAAAGCTGCTGATCCTCTCTACCCCTGATCACCAATGAGGACTGGCTCAGGGACCTTTGCTTTCATCCTCCTGAAGTCAATAATCATCTCCTTGGTCTTGCTGACATAGAATGAGAGATTGCTGCTGTGGCACCACTCAGTCAGATTTTCAGACTCCCTCCTATATGCTAATTGATCACCACCTTTAATTCAGCCAATGATGGTGTCAGCAAAGTCCTGTTGTATTTCAGGTTTACACTGCAGAATACGGGAATGTTGACAATAAAGGAATGCCAAACTGTTTGATGTACTTCCTATTAATGAAATTTTACACTGCTTCTGTTATCATCTTTTGCAGGAATGGTGAACTTCAGTGAAGTGGCAGGGTATCCGATGGTACAGCATTGGAAGCTGAAATCAACCCAATACCGTGTAAAGCTCAACCAACGCACACTTTCTACAGGTAAGCAGCATCCCTGTTGGACCTCCTTGTCACTCTTACTCATTGTTATTGTCCTGTTTCTATATAGCTATATAGTGAATGGGTAACCTTTCATTCCTCCCGTGAGCGATCTCATTTTTCCTTTTCCCAAAATCTGTATTGTCAGGATCTTATCATGAGATGATGTAAAGTTGAACGTGCCACACTGATAAAGGTACCATTTTGAAACTAGGATATGAAATTGAAGCCTGATTTAACCTGTGAAAGATGCAGTGGCATTTTCTCGAAGGAGTAAGGAAGTCTTCTGAGAGCTGAGCCAAGACCTAATCTTTCAACCAGCATCACTTGAGACAGATCACTTGGTTCCTTACTGAGGGTTTTTGGACTTGCCGTGAGCAAACTGGGTGGCCTTTTTTTTTAACATTGATCACATTGTAAGTGTGTCTGTGGCGTGATGCACTTTTATTCATGAGAAGCATTATGTCCATTTAAGTATTTCTTTCTGTATGTGTTGTATCAGTTTTTATGTACTGTGTGTCTTCTCCTGTATGTTAACTCTGTCAATGAGAGAAAAAGCAATTCATAAACTGAATGAAATGTTTATAAATTAGCCTTTAATGTTAATTTCTTACAAAGCCTGAACACATAGTTCAGAGGAATGGAATTTTATTTCAGACTATAAAGGGAAATAATTTTTGTCATTTAATTACACTTCAATTCTTTACATCAAATGGAAGTTGAAAGCACAAAGGAGGCTTTACACAAGAAAAGTGTATAAATGGTATCTGGGTTAGTGGTTTTTAAGCTTGTCTGTGGCTGTAAACAGCATAGTTATTTGAACCAAGTCCAGCAGTACAGTTAGCAATTAAAAGTGTAGTCTTCTCCTACACCGTGATTCCATCTGTTCCAAATTCTCCAGTTCACTCTGTTTCAACAATTCATTTGATCCATCTTACTAATGAGATGTAAAAAGCACCTGCAGTTACTATAAGCTTGGGAGAAATAGTGCTGGGGCACTGCACTAGAGAAGACATGGAAATTTCTGACTGGAAAGGGAGCTGTGAATCTGACAGTGTCTCACTGGTTGTGAATATAAAGTGAAAGGAGGAAGCACCAAATCATTTAAATTCAGTTTTATTAAGTAATTTACAAGCATAGTAAACCTGTATTATTTTTCCATGCAAAAAGATAAAAATGTAATTTCCCCTTGTGCATTGAATTCTGGAGTACTTGTCTTCAGACCTTTGCAAAAGCATGACTTTCTCAGGACTGCACCCACTGCTGTAAAGACACCACCTTACATAGCATTGAAAAAAATCTGCAAATTCTTTAAGTTCCCACGTGCTCAATGTTTTATCCTTGCTTAGCCGATTGATCTAGTCAACAGAAGTGATTAAACTTCTTGAATTGCTCGTGGAATCCTGAGCAAAGGAAAAGAGAGATCACCCAGAAATCTGCTTTCCTCTCTCAAACCAGTGAAATCTTTTTGAAAATGTATTTGTATTTTCATGCCTTGCGTGCTCCTGAGAGTAGGAGACACAGGGTTAGGATTATTTTGGATCACACTTCTCCCACAGAAAATTTCAGTCTGCAGTTACTTATCCTTTTGGCTCAAACATGAAAAGATTCAGTTAGGTGAAGTGCCGGAGGGAATTTTAAGGCACAGTGGTACCTCTGCAGGGGCCTGCAACTTTCAGAGGAAAGTGGGAAGAAATAAAGAAAATTCTTATCACGTTGGTTCATTATTGGAGAAATACAGCACAGGAACAGTCCCTTCAGCCTACTACATCAATTCTAGCCATCAGACGGCTATTTTTACACTAATCCTACCCTAACCTATTTTATTGTCTGTACATTCCCATCAACTCTCTCCTAGATTCTATCACTGTTCTACACCTTGAGGATAATCAATAGTGACTGATTAATCTACTCAGCTACTTGCCTGAGGGATATGTGACAAAACCAGGACACCCAAGGGAAACCTACACGGTCACAGGAAGACATGCAAACTCCATATGATGCTGAGATACATCATCAGTGATGTAATTGGGGTTACTGGGTGTTTTGGGTCTTTCAACATCAAACACTGGCAGGTGATCCAGCCAGGGTTGATCAGGCTCTGGCTTGTGTCTCAGCAGCATTGATCCACGGATCACATCTCTTGATCTGTAGCCATCTGGAGGCTCACTCAGCAGCCTCTGTGACATCCTGATTGCTCTTTTCTTTACAACCCCAGTAACACTTAGGAGAGAGTAGCTTCTGCACAGTGAGCAGCCAGCAAAATGTCTACACCCCACCTCTATAGGCTCACATCGTGCCCTCCACCCCTGTCTCTTGCAGTGCTCTACCAGATCCTGGTATTCGGCTTTCTTACTTTCAAACATCTCCTAAATCTGGTCTTAGCAAGGAATTGTCAGTTCTACCATGACCACTTGCTTTGAGGTTTCTGACAGAAGGACCATGTCAGGCCCCAGGGATGATGATGCAATGAAGGCAAGGTACTTTAATTGCTTGCCAAGATCAACTTTCAGTTGCCAGTCAGATGCCATGATGAGCAAGCCTGTTTGGTGACCCAGACTGAGACTGATGTTGGACTCCAGCTTTGACGAGCCTATGGGCTTTCTGGGTTGGCACACTGGCAACACCTGAAATCAGGATTAAACTTGGGTCAGTGGAACTATGAGGCAGCAGCTCTACAGTGTTGCAATGTGGTCTGCAAGTATGAGGCTGGATGGACTCAAAGGAGGCATCGAGACCAGAAATCACAAACAGCGAGTGTGACTAAAACTGATAACTGGAAAATACAGAATTTACACAGCAAACCTTCAGGAGAGAAAAAGCATCAGGAGAACCCATGAGTACTTCACTCTTTTGACACAATGTTTTATACTTCTTCAACAGAAAGATAACAATAACCAAAGTTTCAAATGCTATAATTGCATACTTTAATATCTGGCATATATTCAGGTAAATTTACAGAATTGCATGTTTGCAATGGTAGCACATCCCAACTAGCAGAATCTCTGAATTTTCAATACTGGTGTTCCAAAAGACAAACACCCCAAATGTAGCCCTTTTGTTACAGTACTGAAGGCATCGATACATCATTCACAATGTGTGAATGGTAGAACCATTCATCTATTGTCTTCCTCCGTGCAGTTTCAATGGGACAGAATCAGAATAATTGGTTTCATTGGAAGTTAGGTTGTGTAAAAGTTTTATTTGCTGAAGACTGGTTCTCACTTTTGTTAAAATGAGAACCAGTCTTTTTAGGCCCTTTATCTAAGGAAGGATATGCTGATATTAGAGAGGGTTCAAATACGGTTTACATAAATAATTCTGGGATTGATAGGCTTATCATATGAGGAGGGGAATTAAGGGTTATGGGGAAAAGGCAGATAGGTGGGGATGTGTCCATGGACAGATCAGCTATGATCTTATTGAACGGCAGGGCAGGCTCGACGGGCCAGATGGCCTACTCCTGCTCCTATTTTTTATGTTCTTATCTTTAATGGATCTTGACCTGTAATCATTGGAATTTAGAAGAATGAGTGGGGGGGGGGGGTGGATCCCACTGAAACCTATTGAATGTTGAAATGCCTCCATAGTGTGGATGTGGAGAGGACGTTTCTTATGGTGGGGGAGTGTAAAACCAGAGGGTACAGCCTCAGAATAGAGATATGTCCATTTAGAACAGAGATGAGGAGGAATTTCTTTAGCCAGAGAGTGGTGAGTCTGTGGAATTCGTTGCCACAGATGGCTGTGGAGGCTAAGTCATTGGGTATATTTAAGGTCGAGGTTGATTGATTTTTGATTAGTCAGGTCATGAAGGGATACGGGGAGAAGGTAGGAGATTGGAGTTGAGAGGGACAGTGGATCAGTGGAGTAGACTTGATGTGCCAAACAGCCTAATTCTGCTCCTACATCTGATGGTCTTAATTCATAATTACGCTACCCATAATTTCATAACCCCAGAATGATCTCTAACAGTGAGACCTCAACTATTTTCACCTTTAAAGTTTCCTTCACACAAAGGAAGCGGGAATGATATTGGAGCCAGCAGTTACATGGCAGAACACTGCTGGGCATCCAATGGAATACTTTTGAATTATAAAGAGAGCCCAGGAAGAGGTGTGAGCTAAACACTTGTTTTCTGATCTGCTCCAATATTCTTCACAGTGTTTTTGTATGACTTCCTGACCATTAAATCCTATGTGATTATATACGGCTTGCCTGCAACCTGAGTACTGGTGTTGCCAAGCTGATCTGCATATTGGCATGATTTAAATTGGATTAAGCTCAATTTGAGAGAGTCAGGAAGTTTTATGATTCTTAGAAAATAAAGTTATAATTTGTTTAAGAGGCAAAGGAAGCTAGGGCTTACAAGTATACTAAAATCATGAAATGTATCACCAAATGAAAAAAACATAACATATGATAACCAAGTGCATGGTTTCATCTCTGTAGCAACAGATGTGAGACACAGAGGTTTTGCCAAATCATATGAAGCCTTAGAGCTTAGAAAGTCAACAGGGTGTCCTGCATGGTGTCATCTTTAAAAAATAAAAAATAAAAAGATTCAGAAGGATAATACTAGAAAGACGTAACTATAATTCTTGAAAATAAAAACAAAAAGCAAGGCCAGAGAATGAACTAAAGGAGCTCTTAAAATGTTGAAAAGGTTTGATAAGATAAACATAGTGAGAATGTTATGTTGCGTGGAAACTACAATTAGGGCCCCTATATAGAATTTAGTCATTAATTAATCTAGTAGCTACTTTAGGAAAAGCTTCTATACCCAAAGGACATTGAGACTGAGGATAATGAGACCACATGGAGTAATCAAGGGAAATAACACACAGACACACACGGAATGCTGGGGGAACTCGGCAGGTCAAGGCAGCATCAATGGAAATGAATAAACAGTTGACATTTTGGGCCATGACCCTTCTTTGGGACAGACAGATAACACTGATACATTCAAGGAAAAGTTAGATAATGAAATGAGAGAGTTACACAAAAAGATGTGATGTAGTGGAGAGGGTTTGGTGAGGGTAGTGAGGGGAAGGAATCCTATGCTATGGCATAGATTTATGTGCCTGAACATTGTTATTGCATGAGAAATGGTAACCATGGATCAGAAATATCAACTCTCACACAATGTTTCACATTAATTTCCAGAAAACATTTGTTAGCAATGTTAGATAAGAGGTTAACCAAAGCTCTCCAAACACCTGACTTCTACATACATCCAAGAGCGAAGATGAAGACTTGCTTTGGCCACCACCTCAGACACCCTCACCACTGCAGGGGAATGACAGTCTTGATTTTGTGCCAACTTATTGTAGTTGGGCTAGTGCATACTCTACAGTATACCATTCCAATTGCCCACCTTCCTCAGCTGCTGTGGAAAAGTGTTTATATATTTTTTAAAATCAAATCAAGTTTAATAATCATTCAAACCATACATAGATACAATGGAATAAGACAGTGTTCTTTCTGGGGCCAAGTTGCAACACATTCAAAATAGTGAGTATCATAATTCAAAATATCGAGCAAAGAAACATTCATTCAAAAAACATATATAGTCCAAGACCCTGAGCAACAATGCCCAGCAATTGATGGTACAACCTCCCAGCAGTATACAGATGCATGCAATCCAGCCTGTCATTCCACTGCTCGAACATGGGAGGGCAGCACTAAAGGGATAGGACAAGCCCCAGCCAAGCTCAACCACACTGTAGCACTCTCACCTGGTCTGCAGCAGCATGCAAGCCTGAGGCTTGAGGCCTAGTCCTTGCTACAACTGAGGCTGCACAGATCCCATGTCGACTGTCCCTCCTCCAGACAAGGGTAACAGCTCTGTGTCAGCTTACATTATCACTGTCCAACAGAGTCTTGCGATCGGAAGTGAAATCTCCCGCAGTTATACTATACTAACTCTGATGCTTCCGAGTAGCGGCAGCAACATGGTCTGCAGCCAGATCGGGTCCTCCAGACTCAAACCTATCCCTCCGACATCCCAGCAAGCTCCTCTGATATCCCATGGGCTCCTTCAATATCCCAACAGACTCCTCCAATATTCTAATGGGCTCCTCCAATATCCCAACCAATGTTCCTTTTCCCTGTTTAAATAAAACTAAATGGCAAAGTATCTATACCTAGGTATCAGTTTGCAGCAAGACGTCTTGGTGCAACTTTATTCAGCAAACCATCATTGACTGTGCAAGACAACACACACAAAATGCTGGTGGAACACAGCAGGCCAGACAGCATCTATAGGGAGAAGCACTGTCGACGTTTCGGGCTGAGACCCTTCGTCAGGACTAACCGAAAGGAAAGATAGTAAGAGATTTGAAAGTAGTAGGAGGAGGGGGAATGTGAAATGATAGGAGAAGACCAGAGGGGGTGGGATGAAGCTAAGAGCTGGAAAGGTGATTGGCGAAAGTGATACAGAGCTGGAGAAGGGAAAGGATCATGGGACGGGAGGCCTCAGGAGAAAGAAAGGGGGGGGGAAACACCAGAGGGAGATGGAGAACAGGCAAACAACTAAATATGTCAAGGATGGGGTAAGAAGGGGAGGAGGGGCATTAATGGAAGTTAGAGAAGTCAATGTTCATGCCATCAGGTTGGAGGCTACCCAGCCGGTATATAAGGTGTTGTTCCTCCAACCTGAGTTTGGATTCATTTTGACAATAGAGGAGGCCATGGATAGACATATCAGAATGGGAATGGGATGTGGAATTAAAATGTGTGGCCACTGGGAGATCCTGCTTTTTCTGGCGGACCGAGCATAGGTGTTCAGTGAAACGGTCTCCCAGTCTGCGTCGGGTCTCACCAATATATAAAGGGCCACACCGGGAGGACCGGACGCAGTATATCACACTGGCCGACTCACAGGTGAAGTGTCGCCTCACCTGGAAGGACTGTCTGGGGCCCTGAATGGTGGTGAGGGTGGAAGTGTAAGGGCAGGTGTAGCACTTTTCCGTTTACAAGGATAAGTGCCAGGAGGGAGATCGGTGGGAAGGGATGGGGGGAACGAGTGGACAAGGGAGTCGTGTAGGGAGTGATCCCTGCGGAAAGCAGGGGGCGGGAGGGAAAGATGTGCTTGGTAGTGGGATCCGGAGGTGATGGAAGTTACGGAGGCTGGTGGGGTGGTAGGTGAGGACAAGGGGAACCCTATCCTGAGTGGGGTGGTGGGCAGATGGGGTGAGAGCTGATGTGCAGGAAATGGGAGAGATGCGTTTGAGAGCAGAGTTGATGGTGGACGAAGGGAAGCCCCTTTGTTTAAAAAAGGAAGACATCTCCTTCGTCCTGGAAAGAAAAGCCTCATCCTGAGAGCAGATGCGGCGGAGACGGAGGAATTGCGAGAAGGGGATGGCCTTTTTGCAAGAGACAGGGTGGGAAGAGGAATAGTCCAGGTAGCTGTGGGAGTCCGTAGGCTTATAGTAGACATCAGTAGATAAGCTGTCTCCAGAGATAGAGACAGAAAGATCAGGAAAAGGGAGTGTGGTGTCAGAAATGGACCAGGTAAATTTGAGGGCAGGGTGAAAGTTGGAGGCAAAGTTAATGAAGTCAATGAGCTCAGCATGCATGCAGGAAGCAGTGCCAATGCAGTCGTCGATGTAGCGAAGGAAAAGTGGGGGATGGATACCAGTATAGGCTTGGAACATGGACTGTTCCACAAAGCCAACAAAAAGGCAGGCATAGCTGGGACCCATATGGGTGCCCATGGATACACCTTTGGTTTGGAGGAAATGGGAAGAGCCAAAGGAGAAATTATTAAGCGTAAGGACTAATTCTGCTAGACAGAGGAGAGTGGTGGTAGAGGGGAATTGGTTAGGTCTGGAATCAAAAAGAAGCGGAGAGCTTTGAGACCTTGCTGGTGGGGGATGGAGGTATATCGGGACTGGACGTCCATGGTGAAAATAAGATGGTGGGGCCAGCGAACTTAAAATCATTGAAAACATTCAAAGCATGAGAAGTGTCACGAATATAGGTGGGAAGGGATTGAACAGGGGGGGATAAGACAGTGTCAAGGTATGCAGAAATGAGTTCAGTGGGGCAGGAGCAAGCTGAGACAATAGGTCTACCTGGACAGGCAGGTTTGTGGATCTTGGGTAGGAGGTAGAAATGGGAAGTGTGGGGTGTGGGAACTATGAGGTTGGGAGCAGTGGATGGGAGATCCCCAGAGCTGATAAGGTTGGTGATGGTGTGGGAGGCAATGGCCTGGTGCTCCTTAGTGGGGTCATGATTCAGGGGTAAATAAGAGGAGGTATCAGCGAGTTGTCACTGTGCCTCGGCCAGGTAGAGGTCAGTACACCAGACAACAAAAGTGCCCCCCTTATCACTGGGTTTTATAGTGAGGTTGGGATTGGTACGGAGGAAGTGGAGAGCAGAGTGTGCGAAGGAAGCTACTAGTTAGAATTACTAGTGAGGGCTCCGGTCCCATCCCTAATTGGAGCAATAGCTAAGAGGCATTTTTCTTTCTAGCTAAATAAGCCAAATACCTACCTGGTTTTTTACCATGTTCAAACAATCATTGTTTAGCAAATGTCAATTTTCTTTGGCTGCTTGTGTAAGTAAAGAGTTTAGTGTACAGCGTAAGGCTGTGATATTCTGTAACCTGGCTGCAGGAGGCTTATTAATATAATCCTTTTCAGTTGCCACAAGCCTTGCTTCCACTAGGCGCTGTTGTTCCGCAGCTTGTCGCTTCTTACTAGCAGAGTAAGAGATAATTAATCCCCTTGCATAGACCTTAGTAGTTTCCCAGAGCATCAATGGATGACTAGCTTGAAATTAATAGATAGGAAAGTTTTGAATTCAGAAGTAAAGTAGTCTATAAATTTATTTTAGAATCAAAGGATTCAGCCTCCAATGTCTAGATCATGCCGAATTATCTTTGGGCTTAATATTTAAATATACTGCTGCAGAAATAGCAATATTTCCAATTGTGCAGGATACAACTAAATCTGAAAGCGTTTTGGAGGTTCTTTTTCAATTTTTAAAAAATATTAACATTATCATTGAGCAAAAGAGCATGATTGAAACATGATTGAAAAACAGTTGATGTGAGGATATAAAAACAGGCAAAAACAGAAGCTCACTTTGTGAGGAGGTAGAATTAAACATTGATTTTATGTTAAAAAGGCTTATTTTAGAACGACAATGGACAGAGTCGATTACCACATAAATGTGATATTAGTAACAGCACCACAAGCTGCTCATAAATTTCATCCAGGTTATGTAAATAAGGTACTTGAAGTGCAGAAAATTGCTGAGAGAGGACACTTCTAAGGATTAGCTAACAAGTATTATGTTATTGCACACTAACCTTGAGACCTGTCCTTTTTGAACTACGGAAACTTCTGCAACTCCCTATGTTCCATTCAAGTGATTTGTATGAAGGTGCTTAAGAACTTGGTACCTGTAAAGGTTTTGATGGGTTGTGTATCATGGAGAGTTTTGCCACCTAAGTTTTTGAATATGTAGACTGCAGCAACTAATTCTGCATTTAAGAGGGATGAATATGAGAGCAGAGCTCTGAGAGGTGAAGAGCTGTCGAGCTGTGTTCCTTGCCTTGGAATCATCTTTAGATCCAGAGTCTGCTTTGTAGAGCTGGATGTAATCTTCTCGTGCTGTTCTTTCCAAAAGGTTCATGGAGGAGCACTGTGATAGCCTTAAGGAAGAGAATAGCTCAGTACCATCCTTGCACACAGATATATTGAGGATCTGCAGACCCTTCTATGTCCGTCTGTATGACAGAAGGACCACAGTCAGCCCAGGAACAAGAGAGTCTGGATCAGCCACCGTCCCTGGAGGAGTTGACTGGTTCCATCCATTCCCTTGGCATGAATCATCTCCCAGAAGCAATAGCTTACCGACAGAGTTGTACTTGATTCTGTGAGATGTGATGGGGCCAGACCTGCAGGAAGTGCTTAGCACTGTAACATTGGCCGTACCACAGCAGACACGATGAGCAAGAGCATCATTATAGTCATCAACAAGCAGAAGGGGAAGAGGGAGCACATGAGGAATTGGAGACCCATTTCAGTTTTGGATGTAGACTGTAAGGTCCTATTTAAAGCCATAGCCAACCGGGTCAAGTCTTCTATGAGACAGGTGATCTGTGCAGACTAAGCCTCTGCTATACCTAGCAGAAGCCTTTGACAGGATATCACACATATACATGACGCACGTGGTGTCCAAAATGGGTCTAGGTGAGGGAATCAGAAATTGGATCTAACTGCTCTACACAAGTATCCATAGTGCAATTCAAATCAATGGGTTAGAGACAAAGTTTTCTCACCAAGCCTGGAGTCAGACAGGGCTGTTTACTCTCCTCTCTCTCGTTTACATGTTGCATGGAACCCTTTGCTGAATCCATCAGGAGTAGTGAGAACATGGGGGGGGGGGTGATATTATCAGGCACTGGAGGCACCCAGGTCAATCCTCTCTGTAATGAACAATGTCACTCTCTTCTGCATGGATCAATGGTCAGTTCATACCTGCAGCTAGTTTATATTGATATCAGGGGCCTGAGTTAACCATTGCAAGAGTCTTCAGCAACAGTCCTGGCCGATGCCATGACCCCTTCACCATCAGGTCTGAGTACCTGAAGTTGCTAGGGATATGGTTCTGAGATGCTGAGCTGTGTAAAAAAAAAACTTAGCTGGAGTGGATTGGGAAGGTCAAAGAAAAATTAGGTCTGTGGAAATGGAATTCGCTGTCAGTATCTGGGAAGAACTTGGTTATCAGTTGAATGTATTTTCAGGGCTGCTGTAGCCTGTTCCCCACTCCTCTCCTCTTCATCATCCAGTTCATCAGCAGGTCTGAGATTGAGCAAGTCCCAAGGATCATGATGTACAAGACCCAAAGGAAGGGAGCAAAATTGTGCCCAATGTTGCCCTCATCCTGATGACCACCTTCATGTGTGGCTTTTGTATTGATCCAAAGTACTTGGGCACCAAGTGTCACTATGTGACAAGGTTCTTCCTGTCCCTGGTTTTGTGGAGAACAGGCCTGCCCTTATTGCTTCACAACACCCCAGTCAGTTGGATATTTCCAGACTACCTGTCCTTTGTGGAAGAATTGTTCCAAGTAAATACCTTTGACCACAAGTCCATCTGGCAGTGGTCAGCATGGAATGCCCTGCAGGCACTGCGAAACAGGGGCTCTATGGATAGTGTAAGTGGTTCCCAGAGCAACTATCCAAATCTACTGACAGAATGGCTCATCACTAGAATTCACCAAGATCTCACCTGGCTGGCCTTAGTGAGAGAGGCCTTACAGTCAAATCCTTCCTGTAGAGATGACACATCTTCCTCAATGCACACTGCCCTTGTAAAGGCTGTGGCAGGGCAGAGGCAGTCCCCATCTCTTTGCAGACTGTGGATTTGTTAGGAGGTGTAGAGACAAGGGTCTAGATCCCAGTTCATTTCCAGCTTCATAACGGAGGAGGCACTTTGATCTGCCTGAAACCTGTGGGTCTTCCAGCACAGCAAGATGTCCAAAAGGGAATGATGCCTACTGGCACATTCCTGACTGTAAGAGTTATTGCTGAGGAATGAAGCAAACCTTGGTGCAGCCAATGCAAATGTTCAGGGGGAAGGACCACAATCCAGTCGCCTTCCAATACTGCACATGGTGGGTCCAATTTGGATGAGGAAGCCACTTAAACAATGAAAGGGTGTATTACCAAAAGGGGACACATACAGTAAGTGGTCATGGTGCTAAGGTTTTAAAAAATAACTGTAGTGTTCTCGCACAGGTGTAAAAGAACTCTGAACTAAACACCGAGGTAAACCGTAGTCAATGAAGAAAGGATCGCAGTAAGATTAACCGTTTACTGTTCACTCTTCCACATTAACGTATGGTGAAAACTGTTGATAAAATACAAAATATATACAGTATTTGTTTCCTTCTTGATATCACAGTTACATCATAAATACTTGTAAAAGTAAAACTACAATAACTATATTACATTAAAGTGCAACATACAGTCAGACTCTACCTACACCATCGACTGCTTTAAATACACTTCAACACAAACTATCCGCAACTCTTTAAATAACAAAAACATAAACCTTATCAACCGTCATTACTTTTAACAGAATCAACGTTAACATTTTAAATTCAACATATCGATTATCTCATGAACTTACGGCGTTGCTTCACTGATGTTTCTAGTGCGTAGAAAGAAAACTTTTCTCGCGCTGATCCTGCCCATGTGAGCCCCCTCCTTCCCGTTTCTCCAAACCGGTATTTTCCCACAAGACGCGGCGAAACCGGGTGTGACGTCATCGCATGCCGCGATATATCACAGACAACGAATTTACTTTAAACAATCTTAACTTTAACTAGAAAACGATAACAAATGAATTACTAAAGCGAAAATATAATAAACTAAACAAATGCCATAAAGGCAACACAATAACATTACTAGTGTTAACACTACATGTAATGACTATGAATGTAAACCTTTTGCACTAATTTTTTTGTTTATTTTTATTGTGGAAAAAGTCTATTTTTGAAGTATATATAATGTGAATTAAATGCCTCTGATTTCCTATTAAGATATTTAATTATTTTAAACTTTTGAATGGATAAAGCTCAGTGCCGGCAGCATATTTTACAATGTTCACCATGGATCTTGCTTTAAGAATGTTGCTTTCAAAATGTGCAAAGGCAACTGACCGATCACATTTGTTTTTAGAAACATAATACTGGAAAACAAAGATATTGCTTCCTGAATACTTTTGGGTGTATCTTATGGATTTTATGCTGCTGATCATGAAAATCACTATGAAATATCCCTATCACGTATTACTTCTTCAAAAACTTCCCTACATTTGTTATTTCATTTCATAATTCTAGTCAATTAAAATATTATCCACAACGCAAGCTAAGAAGTCTTCTATCTTGTCCAAGCATGCCTGGGCTTGCTTAAGCAGGGCAGATGTTGAATGGCAGAGCAGGTTTTAAAAAGGCTATAAAAGCATCACACACATACTGTTCTATGCATTGCTTTTACATGTATATCAGTTTGCAATCATGTTGATGTGCATGCTCTACACACATAGCAGATTGTGTGTACTCATTATAATCAAATTATTGTATTTTCAGGAGTTTAACAGCTGCAATTAAATGCATTATAGTTAATATAGGTTTATTTCTGTTATATTTATGGAGCGTATACACTTAATCTCAAAGATGGAGCATGACTCCTTTTATTAAGAAAGTCTATGAGCTCTACTTTTGGTGTGATATTGATGACAAGGAGATAGCCTGGGCTCCTCACATTTGTTGTGCAACATGCATGATCAATTTTAGAACTTCGTTCAGAGGTACTTGGAAGTCAATGCTATTCACCGTCCCAATGATATGGCAAGATCAGAAGGGTCATGGACTACTAGTTCTATCTGACCAGTGTGTCTGGTTTTGCTGCTAAAATCAGGGATCTATTGACTATCCCAATCTCCCTTCAGCTATGAGTCCTGTGCCACATGATGATAGTCTTCCAGTGCTGAAGTCACCAGAGACATGGAGTCCAGAGGAGATAGACAAAGAAGCCATAATACATGAGCCAGGAATGGAAAATGACACTGATACTGATACAGATTTTGAACGCTTTATGTTAAGTGAGCCTCATCTGCTAGCTCAATCACACAAAATGCTTAGATTCCCAGCAACTGCAGATTTTCTCTTGTTTGCGACCTGATCAGAGACTTTGTTTGTCAAAGGTATTACTATGTTCAAGACTGCAAAGATGGAATCTGCTGTTACCAGGCACAAAAATTTACATAATGGATTTCGATATTTGAGACCACTGTTTCCCAATATAACCGATGCCAGGATCGAGGATGGCATTTTTGTTGGTCCACAAATCAAGCAGGTCATCAATAACAGGCAGTTAGAAGAACTTCTAGTGGGACCGGAGAAAATTGAAAGGGAGGCATTCAAGGATGTTAAAAATTTTCTTGACAACTACAGAGCACCAAACTACACGCAGCTGGTTGACAACATGCCTCAAGCACACAAAACCATGGAGCGCAACGTGTCACCTCAGATTCATTTGCTGCGTTCCCATCTATATTTCTTCCCTACTAATCTCAGAGCTGTCAGTGACAAGCATGGTGAAAGATTTTACCAAGATTTTGCGGTCATGGAAAAATAGTATCAGGGCAACTGGAATCCATCAATGCTGCCTGATTATTATTGGACAGTTAAGCGAGAAGCCTCAGCCATGAAGTACAGATGAATATCATCAACAAAACATTTTTAGCTTAGTTAAAATATGGCAAAGCGTCAGCACAGTTATGCAATTAAAAGCATTATATTCAATATAGGTTAATTTCTTGTTTCTTTTTACATGGTACCAGTAGGCTGAAATTATAATTGTGCTCAGCTTCAAGCAGTCTATCATAACCACAAAAAATTCTGAAGAAACAATACCTTTGAAAACATTGGCTGTCCAGTGTAATTGAAAATGTCAGTCAGTAATGTAACTAGGCTACTGTACCTGGGGGGGATAAAGCCCAGGCTGGTAAAACGTTAGAGGATATGAATGATTGAATGTGCAGGTATCATTTAACATCATTACTAACTTTGTTGCAATTTATTATTGAAACCAAGAGTTGATACATTTGCCTCAAACTATTTTTAATTAAAACTGATAACAGCTCATTTTATCATATAATTTTAATGGGAAAAGAGCCCAAAAATCTGAACCAAAAATAAATCTGCTTATTCTGTTGATACTGTTAACTAAGAGTTAAATATTGGTTATGAATGAGTGAAATATTTTTTTTCATTCATTTGAAAGAGAGGATAGACTTCTGATTATTTGTCTCATTTGAAAGATGCCACCTCCAAATGTGTAACATTCTCTACTACACTAGGGCATTAGCCTAGAATTTTGTGCACTTGTTTCAGGAATTGGACTTGAACCCATAGCTCAAACCTTAGGTATGAGACTGAGCTGGAGCCACGGCTGAGAACCATTTGAAATATGTGTGCGCAGCATTTGAGGTTTATGTCTCTAAAATACTGCAGTGAATTGATGTTTTGCATTGTCATTTCAGAAACACATGTCTCGATTCTATCTTGAGAATGTTCTGGTAAAATTCTTACTGTATCTGTATCCCCCCATCTCCAATTATTTTTAGCTGGGCAGGTCATGTATGTGTATCCACAGTGCAATTCCACTGATTGGAGAAATAAATCAAATTAAGAAACATAGTTGTAGTTGTTGGAGGTCTATCCTCTCAACCCAGATCATCATTTGTCCTAGTACCAGCCATCTTTAGCCCGTCACCTTCTATCAATGATCTTCCTTGCACTACAGGGTCAGAAGTTAGGATGCTCACTAATTATTGCATATCAAAACATCAAAACTTACAGTGAAATGTGTCATTTGTGTTACAACCAACACAGTCCAAGGATGTGTTGGGCAGCCAGCAAATGTTGCCAAGCTCTGGTGCCAACATAGCATGCCCACAATTTAGTTACTTTAACCCGGCCATCAATGGAAAATGGAAGGAAACTGAAGCATCTGGAGGAAACCTGTGCATTCATAGGGCAGACATAAAACTCCTTTCAGACAGAGCAGGAACTGAAATCAGATTGTTAGCACTTTGAAACATTTGCTAACCACTAAACTACCTTATTGTATTGATAGTCATTACCTGCCACTGCTGCAATGGAAATACCGCCTACCACTTAACAGCCTGTGCTTTGAAGTTTTCCAGGACTTGCTCAGTGCAGGCATGGGCAGCATCGGTTGCTGAGGAGTTGAGAGTAGCATTAAACATTTTATAATCATCAGCAAATCTCCCCACTCCTGACCACATGGTAGAAGAAAGATTATTGCTGAAGCGGCTATGGATGGACACTGTCCTGAGGAACCTTTACAGCAACATCCAGAAGTGGGATGATTGACCTCCAACATCCACAACTATCTTTCTTTGAGCATGCTGTGATTCTTACCACTAGTGTTTTCTCCTTTATGTCCTTTTGACTAATTTTACCAGGCTCCTTGATGTCATATGTGATCAAATGCTGAGATGATATCAAGGCAGTTACTCTCACCTTACACTGGAATTCAGATCTCTGGTCAGCTTGCTTGGATAATTAGAGCACCTTGCTCTTTACAACATCGGTCCCATCCAAACCAACTGACTGCTTCATCCACTGTATCTCTGAGTTCCCTTTAGTTATCAGGACTTTTCTTGTCCTTTTCATTATTTAGTCATCTCAACTTCAGCACTTTTGTTGAGATACAGAATACTTCACTACTTTAGCCAGAAGTAAAATTTATTATCAAAGTACATATACGTCACCACATACAACCCTGAGATTCATTTTTCTGAAGGCATACTCAGTAAATTTATAGAATAATAACTATAACAAAATCAGAGTGCAGAAGTCAACAAACTGCACAAATACAAATATAAATAAATAGCCATAAATGAGAACAAGCGATAACAAGATAAAGAGTCATTCAAGAGAGATCATTGGTTATGGGAACATCTCAATGGATGAGCAAGTGAGTGTAGTTATCCCCTTTGTTCAAAAGCCTGATGGTTGAGGGGAAGTAACTGTTCTTGAAACTGATGGTGCAATTCCTAAGACTCTTGAAACTTCTACCTGATGGCAGCAGTGAGAAAGCAGCGTGCCTGGATGGTGGGGATCTCCAATGAGGAATGCTGATTTCCTACGACAGAGTTTCATGTAGATGTACTCAGCAGTTGGGAAGGCTTTACCTGTGATGTACCTGGGACAAATCCACTCTTTTGTGGGATTTTCCATTTAAAGGTATTGATGTTTCCATACATGGCGGTTATGCATCCAGTCAATACACTCTCCACTATACATCTATAGAAGCTTGGTAAAGTTTTAGATGTTATGCCAGATCTTCTGCAGACTCCTTAGAGGTGCTACTTAATACTTAAAGAACAGCAAGCTGCCTTCAATTAGTGCCAAAAATGGACCATACATCCTACCTCAAGAAAGGTGTCTGTAACCAACTGATGTGACATTTCCACACCCACTTTCTACAATAAATTCCAGAATGAATCTGTAGATCATCACCCTGGACTCAAATGAGAGATCAGACTAAAGTTTTGGCCAAGCTTAATTAGCTTTATATCGACAAAGGACACATGGATTGCATCTGCTCTGGATATGGATTTTGGATGGAAGGGCAATAGTCAATGAATGTTTGCTTATGGCACCTCTTTTGACCTATGATGCAATTTACCATAGATTTTTGAATCTTCAGTCTTATACATGGTTAAGTGTGAATCATTTCCAAACATCATCTTTGTAGTTATCTCTTACTTGGTCAGGCAGCATCTATGGAAAGGAATTAACAGTCAACATTTCAGGCCAAGAACCTTCATCAGCACTGGAAGTGAAGGGGTAAGAATCAAGAAATAGAGGCAAGGATGTGTTAGGAGTACAAGCTGACAAAGATAAATCAGATGAAGGGGTGGGTGGGTAGGTGGAGGAGTGGGATTGAAATGAGAAACTGGGAGGTGATAATTGGAAGAGGTAAAAGGGCTGAAGAAGAAGGAATCTAATTGGAGGGGAGAGTGGGCCAAAGGAGAAAGGGAAGGAGGACAGGCACCAAGAAAGGTGATGGAGGAAAAGTGAAGAGGTAAGAGGGGAGCTTGAATGGAGAATAGGGAGGGGTGTGATGAAATTGCCAGAAATTAGAGATATCTATGTTCATGCCATCAGGTTGGAGGCTACCCAGAAGGAATATAAGATGTTACTTCTCCACCCTGAGGGTGGCCTCAATGGGGCAGTAGAAGAGGCCCTGGACTGACATGTCAGAATGGGAAATAGGCTTAACATACGTAGCCACCAGGAAACCCCACCTTTTATGGAAGGCTTAGTTAAGATGCTGAACAAAGCAGTCCTCCCAATCTATGTCGGGTCTCCTCCTCCTCCTCCTTCCCTTTCTCCCATGGTCCACTCTCCTCTCCTATCAGATTCCTTCTTCTTCAGCCCTTAACCTTTTCCACCTATCACCTCCCTGCTTCTTACTTCATTCCCTCTCTCTCACCCATCTACCTTCCCCCTCATCTGGTTTCACCTAATCTGCCAGCTTGAACTTCTTCTACTACCCACCTTCTATTTATGGCTTCTTCTACTTCTTTCCAGTCCTGATGAAGGGTCTCAACCTGAAAGGCAGACAGTTTGATCCTCTCCATAGATGCTGCTTGACCTGCTGAGTTTCTCCAGCATTTTGTGCTTGTTGCTCTAGATTTCCAGCATGTACAGAATCTCTTGTGTTTATCTGCTTGCTTGATTTCTTTAGAAATCGTGTGTGCTTTGAATAATTCTGGGCAAATCTTGAACTATTTCAGCATTAAGAGCAGATTAAGGATTTTGCTATCAAATATAATCACAAATTGCTTTCTTTTTCTACTTTGTACTTCATTGATCTGCAGTGCAATAGTTCCTTGGTGTCAAGAAATCAAATTTAATAAGCATGACAGTGAGATTGTTTGTGTGCTCACAGTAATGAAAATCTGTTATTATAAGGAATGCATTTACAATTTTGCTGTTTACAGCCACATAATGCATTACTAAATGTACACTATATCAGGTTAGCAAGTGCAGTGAAATTGATGTTCATGTTTATATTTTCAAAACGGCTCCAGCAAAGCTCCTCATAGAAGATGTATAAGTCACGCTTGGAGTAATGGTATTAGTGCAGGATTTTTTTTCAGTAGGAATAGGCTAGGTTGCAACATTTATTTGGGCAAATCTATTTTACGACTGACATTTGTAGTTAAAAAATCTGATTCCGTTCGTGATTTGAAGGATAACAGGTCTCAAAGGGAGCCAAAATGTTGTGTAGTTTTTATTTTAAACTGTTGACAGAACTAGCAGTAAATGAACATGCCTTTAGATGGAGATCCCTCACTCACACAACAGACTCAGAACACACACGTACATGAAACAGACAGGAATCAAGCTCGACTTTTGGTTCCAGCAGAGACGATGATTTACCATGGATTAGACAAAGGTTTATTGAAGCTGGGTTATCATTCAAAGTGTAAAAGTTTGATTTGAGAGCATTGGGGTTATATATTCAGATCTTCCATAAATGCCTTTCAGACCTTTGTTCAATAATTTTGTTTGATTTGAAATGATTGCAAATAAAATGTGTGGACTAAAGCAATTGCAATTCACTTACAATGAAATTACTGGAAAAAAGTCAGAGCAGAGAAATCTAAACTGCATTAAAAATTCCTTATGCAGGAAAAGAAAACTGAGTTCAATGATTTAAAAACAGTTGTTTTCATCCACAATAAATCCGGATGAAAATAATTTTGATTAATAATTATTGTTATTACTCCTTAAAGAAAATATTAGAGTCCTATTCATTGAAATATTGCTTTGTAAAGCCCAATTATTCTATATCTATTTTTCTAAAATAAAACAAAAGAATTGACAAGGCTTAGGTATTCACTTTTGTAAGCATTTTAGCTTCTTCTTGTTACATGCACCTGTTAGGGTGCATTCTCCAGATACCGTATGAGGTAGCCGTAGCCTTCAGCCAGGAGCAGATGTCATCAGGTGGTTCTCAACCTTCACAGAGTGTTTCAACCCTTAACCATGACACTCTCCAGTTGGTGGGCCGGCAGTGGTGGCCAAATCACTGCCTACCTGCTCCTGGCTTCCAGCTTCCCTCCTCTCACCTTCTCCAAATCCAACAAGAGGCTCGTTTTGCCTCTTCCCCTATCCTACGAGCTGCTTGCTTTTTTTGCTCCTTTCGTCCAGGTCCAGAGCTGACAACAACTGCCATGCTGATTTGGCTGGGAAACTTCGGCAGCTGATCTGGTACTTCAAGGCCTTTCTCTAGTGGGCCTCTTCCCATCCCTTTCCCATGGCACCGTCCGCTCAACCAAAATTATTTTCTGGTCTTCAGTTGACAACAATACAATGTCTGGGCGGAGGGTTGTGTGCACCACCTCCGGGAACTGCAGCCTCCTTCCCACATCGACCCTCATCTCCCAGGACCTGGCCGTTAGCAGCAGATTTGGCTTTGGTTGTTTGGTTACGAAGGGCCTAGCTCCCTCTTTGATGAGGGTGATGGCCTTCCTCAAATCTGTGCGAGCCGTTCTCTTGCATCTCTCTCGCTCTAGTGTGTCAGCAAGAGCCAGCGGCACCTTATCATGGCGCCACCTATACCGCCCTTGAATTAGAACTGTTTTACACCCGGACAGTACATGAGCCAGTGTCCCCTTCTGACCACAGAGCTTACAGTTGGGGTCCTCTCTCATCCCCCATGTGTACAGATGTAATGGTGAAGGAAGGGTGTCATACACCAATCGCAAGAGGAAGGAAATACAGAAGGACTCCAGTCTCTATAACTCTGCCCATGAGATCTCATGCTTGGGCAGATCCCATTTTGTCCAGGCACCCTGGGACACTTGTTCCACTGCTTTTGACATTTTCTTTTCTTCCTCACGAATGCATACTTCTGCCTGTACCATGTCTCGCCTGTTCCTTATGCTTGCGTTTCCCCACTGCTGGAAGTGAACTGAGCCGAGGCCTTGCCGCCTGACGCGGGGGTTGCCGATGATATCTCACAGCTTCAGAGAACATACTGCCTGCTCTACTGCTGCGTTGGCTGCCCACTTGTGCCCAGATCTGGTTGTAATGCCTGCTTGCTTTACCAGGTCATCACTGGAATCTCTCAAACTTAATAAGGATCTGCATTTTGCCACCTTGAATTCCTCCACAACAGATGATAGGGGAAGCTGCAGCTGCCCGGATCGCATATAGAGGCCCACTGAAGAGAAGTTTGGGGGAACACCTAACCATCTCCACAGGTGCTTGTTGGTTTTCCTCTCAATGCCCTCTACGGCGGTCATGGGGAACTCGTAAAGTGTGAAGAACCAGAGAAGCCTGGACAGAAGGCCGTATTGGTACAGCCAGGTATTGACTTTACCGGGAAGTCCAGATTTCTCGATCTTCTTCAGCCATTCGTCTGTCTGCTTCACAGCATTGGTGACATTGGCCCCATCTGCCAGTGACACACTAAACCACCTCCCCAAGCATTTTATCGGGTTATCTTCGATGGAAGGGATGACCTTACCCTGAGCTTGGAGGCTAAACTTGCTAGTTACTTTGCCCTTTCTGATCACCATACACCTAGGCTTCTTGGCCTTGAAGGACATCCTCACCCAAGTGGCTACATTGTCCAGGGTTTCCAATACCCATCTTGCTTGGACATGTGACACAGTTGTTGTAGTGATGTCATCCATGAATCCTCGTAGAGCCGGCTGGGCAATGCACGACCTTAGTGTCATACTGCGGGTTACGTCTTCTGCTGCTGATATTAGGAGGTTCACTCCCATAATAAATAGGGTGGGGGAGATGGTGCACCCTGTTGGAATCCCCTTCTGGAGGTCCTGCCAGCTAGTTGTGAAATAGGCTGATGTAAATCTGAGTTTGACTCTTCCTAGGTAGCTGGTGATCATGTCTCAAATAGCCACTGGGATGTAGTAGTGGTCAAGTCCTTCTAGGATGAGGTCATGTCGAATAGACCCGTAGGCGTTCGCAAGGTCTAACCAGACAACTGTTAGGTCGCCTTTTTTTCTGCTTGGCCTCACGGATCAAATGGCTAATCATTGAGGTGTGTTCCAGACACCCCGAATAGCGTGGAATGCCGCCTCTCTGGCTGGATGTGTTGATATAGTGGTTGTGTGTCATGTAAGAAGTCAGCCTTCTTGCAAGCACAGAAAAGAAAATCTTACATTCCACATCCAGGAGAGAAATTGTCCTGAACTGGGCAATTGTGGAAGAAAGCATCCCTCTGCCAATTTGCAACTTGATGGAATAGTACCTTTGACCCAGAACTTTCTCATGACCTTCCACAGCCTCTGAAGAAGTTTTGGGCATTTCTTATACACTTTATAAGGTATGTCGCTTGGGCCTGGGGCAGCTGATGCTTTAGCTTTCTGGATGATGTCCTGTGTCTACACACAGCCTGATTGGTTCCTAGTCCCTGATCCCTCCATGGGTCGCTGTGTGCCACCCGCAGGAACTCTGGCATCAAGCTGGATAGTATACCAGATTTTTGTTGGCCGAGAAGAGCCCTGGTGAAACTGAATGGATCTCTCACAAACTGCGCACGCCTTTTCCCTTTCTTCCTTCTTTGCTGTCGAAGATGTTCCACCCTCCGGAGTTTACACAGCTGTTCCCACAGCATGCTGGTTAAGTCCTTGATACCTTCTTTTTCAGCTGGTGAGCTGGTTTTAAACCTCTTGTTGGGCGTCTTTAATTCGCCTCTCAAGCAACGAACCTCCCTTTCCCTCCTATTTGGTTGCCACGGTAACTCGGGCTGACTTCTCTGCTCCATTGGGCCAAATCGTTCCTTCGCTAGATTGTACGCTATGGCTGTGAGTGAGTCGATCTTCCTGTGTACTGGACCTGCTAAGGCAACTTCCAGGATGCCGTCGAGATCATCATCGAACTGCATCCAGGAAACGTTGTCTGACCATCTAGACCATTTGATCCTGTCTTTCCTTAACGAATGTATTGGGGTAGCTGAGGGGGAACTCACTTGGTCTGTTGTTTGGTGCTGAGAGATCTTCAGCTCTGTGGGGTGCTTCCTGGCTGACATTCTCTTTCGTCTCACCGGATACCAAGTCCGTGCGCTGCACTTGGGTCACCATTGATCCACATCTAGACCTGCTTTGGTGTATCTTGAGCCCCCTGATGTTTTTGCAGACTTTCCTGCAATGACACCTTACCGAGAATTCCTCTCTGGTCAGTGTTGTTTGCTTTAGCTTCCTCGTAGTCATGTTTCCCGTCCTGGCCATTGCCAGTATGTCCGTCCCATTGAGTCTCTCATCCTCCCCCTCTCAGGAGATTCTGCGGGTATTGCTGTTCGTGTTCAATCATAGCTTGAGTGGTGCCCTCTTGTGAGTGCTGCCCACAAGGTTGCTAGCCTTTTGAGCCCATGCCAGTCTTTCCTGGAAGCCACTGGTGAAAACCAGGGATTACTTGTTGCATACACCTGTTAGGGTGCATTCTCCAGATACCTTATGAGGTAACCATAGCCTTCAGCCAGGAGCAGATGTCATCAGGTGGTTCCTAAACTTTACAGAGTGTTTCAACCCTTAACCACAACACTCTCCAGTTGGTGGGCCGGCACTGGTGGCCAAATCACTGTCCATCAGCTTCAGATGGAAAGCAACAGTGGATGTAGTGCATTGTTTGCAGGGGTGGCAAACTTATGGCATGTATCCCCTAGGTAGCACATGCAAAGTTTTATTGACATGCAGCATGCAATGCCAACTTGATTCTTTAAATCCCATCCAGAATAAAAAGATTAAAAAATGACATATTTACTTGGATATCTGCAGGCTTCAGTTCAGTATCTTTGAAATGCCTCCCAAACTCATTTTGTGGAATGACTGAAACAGCTGAGCCAGTGTCTAATTACATTTTAATTAATTTGACGTTCACTTCTAGTGTAAACCATATTGTTTCCTGCTTTCATACAGTAAATCTCAGAGGCATTCAGTCCTGTGTCACTCTCATTATCAGATTTTTCATCAAATACATGCAGATTACTGCTCCTTTTGAAACTGCAACTTGACTTTTTAGCTTTTTATCTTTTCTCTGTAGTCCACTAATTTTTGTCTGTGATGCACCATCAGTAACTCTCGGAGATGGGAGGTGAACGATAGGGTTTTATTAGCAGCAAAAGTGACTACGACATCTTGGAGACTGAGGGAGGAGCAGTGCCTCCATATATAGGGGTTTATACAGACCTTTATACAGGGGTCTGTGGGAGGAGCCACAGGAGCAGTCAGTGGGGGGAGGGGCCTGTCCAGACAGGTATATGTAGTTCACCACAGTCTGCTTGACATATTCTTTTTATGAGTCATTAAAGACAGAGACTAGAACAAATGTCTTCACTCAGAGGATCGAGAATCCTTCTGAATTCAGTACCCAACAGGGCAATGGAGACAGTCAGTGGGTAAATTGCAGTTAAAGATTTTTAGATACTGAGAGAATCAAAAGATTTGGCAGTCAGCTTTGGAAAGTTGGGTTGAGCAGCATAATAAAAATTAGCAGCATGGGTAATATGATAATCATTGTGGGCTTGAACCTATGTACAGATTAGGCTAACCAGATCAGCAGTAATAATGTGGAGGATGCAATTATGAAATAGCTAAGAGCTGACCTTAGAGATTAGTATGCTGAGAAACTAATGAGGGGCAAGCTAGGGTTTAGCCATGTTCATATAGAGTGACAGGGCACACACAAAGGGATGAATAGCCTGTTTCAGGTTCTTAAGTACTCCAAGATTCAATCAAGTTTCAATATAGTTTAAAATACTTCCCTATTTTCCCTCTAGAAATAAACAATATGGCAGCAAGCCATTTGAAGTAAGTACATCACAGATTCATTCACTGATATGTTATATCTAGTACATATGGATCGGCATAGAATGACATGAGAGGATTTTAGGGACCATCTGTCTTTTCCTGGCTTATTATTGAAGTACGATGTGAGGTTGAATTTAAAGATGATCACCTGCTTAGCAAGCTTCCTTTGGTAATCACATTTTCATCAGGGTCAAAGTTCAGAGTAAATATATTATCAAAGCACATTTATGTCACCGTATATAGTACTGTACAAAAGTCCTAGGCACATATAAATAGCTAGGGTTCCCAAGACCTTTGCAGAGTACTGTAGTAATTTTATGTATTGCATTGTACTGCTACCGCAAAAAAAAACAAATTTCATGGTGTGTGGCTGACAATAAACCTGATTCTGATATGGGTCTGTATTGTGAACTAAGAGTGGGAAGGAGAAGGCAGAGGGGAATCATGGTTGGGTAAATTGAAAGGAAGAGGGAAGCACCAGAGAAACATTCTGTAATGTTATTTGGAATCAAATGACCTTGCCTGGTATCTCAGGGCTGGGTGTACCTATACCCATCCCCCATCTCTGACAATCCTTCTCTTCTACTTGTCCCACAGCCTCATACGGTGCTCCACTTTCAACATTCCCAACATCCTTTGCTCCCGCCAAATTGCTCCACGTTGAAAAATACAGTACTGTACATTCCGGAGATTAATTTCCTTGTGGATATTCACAGTAAATACAAGAAACAGCCAAAGATAACAAACTGTGCAAATAGGAAAAATAATTAATAAATATACAAAAATAACAAGAACATGAGATGAAGGGTCCATGAAAGTGAGCCCAGTTCAGTGGGAACAGTTCAGTGATGTTACGAGTGAAGTTGAGTGCAGTTATCCCCTCTGGTTCAAGAGCATGATGGTCGAGGAGTAATAACTGTTCCAGAAGCTGCTAATGTGGGCCTTGAAGCTCCTGTACCTTCTCATTGGTGGCAACAGTGAGGAATTAATGATGGAGTCCTTGATGATCAATGCTGCTCTCCTGTGATAGTGGTCCGTGTAAATGTGCTCAGTGGTGGGGAGGATTTTACCCACGATGGACTGGGCTTTTTGTAGGCTTTTCCATTCAAGGCAGGCCATGATGCAATCAGTCAATATACTCTCCAACACACATATATAGAAGTTTATCAAAGTTTTAGATGACATGTTAAATCTTCACGAACTTCTAAGAAAGTAGAGATGCTGTCATGCTTTCCTCGTAATAACACTTACGTGCTGGACGCAGGACATCTGAGGAATTTATAGTTGTTGACCCACTCCACCTGTGATTCCCCGGATAAGGACTGGCTTGCGGACCTCCATTTTCCCCCTCTTGAAATCATTCCTTAGCCAGATTTTCAATCTGCTTTCTAAATACTGATTCAACACCACCTTAAATCGGCCAAAGACAGTTGTGCCGTCGGCAAACTTAAATATGGCATTGAAGCTGTGCTTAGCCTCACAGTCATAAGAATAAAACAAGTAGAGCAGGGGTTAAGTACACATCCTTGTGTTGCACCTGTGCTGATACAGATTGTGAAGGAGGTCTTGTTACCAACCCGAAATGACTGCGCTCTACAAGTGAGAAAATTGAAGATCCAGTTGCACAAGAAAATATTGAGGCCTTGGCCTTGGAGCTTATTGATTAGTTTTGAGGGGTTGATAGTATTGAATGTGGAGCTGTAGTCAATGAAGAACATCCTGATGTATGCATCTATGCTGTTCGGATGTTGTGGAGTTGAATGAAGAGCTAATGAAATGGCAACTGCTCTTGACCTGTTTGATGGTTAGCAAATTAGAACAGATCCAAGTTGCTTCTTAGGCAGGAGTTGATGTTTTATCAGCAACCTCTCAAAGCACTTCATCACAGTGGATGTCAGTGCTACTGGACGATAGTCATTGAGGCAGATTACCATGTTCTTCTTGGGCACCGGTACAACTGCTGAATCGAGAGGTTAAAGACATCGATGGACACTCCAGCCAGTTGATCAGCCATGTAGTCCATCTGAGCCAGATGCTTTCAATGGATTTACCCTCCTCTCATATTGGCCTCTGAGACAAAGCTCATCTGGGAGCGAAGCCTTATTGTCAACTATATCACTTGGTTTCTCTTTGTATGACATGATAGCATTCAAGCCCTGCCACAGATTCAAGATTCAGTGATTCAAGTTTGGTTCAAATTGCCACTTTACACATGGGATTGCTTTTTAAGGATCATATATGAATGTTTGGTCACCAGACCTGAATGCCATTTATCTAGCCCTCAGCAGATTGTGGATCTCATGGTTCATTCGGGGCTTCTGATTGGGGAAGACTCTGAATGATTTTGTTGGGCCATATTCATCTACAACTGTTTTTATAAAGTCCATGACAACAGTGGTGTATTCATTAGATTAACAGTTGAGTCCTTGAACACTACCCAGTCCTCCGACTTGAAGCTATCCTGTAGTGGCTCCTCTGCAACCACCTGTTTGTTACTCTAATCTCTGGAGTCTTGCTCTTTAACCTCTGCCTATATGTAGATAGGAAGAAGATAGCAAATGATCAAAATTCTCAAAATGCAGTCTAGGAATAGAATGATAGCCATCCTAATCATAGTATAACAGTAGTCAAGTATATCAGGACCCTTGCCCCTGCAGGTGATCTGAGGTCTCCGTCAGTCAGAGTTGACCATGGATATTGCATCCTGGCTGTCTAGATATGCAAGCCTGGGCAGTACGATATGAAGAGCAAGCTGTTGCCCATGTAGCAAGTTCCCCCCCTCCACAAATCTGATGAACCCAAAGCAGCAGCAGAGACCGATACAGTTTGGTACTGGCAGTGTCGCAGGAGTTGCCAGTCAACATTGAACTCAATGCAGAACAGACTTAAGCACTCCAGCTCCAGATTTTTCCCTCAGGGTTTACTCCCAAATCCTTCCTTCTCCATGAGTGGGTATAGCTGCAAGGCAGCAGAGGTTTGAGATCAGAGTTTTGCTTTTCCAAGATGAGCTGCCAACCACAGCTAATGAGCCCCATCTACGCAAAGTGACTGGTTTTAAAGCGCCAGTAACCCAACTTCACCCCTTCTCCTGGCTGTAGAGACAGTTTGGTGGGCTTAGTAGCTAAGCAATACATGAAGACCAGGAGCTGGTCTTGATTGTCAGAGGCTATATGAGGTGCACACCATTGGGAGCATGTAGTGGGAGCTTGTCCCCATTACCAGCCCTGGCTATAACAACCTTAAGGAACCACTGCAGATGATATGTTGATGATAACTGGGCAGAGATTTCTTCAAACAAGCCTAACTGAAGTCCTGACAATGATCTGACAGGTGTCAAAGTAGGCTGTATCTTGTTTGTTGATAGTAGCACTTAGTACCTCAAGTGCTTGCTTAACGTTGACCTTTGGATGTAAAATGTGGTCATGATCATGGAGGAGACGTCTTTTGATAAGTAGAACAATTGGCACTTAATCATTAGATGCTCTAGCTCAGGGAACAAGGCATCTGTGACTGAGTACCATTTAGAGTTTGCCCTGGCTGCCTGGAAACTGAGAGATGCTGTTCACTTGATCACCATTGACAGAGATGACCAGGCACCAGATTGCAACAGCAGATGTTTCCTGCTGAATGACAGTGATCTGTTGTGGTTAGGCTTGGAATAGCTGAGTCCATAAATGCACTGATGAGAAGATGCATCCTGGTAGGAAGAGGTGTCTTTGGAAACTAGGGGAATAGGCTTGTTGTGGATGGGCGTACCTTTACTTCTTACTGTGAGGCACCTGACCACCAGTGATGGAGTGCTGTCAGCAGTGTTACCACTGAGGTCTCCATTCAGAGAGTACATCAGTAGTGAAGTATTGGGGGAAAAAAAAGTATTCTTGCAACTCCTACCCCAACCCTTCGTTAGCTTGAGCGGACACTATGGATGTGGAAAAGTTCTTGAGCAGTCTGTTATTAGTTCTGAGGGTGCCCAGTCAGCTGTTCCTCCCTTAAAATAGCATGAAAAACAAGAAAACAGTGTGACATCTGAGCTTTGATTTGCATTGATAAAGGCGCAAATGTGCATTATGAAAATAATGAAGAATTAGATGTGCTCCTGATGCAGGGAAATTGTCAAGTGTGTGAAAGTAGATAGTTCACATTAGCATCTGGAAATGATTGCATGATTGGGTAAAATCAGGTTTTAGCACATTGCACCAAAATGTACAGTGGCACACAATCCAGTTACTAAGTCATTGATACCACGGCATCAATTGATGATATTTTAAAGAACAGATACCTGACCAAAATTAATTCAAGGAGGAGCTATATTATTTTGCTTTTTTGGTTTATCTCAATCTTGCGACCTTTGCTTGCTTAAACAAATAAAACTGTGCACAAGCAATTTTGATAGATTCCTTGTAGTCAGAGATAGATTTCCTAACAAAGAGCAGGAACACAGTTTGGTTAGGAATAAAAGGAGCTCCGTTTTCTTCCTTGATAATGGCATAATCCCTAGGAGACTACAAATGCTAACTCAATAGGACCTAAGGAGGAAAAATAATCAAGAATGACTAAAGTCACGCCATCTCTTAAAGCCAAAGTATCATTGTTGCTCATTTCACAGGGAAGCCTAGTAAGGCAAATCAAAAATCATTTCTGAAACTTTAAGAATCCTGTTTTTAGAAAGATAAATGTTTACTTGCACTCAGTGGCCATTTTATTAGGTACACCTGCTCATTAATGCAAATATCTAATCAAGCAATCATGTGGCAACAACTCAAAGCATAAAAGCATGATTAAGAGGTTCAGTTGTTGTTCACACCAAACATCAGAATGTGGAAGAAATGTGATCTGTGACTTTGACCTTGGAATGATTGACAGTGACAGAGAAGTTTAGTAACAACAACACTCAAATTTCTACCAATGTACTGTGGAGAGCATTCTGACTGGCTGCATTACCGCCTGCTGTAGCTGGGTGTTGAGGGGGGGGGGATTGCTACTGCACAAGATTAAAGTAAGTTGCAGAAACTTGTAAAATTAGTCATCTCCATCATGGGTACTAGCCTCTGTAGCATCCAAGACATCTTTAAGAAGCAGAGCCTTAGGAAGGTGACGTCCATCTTTAAAGACCCCCACCACCATGGACATGCCCTCTTCTCAATGTTACCATCAGGAAGGAGGTACAGAAGTCTGAAGGTACACACCCAGTGATTCAGGAACATCTTCTTCCACACTGCCATCTGATTCTAAATGGACATTGAACCCATGAACATTATCTCACTTTTTTTTTTATTTCTTTTTTTTTTTGCACTGCTTATTTTAACTTAACTCCTTAATAGACATATATACTTCAGTAGTTAAGTTAAATAAGATATATACTTACTGTAATTCAGTTTCTTTCTCTATATTTATTTATCATGTTTTCTATTATACTGCTGCCATAAAATTAACAAGTTTCATGATGTATGCCAGCGATATTATACCCGATTCTGATCTCAGAAATTGCTAATCTGCAGGAATTTTCCACACAACAGTCTCTGAAGCTTACAGAGAATTGTGCAAAAAAAGTATCCAGTGAGTGACATTCCCATGGGTGAAAATGCTTTGTTAGTGAGAGAGGTCAAAGGAGAATGGCTAGACTGGTTCAAGCTGACAGGAAGGTTGACAGTGAATCAAATAACCACATATTACAACAGTGGTGTGCGGAAGAGGATCTCTGATGTAGAGTACGTAAAATCTTGACGTGGATGGGCTACAGCAGTGGCAGATCATGAATATACGGCCTCTTCATTAGGTATAGGAGGTACTTAATAAAATGGCCACTGAGTGTATATATTTCTAAAACAAAAAGAAAATAATTTTTGAACTGTTTCAAAACAATAGGTTAAATCCCTGCTAATGGCTTGTTTTGAATCCTGATTATGACTGATTCCTGTCTTGAAAGTAGACATCTTAAGGTATTGTTTTGGAATATGCCATCTGAGAAAGGCCATTCATCTGCTAAGTTTTGGAAGCAAAATAATAAAATGGTGAAATGTCTAGTTGAGTGATCTTTTCCTTGTGATTGTACGTTGCCAAGACAAAGATTGAGGAAGTACAGCTCATGTGTTTTTTCACCAGAGATTTTAAATCATTGCATAATAGCATCTAACCAGAAATCTAAAAAGGTCATGCATTATATTAATACCATTCTCTTATATGTTACTATTCTCAGAATATTAGGCAAAGACCCTTTCTTATGCTTTTATTTTCCGTACAGGCAGCTACACATGTGGTGTCACACTAATAGTCCAACCTATCCCATAAAAAACGGGAACTGTGGAAAATTCTCCAATGACAGATGCAGCACGATCTCTGTTCATAGTCCAACCTATCCCATAAAAAACGGGAACTGTGGAAAATTCTCCAATGACAGATGCAGCACGATCTCTGTTCATAGTCCAACCTATCCCATAAAAAACGGGAACTGTGGAAAATTCTCCAATGACAGATGCAGCACGATCTCTGTTCATAGTCCAACCTATCCCATAAAAAACGGGAACTGTGGAAAATTCTCCAATGACAGATGCAGCACAATCTCTGTTCATAGTCCAACCTATCCCATAAAAAACGGGAACTGTGGAAAATTCTCCAATGACAGATGCAGCACGATCTCTGTTCATAGTCCAACCTATCCCATAAAAAACGGGAACTGTGGAAAATTCTCCAATGACAGATGCAGCACGATCTCTGTTCATAGTCCAACCTATCCCATAAAAAACGGGAACTGTGGAAAATTCTCCAATGACAGATGCAGCACAATCTCTGTTCATAGTCCAACCTATCCCATAAAAAACGGGAACTGTGGAAAATTCTCCAATGACAGATGCAGCACAATCTCTGTTCATAGTCCAACCTATCCCATAAAAAACGGGAACTGTGGAAAATTCTCCAGACAGATGCAGCACGATCTCTGTTCATAGTCCAACCTATCCCATAAAAAACGGGAACTGTGGAAAATTCTCCAATGACAGATGCAGCACGATCTCTGTTCATAGTCCAACCTATCCCATAAAAAACAGGAACTGTGGAAAATTCACAATCTCTGTTCAGGTGTGAGCCTTGCTTTGCCTGTTCCGATCTTTTTAGCCACATTTAATATTGCTGCTTTTGTGGTTGATTATCAGACCTTAGTGTGGAGGATAAGCATTTTAACTGGTAACATAATTTAGATTTTAATCTAGTTTTGCTCATTTTGAATGATGAGAAATCAATTTCATAATAAAACTCTACAGCTCTATCTTCAATATTAATCTGTGATGTAGCATAGTTAATGCTGGAAGGCATAATATTTGCTTACTTTTCAACAATTTACATAATTACACACATTCTCAGATACTTGAATGCCGACATAGAGCTGTAAGGTTTATATTTTTTCCTTTGGCTTTGGAGTCATAGTGTCATAAGGCCCAGAAACAGGCCCTTCTACCCACACTACTTGTGCTGAACATGAAGCGTCCATTAATAAATTACATTTGCAAAAAGAAGGCAAGTTGTACTGCACCTGTTAAAAATCTCTAGGCCATCTAATATGACTGAAACTATCAGCAGTCCGAGAAAGTCTCACTGAATATGCCAGTATTTACAAGACCTCCTGTACATTAATTGTATAGGCAGAAAGAAAGGTCAGATTAAGGCATCCATTTTTAACTGACTGTGTTTGGGTTAGTCTCTTTAATTTAGTTCTAAAGATTTGGAACTGTTTTGTTTTTGATAACTTTTTAATTGTTGACCTTTTTGTAGTTTCTTAACATTATTTTTTTCATTAGTGTCTTTGACAGTTTTCAGAGCTGGGGATGGTTTTGCCAGCTGTTTGCTTAAGCCATTTTATTGGTAAGGTTAATTCTGGGCTACTAACATGTCAGCAAAGCACTGGTATTATGCAGCTCTGACAGCAAGCAAGGCGTTAACATTGAGGACATATCAACATGTTCACACTGCCAGATTAGGATCAGATAAACAGGCAGCTAAAACGTACCTCAGCAACGAGTGCAGAGAAGAGCCATACCTGAGAAATTCCAGTCTGTTGTATTTATTAAACAGTCATGTTAGAGAAATGTCAGGAGGTCATTTAAGTCGGGAATTGCATAACACCTTTGTCTCCTAACAGACCCCAACGGCAGGCTTGAAGGCTATCCTTCATTGTAGCCTGGTTGCGGTTGAGTCAGGGTCGACTGTGGATATTACGTCCTAGCTGTCTACGTGACATGCAAACGAGGGCAGTACAATATGGAGGGCAATCTGTTGCCCATGCAGCAGGCTCCTCCTCTCCGTGCAGCTAATGAATCCAAAAGAATGGCAGAGACTGATACAGTTTGGAATCAGTGGTGTCACAGGAGTTGCCAGTCAGCACTGAACTCAGTGTAGGACAGCTTTGGGGACTCCAGCTAGGGGCTTACTCCCAGAGTCTTCCTCATGAGTGGGTAAAGTTGCAAGGCAGTGGTGATTTGAGATCAGAGCTTTCCTTCTAGATGAGCTGAAACCACAACTGACAAGCCCCATTTGCCCGAAACCCCATGGCAAGAAGGACTTTATTAAAACATTAGAAAGTTTTCGACAAGAGCAGGCCATTTGACCCAAAAGCTTGCCAAATTTGTTACCAAGAAAAAGTCTGCAGATGCTGGAAATCCAAGCAATACACACAAAATGCTGAAGGAACTCAGCAGGCCAAGTTGTATCTACAGAAAAAAAGTACAGTACTTTTTTCCCCCCAGAGTTGCTGCCTGGTCTGCTGAGTTCTTCCAACATTTTGTTGTCAAATTCCTATTCACATAGTGTTAAAATAACTATCAAGTTTAGATCACAGCTTCATAAGACTTGTCATAATTTTCCAGTCATATCTCGACAAGCAGTATTAATTGGGGTGAAAATCTCCTGGGAATATCAGCTCCACCATATTCCAACTGGTTACAAGAGGTAACAAAAGGAGATGTAAGAGGCAATGTTCATTCATGGCAGAGGAGAAGTGCAAATGGAGGAAATTCTGTTTGGTTGGATATTTGTGAACCACACCACCCTAATTCACTGTAATATCACTTGAAATTGAGCAGGAATGTAGAGAAGAATCCCTTGCCTTCCCAGTCTGTGCTGTTAATCATCTAAAAGTAGCAGGACAATAACCAAAAAAACACTGAAGAACTGAATCAAGAACCTCCATTATTTACTGCACCCTTGAGCTCACTGTAGACATGAAGTAACTGTAAATCTTGCCTCTGCTCATGGCTCGTTAATTTACCTACATGATTAGCAACTAAAATAAAGTGACCGTGGTAAAGCAACCTTTAACTTGATTGAAAATATATCTGTCAATACACTCATGTCAATGTCATTCCAATCAGAGTATTCTGAATTGCATTTACAGCTGTAGCTTTAGCCTTAATCTTCCTTATAATAGCAAGAGGGCAATTGTACAAAGTGGACATTCTGATAAAGTAACACCACCAACACCTCCTGTCTTTGTTGGGTTTCCACAGTAAATGGCATCTAATTTTCAGATAGCTTGCTTCCTCCTTGAGGAAAGTTAAATCATAGTAACATTTTGACTTAAGTCCTGTTCAATGCCAATGCCTTATTGTGCACATGTAAGTCCACACACAGGGATATACATGCATCCATGCTGATATTCACCCATTCAGCTACTCATAAATGCCCATGTGCACCAATTCAATAGATGTGGCCAGATTGTGATCAGTTCGTTTCAAACCCAGACTGAAAATGTTGGATTGAATCTGATCAAGCCTGGTACTTCCTGGTCTGTGGCAGAATGACTACATGCTATTCACAAAAAAAAATGCCAGGTGTGTATTTTACCAAAGTGAGATATCTTTGTTTTAAGCAAGTCATTGATTAAGGATTAAAGATTTAAGATTAGAGTTCATTGTGCAGAATGCCAGAGAAGGGTTGTTTCATTCATATACATGAAAAATACTTTTTCCCCAATTAAAACCGATGATTTACATTCATAATTATGTCCATAACCTTTCTTAGATTCTGAGGTAATAATTTTAACAACTCCCTTTTTTTGGTTCAGTTTTATTTAGGCCTGGGGCTTTAGGAGAAGACTTAATGAGCTGTCAAACAGCATAATAACGACACATTAAGGCAAACCACATGAAGAGACTGTTTCATTATCACATCTTTCCATAAAGCATCAGGATTTATGATTTATTCTTACGAGCTTTTTTATTGGAACATGGACTGGAATATAAAAGTGAAAAAGAGTATTGAATTAACAAAAAGAAGGCAGCTGAAGATGTGAAATGTACTTAGCTGGCAACAGGGTGGAAAATTAGTGCAACTTAATCCAACATGCATTGTTTCCATCATTAGAACATATACAATAAAGCACCTTCATAATCTGTAAGCATCTTGCAAAAAGCTACATAAACTGTTCCATAAATTGATGCATATATAGTGAGGGAAGAATGATGTTTCTTTACTGTGAAGCACTTACTCACACAGAATTTGTGAACTGTTCAGTTGAAATCCACACACTAAAAGTAGTCATTGATTCTACTGAAGTACATCTCCATTATTGTCATTAAATCTCTTACCTTCTCTTCCTGCTTTCCTTGTGTATGACATTCTTCTGGCTTTGCAATAAAGAGCAAATTAAATACACTTTGCAAATGGGTGTTGGACTTCCTGATGAATGGACCTCAGACAGGATGCACAACTGTTCCTTGCTCCCCGTCATCCTCAACATGGCTGTCCCCCAGGGCTGGGTACTGAGCCCACTGCTCACTCATGACTACATAGTCAGACACCCGAGCATCACATCACCAAGTTTGCTGATGACGTGACAATGGTGGGGCTCATCACCAACAGTGATGAGATGGCCTGCAAAGAGGAGATGGGATAGCTTGAGGCCTGGAGCCAGGAAAATAACCACTTCCTTAATGTCAAAAAGACAAAGGAGTTGGTTTTCAACTTGAAGAGAACACTACTCCTGGACTGTTTGTCTCATTCCCATCAGGGAGGAGGCTATATAGCCTCTATGCTAGGAGCACCATGCTCAAAAATACTTGCTTTCTCCAAGCAGTAAGGCTGATCAACACCAACATCCACTAACTCCACCACTACTTAATTATTTCCCTTCAGTCATCCTATGTATGGCCTAGCAGCACTTTATGGACATAGAATCAATCTATGTACTGTATATTACAAACAAGAGAAAGTTTGCAGCTGCTGGAATCCGAGCAACAAACACAAAATGCTGGAGGAACTCAGCAGGCCAGGTAGCATCTACGGAAAAAAGTACAGTCGATGTTTCAAGCCTACCGAAGGGTTTTGGCCCAAAACATCAACTATACTTTTTTCCATAGATGCTGCCCAGCCTGCTGGGTTCCTCCAGTGTTTTGTGTTTGTTATTGTGTATTAGCTATCTTTATGTATTCTTATTTATTGTGCATTTATTATTAGTAGTAGTGGTATTATGTTCTTTATCTCTTGTGTTTTTTGTGCTGCATCAGATCCAGAGTAGCAATTATTTCATTCTCTTTATACTTGTGCACAGGAAATGACATTAAACAATCTTAAATCTTGAAAGATTAAAATATACCTTGACTGATGTTTCTCAGTTCAATTGCAGGAGCACTCCGATGTCTGTCATTATTATACTTCTGCATGGCCTACCTTGAAAAAAATGGCACCTGGTCATTTAAATTAGTGAATGTTCTGTTTAAGACTCTAGGAACAAACATCAAACTCACAGGATATAGTCAGATTTTTTAAGACCATTCATTTGGTCAGAGCTCTTCCATCATTTGGTGGTGGAAGCTCAGTTATCAAGTTTTTTTGAAAGGCTCTGGGTCACCAGCAGGAAATATGAGGATCTGATGGAAAGATAAGTGGATGTAAAAGTTCACTCAAGATTTAGTTATGTAACTTGCTCATACTTCTTATCTGAAATTTAAGAACTGTTTAAAATAGAATAATAAGAAAACATATTGGTTTTTTGCATGCAATTATTAAGAAGTCTGTGTTTGATTTCTCTGAATAAAGGAAAGCATCAGTAAGCAGTTTCATTCTGGAACAGTATGAGGAAATGTTGCTGATCATGTATTTTAATTAGCATAATGTTTTCCTCTCCTGGACAAGCTGATTATAAACTTTTTTCTAGATCTGCTCCATAGGTACAATAAGTGAAAATCCAGTCCTTTACCATAGAGTACTCAACTATCACAGTGGCTGTTCTAGTTATACTTCGAGTCAGTTATTGCACCCAAGAAAATACCTGACTGGTGGAGCCCTTGTAGGAGGAATCTTACCTTAGTCGTTCATTCTCATTTCCACCAGATACAATGCCATCCCACAACCAGTTCTATCTGCCACTCTTCATTCCTTTTTGCTTTTCATATGAACACTCACTGCCTCTGTCATGGTCCCTTCTGGAAATCCCCCCACCTGGCTATTTACCTCAGGAATTGGGCCTCAATCACCTCGTTTAGTTCCAATCATTCCCAGGTTCCATTAACTACAAACACCTGCTTTCAGCAGCAAATGCAGAATAAAAACCCTGAGAGCTCAACAAGGGGCTGCCAGTTTGTTGGTCTATTTGTGTATGAGTAATCTCATTCCATGGTTTTTAGGACTATCAGTTTTAAATCTAGCATTGCTCCTGAATTCTCTACTAAAGCCAAGACTCTAGGTAAAGACTCCCTTGGCACCAACTCCACACTCGCTATGACTGTAACACCTCCCGACTTGGTCTCTGTGCCTGTGTTCAGCATTTGGGTTCATTTCTACCACAATGTCCCTGTAACAGCCTCTTCCTCTTCTTCCCTGACACCAAGAGGTGTAACAACAGTCCCTACACCAACTCTCTCATCACCTAGGAAATTAAACCACTCTTCCAGATGAAGCAGAGGTTGACAAGCATCTCTTCACCTACTACTCTGATACTCTGGTGAGACCGAGTGCAGGCTGGGTGGCTGCTTTGCCAAGGACCTGCATTTTCCACGCCGACAGCTTCCTCCTCTGCTAGGGAGTAACTGTTGTTACACCTCTTGGTGTCAGGGAAGAAGAGGAAGAGGCTGTTACAGGGACATTGTGGTGGAAATGAACCCAAATGCTGAACACGGGCACGGAGACCAAGTCGGGAGGTGTTACAGTCATAGCGAGTGTGGAGTTGGTGCCAAGGGAGTCTTTACCTGGACTCTTGGTTTTAGTAGAGGAGCAACACCTCAGCTTCTGCCTGGATGGCCCTCAACCCAATAGCAATAATATAGAAACACTTCAAATTTCAGGTAACTCACACTGCCTTTGTGCCTTTCCCTCTTCTGTACATTGTGCTCCTCCCACACTCCCTTATTTCCAATCCCACCTCTTTCCTCAGCCCCTTCCCCAACTTGGTAAGAGTTCCTTTCACCACCCTCACCTGGTTTCATCTGCCCATCACCCACACATTCAGCTCCCTGGTATCATCGTCGCACCATACATCCCTTACACAATTACATAGAAATATAGAACACCTATGGCACAATACGGGCTGAACATGCAAATACAGCTGTGCCGAACATGTCCTTACTTTAGAAATTACCTAGGGTTGCCCATAGCCCTCTATTTTTCTAAGCACCAGGTACGTATCCATGAGTCTCTTAAAAGACCCTGTTATATCCACCACTGTCGCCATCAGCCCATTCCATGTTCTCACCACTCTCTGCATAAAAACACCCCTGACATCCCCTCTGTACCTACTTCCAAGCACCTTAAAACTGTGCCCTCTTGTGCTAGCCATTTCTGCCCTGGGAAAGAGCCCCTGACTATCCACACAATCAATGCCGCTCATCATCTTATACACCTCTATCAGGTCACCTCTTATCCTCTGTTGCTCCAAGGAAAAAAGGCCGAGTTCACTCAATCTATTCTGATAAGACATGCTCCCCAATCCAGGCAACATCCTTGTAAATCTCCTCTGCACCCTTTCTATGCATCCTTCCTGTAGTGAGGTGACCAGAACTGAGGACAGTACTCCAAGTGGGGTCTGACCAGGGTCTTATACAGCTGCAACATTACCTCTCAACTCCTAAACTCAATCCCACAGTTGATGAAGGCCAATGCACCATATGCCTTCTTAACCACACAGTCAACCTGCGCAGCAGCTTTGAGTGTCCTATGGACTTGGACCCCAAGATCCCTCTGATCCTCCACACTGCCAAGACTCTTAACATTAATGCTATATTCTGCCATCATATTTGACCTACCAAAATGAACCACCTCACACTTATCGGGGTTGAACTCCATCTGCCACTTCTCAGTCCAGTTTTGTATCCTATTGATGTCCTGTTGTAACCTCTGACAGCCCTTCACACTATCCACAACACCCCCAACCTTTGTGTCATCAGAAAATCCACTAACCCATCCCTCCACTTCCTCATCCAGGTCATTTATAAAAATCACGAAGAGTAAGGATACCAGAACAGATCCCTGAGGCACACCACTGGTCACCAACCTCCATGCAGAATTTAACCCAGCTACAACCACTCTTTGCCTTCTGTGGGCAAGCCAGTTCTAGATCCACAAAGCAATGTCCCCTTGGATCCCATGCCTTCTCCTTCTTACTTTCTCAATAAGCCTTGCATGTGGTACCTTATCAATTGTCTTGCTGAAATCCATATACACTACATCTACTGCTCTACCTTCATCAATATGTTTAGTCACATCCTCAGTTATACTCATCCGATTCCATAATATGCAGCCTTTTCTTGTCTCCATCTGTCACCTCACAGCCGCTGTCACTGTCCCAACCCCTTCCTCCCCCCACCTGGCTCATGTAATCCATTAACATCTCCTCTGCTGGATCCACCTTTCGCATGCCAGCTCCTTTCTCAGCCCTCCCCCTCATCTTTTTTGCACTGGCCATTTTTGTTTACACCCAACAGTCTTGATTCAGGTTCTTGATCCAAAACATAAACTATTCCTTTACTTCCACAGAAGCCTGAAGGTAGATAAGTCCCCCAGTCCTAATAGGATGCAGTCCTAGGTGCTGAAGTAAATGACAGTGGTAGACACGTTTGTGATAACTTGCCAAAATTCTCCAGGCTCTGGGCAGGTCCCAACAGACTGGAAGGCCGTGAATGTCAAACCACTGTTTAAAAAAAGTACTGTATGTAGGCAAAAGGTGGGTAACCATAGGCCAGTTAACTTAACATCTGTAGTCAGCAAAATGCTTGAAGCTATCAATAAGGAATAAATAGTAAGACATCTTGGTTGAAGTAGTTCTCTCAGGCAGGCTCAGCATGTATTAGTGAAGGGCAGATCCTGTTTGGCAAACTTTCTGGAGTTCTTTGAGGATATATTGAGTGCTGTGGATTGAGGGGGACATGTGGATATTGTATTATTGAATTTTTGGAGGCATTCAATAAGATGCAATATAGAAGATGGCGCTGATAAGTGGCAACTCTTTGAGTGAAGCTCCGATGGGAATCATCAAATATTCCTGTTAAGAACAACTACAGCTAAAATCCACAATCAGAACCATGGATACTGCAATAAACAATATTGTTTTAAGACATGTAAAAAAACGTATCTATCCTTAAAATCAGCAGACTCCAGACAGCAGAATCAGATCACGAGTGCAGTTCCCCTTTAAGAAAACGGAAGTGTGGAAGGCATGCTGGGATACAGGTACATTTGATGCCTTAGACACCCGCTCCAACTTTCCTGCTAGTGACTGTACAGTATTTGGAAAATAAAACTGAAAACTTCAGAGTATTTTTCCAGTACCAAAGGGACATCAGGGACTGCTGTTTACTTTGCTTCATGAAAAAGTGGCTCACACCTTTATCGGGTGCAACATTGCAGCCCGAGAGTTTCACCATTTACCACAAAGACAAGACATCTGGGGCTTTCAAAGTTTGAGGAGGTGGAGTACGCTTTATGATTAACTGATCATGGTGCACAGACGTGGTTGTTCGGTCGCAATCCTGCTCACCCAACCTGCTACATGTAGCGGTCAAGTGTCATTCATTTAGTGCTGGGAGAGTCTTTGACATCATCCTGTTAGCGATGTACATTCCACTTCAGGCCAGCAACAGGCAGGTACTGGAGAAGCAGAGCACCCTAATCAGCAGTCATAAAACAGCACACTTTGATACTTTCCCTGTCACTGCAGGGGACTTCATCCAGACCAGCATGAAGAAGTCTCTGAACAACTTCCACCAATGTGTCACCAGTGGAACCAGAGGAGCTAACGCAATTGTCCACTGTTACACCATCATCAAGAGTGCTTACAGTGACAGCTATTTCCGCACCTTGGAAAGTCCCATCACCTGGCTGTACTTCTACTCCTGGCATACAGTCAAAGATTAAAGACCACAGCACTAGTGGTGAGGACCAAGAAGGTGTGGTCAAGGGAGGTGGAGAAGAGCTTACCAAACTACTTTGAGTCAGTGGACTGGACAATTTTCAGGAATTCATCTTTGAGTCTGAATGAATACACTACAATTGTCACCAGCTTCATCAAAACCTGTGTGGATATGTGTGTGCCTTTGAGAGTATAGTATACATACCCAAACCAAAAGCTGTGGATGAACCAGGAGATTTGTTGTCTGCTCAGGGCTAGATCTGTGGCATTCAAGACTGGTAGTCCAGAACTATACAAGAATTCCAGGTATGATCTACGGAAGGCTGTTTTAAGAGTGAAAAAGCAATTCCAGTTGAAGTTAGAGATAGAATCGGATACACTGGCAGGGTTTGCAGGACATTATTTCCGACAAAGTGAAACCTAACATCATGAATGGCTGTGATGCTTCACTCTCTCCTCAACACCTTTTATGCACACTTTGAAAGGGAGGATAAAACTAAACCTGTGTAAATCCCTACAGCATCTGGTGAGGCTATGATCTTTGTCTCAAAAGCAAACATCAGAACAACTTTCAAGAGGATGAGCCATCACAAAGGCCCTGATGGTGTACCTGTTAGGGCCTTGAAAATCTGTGCCCGCCAACTGGCAGGAGTGTTCAAGAACATCTTCAATCTCCTACTGCTGCAGTTAGATGTTCCCTCCTGCTTCAAAAAAGTGACAATCATACCAGTGCCCAAGTGCTGCCCCAATGACTATCACCCAGTTGCACTCACATCTACAGTGATTATGTGCTTTGAGCAGTTGGTCAAGGACAGAATCAACTCTTGCCTAAGCAAGGACCTGGACCTGCTGCATTTTGCTCATTGCTACAATGGATGCAGTCTCACTGGCTCTCCGCTCAGCCTTGGATCACCTGGACAATAGCAATATCTACATCATACTATTGTTTATTCATTACAGTTCAATGTTCAACACTATCATACCCTCAGTTCTAATCAACAAGCTCCAAAACCTGGGCCTCTGCACCTCCTTCTGCCACTGGATCCTTAACTTGCTCATCGGAGACCACAGTTATTGTGGATTGGAAATAACATCTTGCTGACAACCAAGACCAGCACATCTCAAGGATGGATGTTCAGCCCACTGCTCTGCTGTCTACACCCGTGACTGTGCGACTAAGCACAGCTCATACACCATTATAAATTTGCCAATGACAAAGCAAGTGTTCGCAGAATTTCAGATGATGACAAGGAGGCGTACAGGAGTGAGATAGATCAGCTGGTTGAGAGGTGTCACAACAGCAACAAAGAGCAAGGTATTGATTATGGACCAAGAGGGAGTTTGTAGGATAAGAAGTTCTGGTAGTTTACTGTGTCAAGTTATGATAAATACACTATTCACATGTCCAAAAACAGACTCCTGAAGCAACTAATTCACAGGAAGAGATAATCAACAGAGAAGAGGAAACTATTCAAAGATCTAAGGATTTTGTCAAAGCCTCTATGAAACAATGTGACATACTCATTGACTTATGACAAACCAAAGAAGAGGAGCATCTGGAATGACATTGAAGTGCTTCTTTCAGGCTGTGTGGAGTCCCAGCAAAGCAGATGGAAGAATAGCATCTCCTTCCATATTGCTTGCCAGATCAGAAATCTACTGTCCCACCTGTGGCAGAATCTGCAGAGTACAGAAAGGCCTCACCAACCACCTCAGATGCAAGGAACTGTAATGAAAGCACATCATCTCAATCCTAACAGAATCCATGAAGAAAGAGTAAGATGAGAACTAAAATGATGCGGTGATAGTTGCATAGGATAGGATTTGATAGTTGATAGGATTTCTTCTGATTTCTTTTGAATAAGTCATGCCTATATTTTTCTCTTTGTCAGGTTGATGCCAGTATTATGACAAAGCTTGTCAGAGCAGCAGGAAGTGCTGGAAATGTCTTCAGTGCAACCATGGTGCAGTCAATTGACTTTGTGGCATCTAGTGTATTTAGTGACATCACAATACAAATTGAATTGCGTCAGATTGTCTGAAGAATGACTTGGTTCTGCAGTGGGGATTTCAGAAGGAGGTCAAGGTAGATGATCTATTTACTTTTTCTGGCTGAAGATAACCATATAACCATATAAAAATTACAGCATGGAAACAGGCCATCTCGGCCCTTCTAGTCCGTGCCGAACGCTTACCCTCACCTAGTCCCACTGACCCGCACTCAGCCCATAACCCTCCATTCCTTTCCTGTCCATATACCTATCCAATTTTACTTTAAATGACAATACCGAACTTGCCTCTACCACTTCTACTGGAAGCTCGTTCCACACAGCTAGCACTCTCTGAGTAAAGAAATTCCCCCTGGTGTTACCTTTAAACTTTTGCCCCCTAACTCTCAACTCATGTCCTCTTGTTTGAATCTCCCCTACTCTCAATGGAAAAAGCATATCCACGTCAACTCTATCTATCCTCCTCATAATTTTAAATACCTCTATCAAGTCTCCCCTCAACCTTCTACGCTCCAAAGAATAAAGACCTAACTTGCTCAACCTTTCCCTGTAACTTAGGTGCTGAAACCCAGGTAACATTCTAGTAAATCTTCTCTGTACTTTCTCTATTTTGTTGACATCTTTCCTATAATTCGGTGACCAGAACTGTACACAATACTCCAAATTCGTCATTGGTCATTATTCAATATTGGTCAGTATTCCAAGATGTCTGGACATGGAAAGATAAGAGGTTTAAATCAATCCTGGAGGATTTCTTAATACTCAGTTTTACTCACGGTTTCTAACTCCGTTTTTATTTCTTTCTAAAATAATCTTCACATCACTTGTGAAGCCTCACTCCACTCCCTTGCCATTGGCTACCTGTTGTACATTGTTTGATATACATCTCACCAAAACCCCCACTCTCTTCTCTACAATACCTCAGTAGAAAGCATATGTATGGTAAGTAATTGTTGGTCATCTGCCTTTTATTCATTGACAATATTCTTGTAACTATTAAACAGTGCTTAAAGACACTTGGAAATAATCATTGCTAATGGCTGTTCCAGATAAGTCCCCGAAGTTTGGCAAAACTGGCCCATAGCCTAAAGACTGATATTCAAGACTTGGCTAGGAAAATTATTTTTCAGGCAGCACACACAAAATGCGAAGGAACTCAGCAGGCCAGGCCTCATCTATGGAAAAGAGTACAGTCGACATTTCAGGCCGAGACCCTTCAGCAGTCCTGTTGTTTGTGTTGCTTGGGTTTCCAGCATCTGCAGATGTTTTCTTGTTTGCAAATAATTTTGCGGAATGCTTTTGTTGTCAGTCTAAATGTAATACAAGAATGTTGTCAGCTTCATTGCTGGTGAGTTAAAGGGAGATGGTCTATGGTAGGGCCAGAGTCTCTATCAGAAGTTACCTAGATTCAAGTACTGAAGTGCTGAATTGGAGCTTGGTTATTCCCGTGGTGGTGTTTGCACTGCACCTCCTACCCGCAGCCCCTAAAGGGAAAGGAAAAGGGAGGGGCAGAGTAAGGGTGGGGTGGGGAGAGGCAGGTGCAGGGATGGAGAGGGAGAGGGGAGTGGAAAGTGGGGGAGAAGAGGCAAAGTGAGGAATGGGTGGGGAAGAGGCAGGGTGAGAAGAAGGAGGGGAGAGGCAGCTTTAAGGGAGTGGGAGAAGAAGGGTGAAGGGGGTGGGGAGTGGCAGAGCAGTAGAGTGAGGGGAAGGGAGAAGAGTCTATTGGGTGAATGGTAAGAGGAACAGAGTGAGGATTGCAAGAGGCAAATTGGGGAATTTAAATCAAATAAAAATAATAAAATCCTTCATAAGTGTTAGCATGTAGGGGTGTATTAAACTTGCACAATCCTCTGTTACACTATGCTTCCTGGCTGTCACTAAGCAGTTATTTATGCATCTATTTTTGAAAGATTTCTCTTGTTAGTGATCAGAAAACACTTTGTAGACAAACAATACTGTTTTGTTCATGCACCTGACCACCAACTAGGTGGGTTGTATGACCAGTGCTCTGAAATTTACCTGTTTTCATTTGAGGTGAGTTGAACAATGAACATGCCATTCAGTCATCTGTTTTTGATATTTAGCTAGCTCAAGGAACTGTTTATGTGTTGAGGTGAGGAGGGATTAATGGGAGAACCGCAGGAATGCAGACAACTGGCATTAGCTTGGCACGAGGAACAGTTAAGTACCCTTGAGATGTCAATGGAATATTTGGACCAATCTCCTAAATCCAATTGTTATGAAAATGTTTCCATTTAGTGGCATAATTTTGCTATTTTATTGGTTCCTCAGAAGCTATGTATAATTACCATCTGGCTATCATTAAAGTGGTTATGGCATCGACTGACAGGATAATTTCAGCTTGTTCCTTTCCCAATTCACATTCAGCTTTCTCACAGTAGTCCAACCAGATGACACCATTTAATATGCACAACTGCTTTTAAAGATAAGATAAAACAAAAAAGATGTAAGGATCCTAAGGTTAATTGTATTCCTTTGAGACATTTTTGTTGCAGAGTGCCTGGAGCTTGGCTCTCTAAGTGTGTTGTTCTTGTTCGCGGAACAATAGCTGTTTGCCAATTTGATATGTCTGATATATTAGGATAAGGTTGCTATATTCAATTAGTCATTATAACAGTCCTGAGGTGTGCAGTAGGATCATCAGAATTAGTGATGACCACAATGTCCAAATAGATTTGGTTTCTTTTTACTATAAATTACATCAGTATTGAGTTTTCATGACTCCATGTTGATCCTTAACTGTATTTGACTTTTAGTTAAATGATTGTAAAGAAGGACACTTGTGTCTGATTATAATGAAGGATACTAATGCCACAGCTTTTGGAATTATCCTCTAAATATTCATAAGTCAACGTAAGGTAGAAAATACAAAAGCCCAAGAGCATGAGTTGCCAGACTCAAGAACAGCTTTATTCCACTGACATGAAACTCTTGTCATGCTGAATGATGAATTCTTTATATCACAGCCAGACTGTGTGTTTTCTCTGTAACTGCAACGGCATATTCTGCATTCTGTTTTCTTTTCAATGTTCATAGCAGGTTTATTGTGAAAGAACATATATGTTACTATATAAAACACTGAGATTTATTTTCTGTGGATGTATCAATAAATCCTATAACCGTAATGGAGTCAATGAAAGACTGCACCAATTGGGCATTCATCGCTTCAGTGTTCTTATGTATGGCATAATCTATCTGAATGGCTTTCAAAACATGAGTTTTTCACCATATCTCAGTACATGTAGCAATAATGAACCAATTAACATTTTCCAAAAACACAAAAGATACTGCAGATGCTGGAAATCCACAACAAGTGCTGGAGGAACTCAGCAGGTCAGGCAGCATCTATGGAGAGGAACTTCAGGACAAGACCCTTCATCAGAATTAGAAAAGAAGGGGGAAGAAACAAGGATAAGAAGGAGGGGGGTTTGGGGGGGGGGGGGTTGGGGGAGGAGAAGGGATACAAGCTGGCAGGTGATAGGTGAAACCAGGTGAAGGGGAGGTGGAAGGAAGTAAGGATCCGGAAGGTGATAGGTGGAAGAGGTAAAGGGCTATAGAAGGAGGAACCTGTTAGAGAGGGCGGTAGACCTGGGAAAAATGGAAGGAGGAGTTAGGCAGATAGAGGTGATAGGCAGGTGAGGGAAAAAAAGAAGGGTTGGGAGGGAGTCCAGAGTGCAGAATGAAAATGAGAGGGGCAGGGAGGAGAATTCAATGTTAATGCCATCAGGTTGGAGACTACTAAACGGAAGTCTGGTATCACTTACCAATGCCAGTTAATGTAGACTCTGTATCATTTGCAATCTGTTACATTTGATTTGTTCAATTAGCATGGTGGCTAAGTTATAGGATAAGCAGCCAGAGTCGTGAACAATTGATTCAGAGACTCAAGTGTAGATTCCACCATGGCAGCTGCTGGGAAATTTTCACTCAAGTAATTTCATTGAGGGAGAGAACAAACACAATGGGAGTACTGTGTGCTGCTCTGGGCACCATCTTTAAGAGAAAATGTTAGGACTTTAGAGAGGCTGCAGGAAGGATTTAAAAGAATGATACAATGGAAGAGTAATTTCACTTTGGTGGATAGGCTCGAGAAACTAGAGTGAGTCTGCATGGAAAAGAGAGTTTGAGAGTAGATCTGATAGAACCATGCACTATTATAAAGACCCTGGCCCAAGTGGATAGACAGAAACAGTTTCCATTGTGGAAAGAGTTGGGAGTCAGGTGAAATAATCTGCCAAGAATAACAAGGAAATTTAGGATCTATAATTCAAGGCATTGGAGAGAGGGCAGTGAAGGATGCTAGCCAGATATGGCAAAGTTGATTGGCTGAATGGCTTTAACTTTTGCTGCACCTCTCATGTGATTCTGTTGACTGACAGCATGAGTTAAGGATTGCAACCTCTATCTCTTCTACAGGTATAGGTTCCATGCTTCATACATAAGGAAAGCGATTCTGAAAAGACATTCCAATGATATAGAAGCAGGTTCAAACCAAAAGCTGGTTTGTTTTATGTAAAGTTTGTAGATAATTAAATACACATAGTATTGTGTCAAAAATATGCAAATTTTCATACTCTTTTAGCAAAACATCAGCAAGATGCAACTTATTAATTATATCAACTTTTACTTATAAAACTATTTAAAGGTATTGTACTCTGATAAATTTTGTAACTTCAAAACATACAAGTAATTGATGGGGAGCCCAGAAAAGCAAGTGGTAATTTCTTTTTGCTGTAGTGTGGCATGCACGTATGACCTGGGGGCGTGATGATATATGCCATTCATGTACTTTTACATATAACCCACAATGAATTCTTTAAACAAAAAAGAATGCTTAATGAAAATATATATCTATAGTATTGCTCAAATATTACTGAAATATTAAATACACAACATAGTCTGTTAAGGAGAAAATGGTAAAAATATCCAGCAAGTCAAGCAGCATCGGTGTCGATAAAAACAGAATACACAATTCAGGCCAATAAACTTTCATTCGAACTTGAACAGTCATTTACCTAAAGTCTGTCTCCACAGATGCTGCCTGACTTGCTGAGCCTTTCCAACAGTTGCTGCATTATTTTGAGATTTCCAGCATCTATGAGTTAATTCAAAATCAAGCTGCTGACCACTAGAACATAATTCCATCCATTTCTGATGAAGAGATACAGGAGGGAGTCTTTGTCACTGGGTACAGGCCATTAAGTGGTCCGGTTTCTTCGCATAGTCCAAAGACATACTGATTGGTACGTTATTTGGTCATTGTAAATTGTCCCGTAATTAGGCTAGGGTTAAGTCAAGGTTTGCTGGGCAGCATGGCTGGAAGGGACTATTCCACGCAGTACAAGAGAATCTGCAGATGCTGGAAATCCAAGCAACACACACAAAATGCTGGAGGAACTCAGCAGACCAGGCAGCATCTAAGGAAATTAAAAGTACCACTGACGTTTCGGGCTGAGATCCTTCTGCGGACTGGAGAAAAAAAGAAGAGAAGTCAACTTAAAAGGTGGGGTGAAAGGGAGGGAGAAACACAAGGTGATAGGTAAAATCCAGAGGGGGAGGGGTGAAGTGAAGAGCTGGGAAGCTGATTGGTGAAAAAGATACAGGGCTGGAGAAGGGGGGATCTAATAGGAAAATTGCTATTCTGCTGAAGGGTCTCTGCCCGAAAGGCCGAGTGTATTCCTTTTCATAGATGCTGACTGGCTTGCTCAGTTCCTCCAGCATTCTGTGTGGGTTACCATATTCCTTGTGTGTAAAGTGTCCAACATCCAATGGGTACAAATTTTTAATCCTCAGCTAAGACTCAGCTCTGTGAATTAAAGGGATTTAAGTTTGATCCTAAAGTGAGTGTCTCAGAGTGGCAATATTTATGGTTAAATGTCATCTTATTTCAGTTTGCTGCTTTATTATTGAGCAATAATGCACCATGGAGCTTTGGAATCGAGTCCTTTAACTAAATGGGCCATTGTCAAAAATAGGAAAGTGACAAAAGAATCACAGGTGAAAATTGAATTGAAACAATGGGTGCAATTAGTTATAAATGTATGGAGTTAGAAATAATGAAATATAAATGGTTATAATTTGGGAAGTTAAATTTAATGAAGTAGAAAGTTTGGAAGAATGGCTACTTCTTAGTGGAAAGCTGGTTCTTTTCACAAAACTTTGCAATCAACCAATAAATAAATAAATATAATCAATATTTTTGACCACTTTTGCTCCTGAAAGCTGGCAGATGGAATCATAAAATGATGACAATTGTGTCCACTTTTGTGGCTGTATAGCCCATCGGCTCCATTCCAACATATTGCAGAGTAACCTGTCATATTCCTTCCACGTAGCCCCAGACGGAGATCGAGGAGGAAAGCAGAGGAATTATCCCAGCTGTCAGCCTTTTGGAATTCTGTGAAATGGGTGGTGAAGGTTAGGCCGGAATTTCATTGTAAAGATGCAAGGATTAGTCTGGAAATTGGTCTGCCTGGTCAGTTTGATAACCAGTTAAAGTGAGGAAGGTAGTCAGATGGTGGAGATGGAGAGCATTTTCCTGCTTCTTCATTCTTTTGCTAACTTGATGATGTAAACATAGAGTTGACTAGGCTAGTATAATTTTAACATTGAGAACCTTTGGAGCGAAGATAATGAATGTAGAATATTAAGTCATTTTTCCCAATATATTTATCAACCTATAATCTAGCCAATCAAGCTGTCTTTTCAGACTGCTCCGAGCTTCAGAAGCAACTATTCAGACTCTGTGTACAACCAGAGTGACACATTAATAAGCATGAGCCCTGATATGCCATCATACTGAATGATCTCCAGCTTCACAGCCCCATTAACACTGTTCAGTATTAACATATAACTCCAGTTGTGCAAAAGAGCATCACTTGAACTCTGCAGCAATGACAAACCTGAAGCCCCAACCCTTATTAATACTTGCAGTTGCACCTTTTAGAGCCTTGTGGTGCATCTGGTGGTATGTTTTTTGCCCCTTCGTAGCATTTGACTGTTTTTATGAGGTCAAGTTGTTAGCGTGAAGCTCAACCCAGCATGGATGGAAAGTGTGCAAGGTGTGTACTTGAACATCGTGTGTAATAACTTGCTTAGATGTAAATTACATCTTCAGCTGCAGTACTTCTAAACTCTATGTTAATTTTATTGTTTGCTCTTTGCTATGGACATGTATAAGCTTGTTTCATTTTTTAAAGTATGCATTATTTTCTTTTTAGTATTCACCCACGCTATCCACTCTTTGGATGGAGCTACTTTGAGGAATGACTTTGCATCTGTGCTAGAGGAATTTGGCAATCACTATATTCAAGAGGCGCTCTATGGATTTGAGGAGACATGTATCATTTGGTTTCCAAATCGCTCCGTTCAGAAGCAGCTATGGATGGAATACCAAGATATCAGCAAAGGTTCGTCTTGAAATCAGAAAGAGTGATTTGATATCAAAAAGAGTTATAGTTTGTGGTTATCAGGTCAAATGATCAGCTGTCTCATAGAAAGCACATACTTAAAATTATGACCAGAGTGATGGAGAATTATTTCAAGTGATTTTGCATCAAATTTTTTATAATTTATGCTTATAAATCAAAACGTTATTGAGTCAGTACCTGCCATTATTTATGAAAACCTTATTTGCAAAGTTATATTGTGATTGAGTTGATGGGCAAGGTTAACTTTTGAGAGCTTTTGGTTAGGTTTCCCAGTTTTCAGCGAGATGTAGAATGGTGGCCATTTTGATTGAGAATGATTTGTTGGCACTATCAGACTGTGGAATGCTGCGTTATAGGTCAGATTTTTTGCCCTGAGCACAGCATGAAATTACAGGACATTGGAAACTGCTGTGTGCTTACATCATTCTGTTGTGACCTCTGTAAGGTTGTCTGATCACAAAACCAAGAACTGTGATGCAATATGTTTTTAAAAAGCCTTCTGAGATTATGTTGGAGCTGTTAAAAAGTCTATGAGTCAATATTTCCAAGGAAAATTATGCACATTTTTTATTTTTAATGTAGCATCTGAGCTATAAACTGATGTATGTGTCTCCATACAGAATTGCTTTGGTTCTCAGTGAATTACCATTAAAAACATTCACTGATAAGTTATAACAGCACTGGCAAAATACTGTCACATGATATGGTAGCTGACCTCAGATGAATGATCATTATTGTTTTGTGTTTATTATCAATACAGGATTATCTTACACAGTTGACATTTCTACTGATGTGTCTGATACCTATTAAGTTTGAAAATGTAGTAATGAGGAAAATTAGAATGGAACCCATCACCTTGAGTTTCTACTCCAAACCGTATCAGTCCATGAATTCCAATGATTCCCAAAATAGGTCTAAAGTGGATCTAGTATACAATGAATTAGCATTAGCTTGTCCTGTACAATTTCATTCTGGAAAGAGAACAGGGAATAAGTGACTATGGAGTGAAATGGATGGTTAAATTTTCAGGTTAACACCCTTCATCTGGAGCATTCATTTCTTTCCATAGATGCTGCCAGACCCACTGAGTTCCTCCAGTCCAGAAGAATGATCTTGACCCAAAATGTTGACTATACATTCATAGAGGCTGCTGGGCCTACTGAGTTGCCTCTGTGCTTTGCATGTTGAGGCAATAAGTAACTGTTTCACTGTTTGCTCTTTACTATTGAACAGAATATTGATAAGTACTGTCTTTGAGTCGTGGACCATGACGGTAATGTACAGGTCCTTTGGCCCAACGAGTCCATATTGACTAAAGTGCTCACCCAGCTAAACCCAATTCTCTGCATTCAGCCCCTGCATCTTAAAGTTTAAGCCTACTCCTCCATGTAACTATCCAATTGCTCCTCAAATGAAACTACTGTACCTACCTCAACCACTTCTTCTGACAACTCATTCCAAGCACTCACCACACTCTGCATGGAAACATCCCTCAGGTTTTTATTAAATCTTTCCTCCCTAATCCTAAATCTATTCCCTCTAGTTTTGTACTGCCCTGTCTGGGGAAAAGATGTTCACGGTCCATTTTAACAAAGACTCTCATAATCTCAAACATTCCTACAAGGTCATTCTTCATTCTCCCACATTGCAAGGAATAAAGACCTAGACTGGACAGCCTCTCTCTATAATCCAGACCCTCTAATCCTGGCAAAATCCTTGTAAATCTTTTGTGCACTCTTTCCAGTTTAAACACATCTTCCCTACAAGGTAATCAAAACTCTCACACACTATTCCAAGTGCAACCTGACTTGGAGTACTTAAAGAGGAGGTAGGTAACTTCTAAGATCAGGGATTTAGCTGAGAATAAGAGTTGAGCCTTGGGATAGATCAGCCCAATCATACTGAATGTGAGGCAGGCTTGAGGAACGAGGTGACCTACTCTTGCTCCTGTTTTCTTGTGTTCCTGTGCTTGTTCTAAGTACAGGACTCTCTTTTTGCTTCCAGTTGAGATTTTTCATTTCAAAATATGACTTTTTGAAAGTCAGTGATTTAAGGACAGCTTCAATGTATTAACAAATACTCCTCCATTTTGATTTTGGACTCACAATGCTATGACTTTTTTTTTGTGCTCAGTCTGAACCAGAAATGAAAGTTACAGAAGTTTAACATAAATCTGTACTGTCAAATAAAACAAGTCGCAGGTTCCATTCAGCTCAGTTTGTGTGACACAGCTATTGTGGAGTCAAGTGTTACATGAGGAAGCAAATTAGGATTTGCTAGAAAACTAGAAAACATGAAAACTAGAGTTAAGATTGGATCAGCCATGATCTTGTTGAATGGCGGAGCAGGCTTGAGGGGCCGATTGGCCTACTCCTGCTCCTATCTCTTATGTTCTTATGTAGGATTGCTTTTGGAGGAAAATAGAAAAAAAAGTATTAAAAATTATCAGGTATTTGACCAGTTTGAGAGGTTTTAGCTGTTTTCTACCTGGTTAAAAGTCACTTTATTCATGTCAATTTGTTGTGGAATAATTCTACGTACTGTATATCTTTGGAGATGGTGATGCCAGACAAACCTCAATGATTTCAGATTAACTGTTCAGTGATCCAGTTGGTCTTTATTGTTTGATATGACTGGTTGATAATATTTGATAACACATCAACACTCACTGCACTGGAAATCACAATTCATTGTACAAGAACTACTGGGCCATGTTTCAGGGATGCAGTGAAATTAAATATAATTGCAGGTTGTTCTGTTTGACAGTTGCCATGAAAGAGCAGAATCTTGAGACTCTAGGAAAAGCTGAAGGACATATCTCAAACATCAGAAATAAGTCCTGCTCACTGATTTCCTCTTAAATGAACAGAAGATAATTCCCTAGATCCTAATGTCTCTTCATCATTCTTAAATCCTGGGTACCCCACAAGGATGTCATGCAAAGTGTCGTTGAGTCTGGAGGTGCTCACAGAGATTTCAATAGTTATCATGATCTCCATCCGCTACTACCTTTAGTGTTAAGCAGCCGCTGACTGATAAACAAAAAATTTGAGGAAAGTTAGAATGAGAAAATACACTTTCTTAACGAACCTTCAGCTTTCTTGTTGGTATCTAGACATTAATTTCCCGAGAATGGCATCCCCACTAACAGCTGAAGCACTCTACTGATAAAATTCACTAGCAGAATCGATTATATGAAGAAAACCACTGTGAGTGGAATAATGTTAAATGAATACAACTGCTCTATTATTTCAAATGATTATAATTAGATTTGACTTTTTCTTGACTTAACCTTCACACTTAATGCAAAATCATTCTAATCCTCATTCTGTGCTAAGGCCATTACTCAGCATTTATAGCATGTGCTGAGGGGAAACATAAACTTTAACAGAATACCTTTCCTGATTCTTTCAGCTATACTGCACACACTAGGCTGTTGCATATAGTCACTACAGGAGCTATCAGAATAATGGTTTGGTAATTTTATTCTCTGACTTACCCAACCCCATGATCTCTTCTCTCTGACAAAGGCTGGCCCAGGAAGTGGTGTAATCAACTTGTGCAATAGTTGTCAAGCATTGAGGACTTCAAAAACAATTCAATATGAAGTGCAAAGCCTTCTGAGCAAACTAATGGGTAGTAGTTCATTGGCTTCTTTGAAGGAATGTTAGCGGATTGCCAGGCAGCACAGCAACCAGGACACTGCTATCTATCAGGTAGAGCTTGAGGGTCAAGCCATCCCGTAGCATTCATACATGCTTTGACTTATCCCAACTATGACAGAAATGGAAACATCAACCACGTAAGGGTGTTTTGCATCTTGGTCACATTTCTAGAGCTGGATAAATATCCACAATCATGTCCTGCTCTCAAAATAAACATTTTTCAGATGTGTAACTCTGGAATATAAATGTAGCCTGTTTGAATTTCTAAGAGTAAATTACATCTACATATTATTTTGTACCTCAGGATATACTTACTAAATATGTATATAACAGTGACTAGGGGATATTATGTTAAGCTTAGAAAAAAAGGCATTAATGCCTTTTTAAGACAGCTTTCCAATTTCCTTTATTTAGTTAGGGAGCTCTTGCCGATTACAACAATTTTGAAATAAATCTGAAACGCTATCTTGCCTGCAGTGTCAAGTATTGTATGTAAGGTGCTCTTCTAGCACAGTAATGACTTTGCTTGTTGATCTTTTATCTTCTTAAACTTTAAATAACAAGATAAAATACTTGTGTTTTTTCTCTTAACCAAAGCACGTCACTGAGAAGGTGCTCCAATGGCTCTTTGCATGTAAAATCCATCAAACAGGCTCATAGTTAGCTGTAACTTATTGGTGGGAGTGCATCTTCCTAAGTAGAGTTTGAAGGAATGGGGTATTTGTTCAATGATTCCAGTGGGACACTTAGATTCCATTCATCTTAAGATTATAATGCATTTATGTGACAATATACTTCCAAGGATACAAAATTCCAAGCACATAATTGATTTTTTGCTAAGTTATGAGCCTGTGAATGTCAGACCTAAATATTTCTGTATTTTGTGATTTCTTGAGCATTCTTTGTTCTTTGTAAGAGGAAGATTCAAATTAAGAGGAATATCTTGGCTGAGAGACCTGACTACTAAACGTAGTGTCCATCTGTATACTCCTGGGTAATGGTGGTGAATACATATATATTGTGGTTGGCAGTTGGTTGCTGAATCTCTGTCACCTTCTGCCCAAGCATCTTCCCATTTGGAAAGGAGGAGATCTCATTATGGGTAGGGTGGCAGTCCGTATGCACTGGAAGGAACACTTGGAAGATCTCCTGAACTAAGTCTCTGTCTTTGATGTAAGCCTACTTGATGCCTTTCTCAATAATATACTACAGTTTAGGTTTTCCTGGCTGGCAAGAGGTTGGGAAGGTCATCCAGCAAATACAATAAGTAACAAAGCCTCTGGATCAACAGAAGTACCTAAATGAAGCACTCCATCATGGCAGAGAGGCAGTTTTTGGCCTTAATTCATGATGTTGTCACCCAGAGCTGGGAAGTGGAGAACAGGTCTGGGAATTTTAGATTCGCCACAACTGTCATGATCTTCCTGATGGCAGACATCCGAATTTAGTGTTTATAGAGGGGTCTTCCAACTGTCTGCGTTATGACAGTTTGTCCCTGATCAAAGCGTACCTCTCTGACTTGCAATATACACCCATCAAAGAGCACCATGGGCATAATCTTCAGAATCAATTTGAAAATAACGAATATTGATACTCAAAAGAAATGCAGAGAGTAAAAGAAATGCAGCTCCTTGCACAGCAGTTGACCTTGTGAACACTTTAAACTCCAGCAGCCGAACAGTGCTAAAAGAATCATTGCCTGTCCTCTGAAATTTGCTTTCCATCCTCTGTCTCCTCCATAATGATGTGTAAATAATGATTTTTCACCACATATTCAGTATAGAAACAGTCCGAGGGCAGACTGCGGTTAAGCACTGACATTTTTCTCAATGTTGCTTGCTTTAATGTAGCACCTCACTTCCAGTATATTCCCCACTACTTCAGAGACAATCTGCGGAATGATCAGGAAGCTGCTCAACCTTAGTTGTCTCCACTCCAAGACCAAGATCACTCCAATGTCAGTTGTCAGAACACAGTATGAAGGCAATGGATGTGCAGGAGCATACTAAGAGGCCAAGTTTCAAACATTTTGTTTCCTTCATGGAAGCATATGAGAAATCGGGGCTTATGTTTAGCCAGGTTAACAGGTTGTTTTTAAACAACCTGTCCCACTGCAAGACACTCCAGATAATCAAGATTCATCACAACATAGGTCTTTCCCATATCTCAGCAGAAACCTCACAGCTTGGAGGGATTACACTTGGATGAAGTCCACTACTCATTGCAAAGCACTAGAAAAGATCATGACTACCTATAAATAAAATGTACGCTTCCAGAGAAATAGGCAACTAATGATGGACACCTTAAATTACCAACTCTGCCTTCTGAAAATCTTCCAAATCTACTGGGAGGGGCAGGTGAACCATCTTCAGTACCAGCTCCCTAGCAGCACTGTACCATATAGCCAGCTCTGGTGAGCTGTCCAACTCATCTGCAGACCTAGCATCAGATTCCAAACTCAGCTTGTCTCCCTAACCAGAGAATTTCAAGGATAGGGAAAATACTGTAAGTAAATCATCAAGACTTCCATTAGAAGTTGTAGATCTTTTACCAGCCCAAGGGAATCCCTCGCCTAAGGTTATAGGAGAACCTTCTGGGGATGCACCAATAACTTTGATCTTTACAGGAGTACATGGTGACCAGATCAATCAATGGAAGGACTGTGCAGGCACCCATTGGCCCAACAGGTTCTACCTGTTCCACCTGTGTAAAGTCTGTGAGTCACCCATTGGTCTCATCTGTCATGGTGGCCAAAGGAAATTTATATTAGGCAAGAAACGGTGTTGGATAGACTGTTGAGTCTGAAGGCTGATAAGTCCCCAGGACCTGATGGTCTGCATCCCAGGGTACTTAAAGAGGTGGCTCTAGAAATCATGGACGCATTGGTAATCATTTTCCAATGTTCTATACATTCAGGAACAGTTCCTGCTGATTGGAGGGTGGCTAATGTTGTCCCACTTGTCAAGGAAGGAGGGAGAGAGAAAACAAGGAATTATAGACCGGTTAGCCTGACGTCAGTGGTGGGAAAGATGCTGGAGTCAATTATAAAAGAGGAAATTACGACACATTTGGATAGCAGTAGAAGGATCAGTCCGAGTCAGCATGGATTTATGAAGGGAAAATCATGCTTGACTAATCTTCTGGAGTTTTTTGAGGATGTAACTATGAAAATGGACAAGGGAGAGCCAGTGGATGTAGTGTACCTGGACTTCCAGAAAGCTTTTGATAAAGTCCCACATAGGAGATTAGTGGGCAAAATTAGGGCACATGGTATTGTGGGCAGAGTACTGACATGGATTGAAAATTGGCTGGCTGACAGGAAACAAAGAGTAGTGATTAACGGGTCCCTTTCGGAATGGCAAGCTGTGACCAATGGGGTACCGCAAGGTTCGGTGCTGGGACCGCAGCTGTTTACAATATACATTAAAAATTTAGATGAAGGGATTAAAAGTAACATTAGCAAATTTGCTGATGACACAAAGCTGGGTGATAGTGTGAAACATCAGGAGGATGTTATGAGAATGCAGGGTGACTTGGACAGGTTGGGTGTGTGGGTAAATGTATGGCAGATGCAATTTAGTGTGGATAAATGTGAGGTTATCCACTTTGGTGGCAAGAACAGGAAGGCAGATTACTATCTAAATGGAGTCAAGTTAGGAAAAGGGGAAGTACAACAAGATCTAGGTGTTCTTGTACATCAGTCAATGAAAGCAAGCATGCAGGTACAGCAGGCAGTGAAGAAAGCTAATGGCATGCTGGCTTTTATAACAAGAGGAATTGAGTATAGGAGTAAAGAGGTCCTTCTGCAGCTGTTCAGGGCCCTGGTGATACCACACCTGGAGTATTGTGAGCAGTTTTGGTCTCCAAATTTGAGGAAGGACATTCTTGCTATTGAGGGAGTGCAGCGTAGGTTCACAAGGTTAATTCCCCGAATGGCGGGACTGTCATATGTTGAAAGATTGGAGTGACTGGGCTTGTATACACTGGAATTTAGAAGGATGAGAGGGGATCTGATTGAAACATATAAGATTATTAAGGGATTGGACACACTGGAGGCAGGAAGCATGTTCCCGCTGATGGGTGAGTCCAGAACTAGGGGCCACAGTTTAAGAATAAGGGGTAGGCCATTTAGAACAGAGATGCGGAAAAACTTTTTCACCCAGAGAGTGGTGGATATGTGGAATGCTCTGCCCCAGAAGGCAGTGGAGGCCAAGTCTCTGGATGTATTCAAGAGAGAGTTAGATAGAGCTCTTATAGATAGCAGGGTCAAGGGATATGGGGAGAGGGCAGGAACGGGGTACTGATTGTGTATGATCAGCCATGATCACAGTGAATGGCGGTGCTGGCTAGAAGGGCCGAATGGCCTACTCCTGCACCTACTGTCTATTGTCTATTGTCATCTCAAAATGCATAGAACTGGAATAAAGGCGAGTTATTCTTGGCCCTGAGAGACAAAAAAAAAGAGAAAACATTATAGGGACAAAGGTAACCCATGACAGGAGACCTTTGGCCAGGAAGTTAAACTGTTCGGATTTAATTCCTTGAGACGAAGGACATCTGGTCCCTTTAAGATCCTGGTGCCAGGTACCGGGGCCACTATGCTCATGACTTCCCAGATAGACTCACTACGAGTGACAATGGGCGGGAGAAAGGTGGAAGTTGTTGGTGTTCCAAAGAACCTAAAGGACTGCTCATATTTTTATTTTAAAAAACTATAATCAAGCAGAAAGTATAAATTATTCAAGGATCATTGCTGGGATCAAATCCACCACCCCTTAGACACACTGATGTGAATTGGCAGCAAGGCAATATTGACTGAGAAGCTGCATTTATGAGAATTCATAACCATGCAATTTCTCACTTATCTTGTCCCCAACTAGAATACTTGTCACATGAAAAGTTTGATAACAGATCCCCGTGTAAAAGCAGGATTAAGTCTTCCCAGCTCTGAGAATATCCTCCATGCCTTATCAAACTCATGGTTGGAGTCTTTCCGTAGACTTTTGCACTAAGTAAGCTGACAGTAGTTACTTGAGGACTGCAAGAAAACCTTGTTTATTTTGTGCAACTCCATGTCTGTAATTATGGGTTGTGATTTCAGCACAGAGTATGCTGCTACTGTGGTTGGCTGCTTTTCAACCAATAATGAAATAGTGCCATCCTTTCCTGATTATATCAAAATCAGGTTAAATATCACTGGCAAATGTCATGATTCTTTTTTGTTTTGTAGCAGCAGTACATTGCAAAATATAATAAAAACAATAAATTAAAATGTATGTTAAATATATGTATATATATTAAATAAGTAGTGCAAAGAGAGATACGGTGGTAGTGTTAATGGATTCATTGTCCATTCAGAATTCTGATAGCAGTGGGGAAGAAGCTGTTCCTTAAATGCTAAGTGTGTGTCTTAAGGCTCGTTTCACTCCTCCGTGATGGTAGCAATGAGAAAAGAGTATGTCCTGGGTGATGGGGTCCTTAACGATGGATGCTGCCTTTTTGAGCCATTGCCTTTGGAAGTGTCCTCAGTGCTGGGGAGGCTAGTGCCCATGATGGAACTGGCTGAGCTTACAAATTTCTGCAGCTTTTTCTGATCCTGTGCAGTGGCCGCTCCATACCAGAATGTGATGCAACCAGTTAGAATGGTACATCTATAGAAAGTTGCAAATGTCTTTGGCAACATACCAAATCTCATCAAACTCCTAATGAAATACAGCCACTGTCATGCTTTCTTTATAATTCCATCAATATGTTCAGATCTTCAGAGATACTGACCCCCAAAAACTTGAAATTGCTCACCCTTTCTACCTGTGGTATCTCGAGGAGTAGTGTGTGTTCCCTCAACTTCCCCTTCCTGAAGTCCACAATCAGTTCCTTAGTCTTACTGATGTTGAGTGCAAGGTTGTTGCTACAACACCACTCAACCAGCTGATTCATCTCACTGCTGTATGCCTCCTTATCACCATCTGAAATTCACAATATTCATGCAGTGTTTGGGATTTAATCCTTGGCAATTGGGGTGTAATATATAGACCAACTAACAAGAGAAGGAGTAAAGTAATGCCCGGGCTTAGTGGGTGAAGACGCTGTTTTGTAAATAGGCATTTATGGTTCAAAGCTCTGCGGTGGCTTGAAACATGATGTGTGAGGGAGTGGCATTAATTAGACAGCTCAGACATTTTAATAGGCTCCTGTATTATACTCAGAGAGATGCTGTTTAGTAGGTAGTATTATAAAGAGAAAGGCTGCGTGACCAAGGGTTAGGTAGTTAGAGTAAGCAAAAGAACAGCCATTATTATACTGTCAGATTCTTTGTCATTAGGATGCATTGTTAGGAGGCAGTAAAAATAAGAGGGACCAATTTTCATCTCTAACACAGCATGCAAAATGATATTCCTAATTAACAAAAGTAGTATGTTAACCAGGAATCAGTTCTGCCTGATCTCTTCTTCATTTAGCCATGGTCATGCTTAGAGGCAGACTGTCAAGACAGACTGCAACTTCACTGAGATAATCAAAAGGTTCGATAAAGTTTTCTACATGATTGTTTTAGTGGGAAGTGGGTTGGGATCTAACTTGGGTACCCAGCTTGGAATTGTCTGAAGCCACTGGGGTGAGAGTATAGTAATAAGGAAACCAAAAGTAGCAGGTGGAACATTATGCCACCACTGAAAGTAAGAAAGATTTGCATTTAAATAGCATGTTTAATGTCCTTTGCTGGATATCCCATTGTACTTTGCAGCTATTCTCTTACTGTTGACTGTCCTCTATGTTGTAATGAATGGTTCTGATAAACAGTTAGCACATGTTGAACACATAGTGTGATTATGATCAGATTAAATATTGGCCTGAGCATTGGAAGAATGCTCTTCTTCAAAATACTGTCACAAAATCTTCTGTTTAATACCTTATGCACAAAACATTTTCTGCAATGGTGCAAAACTGGACCTTTGTACTTCAGCTTTGTTTTGTTTTTGTGTATGAGGCTCTGCCACAGCTGACCCTAATTACTAGCTTTGGTTTGCCTAGCATCCTTACCAGCACCAGCGGAGCCTATCAAACAGTTGCCTTTGTGGAGAAAAGATGCCAGATTGCCTGTCCAGTTAATGCTTGGTACATTTCACTCAGTGCTTTGTGCACTGAGTGGTGAAGTTCTTTCACACCAGCTGGTGTCACGCTTCATCAATAGAGTTGTTATTTGTCTCAGCATGTGTGCTTGTGAACAGACAGAGTTCTACATTCCACAGCTAGGTGGGATGAACTTCAGTGAAAACCACTGCACCTCTTTTTCCAGATCTTCTTCCTTAGTGACCATTCCAGGAGAAGGATAACAAACTCATCCATGGTGCAGCCATCTCAAAGCAATGTGCAGTGGAATTTCTTGAAGAGTATGACCACCGTCAGTTAAGCAAAGACTGATGCATACTTGGAAGTTCTGAAGATGAGGCATTCTGTCCCATACTTATTTACTTACTCCCTTTATGCTGCTGGAATTTGGGGCAGCAATGAAGGTCCTCCATCTCTGCCTGTCCTTGGCTACTCAGAAGAATTCTTCTTTGCTACTTCTGTAACAATTTTGTTTTAGCAATCAAGGTTCTTAGCCCTGATCTGAACTCCCAAACCTGGAGGGCCAATGGACCACTCTTAGCTTGGCCTCTACCCTTTGACTTTTATAGCATGGGTGACCCTACCAAGAGCCCTGACTCCAGCTAGCATAGCACTCCATTTCGTTGAGGCATACAAGTCTCCAATCCACAACAAAGTTGTAGTCCTCTTGGAGAATTATGTGCAATGATTCTGACAAATTGACTGGGGAAGCATCCAGCCACGTCTACCATCACCTTGTACTGAAATCATTTTTGGGCAGCCCACTGCCAAATTGACATGTGGCCATAGGTGTTATGTTCCATGAAACCTGGGCAAATACAACCTCTACAATGCTGGGAAAAGGCTGCATGTAATGATACTTGGTGGGTTTTTTTGTACCCTGGTCTCTCATGGGTTCCTCAACAATCAGTTTTGCACAGTAGTGCATTTGGCAACATGAAGCGGAGAGTGAGTTTATAAATCTGCCGGGAGCAAAGAATGTTGGGAATGGTGAGGGTCGAGTGCTGCTTGAGGAGTATGGAACAGGTGGCAGAAAAGGAGTGTCAGGGCAAGGGGTGGCACAGGTACAGAGACACACAGCCCTGAGACCCCAGTCAAGGTCATTAGATTCCAAATAATCGGTTTATTGATCATTTCAGAATGTCTTTCAGGTACTTCCTGCTCACTTCCCTCACGCTTCCCCTTTTTTCAGCCACGATTCCCTTCTCATTGCCCCCTTCTCACTTTGTGCACAATAGAGATCCATTTCAGAATCAGGGTTTATCATCACTCACATATGTCATGATTTTTTTTTGCAGTAGTATAGTGTACATCCAGCCCGCACAAGCTCAAGCTCTTCACCTGACTTCTTGCAACTTGAAGCAGTCACACACAAAGGTGGTTAATGTCAGATACTCCATATGATGCTTGCTTACAGTTCATTCATGCCTCAGGATTCGCTTCGATTCATTCAACCTCTTGTTTATTAATCCCCTGTCCTTGCAATCATCTTGATATGTGCATGATGTTTCATCACTTTGGAGACTGTTAAGAGGCTGGTTGGGCTCTAATTCTCATATTGTACCTTTCAACCAAAATTAATTACTCTCAGCTTGAATCAAATCCATTTATACCCTTCCTTTCTTATGCAGTCAGTGGACTGGGATGAATTGCACTTTCTAGTGTAATTAATTACGTAACTCATCTAAGATCAGTGAATTGAGCACAATTTGTCCTTCATCCATTAGCTAGCACCTATAATGGCTCGTAAACATTTAGAAATAATCAACAACACTGGTCATGATCATCCCTGTCAGTCCTGTGTAAGATAAGAATGTAGAATTCAATCATCAAGGCCCAGTTGCACATTTTAAATTAGTAGAGAAACTCAATGTGGGAGAGATACAGTGGAAAAGAGAGGTATGATGCAAGAGTCAGAGATGGACTGATAAGACGAGACAATGAAACAGTCACAGAAACAGACTGTTGAAACTGAAATAAACAGAATGATACATGGAAAGAGACATGAATCAACGTGTAGGAATGAAAGAGGCAAACAAGAAGTAGATAAGAATTAAGATCCACAGTGGATATCCTTCAAAGTAAGTTATTCAATCATGCTTCAGTTTTTGAACAGCCTCTTGTATAACCCCATGTGCAGGGCAATTGTTGGTAAAAATAGCATCTTCTGAAGAGGAGTGACATTTAATGGCAGCTTGTCTAGAAAACATGCTAACCCCAAACATAACATTTTGCCTGCACCCCCTGTTTAAGAAGGTTTGCACCACCTATCAGCCACCACCCTCACAACCAAATGCACAAATTGATCATCTTTCTGAAATTTCTCCCCTTTCCAAACTTCTCACAATATTACCAGTTATCCTAAGGTCCTGAGTCATCAACCGTGTGGTTAGTCCATGCTATTGTGGTTCCATCTACTTTCCCAATGCTGATCTAATCTCTGACCTCTTCTCTATGCTATTTTCAAGTATTCTAGTAGAGTCCTCCCTCTGAACAACTTTTGCCCCACTATCCTCTCCCCAACTCACTTCCTCTGCCATGGCTACTGTCCACATGATGAGCAATTGGCCTTCGCATCTGTAAGTCATGATCAGTCAAATACCATTGCCTCCACTTTCAGGAACGCTCTCCTTCAGATTTGCCAGAAGCCAAATTTGACAATAAGAAGACACACTCCCAAGCCATAATTCCAATGCAGCTGGCTAGGTAGACACTGTTAGATTGAGACTATGCTTGTTTCAGTGTTAGCGAGAAATAGTTGGCAGAATAAGTATGGCAATTCTTGGCCCACAAATTCACCCATCTTGACAACCAACAAGACAACATTGACAACCAACAACCAACAAGCTGCTCTGTTTATACTTACTGCCTTTACAAGCATACCTCATTGCACACATCAGCTGAGGATATTCTAGTTTTGTAAATGTTTCAAAACATAGCAGCCATTATAATTATATATTTTTTATTAATATATTATTTTCTTATATTTCCTTTAATTTTAGCTTTTTTTAAATTGGTGTTTATTCAAAATTTTCCTTTGAGTTCTTCTTTTATTTTAGTTTGGCTGTAATAGTGGTCTCCCGTCTGGTTCAGAGATTTGGGTCCCACTCCATGACTCAAATCCATTTTCCAGATAGAGGTCTAAATGCTGTACTGAGTGTCTGCATTTTCCAGGGAAGGCTGAGGTGACGTCACTGATCTAGTGGTTGTTAGAGATGTTTTCGACAGAGACCTGGTGTCCTGGCTGATATTTATCGTTCAATCAAAGGCATTTATTCATCTCAGCTATTTGCAGGGTTGCTGCTGTGAATTCCCCCAAAGCAATAGCAGCAATACTTACAGACTGCTAGGGGAACTCAGCAGGTCAAGCAACATCTATAGAAATTAATAGTCAGCATTTTGGGATGAGACCCTTCTTCGGGATTGGAAAGGAAGGGGGAAGATGCCAGAATAAAAAGGTGGAGGGAGGGGAAAGAGGATAGCTAGATGGTGATCGATGAAACAAGGTGGGTGAGAAAGGTAAAGGGCTGGAGAGGAAGAAATCTGATAGAAGAGGAGAGTGGACCACAGGAGAAAGGGAAAGTGGACGGGACTCAGCGGGAGGTGATAGGTAGGTGAGAGTTTAAATGCCAGAGTGGGGAAGAGAAGAAGAGAGAAGGGAAATACATACTGCTTTGAGAGATCCCACAAATGTGGGGGGGAAGCCAGAAAAGTACAGTATATTTTAGCTCAGGCCAAGACTGCTATGATGCCCATGAGAGTATCTGCATGAGAAAGAAGATAAACAGTGAGCCAGAGAAATGGAAGGGCAAACAGCAATACACATATTGTAAAGGCACTTCTCTTAAGAAATTTCTGTTATTCACTGGTGCTGAATAATGTCAATATAAATGATGAGAATTTGAAGACTAGGTTTAGCACTTGTCAGAATCTGATACATTGGAATTGCTGTTGCAAAGAATCAGCTATAATCGGTCCCAGTATTTGTTGTGTATAAATTGAATCAAGAGATATTTAAACTGAACTGTTGGTTTCAGTCCTAATTATAGATTGTGTTTGTTTATATATCCCCAGGTACACATTGTCTTACAAACTAAATGCTAAAGCATTGTTTCTGGGGGGAAAAGATCTGTTTTCCTCAAGCAATTTTACTGAGGCAACCAACTCATATAACATACATTTTCAGAGTTGGTAGCAACCTCTGTAAGATAAGCTGTATTCTCTTCTGTGTGATTTCTTGAACTGGATCTGTTTAGCAATCCTTGTTACCATGTGGTTTGCCAAGACTGGAGTGGAATTAGAATACTAATTTCATTAAGTTGTATATCCAATGAGCAATGTGTGATCCATTTTAGGCCTAAAGAGGCTGTGTAATGTATGGGATTATTGAAAAATTTTCTCCGAATTTTTAAACCAGCAGTGGCACTGTTAGTGCTGCATAGAAATGATGGATGTTTTCTTAAAACTGCAGTTCAGTTTTGAAGTCACATAGCTCAATACGTTCTTCGGTTATCTCCTTATCCTCATGTCACAGATTTACGGCAGCCTGTAAGTTCCCATTTTTATTTCTGAGGGACCAGAGGGAAGTTGTGTCAGCCTTCTTGAAGCTTTTGCACAGCATGTACTGTTCTGTGTTTTTTTCATCATCAGACGTGTATTTTTGTTTACAAAACTCCCTGAAAGCCCTCCAAATGACCACTAGTTCTGTCCAAAACTCGAGAGGTGTAAATACCGGAATAAGGAAATGGAGGTGAGCAGCTACAGAACAAGAGACTCCAGAAAGCTGCAGTGAAAGTAATGTTCTGTCGCCCTGATCCTGCAGGACGATCATACTCAAATGTAGCTTGTGTGGTCACCTGTGTATTCCATCTGCCACTGAGCCACTGCTCAGAAACTATGGTTTATTTAGTTAAAATATGTGCATAATTTATACTCTAACACCTCTGGGTACTAATGACCTGACTGACCCCCAAGGCAATATTCCAATAGTTGTGTTCTGCCTCACTAAACATCCTCCCTCATCTCCCTCAAGATTTTAATTACAGTTGAGAGACACACACACACCTTGAAAATCCCTTGTCCAAGATTTTACTCTGTTCCTTTTAGCTTAATTTAAGAAGGGTGGATTAAAGACCTCAGAGCCAACACCTCTAAGGAAGATAAAAAATAACCCTTGTTATTACAGTCACTTGCACATTATCATTTGTAAAAATAGAGAATAATGGAAATGGCAGAATTACTGCTTGATGCACCATGCCCATTGGTGTGGTTGTGGGGGTGGGGAGGCAGAAGGAGGAACTGGAGCGGTACAGGAATAGGCACAGTGAGATGTCTCCTCCAGTTGACGGTGCTTACCATTACTTTGTCCACCTGGGTGGTGTTTGGCCAGCACACCTTTAGCTTTGTTCAGATGAGACAAAGTTCCAGTGTGCACATTCAACAGGAAAGATCTCAGTCCAAAACATTGAGAGCCTATTCATTTCCATAGATGCTGCTTGGCCTGTTGAGTTCCTTCAGCATTTTATGTGTTTTGCTTAGGAAATCAGACCATCCTCCGCACTTTCCTAATCGTTAGAGAAGCACCTAGTTCCCGCCTCAAAATATTATTTAAACTCCTCTACTCTGTTTTAGCTGAAGTTAAACAGTATTGTTTAGTTGTGCATAATCTATAAATTTAATGATTTGCTGTAATCTACTCAGCTACAGCAGCTTTGTTCAGGTGAAGGCCATTCATCTGAGCTGCAGTGGGAGGCAAATGATCAGCAGGGTTAAAGGAGGACAGGCATTTTTACCAAAGCCTTAGCATCTTTAGTTCCGGTATCAGAGTTAAGACCCTTGCTATGGGTGGACTAACTTATCAGCAATGAAAGCAGAACTTTCTGCAATATTTGCTAGAACGTCGAACTGTCATCTCAAGGGCTTCACAGCACAATCCTTGCTGACCCCAGACTGGAGATGGTTGTGGCTTTGTTCTCCAATGCACCTTGTTATGTTTCATCCTTGTGGGTAATTTTTAATTACAGAAAATGCTGGGGGTGCAACATCATATTCAAAGAAGGGAATTATTGGAGTAATACATCAGTTTATCTGAAACACCTATTAGTGATTTTCTTTTAATCTTGTTCAAAATTCAAAGTAAGTTCAAAGTAAATTTATTATCTAAGTATGTATATGTCACTATATGCTACCTTGAAATTAATTTTCTTGCAAGCATTCGCAGTGGAACAGAGAAATACCATAGCATCAATGAAAACCTACACATATACAAAGACTGGCAAACGATGTGCACAAGAAGACAAACTAGGCAAAAAATAAATAAACAAATAAACAAACAAACAAACAAATAATGAGAATATGAGTTGTAGAGTCATTGAAATTGAGTCCATTGGTTGTGGAATCCATTCAGAGTTCAGGTGAGTTCAGTCATCCAGGCTGGTTGATGGTTGAAGGGTACTAACTGTTCCTGAAACTGGCGATGCTGAACATAGGACTGCAGTATCTTCTTCCCGATGGCAGCAGCGAGAAGAGAGCATGGCCTGGATGGTGCAATCAATCACTACTGCAATCACTTACATAACAAGGTGCATTGGAGAACAAAGCCACAACCATCTCCAGTCTGGGGTCAGCAAGGATTGTGCTGTGAAGCCCTTGACGTTCTAGCAAATATTGCAGAAAGTTCTGCTTTCATCGCTGAAAAATTAGTCCTTCCATAGCAAGGGTCTTTGATCAATCCTAAGGGTATCTTGCAGATTTTGCTGGTTGCAGGCAGCACCCACAAATAAGTATGGTTGCATTCCTAGAAAGAGGACATATCATGTTTTTCCGTGTCACTTAGCTGCATAATCTGTGTATAAATCAAGAAACATGAGGAAAAAATAAATTTTGTTTTGATTTATGTTCTTTTTCACATAAATTCCATGAGACTAAATTCATTCCATACCTCAAATATTTGGACAATCATTCATGAATTCTGTAAGAGCAAATTTCTGCAACTGAACAGCTGTTTTGATGAAGTAGTTGCAACAAAAGGACAAAGTTTGAAAACTTAGAACAATAAATTTTAAAACACTGGCAGGTAATCACAGTATGCTTTAGTACACAAGGATGTATCATAGCAGAAATGTTTTCATTCACTTTGGTGACAGTTGTATTAAGTAAGTCGAGGGGATTCCTGGATTACCCAGCGCCGAGAGAATTCTGATCTTTATATTAGATATGCAGTGAAAGCATTTTTATTTCCCTAAGATTCAAATTACTTCAACAATATATCAAAAAAATTACAGATAAAGTAGGTCTGGATATTTCAAAACATAATTTTCTCTAGTTCTTCACTGAAGTTTAGAAGCAGACAGCAGGTGAGATGCACAAGTCAGAGAGTTGGTGTTAAGATTTCACTGCGGTGTCATTTCTACTTGGCCAAAGCTTCACACCCATAGGGTTAAAGTCCCTCACTCACCTTGTGTCACAACCACTAAGCTACAACCAATAGTGCCAGAGAGACAAGTTTAATCCTGACCTCAATTCCATTTCTTCACTCATTATGCCAAACATACCATTGCATTCTTACATTCTTCAAAATGGAAGGAGGCCATTCAGTCCAAGCCAGCATCCAGTAGGGCAATTCCATCAGACCCATTTTCTTTTTCCTGAAGCCTAGTCTTAGAATGGAACTTGAAACCTTATATTTGCAGTTAAAGATGCTCTCATTCAGTCACAATTCTGCACGCAGATGCATAAAATCATGGCAAGTTCCTTTAAAAGTATTTCCTGAATCATTTGAATTCTAACATCTCTATAATGACTGATTGTTTTTGTTAAAGTAAGTTAGGAAACTTTGCTCCATTTTTCATTTAATCCCTCCACTCTTCATGGCCAATCCACATGGCCTGCACCACTGTCTGACTGGGGTCCCAGTGTTCTCCCTGGTAATAAACGGCTTTCTGTCCCCTGATCTTCTTTCATTCATAGGTTTTCCCTAATGCCCCTTTTAGTCTACTTCCTTTCCTTTGCCCTCTCCTCCCCTTCCTTCACCCTCTCCTCCCCTTCCTTCTTCTCCTCCCCTCCCCTTCCTTCACCTCCCCTTCCTTCACCCTCTCCTTCCCTTCCTTCACCCTCTCCTCCCCTTCCTTCACTTCCCTTTTCCTTCATTTGACCTCTGCTCCCCTTCCTTCACCTTTCCTTCCTTTGTCCTCTGCTTCCCTTTTTTCACCCTCTCCTTCCTTTCCTTTGTCCTCTCCTTCCGTCCTTCATCCTCTCCTTCCCTTCATTTGTCCTTTGCTCCCTTTCCTTTGTCCTCTCACCAAGCCCAAATTCAATGGGCCAATTGGCCTCCTGAAGCCCAAACCATTGCATGATCAGGAATCACAAAGAGGAGAATCTCTTGTGACAGATGCATTATCAGCTAAAACCCAGGAGCATTTTGATTTTGGCCAGCTGGAATTCTGAACTTTAATTGTATTAAACAATAAGTAAACATTTTGTCTGTTCTGTGAAACCAGCTGAACTGATGATTGTTTGGTGTTTCAGCAATATCATTACACCTTCCAGCAATTCAATTAACTTTCTTGGAATAGCTTAGAGTCAGAAATTCTAAGATATTAAAGGCTTCTTGAATATGAGACTGACCAGTTGAAACTTACGATGGTCCAGAGGAATGTTGTTTCATTTAGTTGCATGCATGTATAGTCAGATGACAATAAACCTGAATTTGAACTTGATGTACATTGGTGTATGCAGGGAGCATAGTGGGACTGCAGTTGGTGCTGCTGCTGCTACGAAACCCAGTTTCCCTCGGGATCAATAAAATATATCTGCCTGTCTGTCTGTCTGTCTGTCTGCTACACAACCCCAGTGGTCCTGACCTCTGTTTATTAGTGTGGAATTGCCTATTCTCTCCATGACCATGTGGATTTCCTCTGGCTATTCTAGAGTCTGCCTGTGTCATAACAATATGGTTGGCATCCATCTGTCTTGAAGGACAATGGGTGATAATGATCATCATCACAAACCTGGGCAGAAAGGTGTGGAGATCCTGAAATGCCCAGCCATCAAAATACCCCTCTTGGCCTCACCAGTGCAGTCCAAAGGAAAGCTTACAAAGCAATAAGTTTTGCACTAGCTTGGCTGCAGGAACTGCTGGAAGGACATTCAATGATGTTCCAGCATCTTAGGGTCTCCACTCCAGATTTGCTATCTGGGATGACTCCCGTAGCCTTCACCTCTCCCGAGGCTGCCCACAAGGCAGTGGGGCTATTTACCCATAGCTGGGAATCTGGTTCATGAGCAGCAGGGTGTGTTCACACACCATTAGGCCTGCGTGCTAGGTGTGCAAGGGCCTGACCTCCTCCCTGTCCTCTGCAGTTCATCCTGAGTCTGAAAGGAGCTCAGTTTCCGTGTGTCGCCAGAGAGGAGACACTACATGAGGCTTGCTGTCGGAGACATTATGTACTGGCAGGGAGAGACTTGCACATTTAGCTCTCCTTTTCGCAAGGCTGCTAGCCAGTGCTGGAAGCTGGAATTGAGAGCGACAAGCACTACCCACTACAGTACCACACTAGATGCATCACAACAACCATTTTGACACCAAATGTGCTGGTAAATTAATTTGTTACTGTCAGTTGCCCCTACTGTAAATAGTTGTTCCTCTCAGTGCCTTCGGGCTGCAATTGCCATTTCTTTAGGATTTGTTTGTTCTTTAGGAGGCTGAGTTGCTAGCTCGACATTCAACCTAGCATGGATGGAAAGTATTTAAGAAGCCAGTCAGATTCAAACCCTGGACCTTTTGCCTCAAAGTCCAGTGCGGATGCCACTACACTTCCAACTGGCTACTGTGGATGCTGGCAGAAAAATGCAGGGGATATTAATAGTCATGTGATAGAGAATGGGTTGGGGAAATAATTAGAAAAATTGGGAGACACCTCTTCCTCCCTTATTTGGGAGAGAGAGAAAACCTGTGGTATGTCGAATACCGGGTGAAACGCGATGTCTTTGGGTTAACTGCAAGTCTGTGTCTTTGCTACTGCCTTGAGTGCTCAGTGGCGGTGCCAATGTATTGTGATGCCAGTGGGGGGAGGGAGGATTGTCGCTTACTGCCACTTATGCGTGGGAGGGGGAGCTGGGAGGGACTTTGGGGTTTTACTAGTTAACTGTCGTTCATTCTTTGGGGCACTCCTCTGTTTTCATTGATGATTGTCAAGAAAAAGCATTTCAGGATGTATGTTGTATACATTTTTCTGCCATTAAATTGTACCTTTGAACCTATGGGAATTCACTGAGAGGGTTGAATTGTCTCCTGTGTCATATTAAATGTAAATTGCTTATTTTGAATAAGAAATCAATACCATGAATAAAATGGCAAAAAGAGGAAGAAGTTTGAATAACCCAGTGAAAAATGCATGAAGGCATGCAAATATGTTTAGTGCCTTTGCCTGGGCCATTAGGTTCACCCTTTTGGTCATCTCTCTCCATTAAATTGCAATGTCAATAGATGAAGCCAGGCTCAGCCAACGTTAAATTGAAAGTGAGAGGCTAAAAGGGCTTTTAATATTCCTGCCCCATATAATGGTCAATCATTTGAAACACGAAAGGGGGTAGATTATAGTATAATTGTGCTTTTGTCTCAAAGGGAGACCATACTGGGCTATTGCACTATAGTGAGCACCAGAAATAAAGGTCATATTTTAAGCTAACTGAGGCACAGCCCATAGCTCTGCTTGAGCAATGCCTTTTTGGAGATCAAAGCTAAAGCCATCTCTGTTCCTTTTGTCTTTGATATTTAAACATGACCTCCAGTTTAATGATGTGATCAGATGGATGAAGTGCTGATGACAACCCTCAAAGGAAGCTCTCTGGGGACCATCAGCCATTGTCAGTGCGGGACGCCATGAAGCAATAATTCTTGTCGACTCTTGGGGACCTGTCAGGAGACCAATAAAGTCTTATAAATTCTGTAGATGGTTTTTAAAAGGGATAAAAATATGTAATTTTACTCTATGAGGAGTTTTATTTTGGTTGCTTGGAAGCCTTACAAAAAGAGAAGTTTTAGAATTGTGCCTAACAATCCCATGAAAAGAGGCATTGATATCACGTTCATTTGAGATGCAGTTAAATATCTGGTAATTTAGTTGAGAGGGATCAAATATACTTTGCAATCAATTGTAACGTCAAACGGTATTTTGACTTAACCTGTTACGTCTCATGCATCTGTGCTGTCACTGGAAACCAGGATACCCCTTTGGAAATGTTGTGTAATTCCTGCTTGGATCATGAAGGGCAGCAGTCATATGTTTTGTAGCATTTTATTGGTCTGCCCCAGCCTCCCAGAGCAGATTTCAGCTCTGGAATTTGCCCTTTCATATTCCAGCGCTGATGCTGATGTATCAGATTCCAGTTCTGATCATTGATTCTGACTTGTAAAATCTCAGTACCATAGTCTCAGTTTTCCCACTTTTCTCCCTCCTAGCTGTCTCCATCTTCATCCTCCTCCCCCCTCCTCTCCTCCCCTTCCCCAATGAGATCAATCCACCCGTTATCTTTTGTTCCTTCCTCAGTCCATCAATTACCTATCGGTTCCTGTTTCACCACTTTTCTTTACTTCTTTATACTAGCTATCTTCCCTCTGATACAGTGTTTCAACCTGAAAAATCAACAAGTCCACACTGCTACTGCTTGACCTACTGAGTGCCTCCAGCAGATTGATTCTTGCTCCCGTAATGGAAACCTGATTCAATCAGGTATACTTTACAGTATATCATTGAGTTTAAGACAAGTACCTCTTTTCTTTGTGACTGGAAGACATGGATGTATGAGCAGTAACACAAACACTCTTCTTATTTTTTACTCCAACATGATTGCATTTAGTCATTCAAGTGGATGATTAGTATGTTTGCTTTCCAAATTAATCTTATCAGTGTGTCCCTGCAACCAGAAAAGTAGGCTTTATAAAGGATTGTAATTAATTAATAGTAATTAAACATCACAAGTATCTTTATTCTTGTAAAAAGGCCTACAAAAAAAGAACAGTGTTTGTTTCTAATTCCCTCAATGACTTTGATGTACTGTGAAAGAAAGTACATCATTACTGATGTGCCTAGGAAACACTCAGTGAAATAAAAATAAGTAGTGTAATATCCTGGACTGTTAACACAGTACTCTACTCAGCACAGCTCTAACTCCATCTACAAGTTTGCAGATGACAGCTGTGTAGTGCTCTGGATCTCAAATAATGACGAGTAGAAGAATGACACAGTGAGCCAAATGGCACAGTAACGAGACAAAAGCCATTTTGTCAATGTCAGCAAGACAAAGGAGCTGGTCAGTTACACCAACAGCAGGGCAGAAAACTTGCCCCTGTCTGTATCAATGGTATTGAGGTAGAGTGATTGAAAGGTTTAGATTTAGGTTCTAGGTATAAATATCCCCAATGACTTGTCCTGGTGCTATGGCTGCACACTTACATTTATATCAAAGTCATTGATCGGGATAATTAGAAGCAAGCACTTGTCCATGTTAAAATTCATATTCCACTACTACCCTCTGAGTCCTTCTACCAAGATAACTTTGTATCCAACTGGCATACTTCAGAATAACATGAACTTAATAAGCATTCTCCAAAAGACCATTGCATGAGGAATGCCATAAAACCATAAGAAGCATAATTAGGCCATTCTCTTCAAGGACATTCCTCCTCATCTTTGTTCCAAAGGGACATACCTCTCCACATTTACACCATCTAGGCAATTCAACATCAATAGGTTTCTATGAGATCCCTATCATTCTTGTCAACGCCAGCGAGTACAGATGCAGAGCCACCAAATGCTCCTCATATATTGACACTTGCATTCTTGGACCCTCTCCAATGCTAGCACATCTGTTCTTAGATAAGGGGCCCTAAACCGCTCACTGTACACCAGGTGTGGTCTAACCAATGCATTATCAAGCCTCAGAATTACATCCTTGCTTTTATATTCTAGTCCTCTCGAAATGAATGCTAACATGCTTCCTTACCACTGACTCAACCTGCAAGTTAGCCTTCAGGGCTCCCAAGTTCCTTTGTACCACTGATTTCTGAATTTGCTCCATATTTAGAAAATAGTCTACACCTTTATTCCTCTACCAAGGTGCATGCACTTCCCTTCACTATATTCCATCTGCCACTTCTTTGCCTATTCCCCTAATCTAAGTGCTTCTGCAAACTCCCTGCTTCTTCTATACTACTTGCTCCTCCACTTGTCTTCATATCAACCACAAACCTGGCCATAAAGCCATTAATTCCATTATCTAAATCATTGACATATAAGAAGCAGTCTCTACACAGACTCCTGCAGAACATCTCTAGTTACTGGCAACCAACCACAAAAGTCCCACTTTCTTCCCATTCTTTGCCTTCTGCCAGTCAGCCAATCTTCTATCTATGCTAGTATCTTTACTGTAGGCTGAGTAGGCTACGGTCAATTATGGATAACTCTGAACATCCTCTACATAGCACCATCCAGAGACAGAGAAGCAGTTTCAGCGACAGGTTACTATCGATGCAATGCTCCTCAGACAGGATGAAGAGGTCAATACTCCCCAATGCCATTAGGCTTTACAATTCTACCGCCAGGACTTAAGAACTTTTTAAAAGCTATTATTAATGATTTTTGAGATAGTGATTTAGATGTATATCATATTTTTTTACTGAGTTAAGTATTGTATGTAATTAGTTTTGCTACAACAAGTGTATGGGACATTGGAAAAAAGTTGAATTTCCCCATGGGGATGAATAAAGTATCTATCTATCTATCTATCTTATCTTGTTTAGCAGACTCATGTACGGCACCTTGTCAAAGGCCTTCTGAAAATCCAAGTAAATAACTTTCACTAACTCTCCTTTGTCTATCCTGCCTGTTAATTCCTCAAAGAATTCAAATAGATTTGTTAGTCAAGATTTTCCCTTAAGGAAACCATGCTGACTTTGACCTATTTTATCATTTGTTTCCAAGCAGCCTGAAAGCACATCCTTAATAATAGACTCCAACATCTTTCCAAACACTGAGGTCAGGCTAACAGGCCTATAATTTCCTTTCCTTTGCCTCCTTCTCTTCTTAAAGAGTGGAGTAACTTTTGCAATTTTCCAGTCCTCTTGGACCATTCCAGAATCTAGTAATTCTCAAAGGTTCACTACTAATGCTGCCACATCATCATATCCATAACTAAGATGGAAATATCACCAGTACAAGAGTGAACTGTGGCTGGATGTTCCTGCTGGAATTTCAAAAGCAGGCACTCTCCTTCTCCATTCAGCAAACAAATTAAAATACTGAAAAATGCATCCAGATTTCTGGACTATTCCACATACAATACAAATGAAGTGTCATTGACCTGAAACACCAAGTTTATTTCTTTTTTAGCAGATGCCGTTTGACCTGTTGAATATTTCCAGCATTTCCGGCTTGTTGGAAGTTTCAGCTGTTTGGTCTTTGAAGCTGCTAATAGCAGCAGACAAGTTTGTGCTAGTTACAAATAAGGCTCTGTGACAGCAACTTTATCTCAAGTACTGTTTCAAAATGTTCATGTTCCTCATGCCTTTTCTGTGAGATTGATTAATTATGCTCAGTTCTAAATTAGTGATCTCACCGGCATTGTGTCTGCAAAATATTAATTAAGGATCTATTAATAGAGCAGAAAGAGGACACATTTTCCATAGCTATAGCCTTACACTTTGAGACTAATTTCAAGAGATTAACAGAATTACAACTCTTCATTCTTCCCTCTGGAATGGATTTGTACCTAAGATAAAATGTTTAAGCTGTATTATCCTAATACATTTAGTCTGACTTCAATAACGGCTTAACATTATCTGTTGGAAGCTGTCTTCATCTAGACATTACTTGACCGGTGAGTCCATTTGCCCAGGTGCACGTGAAGTGTATGAACCATGTAAACCAGTCAAGATTCAACAGCCCGCTCTTCCACACTTAGTCAATCACTGTATACACTGCGCTTGTGTTCAGTGTCTTATGAATGGGCACTTGTTCAGGCTACTAAGAATGATTGGGGGATTGGCATCTGTGAAGGTATATGCTGCGCTTCAATTAAATATCTCTAAAAACTCTTTTTCATGCCCCTAGTTCCTGCTTAGTTTACCTTATCTTCTTTCCTTGTCTTCAGTATTGTCTAGATTTTAATTCAATGCAAATTAATGGAGAGCACTCCTTAGAATCAAAGGAGCCAAAGACACCAGTAGATATATCTATACATGTTAATGCCAGCATACACCTACATATCAGTAGTGCGTGTCTGATGAGAAGACTTTAACATATCACAGTTATGGAGCTCAGTGTTTAAAAGGTATAGAGTAATGCCACTCATCATCAGGCACCAAACCAATTTAAATCCATCAGCACAGTCATTGGGAAGCTGATTTATGTCACAGAAATAGAAGTGATTAAAGGGCAGACAGTCTCTTTGAATTGCCACTTCTAGCATTTCATCAATATTCTACAAGTTATTCCAGAAAACTCTAGCAGGAGTTTATCGGCTCCTACTGATTAGAAGTATCTGGAAGTTAATCTCAGAGACCTGTGCTTTTTAATTTGCAGACTACCCCTCAAAATAGGTGCATTGACACTTTCTCATCTACCAGTCTTTATTATCCAATTCAAAGATAAAAATCAAAAGTAAATACTCTAATGTTTTTGTTTAATAAATCTGGCCAAGTAATTAACTTTTTCATCAGACTTAATCAGGAATTTATTCCTCTTCACTGTCTAAGGCTGTACAAATAAATCATGTATAAGAACATACAAGAGATCTAAATTATTCCTCTTATTCTTTCAGTCTCTCAGTTTAATGTACTGATGTGGAGAAATGAAATTAATGGCCCTGACATTGCAGTCATTGTTAAGCTTCATGGTTCCCCAATGGAAGATTGTGGAGAGAAAGCATATCCATCCATTACTATGGGATCTGCACAGCAGCAGTGGAGGTCATTCCCCTTGCTCTGACTTACTAAAACTGTTAAAATGATAGGAAAGTTGGATATTGAATGACCAAAATAACCAACAGTTATCTGGAAACATTTATGTAAACTCAGTTCAAAGTATTCTAAAAATTCCATCATCCCTTGTGATCATTCCCTGCTATAAAACTGCAAGGATAATGGCAATCAAAAACATTCCAAGAGCAAGTTGTTGAGTTTAAGGAAACAGAAAATTCCAAGACTTTTCAGTTTATTAATTTCTGACTCACGGGAATCAGTGGCAAAGTCAGCACTTTTTCCAATGGATTTCCAAGTGGGTGACTTGGCTGGAATGAACAGGCGGTGTACCACTTGCCCTTGGTCACAGCCCTGAGGAATTTCAGCAATGACATGTGGCTGTGATGATTAATCATCTAACATTGTAGGAAATATAATTCCCAAAAGTTCAATGGGTTTCTCTTTGATGCTTGTTAGCTTCAGTTTTTACCAGAACTCACAGTGCCACAATGCTGCCTTGATGTCAAGGGCAGTTACTCTCACCTCACCTCTGGAAATCAGCTCTTCTCTCCATGTTTGACTCCTCAGGATGCGATGAGATTTGGAGCCAAATGATAGATTTCTGTTAGCTTAAAATTTGAAGGAATCTGGGCACTTCTTGGGAAAAGTAAATTGAATTCCAGATTGACATTAGCTATGGTCCTTTCTTCTTATAGAACAGACAAACGTTTGTAGAAGATGAAACATATTTTACAGAACTGTACAGGCCACAATGTTGTGCCCGCTTTTTAACCTGCCCTAAGATCAATCCAACCCTTCCCTCCTACATAGCTTTCCATTTTCTATCATCCATGAGTTTCTTAAATGTGCTGAATGTATCAACCTCTACCTACCACCACCCCTGACAGGGAGTTCCTGCGTTCGGCACTCTCTGTGTAAAGAACTTACTTCTGACATCCCCTCTAGACTTTACTCCAATCACTTTAAAATGATTTCTACTTGTATTAGCCATTTCTGCCCTGAGAAAAAGTCTCTGGCTTTCCAGTCAATTTATGCCTCATCATCTTGTATCTATCAGATTTTGGGGTTGCAAACATTGCTGATGAGATCAACTGAAAATTTCCTGCACTGATATTCCGGGACTGGAATGATTGATCTCAGGCAATCACAACAATCTTCCTTTGTATGAGGTGTGACTTTGGTTTCTCTTTGACTTCAGTTTTTCAGAATAATTCTGATGAAATCCAACTTGATATTGATGAGTAGATTACTAGGGCCTGAGTAGACGGACACTAACACCCTTTAAAACTTGGTTAATGATTGAAATGTGTATTTTTTATATTCAGGGATTTACTTAGTGCAGATTGAGACAATTTGCTTTCCCATTTCTCTATCAGCTCATTGAGAGCACAATCATATACCGAAATGGGAGAAGTGTTATTGTTTTAGATAAGAATATTAGTGATACTGTTCAAAGATACATTTAAAAGCTTATGGAAAAAGAAGATATAGCTTTAAAACATGGACTTGATTATGGTCAAGATTACACAAGAGGCAGTCTAGATTTGAATTTATTTGAATTTGCAGGCTGCTGACTTGGAGCAAGGCATCTTATAACTGAACCATGGGTGATATTCCAAAAAGGGATCAGTGACTGTTGGCATCAAAGCAAGAACAGCAGTGCGCATTTCTCCGCACTCAAATATACAGAAGTATTCACTTTCCAGCAGGGAGAAAGTGAATTCATAGCAGGGACCCTATTAATTTTTTATCTCCTCCCTTAGTTGGTTGAGGTCATCTGCAGTATCATTCCCTGAGACCAACTAGTTCAGTAAAGATTTAGGATCCAGCACAAGGACTTCTGAAAGACAAGTCCCTAACCCTTTTGCAAGCTACACATATACTACCATCAGTTCCTACCAATTTTATCCTTTATCAGTTTCAAAAGTAAGACTACACAAGAAAATACTTATGCAAGAGGTATAATGTGGAGTCGATATACGTGGACCAGGTTTTGACTGTTCTCATGATATTTCTGCAGCCTCCCACCCACCAGTTTCTGTGAACTTATGTTCTTCCAATCTCTTTTCTCCTTTGTCTACCCCACAGCTAACCAGGTTTCCATCATCCTTTCTTCTTTCTGACCTATTTTGCCTCCTGCTTTCCTCTGTCTCAATGTTGCATATTCCTGTTTGAAACTCTTCAATGTCCTCTTTTTTAAAATTCCCCTGGAACCTCCTTCAGACCAGTAACTCTTCTTCCCAATATATAAATTGCACCAATCTGGCCAGTTATATCAGCTTCTGCCAATATCCAACAATCAGTAAAAGCAATAATATTTAATAGTTTGAAGATATTAATCAAGGACAATGCCTGTTCTAGGTTGTATATGGGTAAATTCATGTGCCAAGTTATAAGAGGTGTGGACTGCATTTAAGTGCTACAGTATTTGTCTGGACAGCAAGCTGTACCTAATGAATTAATGTGCAGGGAGGTATGTGACAGTGCCTGAGGTGACAATTCTTGACAACACATCACAGGAACTTGACCTTAGCTGATGAAAGTGAACAAGCTATGATATTACGTTATGGTGATTGACACCTAAATGAACATGAAAGCACGGGCAGCTTCTTGTCACCAAGTAAGGCTACGTTTTTGTCATGCCACCGATTGTTAGAGGGAGAGGATCATTGGGAACTTGGCAAATGGAGGAGGAATCAGGAAGCAGAGAAAACAAACAATTAAAGGCAGGATGTTCCTGTGGAAGGAAATGACAATTAAAAAGACAAGAATGTAAAGAAAAATCTTCTTGAATACATTTCAAATAGCAATGCAATTTTCCTTCTGTAGAATTGACAAAAGAGTACGAGATGTTACTAAACAAAAGAATCTGTCATCAAATTAAATCACACCCGAGTGCGTTCACCTGCTATAGAAGTCTGTGTGGTTCCAGTGACTGAGAGCCATATCTCAATCTATTTGTTTGTTCCTTGACAGGCTTATTAGGAGTTTAATTATCTCTTGATTACAATCCCCCCATTGTTGCCGCTGTATTTATATTTGTGAAGACCTTTCAGTAATGTCGTATTCAATCAAGAGACAATAGATGCACCAGGTATTTATTCAGTTCATTGGGTAGTGTTTTGAAGTTAAGCACATCCTTTCCATCAATTACATTTTAATTAATGGAAGCTTTAAAGGACAATTCCATTAGTGTTAACATCCACTATCCCATGTGGTGTGTCATTGAACATTACCTGTTGCATGATTAATTATTTTTTTCATGTACTGTTAAGCCATACTCATATTAAGGTTGCAGGAATGCAAAGAAAATACTTATATATTTGTCAGAATTCACAAGTGCAATTTTAGTTTCAAAATTTTTTTATAAATTAATTTGACAACTGCTTCAATATTCTTCCTCTTTTCTTGTTGCACTGCCTTATGTTGAGAACAGTTATCAAGTATTTTCGTAAACACAAGAGATTCTGTAATGCTAAAACTCCAAAGAAACAAATACTATATGCTGGAGGAACTCAGCAGGTCAGGCAGTGTCTATGGAGAAGAACAAATGGTCAACATTTTTGCAATGACCCTTCATCAGGTTGGATAGGAAGAGGGAAGAATCCAGAATAAGAAGATGGGATGTGGGGATGGAGAAGAGTACAAGCTGGGAAGTGATGGGTGAAACCAGGTGAGCAGGTAGATAAGAGGGCGGGAGAATGAGAGGTGAAAGGTAAAGGGCTGAAGAAGAAAGAATCTGATAGGAAAGAAGAGTGGATCATAGGAGAAAGGGAAGTAGGAGGGACACCAGAGAGAGTTGATGAGCAAGTGAAGAGAAGGGTAGGGATAAGAGGGGAGTCAGAATGAGGAATGGATTAACAGAGAAGGGGAAGGGGGAGAAATTATTAGAATTTAGAGAAATTGATGTTTGAAGCTATCCAGATGGAGTAAGAGGTGTTGCACTGCAGCCCGAGGGTGGCCTCATTGTGGCAGTAGGGGAGGCCATGGACTGACATGTAAGAATGGGAATGGGAAGTAGAATTAAAATGAGTGGCCATTGGGAAAGTCCACCTTTTGTGGCAGACTGAGCGAAGGTGATTGTCACAGCAATCTCCCAGTCTATATTAGGTCTTTTCCTCCTCCTCCTCTTTCCTTTTCTCCTATGGTGCCCTCTCCCCTCCTATCAGACCCCTTATTCTTCAGCCCTTTACCTCTGCCACCTATTACTTTGTGGCTTCTCATTTCACCTGTCTTTCCCCACCTGCTTACCTTCCCCCTCACATGTTGAAATGGGAAAGGGAAATGAAACCAAAATGGGTGGCCACGGGGAAAGACCAACTTTTGTGGCAGATAGAGTAAAGATGCTCGACAAAGCAGTCAGCCAATCTATGTTGGGTTTTTCTGATGTATTGAAGGCTGGACACAGTAGATGACTCCGGCAGACTCCCAGGTGAAGTATCACCTCACCTGGAAGGGCTGCTTGGGACCCTGAATGATATTGAGGAGGAGATGTAGGGGCAGGTGGAGCACTTGTCCTGCCTACAGTTTCAGTGCCCACAGGGAGAACAGCGGGAAGGGAGACCCACAGAATGCGATCTCTGCATAAAGTGGAGCATGGAGGAAGTGGGAAGATGTGTTTAGTGGTAAGATCCTTTTGGATGTGGTGGACGTTACAATTGTTGGAACATGCTTCTGTTACTATGGCGTTTCATTGAAAGATGCTTCTTGTAATTATATCCTGAATGAAGGTTTTTAACTGCACAAATCACAAAGAAATCATAGCTCCCAAGGTTCTAATTTTCTATCATCGTCAACATTGTCTCTTCCTGACTTTGCATTCATAAGCAAGGAGTAGATTCACTCGCAATGAATAGCACACCATGCCTTGCAACGGGCAGCCCATTTTAAATGAAGTCTCTTTATCAGCTCATAAATTAGCAGCTCTGCAAATATAGCCGCATCTCATAATTAAAATCGTAAATCCCTTTGTAATTACTAATAGGATTTACTTACATGCTGAAAAATACTTACAGTTAGTGCTTATATTATGAAGGCATGAACCGACTGATATTTCAAAATGTTAAATCATTTATTTGTAGCAGTATGCTTTATTATTTTGTATGCATGCAATGTTAAAGCTGTTGACCATGTCATCTAAATGTGGAGGAGATTCTTATAAAGGCCAGGGCTCGCTTCTGTGCAGGGAGCCAAGATGGAAGATGAGCTGATCAGCCTGTGCCCACTGGTAGGAACGTTCTGGAGTACCTCCAACTGTGGTTTGTCCTTGACACGAGAGTTCTTGAATCTTTCCAATATCATGTGATCCATCCTCACAGTCACTCCATACCAGGAACTTGACAAGGCCCTAAGCTAACTGGGGAGGAAAGAAATAAACCCTGTGATGCCCTGACTAGAGTTCTAAAACTTATTGGGTTCAGGTTTCTGACTTGAATTTATAACCTCATCCCCCTTCACTAGGAAGATGAGAGCTTGCCAGGAGAGTTTAGAGATGCACAGACTTGGTTATCATGACAAAAGGTCAGCCTGCCATTAGTACAGAAGGATTTCCCATCATCTAGTGCAGAAGATCATTGCCCAAGTACTCCTCAGCTCTCTCCTCAACATGGACACAGGCATGGTCTGGAGGTAACTTGAACATGGTCTTCATTATATAATTAGCAAGCAAAATGCAGTGTACAACAGCAATATATAGCTATATTAAGAGCAAAAGGATAGCTAGGGACAAAATTGGCTTTCTTGAAGATCAGTGTGGTCATGTATGCATAGAGTCAAAAGAGATGAAGGAGATATTAAATGAATGTTTTTCATCTGTATTTAGTCAGGAGACAGATACATACTATAGAACTGAGGCCAAAAGAGTCATGAGGTCATGGAACATAGCTGAAAATGAGAGAGGAGGTGCTGGTGGTGTGAGGTGAATTAGGGTGGGTAAATCCCTAGGGCCTAACAAGGTATACACACAAACCTTGTGGGAACCTGGTGCAGAAACTGCAGGGGGTCTGACAGAGATACTTAAAATGTCCTTAGCTACAGGTGAGTTGCCGGAGGACTGGAGGATAGCCAATGTTCTATATTTCAAGAAATGAACCCAGCAATAAGCTGGGATATTATAGGTCGGTGAGCCTGACATTAGTCATCGGTAAATTATTGGAAGGTACTGTAAGGGAAAAGATATATAAGTATTTGGTGCTGATCAGAGACAGTCAACATGGCTTTGTGCATGTTAGGACATGTCTAACCAATCTTACAGTGTTTTTGAGGAGAGTTCATGAAGAAAAAGCAGTAGACATAGTCAGCCTGGACTTTAGCGAAGCTTTTAACAAAGTCCGGCATAGGAAATTAGTCCAGAAGAGAATGTTGCTTGGCATTCAGAGTGAAGTTGCCAATTGGATCCAATATTAGCAACAGGAGAAGCCATAGGGTCATAGTAGATGGTTGTCTCTTAAATTAGAGGCCTTCAGCTGGTGCTGTGCTGCAGCGACTGGTGCTGGGTCCATTGTTGTTCATCATGTATGCTAATGATATTGATGATAATGTAATAAACTGGATCAGCAAATTTGCAGATTACACCAAGGCTGAGAATGTAGTGGTCAGCGAGGAAGTCTATCGAAGCGTGCAGTGTCATTTGTACCAGTTAGGAAAATAGGCTGAAAAATGCAGATGGAATTTAATACAGACAAGTGTGAAGTTTTGCAGCTTTGAGGACAAACCGGGGCAGGACTTACAGAGTGAACAGTAGGACATTGAGGACTGCTGTTGGACAAAGGGACCTGAGAATACTGATTCATAATTCCTCAAAAGTAGCAGCACGGATAGAAAGAGTCCTAAAGAAAGCTGTTAGCACATTGGCCTTCATGAAATCAGGGCATTGAGTACAGGAGTTCTGATGTTATTTTAAAGTTATATAAGAAATTGGGGAGGCCAAACTTGGAGCATTGGGTGTAGTTCTGGTCACTTACCTCTGAAAAAAATATCAATAACATTAAAAGAAAACAAAGAACGTTTACAAGGATGGTGCTGGGACGAGTTTCTGACAGGGAATGTTTATGACTTTACTCCCTGGAGCACAGGAGAACAGAGGGGACATCTTATAGAAGTATACCAAATTATGAAAGATTTATGAGATCCTAAGATATAGGAGCAGAGTTAGAACATCTGGTCCATCGAGTCTGCTCCACCACTTCATCATGGCTGATCTAATAATCCTCTCAATCTTAATCTCCTGTCTTCTCTCTATATCCCTTCATGCCCTGACCAATCTAGAATCTGTCAACCTCTGCCTTAAATGTACATAAAGACTTGGCCATCACAACTGCTTGCAGCAAAGAATCCCACAGATTCACCACTCTCTGGCTAAATAAATTCCCCTTCATCTCCGTTCTAAAAGGATACCCCTCTATCCTAAATCTGTCCCCTCTGATCTTAGACTCGCTATGTTCTAGTCCTCTTGAAATGAATGCTAACATTGCATTTGCCTTCCTCACCACAGAATCACCCTACAAATGAACCTTTATAGAATCCTGCACATGGACTCCTAAATACCTTTGCACCTCACTTTTTTGTACTTTCTCTCTGGTTAGAAAATAGTCAACCCTTTATTATATGCCCTTTCATTACATCTCCCAAAGTGCATGACACACTGTATTCCATCTGCCATATCTTTGCCCATTTTCCTTGTCTGTTTAAGACCATCTGTATCCTTTCCACTTCCTCAACACTACCTACCCCTCCATCTGTCTTCGTATTCATCTGCAACATTTGCAACAAAGCCATCAACTCCATCATTCAAATCATTGACATATAACATAAAAAGAATGTCCCAGCACAGACTCCACTAGTCACTGGCAGCTCTTGTTAGCCACGGTTGTGCCATCTTGCCTTTAGAATACTTCTTCTTCTTCTTTGGGATGTATATATCCTGTGCCTTCTGAATTGCTTCCAGAAATTCCAGCCACTTCTGCTCTGCCATCATCCCTGCCAGTATCTTTTTTCAATAAATTCTGGCCAACTCCTCTCTAATGCCACTATAATTCCCTTTATTCCTGTGTAATACTGATACATCTGACTTTTGGTTCTCCTCAAATTTCAGGGTGAAGTTGATCAAATTATTATCAATTTCCCCTAAGGGTTCTTTTACCTTAATGTCTCTAATCAAGTCTTGTTCATTGTATAACACCCAATCCAGAATTGCTGATCCTCTAGTGGGCTCAACCACAAACTGGCAACACAAGCACTTGGCATGGGTAGCAATCCTGAGATCATAACCCTGGAGGTCCTTCCCTTTAACTTAGCACATAACTCCCTCAACTCTCTATGCAGAACAACATAGAAGCATAGAAAACCAGCAGCACAATACAGGCCTATGGATCCACAATGCTGGGCTGAACATGTACTTCCTTTAGAAATTACCTAGGGTTACCCATAGCCCTCTATTTTTCTAAGCTCCATGTACCTACCCAGGAGTCTCTTAAAAGACCCTTTCATATCCGCCTCCACTGGCAGCTCTTTCCATGCGCTCACCATGGTCCACGTAAAAAACTTAACCCTGACATCTCCTCTGTACCTACTTCCAAGCACCTTAAAACTGTGCCCTCTCATGCTAGCCATTTCAGCCTTGGAAAAATGCCTCCGACCATCCACACGATCAATGCCTCTCATCATCTTATACACTTCTATCAGGTATTAAGCCTCTATCACCTCAACATCATTCATCCTACCCACTTCATTGGTACCAACATAGACCATGATTTGTTTACCCTCTCACTTAAAGAATGCTGAGGACTCAATCTGAAATATCCCAGACCCTGGCACCCAAGAGGGCAACATACCATCCCGGCATCTCATTCTCATCCGCTGAACCTCCTGTCCGTTCCCTATGAGCAGAAAGTGCTTTCTTCTTCCCTCTTCACTTCTGAGTCACAGAGGCAGACACAGTGCTAGAAATTCAACCATTGTGACTTTCCTCTGTTAGGTCATCCACCTCAACAATATCCTAACTGATTTATCTGTTGTTGAGGGGGATGGCCTCAGGGGTACTTTACACTGGCTCCTTAACCCCTTTCCCCTCCTGACTGTCACCCAGTTTCCTATCTGGTCAGAGCTTTTTCATTGTACTGATCCACTGCTGCCTTTTATCCTCAGGTAGTGGACCTGATTGATATTCCTCCTCCCAAAACTTCCAATGTCCAGATTGGCTCTGGTCAAAGCTCTTTTTTATATAGGGTGAATGTATGCAGTTTTTTTCCCCAAACAAGACAAAATGCTGGAGAAACTCAGCAGGCTAAGCAGTAACTATGGAAAAGAGGATTCTGGATGTTTTAGGCCGAAACCCTTCATCAGGATTGGAGAAAAAAAGATGAGGAGGCAGAGTTAGAAGGGGGAGATAGAAACACAAGGTAATAGGTGATATTGCAAGCTTTGTCCATATCATCGGTTAGCTAAAGTAAAATGCTTTAATTTAAATTTCTGAAGACACAGCAAGTTACAATTTATAGCATAGAAATGCAGGGTCAAGTGGTTTTTTAGTTATTCCAATGGAACAAGAGGAAACATCTACTTACCTGCCCATAACCTCCTTCTGATGCTCCTTCCCTTTTTCTTTCTTCCATGGCCTTCTGTCTTCTACTATCAGATCCCCCCTTCTCAGCTTTTTTTCTTCAGTCCTGCTGAAGGGTTTCAGACCGAAACGTCAACTGTGCTCTTTTCTATAAATGCTGCCTGACCTGCTGAGTTCCTCCAGCATTTTGTGTGTGCTTCTTGAGCCTTAGTATTCATTTTGTCAGTCAGTTTTCACAGAAAGGTTGTCAGAATTGGAGATGGAGTATCATTTTAACACTGATAGAAATTCTAGGTTGCATGTAATAAAAAATAAATTCAACTTCTTTGATCATTACAAACACATTAAAATATGATAATTATAATTAAAAACACATTGGCCCAAAATGTTGACTCGTTATCCTTCTATCGATGCTGCCTGACCTGTTGAGTTCCTACTGCACTTTGTGTGTGATGCTGAGATTCCAAAAACTTGGGGAAAATTGTCCATGTAATAATAAAATTCAATTATTTAAGCTACACGCAGGTGTCTAAGTGTTTTAATAAACTGGCATATAATTTGCCTTGAGGTGCATGAACATAATGTAGCCATGCAATTTTATGTTTCAAAGCAGGACATAATTAACGCTTGTCTGAAGCTGCAGATGATGCACTGACTGAAGAGTGTCTGTGTTGTTGAATAATGTGTCTCTGAGTGACACATTGTGGTTCACGTCCCCTTAAGCAGTCCAAGCAGCTGACTGACCTGTTCAAAATGCTACCAAGTGATGTGTTATGCTTCACAGAAAGACTGATGGTACTTGCCAAATGCTTTATCCCACTATAGACACCCTCTTGACTATTGCATTATTGTAAAGCAATGGGAGTAATGTTGCAGAAACCACTGAGTTCCCGAAAAACAATTGGCCTTAATGTGGGGACAGTACTCTAACAAGGAGCCCAGAAAAGAAAGTACATCCCTCAATCCCCCCACCCCAAATTCTCACATGTAACACATCCCACAACTCCATCCAGGATCGCTCTCACATATTCTATTGGTTAGTTGACATTTGGAATAGTTGGATGTGAATGCTTTGGGGAGTGTTCAGAAGATGTTACCTGGATTCGAGAGTATTAGCAAAAAGGAGAGGTTGGACAAACTTGGATTCTTTTCTTTGGAGAGTGTGAGGGGCCAGCTTAGTGAACTTTATAAACTTACGAGGTATAGATAGGATAGATAGTCCGAGCTTTCTTTTCAAGAATGAAAATGTCAAAGAATTTGAGGGGAAAGTTTCTACAGAGGGAGAGATAGGTGCCCAGAATGTACTGTCTCGGGAAATGGTGGGAGTTGATACAATGGCGATGTTTAAGACTATGTACCATATAGCTTATTCCTATGCTTATACTGATCTATGTTATATATTTGTTTATGCAAGATTAACACCCTTCACAAAGCATTACCTCATCCTTACTAACCCTTTACATAGGACAAGTCCTTCATATTTCATTGAAAAGTGCATTAAAGCACTCTGGCTTCTGCTGACAAGAGAGTCTTGGTTCATTTATGGTTGATCAGGTGAAGTACAGGGGTTGTAAATGTACAATGGTGTCACATCACAACATGAACCTGCTCCATTCAGAATCCCTAGGCTTGGCAGGCCTACTGGTACAATACAACTCCATAAGAATCTTACGCTGTTACAGATTCCGAAATCAACTATGTGCTGGGATACTCAGCAGATAAGGCAGCATTTGCAAAAAGAGTAACAGAATGAACAACCTAATGGAAGGTATTTTCTCTCTCTCTCTCTCTCTCTCCCTCCCTCCCTCTCTCTCTCTCTCTCCCTCCCTCCCTCCCTCTCTCTCTCTCTCTCTCTCTCTCTCTCTCTCTCTCTCTCTCTCCCCTCCCTCTCTCTCCCCCTCTCTCTCCCCTTCTCTCTCCCCCTCTCTCTGTCTTGTCTGATCAACTGAATATTTCCAGCGGTTTGTTTTATTCTTTGAGAATCCTTACTTTGTAAAACATTTTACTTTTTCTCTCAGAATATTTTGTTTCTGATATTGCCTTGCAATTTTTCTTGCAATACTTTACAACTTTACAATACGTGTATTTTTCTATGTGTCACTTTATGCAGCTGCCTACTCAAACACGATATCCCTTTAAAAGCCTACCAGATGCCGGATGTATATGTCACAAAAAGGATTGGATTTTTTAATGTGCTTAACCATGCATTGATGAAAAATGAGTCAATAGAATTTGAAATTCTGGGCTGTTTCTACCCAATTATGTCTGAAGAATGCTATTTTGACAAATGGCAAGGATGGAGAGTTCACAGAGCATTTTCATTTTTATGGGTAGTGTTATTCTATTCTGTCGTGGTTGTTGGAGACGTAACCAGTGGTGGGTGACAGAGCAGTGATTGGGATGAACAGTGTGGAAGATAAGGTCACTGTGCAGTATTTCACAGTGCCAAGGCTCCCCTCAGACTCTCTCATAATGGATTTATTGCCTTGCCAACAGCTTGCTGCAGGTGATATATGCAAAACACTGGGCAAGTGGACTCTGAAGTCTCAACCCAATTACAGATGATAGAGAAGGAAAATCACACAGGTACTATGGCATGCAAAGGCTGGAGAGATGTTGCAAAGGAGGACTGTATTTCTGGGGGTGCTTAAAATTTTAATGTTTTAGATGCCTCTCTGTTTAATATACTTTTTCTATAAAACATTAGGAGTCTGCACTCAGTTGAGGAGCAAGCAGTTGCAATTTTAGTGACTGTAAATCTTGAAATCTTTCTCATTTACTAATTCTGTAACAACAAAGTATACACACACTACCTGTTTCTCTCTCTCTCTCATCTCTCTCATGCATGCACTAATGTACACACACACACACACACACACACACACACACACACACACACACACACACACACACACACACACACACACACACACACACACACACACACACACACACACACACACACACACACACACACACACCATTAGGGTTAATTGGGACACATCAGGACAAGCACATTTTGGCCCAATTTAGCAGTTGCCCCAATTAGCAGATGTCATGGAAATAGTTTAAAAAGGTATAAAAAGGCAAACCAAATAACAAATTATGTATTTAAACAAAATACAGAGTAATTATAACACTAAAGTTTTATAAAATTGTATATTTGTTCCAAGTAGTTATTGACAGAAGAATTCATCCAATGTACACACTGACACATTGAACAAAATCAGCATGGACACTTAATGCCTGCTTTCATACAATGCTATCGATGATTGTGTCCTTCAAATCATCATTTTCAGTGTAACATTCTCAATATCTTCAAATTCTTTGTAGTTTCAAAGTTGTTGAAGCAGTGAAATCATATCATTTTCACTCTCAGCCGTTTCTGACATTTCTAAGCCTGATTGCTTGAAACCACAATGAACAAAACAGTTCTGAATTTTCTTAACTGTTTATTTCTCATCTACTATCAATGACAAAAATGACCGATTTTTGAACACAAACAATACACACGACTGATGCTATTTAAAAACTGTTCACTCCAAGTATCTATAACGTCTAACGTCTGTGCAACTGAGGCTAAGTAGAATCTCATCAGCAACATTCTCCTGCCTCAATTAAGCAGCAAGGTGTCCCAAATTAACGAGGGGAATCCATGTAACTACCGTAGATTCCGGATTTTAAGCCGCTACTTTTTTCCCACATTTTGAACAGCTTTGAACTTTGCGGCCAATAATCCGAAGCGGCTAATGCATGATTTTTTTCATGCCGCCTCGTAAACATTTTGCCTCGTAACAGTAGACCAATAAAATTGATGAGTAGTTCACAGAGGTCCAATGAAATTGTACGATAAATCAAGCGCACTTTCACAATTAAATTATTGTAAATCAGTCATTTGTACTCACCCTCATCAACATGGAAAACACTCGAAGCATTGTGCTACCTACCCTACTTAGTTTAAACTATATTTGTTTTCTGTACTACATCGCGGGATGCTATGACATCACACCCGGTTTCGCGGTGTCTTGTGGGAAAATGCCGGTTTGCGATGAAACGGGACGGAGGGGGGGAGCGCATTACGCGAGCGGCTTTGGATCTGAGCGAACTCTGCTTTTAAGTTAAAGGTATCAATAACTTTTCCTGGTAGGCTGCAGTATATATATTTTTTACCAGTCGTTAGGAGATATTGGAATGTTGTTCAGTAAAGAAGTATACGCAACGTATATTTAAAAGTAGCCGCGTACGGGCACGGTTCAAAAAAAAGCATTTGCAATATGTATTTGTTTTTGTTACCATATGGATTTAATTAAAAGTTAAAAAAATCCTCACGTGTAATATTTTTCTGTGTAAATATCTCATATTACAACGTGGGACACCTGCGGCCGAAAATCCGGTGCGGCCTAAAATCCGATGCGGCCTGTACAATTAAAAAAATGATTTTATTTCTAAAATTAGAGCCAGCGGCTTAAAATCAGGTGCGCTCTGTAGTCCGGAATCTACGGTAGTTTTTTTTCTTTCTTCAAGTGTTGTCCCAAATAAGCAGCTACCCTAATTAACTGATGGCCTAGTTAACTGGAATCCATTGTACTTGCATACATGCACAAGTAAACCAAGTCAAAAAAAGAGTATATAAAATACTTGCTTGCAGGAAGATTTTCTTCTGTGTTCTTCCTTTTCCCCTCCCACCCTCTATCTTGCCCTTCCTCATTTCACGTTGGTGTAAACTTCTTTTGTTTTCTATTACTGCTTCTTTTCTTGACCCTTTTCCCATCTTCTTTGCTGACTTCACACTATTCTGTTTGCCAGCTCTTTGGGAATAAAAATGATTGCTGAGCTACTCTTACTTGAACTTCTCTCTTTATCTTAAGAAGAGTAAAAATAATCGACTCAATTCGTGTCACATGACACCGACTCAGTATTTTACTAAGCAAGATATTCCACTCAGTGCTGTTACCCTAATACTCAGGGATGAAATTATCAAAGGAATATTCTTCCAAGCAGTTTTTCTCTAATTTTTATTCCCGTAAAGATTGGTATTTTACAAAAAACATTTCATAAGAGATCTTATCTGAATTCAAGTTCAGATCAGATTCAGATTCATTAATTTATCACATGAACATCAAAATATACAGTGAAACAACCAACACATCCCAAGATTGTGCTGGGGGCAGCCCACAAGTGTCACCACATATTCCAGTGCCAATGTAGCATATCCATCATGTCTGCAGGATACACTAGCAATAACAAGAGCAGAACAAGTCCCTTACATCTCCTACCCACCTACATACGCACACAGATGGTCCTCTAACCACAGGACAGGCCTCCAGCTTCCAATGGACTCAGACTCACAGACAGTGGGCATTTGACTGCCCCAGCAGTCTACAGAGACTCACATACACAGGCTTCATCCATCGAGCCTCAACTTCCCAACTTCCAAAGGCCATTCGCTATCGATCCCAGGACTCGCCAATTAGGACCCTGATTGAGGACTCCAAATTACAGGCCTCAAACTGCAGACTCAACGAATTTAACCCTCGTCCTTCCTGCCTACACAGAACTCTGATGCCAGAACACGATGATGACTCGTTGACCTAGTGGAGGCCATCAGTCCTGTCATTGCTGATCTGCCTGCCCGACATCCAACCACAGACATCCTTCGTTACACGTCTACATTTCTAGCCTTTGCGGAATCCTAGACTCTAGCCTGACCTTAACTTCCCCACATCCCCAACATCCTAAACCCTCTGACCCCTAACACCCACTCTCTGTCCCCAAAACGGTCCCTATGAACGTATAGAACAGCTAGATCTGAGCCATGACCTGGATGGAGACCACAGCTTGGTACTATCTTGACCTGAAGTTAAGCATACATTTGCTTACTCTTGTCAATGAAGTAATAACATAATAGCGTGTCTGAAATTGTCAAAATATCCTACTCTAGAAATTGTTCTGAAGGTTATGTTAAATATGCTGCATGTGATATACTAATGTAAGTTTGGCACAAGACTTTTGCAATGAAACAGGTCATAAGCCCATAAGAGATAGGAGAATAATTAGGCCCGAGTAATCAAGAACCTATCAACCTCTGCCTTAAGTACACACAATGACCTGACCTTCACAGCTACCTGTGGCAATAAATACCACAGATATACCACCCTCTGACTAAAGAAATTCCTCCTCATCTCTGTTCTAAATGGACATCCCTCTCCAGTCCTGGACTCCCTCCACTATAGGAAACATCCTCTCCACATCCACTCTGTCTCGGCCTTACAACATTTGGTAAGTTTCAATGATATCCACACACCCCTCCACACATTCTTCTAAATTCCAATGAGTATAGGCCCAGGGCCATCAAACACTTCTCATGCAACAACTCCTCCATTCCTGAATCTTTCTTGTGAACTTCCTCTGAATTCTCTCCAATGTCAGCACATCCTTTCTCAGGTAAGAGACTCAAAGCTGCTCACAATGCTCCAAGTGAGGCCTTAGCATTACATCCTTGATTTTATATTTCAGTCTTCTTGAAATGAATGCAAACATTGCATTTGCCATCCTCACCACTGACTCAACCTGTCACTCAACCTTGAGGGAATCCTGCACAAGACCCTTGGCACCTCAGATTTTTGAATTTTCTGCCTATTTAGAAAATAGTCTACGCTTTTGTTCCTTCTACCAAAGTGCATAACCATACACTTCCCAACATGGTATTCCATCTGCCATTTCTCTTCCATTCTCCTAACTACCCACTGCACATGCATAACTCTTAAACACCATGGACTTTCCTCCACTTGTTCAGCCATTAATGGGCTTGGGGAAATTGGGGTCTCGAGAATTATGCGTGCATTTTTGATAGAGAGGTTGATTTCACTGTCAACCCTGGAGATAGTTGGACACGACTGATAGTGAGTCTTAAAAATCTAAAAAGCCAGACCAGGAGTAGACACCAAGGCATTGGCAACCTGCTCCACTATTCAGTTAGTTAGTGGCTGACCAGATCTCGCTCTGGTATTTTTTGCACAATTGCCAAAACCCTTCAATCTACTGTCCTCCAAAAATTAAAACACTCCTGAAAACACATAAAGAGTAGGCATTCATAGCTCTCTGGAGCAGGTACTTCCCAACATTCATGATCTGTTCGATGAGAGGAAATTTCTCATCTCTGTCTTTAAGTGTTTGATCCCTTATTCTGAACCTATATCTTTTTAGTTCTCGATCCCAGAACAGGAGAAGTATCCTCAGTTTCCACACTTGCAAACTGCTTTAGAAAATGAGACCAGCCCTCATTCTTCTGAATTCCAGTGCATACAACTCTGTCATCCCCAATCATTCCTTGCCAGAGCAACCTCCTCATACCATGCAAGCTATGTGGTTGCATTATTAGCACTGAAAATATCAATGTATGTGCAACAGACTTTCTGATCTTAATGCTGAGATTTTCCCATGCATCTTTGTCCAAAACAAAAAAAAAAGATTCTGACTTTTCCCCTTCTTTCCCAGTCCTGAAGAAGGGTCTCGGCCCGACACGTTAACTATTTACTCTTTTCAAAAGATGCTGCCTGGCCTGTTGAATTCCTCCAACATTTTGCGTGTGTTTCTACAAAAAAAAAGAAAATTTCTGATCTTTCAGAAAGTACATTTTAATCACAGTTTACATTCTAATAGGTATTGTTACATCTAGATGCAGTTTCGACCTGAAGTCCATTCCTTCAACGGATGATGCAGATTTCCTCCAGCAGATTGTTTGCTGTGCCAGATTTCAGCATCTCTTGCGTCTCAAAGAATTGTTAGTTACTATTCTTCCCAGGCCAAGTTTATTGCTGTCATACGTGTACATTCTGGGGTATAAATCTAGGGTGAAAATTAGCTGTCTTCAGCAATACCTCTTCAGTTAAACAGCATAAACATAAATTGGCATTGTAGAGTAATGAAACTGGGAGAAATGTTCCTAATTCACAACAACCCAACATTGAGTTGGGGTTTTGCTTTAAGAGACTGGTCTGACGTGATGACATTGTTACGTAAGGATTTTTAGCAGGCTTTTGGGTTTGGATTTTGGAGTGCAATACAATGTGTTACAGCTTCATTAAACATAAAACACCTCACTTCATTTTATTTGCTAACACCTACATTGGTGATGCCTATACTCTACGACAATTTCAGAGTTATTGAACATGTCGGCCAACACAGTTATTTTGAAACTACCAGAGTTTGGGAGCAAAAGGCCGTCGCTTGGTTTATACAAACTGAGGCCCAGTTCAATCTGCAAGAAATCACCACTGAGAACATCAGATTATACTACGTGGTAGCAATGCTCAACAATTCCATGGCAACGAGTGTTGAGTCTGCTTGAACACACGCCTGAAAACGATAAATACCGATCACTGAAAACTCACTTTTTACAGACTTATGGGCTAGCGGAGTATGTGCATGCCGAACAGTTGATCTCCTTTCCCAGCCTGGGGGATGCTAGGCCTTCAGAGCTAAAGGACTACATACTTTCTCTCCTGGGAAATCACCATCCTTGTTTTATTTTTAATGAACTCTTCACGCAGCAAATGCCTGATCAAGTTCGCATAGCCTTCACTAATATACCCATGAAGGACTATAGGGAGCTTGCTAAAATGGCTGGTAGCTTACACTCAGCTAGGCAGCAGTGCATCATTCTGCCTCCTTTCTCTACCTCAGTAAGCCTAGTCAGCAAGGCCCTCAACATAAAGACACCTGCAGCTGTGAAGCAGCTGCCCTGTGTTTTTACCACCCTCACTTTCGTAGGAAGTGCCGATTGTCTTGCACCTTCAACAGTGGCAGCACATCAGGACATCAGAGGTTGGTGAACACCAGGACCATTTACTGTTGATTACGGACTTGCTTTCAGGACGATGCTTCTTATGTGATATGGGTGCTCAGGTGAGTATGCTGCCAGCATCACCTATTGACAAGAAGGCAAATAGCAACAAAAACTTGCTGGAGGCTTCCAACAGCAGCACGATCCAGACCTACGGAACACGATGGGTGACGCCCTGCTTCAGTAGGCAATGTTACACATCATTCTGGCTAAAGTGCAGAATTCCTGTGTACCCAAGGACTGTAGGATCTTTTGAACTGCCGGCTTGTGGATGTCAAGAACTTTGGTGGTTACCCAGTTTCCCCAGTAAGTTTCCCACAATGGCTCTGTCAAGCACACACACCACTGCATGTGAGTTTACTTGACTACTGGGTGAATTCTCAGACCTCACCAAACTCACGTTCTCCACTACAGCTAGAAAACATGGGGCCGAACACCATGTTCCCACAACTGGCCCAACAGTCCATGCCCATGTGCTTGGACTAGACCCAGAAAAGCTGGCAACTGTGAAAGCTGAGTTTGCCAACATGGAACAACTCAGCCTTGTACACCCGTCAAATAGCCCCTGGGCTTTACCCCTCCATACAGTCTCCAGGTCCAATGGTGGTGATTACCGATGCCTTAAGGAAGCCACCACTCCCAATCATTGCCCGGTCCCACACATCTAAGACTTTTCAGCACATTTAGCCACAGTATTAATTTCTGCTGAAGTCAACCTAGTTAGGGCTACTATCAAGTACCTGTGTGGTCAGAGGACATTCTAACAATGGCTGTGATAATCCCTTTTTGATTTTCCGCTCCTGCTGTTTGGACTGAAAAATGCAGCACAGACTTCCAACAGCTGATGGACTCTGTATTAAAAAGCTTAGATATTCTTTTTGTTTACCTGGATGACATTCTTCTCATCAGTGTGTCCAAATCCAAACATATGTCTCATCTCCACACACTTTTTGAGCACTTAAGCCAACATGAATTGATTATTAACCCTGCTAAATGCCAGTTTGTGTTGTCAATCACTGACTTTCTCAGCCAGCTGCAGGTGCGAAACTCCTCCCATCAAAAGCAGTCATTATAATAGATTTCCCACTGCCCCACAATACAAAACAAACTACAGGAGATTTTAAGTATGGTAAAGTTCTATTCTGTGAGCCGCTGAGCTTATGCTCCCCCTGTACAGTGCGCTTAAAGACAATACCCCAATCATGTGCTTGACTAGTCAGTGGATATGACCAGGACATTTGATGATACTAAATGAGCACATTCTAATGAGACCCTACTGGCGTACCTACTCCCCAGTACACCCATAACCATTATTACTGATGCTTCAGACTATGCTATGGGTGCTGTACACGAACAGCTGGTCGGAACTGTGGCAGCTGCTCACCTTCTTCAGCCAGCAACTCCATTCTCCGAAAGGACATTTGATCATGAGTTTCTTTATCTCTATCTGGCTATGCATCATTTCATTTGCTTCTAGAGAGTCACCATTTTACAGCATTCGTTGGCCACAAACCCCTTGTGCATATGATGGCCGAAATGTTAGGCCCTTGCTCTACACAACAGCAACGCACCTGGCCGACATATCCAAGTTCACAACAGATCTACAACATATAAAAGGGAAAAATAATCCAATTGCCTCTCAATGGCAGCCGTTGAGACCTTACACATAGGGGTTAATTACGCCTGCATAGCAGCCGACTACGTTACTGACCCAGAGGTCCAGGCCTACCGAACAGCATCACAGACCTGTGGCTGGCTGACATTAAGTTCATGGAAGTGGGGGTTTCTCTCCTGTGTAACGTCTCGAACGATCACCCTCACCCCATCATGACTGTAAACCGGAGATGGATTGTTTTTGACTCCATACATGGCCTCTCACATCCAAGCCGGAAGGACTCACAGGAACTGGTTGTACTAAAGTCTGTTTGGACTGCAGCATGATTATGCATGATTGGACTACAGCTAGTGTGGAGTGCCACAAGGGAAAAATTAACTGTCATGTTCAGATGGCATTGGCACTTTCTAAGTGACGGTTTGACCATGTCAACGCGCCTCTTTGCCCTCCCATAGTTTCACGCACCTTCTCACTATGATGGACTGTACTACCAAGTGGCCGGAGGTCATCCCACTAGCATTGACGACGATGGCCACATGTGGTTCGGGAATTAATCAGCACCTGGGTTGTTCGGTTTGGCACCCCACCTGATATTTCCTCTGACCACAGTCCCCTATTCACTTCAGACCTCTGGGCTGTGATGGCCCAGAGCCTTGGTGTTAGCCTACATCACACCACAACATATCGCTGCAGTCCAATGCCCTTTGCAAAAGGTTTCTCCGCTCCTTAAAGGCTGCTCTGATGGTTTCCCTGACTAATGAGTGTTGACGTGGTCATCTCCCATGGGTCCATTAGGAAGGTTAATAACATGTTCTAAAACCTAGGCCTCTGTACCCATCTCTGCAACTGGATCCTTGAATTCCTCAATGGGAGACTACAGTCAGTGCTGATTGTAAATAATATCTCCTCCTTGCTGATAATCAACACAGCTGCACCTGTAAAGTGCATCTGTATTTACTTGGGAGACAGAGGCAGAGTCCAGAGAAGTGAGGCAAAGCAGCAGTGTGGTCAAGGACTCTGTACAGATGACAGAGAAGGAGGTGTTTGCTGGCTTGTGGCAGATTAGAGTAGATAAATCCCCAGGTCCTAACAAGGTGCTCCCTCAGACCCCATGGGAGGCAAGCGCAGAAATTGCTGTGGCCCTAGTAGAGATATTCAAATCATCCTCAGCAACAGGTGAGGTACCAGAGTATTAAAGTATAGCTAATGTTGTTCTGCCGTTTAAGAAAGGTTCTAAACATAAACCAGGGAGTGTCAGGCTGGTGAGCCTGACAGCAGTAGTGGGAAAGTTATTGCAAGTTACTCTAAGGGACTGGATACTTGGATAGACCTGGACTGATTAGGGATATCAGCAATGTTTTATCTGTCCTCCACCCTGATGGTATAAACATTGATTACTCAAACTTCCGGTAATTATCACCTCCCCAACCATTCCCCATTCCTCTTTCCCTTTCTTCCCTTTCTCAATTTATCTGTTTACCTGCCCATCACCTCCTTCTGGTGCTTCTCCCCCTTCCTTTTCTTCCATGGTCTTCTATCCTCAGCTATCAGATTCCTCTTTCTCCATCCCTTTATCTCTTTCACCAATCAATTTTCAAGCTCTTTACTTCACCCTTCTCACTCTCCTGGTTTCATCTATCATCTCACTCTGCCAAATTCTGCTTCTTGCTCCCCTCCCCACCTTCTTACTCTGACTTCTCCCCTTTCTTTGCAGTCCTGAAGAAGGGTCTCAGCCCAAAGCATCCACTCTTTACTCATTTCTGTTCATGCTGCCTAGCCTGCTGAGTTCTTCCAGTATTTTGTGTGAGTTGCCATAATTTTGTCTATGTTAGGTCAAGTCTAACCAACCTTAGAGTTTTTCAAGGAAGTTACCAGGAAAGTTGATGAAGGCAAGGCAGTGGATGCTGTCTTTATGGACTTTAGTAAAGCATTTGACCAAGACCTGCGTGGAAGGTTAGTCAAGAAGGTTTAGTGGCTTGACATTCAAGATGAGGTAGTAAACTGGATTAGACCTTGGCTTTGTAGGAGAAGCCAGAGAATGGTAGTAGATACAAAGTACACTGCAGATGCTGTGGTCAAATCAACACGTACAAACAAGCTGGATGAACTCAGCAGGTCAGGCAGCATTCGTTGAAATAAGCAGTCAACGTTTCAGGCCGAGACCCTTCATCAGGACTGAAGAAGGAGGGGGCAGAGGCCCTATAAAGAAGGTGGGGGAGGGTGGAAGGTGCCAGGTGAAAAACCAATCAGAGGAAAGATCAAGGGGTGGGGGAGGGGAAGCAGGGAGGGGATAGGCAGGAGAGGTGAAGAAGGAATGTAAGGAGAAAGCACTATGGGTAGTAGAAGAAAGCAGTCATGAGAGGTGATAGGCAGCTAGAAGAGGAGGCTGAGTGAAGGTGGGATGGGGGAAGGGAGAGGGAGGGAATTACCGGAAGTTGGAGAATTCAATGTTCATACCAAGGTGCTGAAGACTACCCAGGCGGTATATGAGGTGTTGCTCCTCCAACCTGAGTTTGGCCTCATCATGGCAGTAGAGGAGGTCATGTATGGACATATCCGAATGGGAATGTGAAGAAGAGTTGAAGTTGGTGGCAACTGGGAGATTCTGTCTGTTGTGGCGGATGAAGCGGAGGTGCTCAACGAAGCGGTCCCCCAATCTGCGTCGGGTCTCGCCGATGTAGAGGAGGCAGCACTGGGAGCACCGGATGCATAGATGACCCCAACAGACTCACAAGTAAAGTGCCTTACCTGAAAGGACTGTCTGCGGCCCTAAATGGTGGTAAGAGAGGAGGTGTAGGGACAAGTGTAGCACTTACACTTGCAGGGATAAGTACCAGGTGGGTGATCTGTGGGGAGGGACGTGTGGACCAGGCAGTCGTGGAGGGAACAATCCCTGCGCAAAGCAGAGAGGGGTAGAGAGGGAAAGGTGTGCTTAGTGCTGGGGTCCTGTTGAAGGTGGCGGAAATTGCGGAGGATAATATACTGGCTCCGGAGGCTGGTGGGGTGGTAGGTGAGGACAAGGGGACCACGGTCCCTGTTGTGGTGACGGGAGAATGGGGTGAGGGCCAAGGTATGGGAAATGGAGGAGATGCGGGTGAGGGCATCATTGATGACGGCAGAAGGGATAGCATAATTCTTAAAGAAAGAGGACATTTGAGATGTCCTGGAACGGAAAGCCTCATCCTGGGAGCAGAGCAGCAGAGACAGAGGAACTGGAAATAGGGAATAGCATTTTTACATTTGGCAGGGTGGGAAGAGGTATAATCAAGGTAGTTATGGGAGTCAGTGGGTTTATAGAAGATGTCAGTGGACAGTCTATCTCCAGAGATGGACACCGAGAGATCGAGAAAGGGGAGAGACGTGTCCGAGATGGACCAAGTGAATTTGAGTGCTGGGTGAAAGTTAGAGGCAAAGTCGATGAAATTGACAAGCTCAGCATGGGTGCAGGAAGCAGCACCAATGTAGTCGTCAATGTATCGAAGGAAAAGTTGGGGAGCAGTACCAGTATAGATTTGGAGCATAGATTGTTCCACATAACCCACAAAGAGGCAGACATAGCTGGGGCCCATGCGAGTACCCATAGACCCTTGGTCTAAAGAAAGTGAGAAGAGCCGAAAGAGAAGTTATTAAGTGTGAGTACCAGTTCTGCCAACCGTCTATGGTCCAGTGTGAACACCTCAGTGTTGGACTTCGAGAGAAGCAGCTCATCTTCTCACTGGAGCTTGGACAGGCATTTGAAAGCAAAGGGGATTCCACAATGATACTTAGATGCTAATTTATTGAGGCAAAAGCAGTCTTAGTGGAACATAATGCTCCATCCATTTCATGGGACACAGAGACATAATTCAGGAGGTTAATGTACTGTGTCCTGTTTTGGGGTTTTATGCATCAGAGTCATACAAGAAAAAATATGGTCTTTATTCTATTGAGTGTTTGCTGCCAACATTTACACTCATCTAACTCTGATCCGCTTTTATTCTCCCCACCTTCCCAAACCAAATCCACCAGAAACAACAGAAACTGTCAGTGGCCAGTTCATCTACAAAATTGCACAGCTATGCTATATGAGAGGAAACTAAAGCATCTGGACCAAATTCACTTGATAACAAGGAGATTGTTCAAACTCAACATGAACTAGATTGAAGCAACACACACAAAGTCCTGACGAAGGGTCCCGGCCCGAAACGTCGACTGTACTTCTTCCTATAGATGCTGCCTGGCCTGTTGTGTTCCACAAGCATTTTGTGTGTGTTGCTTGAATTTCCAGCATCTGCAGATTTCCTTGTGTTTATGGACTGGATTGAAACCAGGTTGCTGGAACTGAGGCAACAACTCTATTAACTGAATCACTGAATCACTTTCCACCTAATGTCAACAGAAATACACCATAATGTTGAGATTTAAGTTGTTTGTGTAATTAAGTAAGCTACAGTTCATGGAAAGTAAAACCTTTTCCAATTTGCATTCCAGAGAGAAGTGCTGCAAGGTTCCTATAATAAAGGTGCTTGTTATTTTAGCAAAGGTGATTCAGTAAAGTGTGAAATAAAGAATTTTTCTTCATTAAGTAGATGTAATATGTTTTCAGTAGCTGGAAAGATTTGGCAATAAGCATCGTTATTTCACCCTCATAGGCTTGCGGGTGGGTAGATAGGTTAATGTGGGGAAGATAGGTAACATTTTTTTCAGGATACAAACATTGTTGTAAAATGGGGGATGTCAGAAACCATTTTTTGCTGAACGTATTAACAGTACAGAGGCCCCATTTTACAATGTCAGGATATCATTATGTTCACCTCTTCTCCCACTCTCGGCCCAGAACCCCAGAAAACTTAATGAAGTGAAAATGGATAAAGGGCATAAGAAACAAGCAGAACCATTCATCCACTCCCTGCTTGCTCCATCACTCCAGAACATCTTGGCTGATGTGCTTACTTTTATCCCTTCACCTCCTTATCTTGTATTTTGTATCAGATAAGGAAATTATGAAATACCTTATACCTTATTTCTGAAATATTAACTCTATTTCTCATTCCCCAAAAGCTTTCTGAGTTGCTGAGCATTTCCAGCAATGGCAGTTTTTGATTTCAGAATTGTTTTCTTAGCTTTCAGATGCAATGTTAAAGTCTCCAACCAATAGGTCTCTAAGTCCCAATCAGACCAACAAATCTTTCATACATTTTCTCTGGTACTTCCATGTTTCATTTTTTGAATCTAGAGACCAGAACTCTTCACAGTATTCCTTGCATTCTCAACAAGGCTCAACACAACATTGGCATTTCTTCTTTGTTTTTCAGTGTCCTCCTTTTATTAAAGCACCCCAGTAATTTGCTTCTTCATTGGGGATGCAAAGGGTCATTTTCCATCTGTTCTAACTTCCAAAGATCTTCCACTTAAAACAATATGCAAAGTAAAGTATTGGCTGGGTCACATTGAATTCTCCATAATGTCCCCTGACTTCCTGTCCAAACAATCGGATACTTCACATCCAAGCCCTTCTCTCCCTCAAAGCAGAGCAGGTCCAAACTGTGATTATCTTTCAGGCAGTAGCTTCAACCTGATCATCAGCAGCTTCCAGCAGCTAGACGGACAAGGGCAGGCGCAGTAAGTGTTGGTGACAGAGCTACAAAGAAAAGGAAGCTGGCTCAAGCAGAGCGGCCAATGTCAGGGTGCACCAGTGATAGAGTGGGAAGGCTTTGCCTTAACAGTTAAGAAGTTTTTTTTTTAGTAGTCAGGATGGAATGCTTCTCTCCTGCCAGATGTGGGAATTCAGGATACCTTGCGATTTTCCTGATGACTACATCTGCGGGAAGTGCACCCAAATTCACTGCCTGTCTGAACATGTCAAGGAGTTGTAAATGGAGTTGGATATACTGAGGATCATTCAGAAGAATTAAGATATTATAGACGGGACTTTTGAAGAGGTGGCCTCACCCAGAATACAGCCTTTGGACAGTAGATGGGTGACCACCAGTGTAAGAAGTCAGTGTAGGGTTCCCCTGTGGCCATTCACCTCAGCAACAAGTACACCTCATTCAATACTGTTTGTCGGATGGGGGGGGGGGGGTGGAGATGATCAGAGATCACAGCAGCAGCAGCTAGGCTGGTAGCACTATGATCATTTCTGGGGCTCAAGAGGCAAGGATAATGTCAGGCAGACTGCAGTTATAGGGAACTCGATAGTAGGGGGACAGAAAGGAGATTCTGTGGCCACAAAAGAGACACCAGGATAATGTGTTGCCTCCTGGGTGCTAGGGTCCATGATGTATCAGAGCGGCTGCAAGATATCCTCAAAGGGGAGGGGGAACAGCTAGAGGTTGTGGTGCATGTTAGCACCAATGACATGGGTAGAAAAGGGGAAGAGGTCCTACACAGAGACTATACAGTGTTAGGGAAGAGGCTGAAGCAAAAGTCCTCCACGGTAGTAATCTCTGGATTACTCCCTGTGACAGGGGCTATGAATGGGACGATAGCATGGATGAATGAGTGGCTAAGAAGATGGTGCAGAGACAGGGTTTCAAGATGCCGGGAGGTTTGCTGATGCTACTTGAGAGAGTTTAAACTAGTTTTGCAGAGGGCTGGGAACCAGAACCTCAGGTCAGTAAGGGAAGGATTGGACCAGAAGGTAGATGACAGGGTAAGTATAGATAGGCAAAATTGAAATAAAAGGTAGTTTAGGGTGGATAGTTTCAATTTTGTATATTTTAACACTAGGACTATTATGGGTGAGGGTGATGAATTTAGAGCATAGATCATTACATGCAACTACAATATTGTAGCCATTACTGAAACTTGGTTGAGAGAGGGGCAGGAATGGATGTACCTGGTTTTCAAAGTGTAACCCCTGGGTCGCCTCAGGCTTGCTCAGCTCGTTCTCGTCTAGTGGGAGCAGCCTTCGGCCCCGCCAAACTGGGTAATCAGCTGGTGTGGATGCTGTGTGATGTCCCCGCCTCGCCCAAAAACAGACAGTACACCATATGCAATTAAATAAGTACAATTTATAAAGATTACTATAACTAAGTGATTAATAACGATTCAGTATATATGAAGGAAAAGAAAATAAAGAAAAGGCGCCAACTTATCAAAGTCCAAACCACTTTGTGCACAACCGTTGGAGCTCAATTACTGAAGTCTTCTGGCCACCATTCGATCCCCTCCGAACTCCTCGACTCGCAGCTCAGGACCAACCAAACACATCTATCTTCGTCTCCTCTCCTCGGGGTACCTCCTGACCTTGGACCCCCGCTTGGGTTTCGTTCCTCGCCCAGTTTACAGCATCACGTCGTCTCTCTCTCACCCCTTCGCGCCGAACTCCCCAAAAACTCACCAACAATAGCTTACAGACTCAGAAGAAAGAACAACATTAATCCCAATTGGTTTACAAAGGAATACAATTCTCATTATCAGTAAATTTTAACCCAAACAAGCTTCCAGCACTCTCTCGCAACAAAGAAACATTCTTACTTTTAACAAAACAAAGAAGCCATTTTGTTTAACATACACAGTAACAAAGAAAAAGAAGAAACCCCCTTTACAAAAGTTTTAGAAAAGATAGAAGAGGAAGTAAAGGGGAGGGGGAGTGAGTTGCACTACTTAATCAGGGACAATATCACGGCTGCACTCAGGAGGGAACACATAATGGAGGGGTGAGACGCTGAGTCCATTCGAGTAGAATTCAGGAATAGGAAGGGTGCGATCACTCTGATGAGGTTGTACTACAGACCCCCTAATAGCCACTGGGACATTGAGGAACAGATATGTAATCAGATTAAGGAAATGTGTAAAAATAACAAGGTTGTTGTCATGGGGGATTTCAACTTCTCTCATATATACAGGGACCTTCTTAGTGCAAGGGGTATAGATGGGGCAGAATTTGTTAAGTGTATCCAGGAAGGTTTCTTAAATCAACATGTGGGTGGTCTTATGGGAGGAAGGGACCTAATATTGGGTAATGAGTCAGACCAAGTGACTGACCTTTCAGTGGGTGAATATTTAAGTAACAGTGACTACAGCTCCTTAACTTTGAAGATAGCTATAGATAAGGATAGATATGGTCCTGGTCCTTGTGGGAGAGTTTTAAATTGGAGTAGAGTAAATCACGAGGGCAGTAGGCAGAAGATCAGAAGCGTAAATTAGGAACACCTTTTCTCTGGCAACTTCACATCAGACACATGGAGTGTGTTTAAAGATCAATTGCAAGAGTACAGTAAAGATACGTTCCTTTCAGAAAGAAGGACGGGGATGAGAAGATAAGAGAACGTTGAATGTCCAGAGAGCTGATGAATTTAGTCAAGAAGAAAAGGGAGAATTATGTAAACCATCAGAAGTCAGAATCAAACAAAGCACGTGAGGAGTGCAAAGAAGCTAGAAAAGAACTAAAGCCAGGAGATGCCATGAAAAGTCCTTGGCAAGTAGGGGTAAGGTGAATCCCAAGGCATTCTATACAAACATCAAGAGCAAGAGGATAACTAGGGAGAGGGCAAGGCCACTCAAGGATAAAGGAGGGAACATTTGCTTGAATGCAGAGAATGTGACTGAGATACTTAATGAGTACTTTGTTTCAGTATTTACCAAGGAAAGGGATGTGGAGGACCAGGAGATCAGCACTGAGTGTATAAATATGTTAGGACGATTACAGGTCAAGGAGGAGGGAGTGTTGGGCCTCCTAATCAGTATTAAGGTGGATGTCCCCAGGACTTGATGGGATTTACCCCAGGTTATTGAAGGAGGCAAGAGATGAGATTATTGGACAGGCCACAAGTGAGATGCTGGAGGACTGGTGAGTGGCTAATATTATAAGGAAGGAACAAGGAAAAATTCTAGGAACTATAGACTGGTGAGACTCAGGTCAGTTATAGTGAAAATTCTTAGGGATAGGATATATGAGCATTTGGAAATCCATGGCCTAATTAGGGAGAGCTAGCATGGCTTTGTGCCACGGCAGGCTGTGTCTCACCAACTTGATTGAGTTTTGTACAAGGTGATGAGAGAGATTGATGAGGATAGGGCAGTGGATGTTGTCTACATAGTAAGGTATTTGACAAAGTCCCTCATGGGAGGTTAGTCCAGAAGATTCTGATGGTCCCATCAGAGGCAGGAGCAGGCCCATCATCGAGCTTTCTCACAGGTTGGTGACATTTGTTTAAAAGGAGAGTTTCATCGACGTTCCGGCTCAATCTGACGGCTTGTTTAAAAGTACAGAAGGGGCAAGCGGGGCAGCCATTGTTGTGAGTAGGCCAGTAGTGATAGTAAAAATGTCAGGCTTTGGCTTCAAGGAGGCTTCGGCTCAACAGAGGTGGGTAAGCTTCTGTTAAGTTTCCCTTTTTTTTTACACTCTCCTACTGCACCTACTGTAGTAAATGGCTGTTGTGTGTTCTTCATCAAACAAGAGAAAATCTGCAAATGCTGGAAATCTGAGCAACACACACAAATGGCTGGAGGAACTCAGCAGGCCAGACAGCATCTATGGAAGAAAGTACAGTTGACATTTTGGGCTGAAACCCTTCAGCAGATGCTGCTTGGCCTGCTGAGTTTCTCCAGCACTTTGTGTGTGTTGCTTATGTGTTTTTCATGCCGGGTCCAGGGAGACCTTGAGTCTCCAAGGGAACTACATCTGCGTGAAGTACATCCAGCTGCAGCTCCTTGGAGACTGTGGTAGGGATCTGGAGCAGGAGCTGGATGACCTTTGGCTTGTATGGGAGAGTGAGCAGATAACTGATCAGAGTTACCCCTTAAGAGGCGAGTAGGTGGGTGACTGTCAGAAGAAATGGAAATGTGAACAGACAGCGCAGAGCACCCCTGTGACCTTTCCCTTCAATAATAAGCATACTGTTTTGGATACTGTTGTGGGGGATTACCTCCCAGGGCAATGCTACGGAGACTGGGTTACTGGCACTGAGCAAAGGACCATGGTGCAGAAGGGAAAGAGGAGAAGAGGGGAGTGGTAGTGATTAGGGACTCAGTAGTCAGGGGAACAGACGTTAGATTCTGTGGACATGAATGAGACACCTGAATGGTATGTTGCCTCCCACGTGCCAGTTTCAGGGACATCTCACATCAGATCCACAACATTCCTGGGGTGCACCCACACCTCAAAGACAACAGTTCTTCAAGAAGGCAGTTGAAGAAATCTTCTCAAGGGCAATTAGAGATGGCTAATTAAGTGCTGGCTCAGCCTGTGAACCCACTGTGCTAGAATTAATAAATATTGTTTGCTTATGCTTAGCAGTTGCTTTATAGGGTTGCACAGAACATAAAGGAAGAGATGATTGACATTCTACACCAGGGAATTTTAAACCTTTTATCTCCCACTACCCTTATCAATAAAAAGTGGTATGGAATTGCAATCAGACATTATCATTGACAGAGGTCATGAAATTTGCTACTGGTGACTACATAAAAAATACCATGTTACAAAAATAAATTGTGCAAATGTGGACTACTGAGATACTGTTCAATGGACAAATCAGAAATCTGATGGTGGAGGGGAAGAAGCTGTACTTAATGTATTGATTGGCGGTCTTCAGGCTCCTGTACCCCGTTCCTGAAGTCCACATTCAATTCCTTGGTCTAGCCGATGTTGAGTGTATCCATACAGGTGTCTCAACTGTGGCTGTGGTAACCCTGGCCTCAGTGTTTCGGTCAATATGTACGAAGTTAGCAGGTGAAACATTTTCCAAACAGTGCATTCTTAAAGCTTTGAAAAGCTACAAATCTGTACTTGCTGGGAACTCACAGTAAAAACAAAACATTCAGTCCTTTCTGAGTTAAGCTGCATCTGTGGTGAGAATAAAACAGGATTGTTGCTTCAGGATATTGGGCTTTCAACTGAATTGGGAAGTGGGAGGGAACAGTGCAATGTTTTGATAGGGTGGAGACACCTCCTCCTCACTTCTTCAATGGCTACTTTCCTTCGCCATTCCTTCACAGACTTCCACTTAACGCAGACTGATTTACCACAATTAGTGATGCCGCTGGAAATATTTGTTGCTGTTGGTAATACAAATATTTGTATGCAATTCTACAGTTCAGTACCTTTAATAAGGATGGTAATTTATTAATTGCTGCAGTTGCTGTAGAAATGGTGTTTTTATTTAATTTTTCAGATGAATGATATTTATGAGCAAGGCCATGATCATAGGTTTCCACCTCCCTGCAGCTTACGCTTAATTTCTCTATTATATCAAGAACATGCTGATATCAATTTGCATATCTGATATGCTTTCAGACTTTCGGTTGATTAAAGTAATTACTTAGTCTGAATTGAATTGCATTTAAAACTACTTAAGCAGTCCCTTGGGGTTGTGTTTGATTTGCTTCCACTCTGGTTCTGTGGTGAAGGATCAATATGGGAACTGCAGACTTTGCCACAAATGAGGCAGTTGCTAGCTGACAGGACAAGGGGTGGGTGGCTTGTGAGGTAGGCTTTATGTGCTCTTGATCATCGGTACCTTCCCAAATATTTCTCCTTGCCTTGGAGAAGTCTTGGATTGGGGCTTCCAAGGAGTCAATGAGAAATGTTGCATTGTTCTGTGGAAGCTTAGAGAACATCCTTGTATTTTCTCTTCCTCCGCAACTTTTAGTCACTTCCTATGACGGAGCTCAGAACTGAGGATTTGTTTTGATATCTGGTTTCTGGAATGGAACTAATGTGGCTGGTGGAACAGATCTGACTGAGTTTAATTAGTGTTTTCATGTTGGTCTGACAGAGAATGCCGACAATTAGATGTTTTTCACTCTGACAGCATATTAATGCAAGGCCCAGTTCTTCTGCCTCACAAATGCCAGCTTTCTGAAGTAATGACCATGTTCAAACAATTAAATGAATTCTCGCACCAGGCTCATTTCTATCATCATAGTTTACTTGTGAATACTTCACAGAAGTGGAACACTTCATATGAAATATGATACATCCAAGCTTGATGCATACCCCATATTGAATGAAGAGTATGAGGTAAGAGAGGAGGAAGTTCTGCAACAGTTGAAATAATTTTTTAACTATTTAACATCAGTACTACAATCACTTTGAATGCCTTTAATGCCAATATTTTTGGGGTTAATGCTTCCGTCCTCTCTTTTTCTCCTTTCTCTTTCCTTCATCCGTTAACTCCATAGCTAAGCGGTGCAGCTCATGTGAAGGATGTAAATAAATTATGGAATCCCTTAAATGTTTGGATCCCTCCAGGTTATTCCAGAAAGGAAATTCCACGGAAGTATTGAAGAGAAATCAAGTCTTTTTTTTTCAAAATTGCAGTGAGTACAGGCCCAAAGCTGCCAAACACTCCTCATATGTTAACCGCTTCATTCCCAGAATCATCCTCATGAACCTTTCTGAGATATAGGACCTGAAACTGTTGACAATACTCCCAAGTACGGCCTGACTCATGCCTTATAAATGTTCAGCATTATTTCCTTGCTTTTACATTCTAATCCTCTTGAAATAAATGACAACATTGTATTTACCTTCTTTACCACAGATTCAACCTGTAAATTAACTTTTTGGGAGTCTTGCATGAGGACTCCCAAGTCCCTCTGCACTCCTGATGCTTGAACCTTCTCTCTGTTTAGATAATAGTCTGCATTATTGTTCCTTTTACCAAACTGCATTATCATATATTTCTCAACACTGTATTCCATCTGCCACTTTTTTGCTCATTCTTCCAATTTGTTTAAGTCCTGTTTGCCATCGCATTGCTTCCTCAGCATTATCTACCACTCCACCTGTCTTCGTATCATCCGCAAACTTTGTCACAAAGCCATCAATTCCATTATCTAATTCATTGACAAACAATGTGAAAAGTAGCAGTCCCAATACTGAACCCTGAGGGACACCACTAGTCACTGGCAGTCAACCAGAAAAGGCCCCTTTTATTCCCACTCGCTGCCTCCTGCCTGCAAGCCATTCTTCTGTCTATGCCAATATCTTTCCTGTAATACCATAAGATGTTATCTTGCTAAGCAGCCTCATGTGTAGCACCTTATCAAATGCCTTCTGAAAATCTAATTATATACTATCCACTCCCCTCCTTTGTCCACCCTGTTTGTTACTTCCTCGAAGAACTCTAACAGATTCATCAGGCAAAAGTTTCCTTTACAGAAACCAGGCCGACTTTGACTTATTTTATCATTAGTCTCCAAACACCCCAAAACCTATCCTTAATAATAGACTCTGACACTTTCCCAATCACTGAGGTGAGGCTAACTGGCCTATAATTTCCTTTCTTTTGCCTCCTTCCCTTCTTAAAGAGTGGAGTGACATTTGCAGTCTTCCAGTCCTCTGGGACCATGCCAGAATCAAGTGATTCTTGAAAGATCATGACCAATGCATCTGTTATCTCTTCAGCAACCTCTCTCAGGACTCTAGGATGCAGTCCATCTGGTCCAGGTGACTTACCTACCTTAAGACCTTTGAATTTGCTTTTTTCCTTTGAAATGCCAATGCACTCACCCCTTTTCCCTGACATACACTGCTTGTGTCTTCCACAGTGAAGACAGATGCAAAATACCCATTAATTTCACCTGCCATATCTTTGTCCTCCATTACTACCTCACCAGCATCAGTTTCCAGTGGTAGATTACCAACTCTCTATCCTGCTTTAAATTATTGGCTATTCTACCCTCACATTTAATCTTTTCCATTCTTATAGCTTCTTTAGTTGACTTTTGTTGGATTTTAAAAGCTTCCCAATCATCCAACTTCCTGCTCACTTTTGCTATCTTAAATCCCTTTCCTTGAATTCTGTGCAGTCCTTAACTTCCCTTGTCAGCCACAATTTCCTACTCCTGCCATTTGAGAATTTCTTCTTCTGTGAGACATATCTATCCTGTGCCTTGTGAACTATTCCCAGAAACTTCAGCCATCTCTGCTCTACTGTCATCCATGCCAGTGTGCTTCTTCAATCTACCTGGGCAAGCTCCTCTCTCATGCTTCTGTAATTCCCTTTATTCCATTGCAATACTGATACATGTGAGTTGTGCTTCTCCCTCTCACATTGCAATATGAATTCAATTATATTATGATCACTGCCTCCTAAGGGTTCTCTTTCCAATAGATGCTGTCTTACCTGCTTTGTTTCTGGCATTTTCTGTTGTTATTTTAGATCTCCCACTTCCCGCTTAGATGATAATAGCAATTCATTTTGTTCAGATGATTTGCCACTTGAGCCATGTTGTTATTACTGCTTGTTATGGACTCAATTGATCTTTCCCAAGGTCAATCCTTAATAAGCCATTACTGGTACCTTTCTGAATTTGCTTTTGTAATACTGTAATGTGGGTGTGTAAAAAAAGGTACTCACTCTTACGTTGTATATCTTTCACGTCCTTCAAAGGCAGAAGCAGGGCTTGGTGTGAGCTAATAAAGATGTTTTGTGTCAGTATGGTAAACAGCCTGCATTAGTGGCTCATTCGTTAAGTACCCTTCATCTTTGTTGAAAAATATAAACTCCAAAGGAGACTATCCCATCAACGGGTTATTCATTTAACTTGCACTCAATTAATTCTCGTTGCTGTCCTTGTCATGGATTTTTCAGTCACTATTTTGTTTAAGGAGTTAGCTACCTGAATATGGGCTTCTTTCTTATCACTTTGTTGTACACAGACAACGACTCAGCAGACAGTGCTAAATGTGTTTGGTACTTGCCACTCGGTATTTGCTCTGGTTAGCTTCAGTGAGTGCATCTGGTGTATGCTGGTATGCTGGCTGGAGCTGAAGATAAATTACTTTTCTAACATGTTGACTAATAAGGGCATTTTCCAATTACTGTGACAGGTGAACAAATTGCTTGTTGCTTTCAGGCTTTGAAGAGAACTGCATGTTGGCATATTAATCACTTTTAATTCAGACGGCCTATTTAAAACACATATTAATGTGGGAAAGCGCCATGGAAGTCTAAAATCAGAAAAACAAGTAGGTCATCACTTACTACTGCCGGCCGGTGGTGTAGTGCCATCAGCACCACATGTCAAGGTGAGTAGTCCTGGGTTCAAATCCAGCCGGCTCCTTGTACGCTTTCTATCCACCCTGGGTTGAGCATCGAGCTAGCTGCAGACAAAATGCTAAAAGAAATGGCAAGGTTGCCATCTGATGGACCACAAGGCACAGAGAGGAATTGTCATTACTTAATAATCATTTTTTTTATCAACATGTATATTATGGACAATTGAAGTAACAATAATCTGTAGGGTATGATTCCAAAAACTACGTAAGTGGGAAATCTAAAATAACAACAGAAAATGCTGGAAACACTTAGCAGGTAAGGCAGCATCTGTTGGAAGGAGAATTAACATTATATTCAGGTCAAAGACACATCACCAAAGAACAAGGCTGATGCTTCTGGTGCATAGTTATTACTTTGGAACCAATTTATTTGAACGTAACTGCAAATTTCACAAGAGCTTACTTGACTTGCAAAATAATTGATAGCATCCCTGAAATGGAATAAGGTAAAATTGAAATTTAGTCTGTATTCTCTGCTGAAAAGGGAGGAATGTAGTGATAACACATTTTTGAAATCGATGAAGTGCACTATAATGTGTAAATAATTACATTGCTCATTTTCATTACTGAATGTAATATCTTTGATTACTTAGTAAAAACTGGATGTCTCTACCACTCTGATTGATTTCTTCCATCAGGGACACTCAGACAATCACCAGTAATACAGATTTTATATGTAAATATATATATATAGAGGACTGAATTTGTTTAGTGTTTGCTAGTGCAGATGTACTGAGGCTCTAGCTCCAGCAAATTACTTTTTCCCAATTTGAGAAAAACAGCAGTCAATGTGCAAGGACCGAAGTTGGTGAAGTGGCGGAAGGAGAGTACTACCTCACAATCTAGCCACCCATCAGATACCTTTGGCCCCGTTAACATACACAGCTGCAGATCTCAAATTGCACTCATCAGTCACCTCAGAACCTACTAAGCTGCAGTGGCTGCACCTCATCCTTAAACAGAAGACAAGAATCCCACAGACAATAACTAAATAGGTGACCTTACTTTTATCGACATTTACTGAAAAATATCAGCCTTGCCGATCTGCTTTTAATATTCAAATTGTGCCATTGTCTCGAGGGATTTTTTTTAGGCATTGATTAGAAGAGCAGTTTATTGCATCATCTAAAAGCTGACACCGCTGGGCATTAGATTTTGTATGTAAGTGTCGGAAATAGGATTTGACCCAAAGATTGATGGAGGGGAGGAAGCTACTTTATTTTGAACTACCTCCTTGGTCTACACGAGTACCCACAAATAAGGAGCAGGAACTGTTCAATAAAGATGACACACCATATTCTGTATTTTTAACTTGACACCAAAGGAATAACTCCCAGAAGTTTTACTTGCACGAACCTCACTGAGGTCATTAATAAGGATTATGAACAACAAGAGTAACAGAGCTGATCCCTCAGGGTTTATACTAGTTAAAGATGCCTAATTACAACTATTACCATTGACAAATGTACTCTGATTCCTGTAATCCAGTCAATTAATAACTCAACCTGTATTGTCAACCTGGTGAGACTACACTTTAGCCAGAAGCTCCAGTGTAGAGTGGAATTGAACTGTTGCTTCTGAATGCTTAGTTAGTTATGTGATATCCTTTATTTCATCTTCATCTTCAGCTCTGTTGTACCTTCAAAAACTTTCAATGACCTACTTGTGTGGGGATACGAGTTCTTAAACTGTACATTAAACGTTAGGGGTAGACAAGAACGGCCTTTATTCATTCTCCAGCATTCAGTGAGTTAGTTGTTGACCCTCTTTTTGTTGATTTGGCAAACATCTAGCAACTATATGCTTAAAAATACTCAATGAATGAGCATCCATGATTCTCTAGAGCAGGGATTCCCAACCTTTTTTATGCCGTGGACCAATACAATAAAGCAAGGGGTCCCTGCACCCCAGGTACGGGACCCTGGTCTAGAGTGAGGAATTCTAAAGATTTACAGCTCTTGCCTCAATACTAATTGATCCATCGCTTATTCTCAGATAGTGACCTCTGATTCAGTTGTTGAGAGAGAGAAAATAACTTTTCAACATCAATTCTGTCAATCCTGTTCAGGATCTTATACATCTTGGTGAGATTACCCTTCTTTCTTCATAACTCCAGTGAAGAAAAAAGAATATTATTCAACACCACTTCACACAGCCCCTCTTCCCTCACCCCAAGACAGCATAGACTCAAAGCATATCCTTCTTTAAGTATGGATATCAGAACTGCACACAGTAATATGAATGAGGTATTACCTTACCAATGCCTTGTAGAGTTAATTGTAGCAAGACTTGAAATAAAAACAATGGCATGGAACCCTTAAGAAATTTTAAAAAACAACTTGGAAATACTCAGCAGTTCTGCCAGTGATTGTTGCAAGGTAATATTTTGTGTCAGTGACTTTCCATCAGGATGGAGGAAGCTAGAGATAAACTATTTTTAAGATGCAGGGGAAACGGAAGGGGAAAGTGGAGGAAAGCAGATGTTCATTGATGGGATGTAAGAGAAGGAATGACTCAAAGAGCTTCTAATCTAAACCAAAAGAAGATGGTGTGATAAGCAACACTGAAAGAAATAGACAAATAGCCTAAAGGAGATGTAAGTGGGTGGATCAGACTTGAAATGGCTAATTGTAGTTTTAAGTCTGGAAAACCGTCAAAGAGACAGGGTTTGGAAATGTTGTAATAAAAAAGCCTGAACACTGAAGCAATTGGAGACTTCCTGTGCAGATTGTGAAGAATACAACTTTTTGTCATGCATTCTTCCCAACAGTACACTTTGGGACAAATTGTCCTGATGTGTGCAGGGACTTCAAAAAACATGTAACGAGTGTTTGAAATCAGTACACAAGCACAGTCCAACAGTGATGCACGTCTTATATACAGATTCAGGCTTTTTATAGGACAGGGGCCAAACATACCAAATCTTTAGACAAAATATATAGATCCTCTCAGGTTTGTACCTACCTCTTTGTTTTATCATCACACACTTGTCCACTTATAGATGTCCCTAACCATCATCTTGCTTAATCATCGACCTGCACGGCCTGGACAACTTCACAGTAACCAATGTATTGTGATTACTCATTGGGTGTGCCAACCCGACAACAAGATCCTGACTGTCAAATCATATCCTGACCTCCGAGACCATGACCTCTGGCTCTGGATTCCTCAGTCAGGGCAAGCATCCTCCCTGCACCTGTCTTGACAGAGATTGTACCTGATATAAGATTATAAAATGATCACAGGCATAGATAGGATCAGACTAAAGGCCATGCATTTCAGGTTTGGGGAGGGGCAAATTTAAAGGAGATGAGCGGTGCAAGATTTCTTACGCAAAGAGTGGAAGATGGCTAGGGTGGACTGGCAGGGTATTGGGAAGACGGATACTGTAGTGATATTTAAGAGTCAATTAGTTTTGTGAATATGAAGGGATATGGATCATGCACCAGCAGAAGGAGTTTAGTTTAATGTGACATTGTGATCAGCACGTATATTTTGGGTTGAAGAGCTTGTTCCTGTGTTGTACTTTCCTAAGTTCTCTGTTAGTTTCAATGAGATCTCCTCCCATCCTTCTCAGTTCTAGTGGAAGCAAGACTAATCTACTCAATATCTCACAATACAGCACTTTCACATACCTGAACCAATCTGGTGAATCTTCCTCCTTGGCATAAGTTTCTGGACTTAGCTGACCAGCTCTTGGGGAGCCGGATAACAAAAATGACCAGTGATTTCTCTACATCCTTCACAGGAACTCTCTTGTTATATTTCTCTTACATCTTTATGTCATTTCGCTGTTTTTCTTTGCCCAACTGTCTCTTTACTTCTGTCCCTCCCTCATTGTGACTCTGTATTTATTTTTTACCAACCTTTACGCCTGACCTGTTTCCACATTTATTGAACCTTCAGTTGTCATGTATACATGCATAATATGCTGAATTTGCATTACATTTGCATTGAATTAACTACAATATTGTCATAGCAATGTAACAGCTATCTTCTTAAAAGTCTGAGAGTAACCAGCCACATACAAAAAGACAAAGCATCTGAAGTTAACAAAATGCTTCCTAACAAAAATAGTCATAAACATTATCCATGTTTAAGAAATAGAAGAATGAAATTGTTCAAAATATTTTAGGTTTCTGTATGATTCTGATATCTCCTGAGAGAGGTTAAAATTAACATTAGCATTTGAACAATAATTGCAACATTATTAAATGCAACCCTCAGGTTATCCAAATTCTCCTGACATCCTATACACTAGATTTTCTTCCTTCTCGTCACATGCCTGTGCTTGTACACACATGTACCTTTGCAGAAAGGAAACAATATTATGATATCCTCCAGACTCCTGATCCCCTGGGTCTCTATTTGTGATCTCACTTTCCTCTTCAGTCCTCCTAAAACAACAATTTCAATGTTCCAATGTTTCTTGCTAGCTTTCATGACAAAGAGTAGAACGAATTTTGACTTGTCATGCTTTCTAGCTGACCTGTCTACACTTGAGCATCCCTTGTTCCAGCTGAGCTCAGATATTCATGCTATTCTTTCCTAATATTTAGTTAGTTAGTTTTCTGATTTGACCTTGTTTTTTGAGAAACCAAAGCCAGCTTTTCAGAGAAATTATGGCAGCTTCTCGCCTCCTTTTTCATCCTTCTTTGGCAAACCTCAAGAATGAAGGTGCCTTTTTTCTGATCCAGCTCTGAGTGAAAAATGTCTGTACATGAAGCATTTTCTTGACACTGGGAAAATACAAACTCTGCTGTTCAATATAAGTTTCTCTGAGATTTCTCTTGAAATTTTGTACAGAGCTAAAGTTGACAAAAATTATTTTCTCATTTATCCCCTTAAGATTTGATCTTATTCTTCATCACATTCCTCATTTATTTTCCCATCTCTCAGAGCAGCGCATTGGCACAGCAGCTAAGAGATGTTGCCTCACACCTCGAGATGTCCTGGTTCAGTTTATTTATTTATTGAGATTCAACAGGGAATGGGACCTTCTAGCCCTTCAAGCCCAGCAATCCCCTAATTTAATCCCAACCTAATCAGGGGACAATTTACAATGACCAATTACCCTAATATCCGGTACATCTTTAGACTGTGGGAGGTAACCAGAGCACCTGGAGGAAACCCACATAGTCATAGGGGGAACGTACAAACTTCTTACAAGCAGTGGAGGGAATTGAACCTGGGTCGTCAATACTGTAAACTGTGTTCTGACCACTGATGCCACTTGTGTGGAGCTTGCACATTCTCTCTGTAGGTTTCTATGGGTATTCTACTTCTCTCCCATATCCAGAAGACATGCAGGTTTGGCCACTGTAAAATGCAAGCACTGTAGTGCAGGTGGGTGGCAAAGAAAAAGGGTAGTTAATGTAAGAGGATAAATAAACTTTTTGAGTGGGTTAGTGTAAGTGGGTCATTGTGAGTATCGTAACCCAAAGGACCTGTTGCTTTGCTGAATAACTCTTGTACATATGATCACATGCTTACTCTTCTCATGCCTTTTCTGAATCAGCCTGTCGTGTGAAATTTCACCTGTTCTCTCTTTAGCACCTCATTCCTTTATACTCACTTGTTTAAGTTCTCTTCCCATTGACCAAGCCAGCTGCTGAACTGTTCCCTGCTGCCAGATTTATATTCAATTATTCTCTGTAAATGAATTTTCTGACCTCACTGTTAATAGACTACAAAAGGGAAAGAGGAAATTTTGTAGCAGTTTTCATCATCATAAAGGAAATGTTAAGGTCTGTGTCAGTTTTGAATAATTCTCTGTATTGTAATTTATATTATATTGATAAAGAGGTATTGGTTCTTTAGTTACTTATGTACTTGACACAGCAAAAATAGAGTTCATAGTTTTTCAATATGTTCTAATGACTTGTGTTGATGATCATGCCCTCTGAATGTGAAGAAGTAAATTCAAAAATTGTGCACATTTTCAGAAATGCTCTTTCCCATTCCTTTTTCCAACTTTTTCAAAATGACTGTTTTCCAACCTGAAACTGCATTATTGGGAATTACACTATCATAGGCCAATTAGGTTGAGTTTTGAGCTCATATCCATGACAGAATTTCTTGCTTCAGCCTCTGTCAAGGGTTGTAATTGCTAAGTAGAACTTGACATGGAAACTGGAAATAATTCTAGGTAGAAATGTATCACAATCTAGCAGTGCTAATGTGAACTTCAGAGACAGGGAACAAAGTGCTCTATTTAGCATGAATGACTTGAGATGAATTTCTAGCAAATAAACTTCTCTGACGTCTTTGAAATAACAGCAGAAGGTCCTTCGTAGGCACTCACTTGGGGCGTAGGATGGCCTACCTCCACTCTGATTTCATAGATTATTATGTGGCTGATGAGGCCAATGTGGAAACAGCCACCTCTTCCATTGCTGGGACAAATGCTGGATGACTGGTTTGTGAGTAGGTGCATTCCTTCCACCAGTCTCAAAGTTCTCAATATCGTCCCAGGTGCTTCTTCTTCAGGGCCAGTAGTTGATTTATTTTCCCTCTCAACCCCATTCTCCTGCCTTCTCCCCAACACCCTTGATGCACTTACTGATCAAGTGCCTATCAACCTCCATTTCAATAGTCCCATTTAATATCAGGGAAATGTATACAAAATATATCTGAAAATTCTTGTTCTTTGCAGACATCCATGAACACAGAAGTGTGCCCCAAAATATGAGTGACAGTAGAAACATTAGACCTCCAAAATGCCCCACTCCCACTCCCATGCATAAGCGTTAGCAAAATAACGGCACTCCCCTGCCCCACTTAATTCAGCAAAATGCATCAGCCCTTCCACCCATCAGGCAAGCAATATCAAAGCCACCAAGAAAGACTATGCTCTTCGGTAAAACAAAAACTAATTGTTCACCAGTCAAATTTGGCATAGCACAGGGTCTCTCTCTCCCTAATGAAGGGGCAGAGAAATGCCACTCAGAGAGAGCAGAGACATAAACAAAACAGCTTGCTGATTTGCAATGAAAAAGTCTGGTGCATCGTTTTTTTCTGAGTTCTCAGACTCGAGAGTCGGCAACAAACTCACTCTAACCAACAAGCGAAAGAGAGAGCGTGCAGTTCGAGTACAGAGCCCCCGACAGTCGATCGACTGTTCCCAATGTTCCGTTTTCTCCCATGACACTTCACTTGGTGGCACCGGCATTGCATCGGTTCGTCCACAGGGCTGCAAAGCCTCGGAACCCTGAAGGCGCGCTCATCTTCTGAGCCACGTCCTTAGGATTTTGATGCTGCAACTGATGACAACTCTACCAACTTAGAGGAGTACACAGCATCCACAACTTGATGATGTTACTCTGTCCAAGACCATCACTATATGTGATAACCAGAAACTATGGATGACCGCGGAGGTGCATGCACTGCTGAGGACCCTTGACTCCGCCTTCAGAGCAGGTGACAAGGCAGCCCTAACAACAACAAGGGCCAAACTGTCCTGGGCCATCAGAGGGGCAAAGCATGCACACACCCAGCGAATCCACAGCCACTTCCAGGACAGCGGCGACACGCGGTGCATGTGGAAGGGCACCCAGGACATCACCAATTACAGGACAACATCACCTGACTGTGTGGGTGATGCCTCCCTCCTAGATGCACTGAATAACTTCTACACCCGTCCTACAAGTCCACCCTTCCTACAAATGACCAGGTGCTGTGTCTTACCGTGGCCGATGTGAGAAGAACCCTGTGCAGGGTCAACCCACGGAAGACTGCTGGACCAGACAACATCCCTGGTAGAGTGCTCAAAGGATGTGCAGACCAGCTAGCAGATATTCTCACTGACATCTTCAACATCTCCCTGAGCAGCGCCACTGTTCCAATGTGCTTCAAGCATTCTGGCTCTCACGACCAGACTATGTAACAGTTTTTTCCCCCAAGCTATCAGACTCCTCAATACCCAGAACCTGGACTGACACCTTATTGCCCTGTTGTCCTGTTTATTATTTATTGTATTGCCTGCACTGTTTTGTGCACTTTAAGCAGTCCTGAGTAGGTCTGTAGTCTAGTGTAGTTGTTTTTATTTTGTTTTTTACGTAGTTCAGTCTAGTTTTTGTACTATGTCATGTAACACCATGGTCCTGAAAAACGTCGTCTCATTTTTACTATGTACTGTACATAGCAGTTATGGTTGAAATGACAATAAAAGTGACTTGACTTGAAAAGCAGCCGGTTGTATGCCCCTGGGAGTGGGTACTAACACCACAAAGAACCAAACTCTGAGTGTAACTCCAGGTCAGGGTCTCTGACAGAACCCCATCCACCCTGAAAAGGGAAAAGAGAGACATCAAAGGTAGAAATTAAACTTGAAAGGGTCGCTGTTAAGTGCCATCGTAGCTCCGCCCTCTATTTCAAATATACCCAATAACTTGGCCTCTACAATCCATCTGTGCAGTGAATTCCACAGATTCACCAGCCCCTGGCTAAAGAAATATCTCCTCCTCTCTGTTCTTGAAACACTTCTTATGAAATCTATGCAGCATTAAAACACATTTCAAATGGTGCAGATCCTATTACAGCAATATTAAATATTTTTTCAGTATTTGCCATTTGGATATAAAGGAGAATATTAGGAAAGAGTTTGAAAATATAATCAAACTTAAGATAAACTGACATCTTTAAAGAAAAGAAAATGGTTCAGGACTTAAATTCCAAAGCCTAGCTGAAGATAGGACTGTCAACAGGAAGGGAATCTGTGGCAGAGACTTTGAAAACAATAGTTTCTGTTTTTGCTAGGAGAAATTTCTGCTGATCCAATCCTAGATGTTCAGCAGATAGCCTCGTACCTTAGAGTCAAAAATGGGCTGAGTGACTACACACAGTGTATATTCTGAATAAAACCTTTGATATGGTCCAATGCTGTTCTCATAGCTGTATGTAGATCATGTTATCAGAAATGGTGTAACAATTAGAAAGTTGCTGTCAAAAGGGAGACTGAGAGAAAGTGCTAAATCAGTTAATTGGGTGGCAAGGAATAGTACAGGGCACACCATTGTTCTTCAGCTATATCAATAATCTGGAATCAGGAATCAAGAATTTCAGCATTGATCAAGAACCCAAATTGTGTGATGGTGTTCATTCAGTAGAAAACAATGACAAAACAAAGATCTCATTATTTACCTTGTGTATTGACTGATGAAACAGTTAAAAGCAGTGCCACACTTGAACAAAAATAAAGTCACATACACCCCCACCACAAAAAAGGATACAGAAAAACTGAGGAATCTGGGGCCACAGGTATAAATGAGAGCACAGCAGCACAATTAGAAAGTAGGAGGAGTAGGCCATCATGTCCCTCAGGCCCGCCCCGCCATTCAATATCACCATGGCTGATCTACCCGGACCTCAACTCCGCTTCTGTGTCAGTTCCCTCAATTGTTCACTCGTTCAAATATTTATCTATTTCTGCCTCAGATATTTCTAATGATCTGACCTCCAACACTCTTAGAGACGGAGAATTTCAGAGATTTTGGGAAAAGAAATTTCTCCACACCATAATTTTAAATGACCAACTCCTTATTTTGTAATAATATGTCCTTGTTCATGACTCTCCCACCAGCATGGATTAGTTAGACCTAAGCAGCATTTTATAGGTTGCAAATAGCATTGCCTGGAAACTGGATTTTACACTTTTGAGGTGCTCAATGTCGCAAAAACAAAGGAGCTGGTTACGGACTTCAGGAGGAATGGAGACAGGCTAACTTCTATTGACATCAATGGATCTGGGGTTGAGAAGGTGAACAGCTTTAAGTACCTCAGCATACACATCACCAAGGACCTCACGTGGTCTGTACACACCAGCTGTGTGGTGAAAAAGGCACAACAGAGCCACTGTCACCTCAGATGGTTGAAGAAGTTGGGTATGGACCCCCAATCCTAAGAACTTTCTACACAATTGAGAGTATCCTGACTGGCTGCATCATTCAAAAGCAAACACGAGGAAATCTGCAGATGCTGGAAATTCAAGCAACACACACAAAATGCTGGTGGAACGCAGCAGGCCGGCCAGGCAGCATCTATAGGGAGAAGCACTGTCAATGTTTCGGGCCGAGACCCTTCGTCAGGACTAACAGAAAGGAAAGATAGTAAGAGATTTGAAAGTAGCAGGGGGAGGGGAAAATGCAAAATGATAGGAATTCACATTTCGCATTTTCCCCTCCCCCTCCTACTTTCAAATCCCTTACTATCTTTCCTTTCAGTTAGTCCTGACGAAGGGTCTCGGCCTGAAACGTTGACAGTACTTCTCCCTATAGATGCTGCCTGGCCGGCCTGCTGTGTTCCACCAGCATTTTGTGTGGCTGCATCATTGCCTGGTATGGGAACTGTACTTCCTTCAATCGCAGGGCTCTGCAGAGAGTGGTGCGGACAACCCAGCGCATCTGTAGATGTGAACTTCCCACTATTCAGGACATTTACAAAGACAGGTGTATAAAAAGGGCCCAAAGGATCATTGGGGACCCAAGTCACACCAACCACAAACTGTTCCAGCTGCTACCATCCAGGAAACATTACCACAGCATAAAAGCCAGGACCAAAGGCTCTGAGACAGCCTCTTCTACCAGGCCATCAAACTGCTTAATTCATGCGGACGCAACTGTATTTCTATGTAGTGTTGACTATCCTGTTGTACGTAATATTTATTATAAATTACTATAAATTGCATTTTGCACATTTAGATGGAGATGTAATGTAAATATGTTTACTCCTCATGTATATGAAGGATGTAAGTAATAAAGTCAATTCAATTCAAATCCCAGTCATATCTCCTGTAAGTATTTGTAAAAATCCACTAGGTGGCATTTTGTACCTCGAGTCATGCAATAAAACAGGTCTTGAGCAGTAACCATCAGGAGATGCACAAACAACTGGCAATAGAGTTATCATTACTGTAATGATCACTGCAATGTGTGTCAGATGCTTTCCGATGGCAGCATCATAGGACGAGAGAAAAAGCAGCTAAGAAAAGTAGTTGGAGGGGAGGACCATGGCAATCTTCTGTAAATTTGGGCACTTCTCGATGATGATCTGCTCCAATCAGGTACAATAATATGAATGTTTCCCACGCCATTGCAAGATGCAAGGTGTTTACGGGGCAGTGCATTAAAACATAACTGGAGCTACCTCCACTGATCCTGAGCATTGAAAACTGAGGTTGGCAGATGCTGTATGCAAGGCAGTGGTGTCATTATGCAAAATCTTTAATAGGCATCAATTGGTTGATCCCAGCTCAAAACGCACTTAGTTTATTTAGTATGTATTTAATTTCCATTTTGGGTTTGTATTAAAAAACTCAGATTGTAATTGGCAATGCAGGAAACATTCATCGTAGAAGCCGTGATGTCATTGAGTATGTTGCTGATAGTGGGAAGACATCATCTGTGCTAAGATGAATTACTTTCCTCTTTTGTGGATAAATCTTCAGGACTTTGTTGGAAAAATTAACCTTTCTATCTTTATGGTCATGAGGTCCCAGCATCTTAAATGTAATTGTGCATAGAGTTCACTGCATTATAACTGCGCTCACAAATGCACAATTGATGTTTCTAACATAGGTTTCAGATAGGTGCAGGAGCAGGTTGTGAAGTACACAAACAAAAATCCTTACTCAGCAGCTGAGCTGAACACATTTGTGAACTGTTAAATTCACCAGTTCTATAATGGATTGCTGTGTGGTGCTCCAGTACAATGTTAAACCTCTGTGCAATGACCCAATCAAAATCAACGGGCTCTGCTCGAGTGCCATATTCCTCATCTGACTGCTGACTGGTATTGCAGCTGCCTCTCAGTAACAGGAAAATAACAATGTAATAGTGCTGAGATGAAACTCGCAGGATATGAGTACATGGGCAAAAATGACACAAGTATCCTCGGATGCAAACCTTTCATAAGCTGATTTGTATGAAAAGGTTATCTTGAATGTTCAACAGGGCTTACCTTAGCAAAGGCTGTTGGATTTCTTGGACACTTCTCAAGCAGTGCACCAATTTTTCACGTACGGTAGTAATTACTTTCCAGACAGAATAGTTGACAGTTTAGGAAGTTAATTGTCACATTTGTGCTGGGACAATAACAGAGAGCAGGTCAAAGACAGGGTTGTATTAATAACTGTCTATCTGATGCAATCATATTACTGCATTCTGAAGGTTAATTAAAATAGGAAAATGATACATAATCTTATTAAAAATTGTGAGAATTTAATTTCTGCAGCAGTGACACCGTACATGTAATATATATGTATTATCACAAAACCTCCCTAATTTGAAACCATTGCCTAGTGGAGGTATTCTTTATTCTACAGAGATGGCCTGCTATAAAGTAACATTCCTGTGTTTGTGATTGTGCTGAAGTATTTTCAAAAACTGCCTCTGTATGCTCAATACTCGAAAGGTAATAAGGCATCTAAGGCTTTTCACATTGCATTTACTCAGTTGAGTAATGGAAAAAAAAGGTTCAGATGACCTCACAACCTCCCCACAAAACTAGAATATATGCCAAAAAAGAAAAAAAAATTAAGGTCAATGAAGAATGGGTGACACCTGGCTAGACTTGTGGAAATCTCGCAGGTTGTGGTAAGATGGTAGATTGTCTGAATCAAAGATGTTGTCGAATCGGCAAATAGGAGGGAGCTTGAAAATCTGGCTGACAACAACCCTCTTACTCAATGTCAGCGAGACCAAAGAGCTGATTATTGACTTCAGGAGGAGGAGCCAGTTCTCATCGGGGGATCAGATGGAGATGGTCAGCAACTTTAAATTCCTTGGTGGTATCATTTCAGAGGATCAATCCTTGGTCCCACACCTAAGAATCGTTAGAAAGAAAGCACAGCACTGCCTCTTCTTTCTTTGAAGTTTATGAAGATTAGACACATCTTTAAAAATTTTGACAAATTTCCATAGATATGTGGTGGAGACTGGTTGAATCACAGCCTGGTATGGAAACATCAATGCCTTTGAATGGAAAAACATACAGAAAATAGTGGATATGGCCCTGTCCATCAAAGGTAAAGCCCTCCCCACCACTGAGCACTTCTATACAGAGCACTGTCACAGAAAAGCAACGTCTATCATCAAGGACCCCCAACATCCAGGCCATGCTCTCTTCTCACTGCTGCCATCAGGAAGTATGTAGAGGAGCCTCAGGACTCACACTATCAGGTTCCAGAACAGTTATCACCAACCATCGTGCTCTTGTACCAGAGTGGATAACTTCACTCAGCTTGACTCATCCCATTATTGAAATTTTCCCTGCAACCTATGGAGTCACTTTCAAGGATACTTCATTTCATGTTCTCAATAGTTGTTGCTTATTTATTGATTATTATTATTATTATTATTATTATTATTATTATTATTATTATTATTCTTTCTGTATTTGCACAGTTTGTTATCTTTTGTACACTGGTCATTTGAGTGTCTTTCATTGATTCTATTGGTTCTTCTATTTACTGTGAATCCCCACAGGAAAATGAATCTCAGGCTTGTATATGGTGACATGTATGTAGTTTGATAATAAATTTACTTTGAATTTTTGAGCATACAATATACTCTCTCTGTACTATAGAAGGTCCGGTTTACTGAAAGATTAGTTGTTCAGCAGTATAATGGTGACACAGAGAAAGGTGACCGTTATCTTTCATTGCAGCTGTTTGAATACTAATCATAGCACTGAGGTAACATGATTAAATAAGTTCTGCATATCCCACACCTTTGGATCCAGGTTATCATTCTAGATCATGCTGCTCATTTTGGGCATTTTAGCTCTCCTCAGTGTAAGGATCCATAGTTAAGACTCTCTATCACAATAACTCTTTTAAGGGACCAGAGCACACAGAACAAAATCCTTCCTTCTCATGTTAATTGGTATACCAGTCGCAATTGCATTCAAGCATAGAAATGGAAAGTGATCGTGGTGTGAGTTTTTCAATCCTGTAGTGCTGAAATTATGCACCTGGTTTAGTTTAGTATTTTAATAATAGGATTGTTGAGAAGATAATAGTTGTCTTCAGGGTATCAGCAGTTGCTAGAGTGAAATCCAGGTGCAGAGGAAATGGAAACCAACCAAAATGGATAATTTATCCCTTTGTGGAAAAAATGGAGTAATGAAGCATTTTGCATATCTACAAGTGAAACGTCAACACAAGCTCAAATAGTGTGCTTCATCCCTTCGTGCTTCATCCCAACAACCCAAAGTCTGAACTGTGACACTATTATTGGAGAGTAACATTCCCACTGAATTCAAAGCCTCTTAGCCTTTTAAGGAGAGATCGATCACAACTGATTTTTGATTATCTCAGAAGGACAATGGCTAACGTTGGTTGTAGGTTATGTATCTGTTCGTCATTACCTTTATTTTAGAAATGTTCTCTTCATAAGAAAATGTGTTATTTTTGTAGCATTCAGGCTGAAGTTAATAGCTTTCAATGCAAATCAGGAGTCACAATATCCGAAAGGCACAATTACCCAGAAATTCGGTTGTCTATGAAAACATGCAGTAGAATGCCCAACACAGGGACCCTCAATGGTATAACTGGCACTTCTTGATCATGATCCTGTGCAATTGTTTTATGCAGTGATTCAAGGGTTGAAGAGATGTCAGTCATGATGTTTTCCCTGCTTTTGCATACTTACCCAAATACTTTCAGCAGCTGAAATTAATCTGGCCTGATTCTCTTCCTAGTTAAAATTACGAGGGGAAGCAATGAATGAATTCAATCAATATGGGAACGTACTATTTTGCCTGGTGAACAGTACAGGCACAGAACCAATTTCTTCAACCCATCTGACACCTAGAGGGAGGTTCTGCACACTCTGGTGCTGAGAAAGCTCAGACTGGAGAGGCTTTGGGAGGAAATAACTAGGCAAGACCCTGTCATGAAGTATACTCTGGGGATCTGGTCCCTATCACCAGAAGAGGGTTATTGACCTCACAAATGTGTGAAAACATTGGCAGAGCTCATCTGTGAAATGATGCAGCAGTAAACAAGTTTCCACGCATCACCATGCCCTTGTCACTCAATTCAAATTAAGCCTCATCAATGTCATACACATTTTCACTTAAGTGACAGGCCCAATATTTTGTTGAAATGTTCTCTTGTTTTACTTTCCAATGACTGAAAAATCTCAGTATGTACCCTGTGGGATTTTGTTCCCTTTAGTATCTTGTCTGTTTAAATTTAAGCCACTCCTCGATCTTCTAATCCCTTAAAAATCAAAAACAGAATTTTCCAGTTCCGACAATAGATCTGTTAGCCGCAGATAAAATTAGTTACCTACGAGGGCTGAGTTTCTTGGACACAGCAAGAGGAATAACCCCTCTAGTGGAGAAACTACCAAACAACATCCAAGAACAGTGGATAACTGAAGGTTACAGGTGTAAAAGGGAGCATCATCATCCCTGTCCACCATTTTCTTTCTTTGTGGACTTCGTCTGCTGCCATGCAGAAATACGCAATGACCCTAGTTTTATGCTCTCAACTTCTGGTATTAAGATGATTCGTATTTCTATTAGGAACATAAAGGATTAAATGACACTTCTGGGGAAGCAGGCAAATTCTCCTTTATTTTGGCCATCACTTATTCTTTATTTACTGCATTACTGCATTAAATAAATTTGCCTGCAAGATGAACAAAGTGAAAATAGACCAGAAATGGATTTTAAGGGACATTTAAAATGAGAGTAATAAGGAAGCAAACAGATTTTAGCTTGGGAATTCCAGACCTTAGGGCACAGACAAGCAGAAACTCAGGGTCAAACTGCACAATTAGGATATCTGCTGGAAGCCAGCAGGCAAGTTACAAAGCAGATGCCAGTATACCTCAGAGACCAAAACCTTCTGCTCAGCTCATAACTTTGATTAGAAAGGTGTATATTATTCAAAATGATTGGTGGGCTTAATTTCTGCCCACTCAAGTCAAAAGAGAGGTCCTCATTGTAGAAACTGGAGACTGTCACAATAAATCTCACAATTTTTCTCACGAGACTTGATCTGTCAACACGTCTCTCACAGCCGGTGGGATGAGAAGATGTGTGGCAGTTCCCTGGTACACACGCAGAGTATAGAACTCACTGAAGCAAATACAGTATGTCCACTGTCCTCACTGTCCATATGTACACGGTGAGCTAAACAACTTCTCAAAGATCACACGACCGAAGCTTTCCTCAGGGTTTTTAATGAGATCTCTTTTCGGTGAAACTGCAGATAGTTAAGCAAAATACATATTCTATTCAATATAGAACACGCCTGAATATACAAATATTGTTGATCATTCTCACAACCAATGTTAACCAAGGTAGTGCACGTATGCAACATTCCATAACTATACAGTGTTAACATAAGAAAACACGTGGCACAAAGACATAATAATTCTTTCAAAATGTATCCACTAAATGCTCACCAATATTACCAAAAGCTTGACTCACAGATGTTGCTGTTTTAAGGGCAAATAAAATGTGGATGGAGATGTATGTTTTTCCACCATGCACTTCCAATAGAATAAAAGCTAACCTACGCAGGAAATGATATTGTTATGCCGTTGGCCCCCTCCTTTGTGAAAATCGCAAGAACTCTAGTTAAGGGGGGTCAACTGACCCAAGAGGGAGACGTGCGAAAGACCACGTTCTTCCAAGACGCAGAATAAAAGTGACTTTGACTATTGTCTCATGGAGACCACCTGAAAAGCCCTCGGGCAAAGTGGGCTGGTTGAGAGAGAGATCGCATTACCTGCAACTTGATTGACACCTGCGATCTCGTGAAGAAGTATAAAGGCGGGTCTGAGGGGAGGACCCTCAGATGCACCAAGGAAACACACGAAGGAGAAACGCTAGAAATCCTGCGACAACGTTTTAATAGCTACAGCCGGTGGTGGGGTTCGTGTGCGTCCTTCCCTTGCCTGGGATTGGCGACTTCACCACGGAAGACGGCCTAGCTACAGGGGAAGCCACAGATGAGAGTCCATTCCCCCAACGAGACTTCCGACTACCTCCTACAGGTTGGAAAACCTGTCGGGTAAATGCTTCATGTTCTCTGTCTTTCTAACTAAACGTGCACCAACGCGACACTTCCGCCGACAACTAAGTGAAACTGCCGTGATCTAAAAGACTTTTAGCTATCCAGTGAACGATATAAAATCTACATTACCCCTAGACGACGATCGAGCTTGTGTTTTGAATGATTATTATTACACCGGTGTTTTAGATTGAGTTTTGATGATCTGAATGTTTTGTATTAACCATACGTTTGTGCCCTTGTTGAATAAAACGGTTGAAAATAGTAGCATCCGACTCAGCTGATCCATCTATCTTTGCTGGTAAGTTACCTGGTTACGGGGTTTTCGTAACAAGTGGGGGCTCGTCCGGGATTTGAAACCAAACGGGAGGGTCAGTGAATCGGGCTGTAAGTCCAAACGTAAATCTGGTTACGCAGGTAGCCAGACAGGAAACCAGCAAAGATGGACGTGGGTGAATTTATGAAAAGCCCAACTATGGAGGCGCTAGGGATGGCCACAAAATCAGACTTAGTAAGTTTGGCGCAGGCATTAGACCTCACAGCGGTGAAGCCAGCAATGAAAAAGCAGGAAGTGCGAAGGGTCATACAACAGCATTACGTTGGGAAGAAGGTGTTTACAGCTGAGGATTTGGAAAATATTCCCGAAAGGAGATTAGTGAGTGGGACAAATCAGGCAGAGTTGGAGAAAGCAAGGCTGGAACATGAGTTTAAAATAAAGCAGCTAGAAATAGAAGCAGCTCAGAAGGCTGCAGAGAAAGAAGCCGAGAGAGCCGAGAGAGAAGCCGAGAGAGCCGAGAGGGCAAGAGAAGCCGAGAGAGAAGCCGAGAGAGCCGAGAGGGAAAGAGAGCAGGTGTTCAAACTAAAGCAGCTAGAAGCAGAAGAGAGAGAGAAACAAAGGAACCATGAATTGGAGCTGGACAGGCGAAAACAAGAGCGAAGAACTCAAGGGGGAGAGAGAGAGGAGGGGTTTGATATTAGTCGGGCGTTGAGGTTGGTCCCCCCGTTCGAGGAGACGGATGTTGATAGTTATTTCTTGCTCTTTGAAAAGGTGGCAGAGAATCAGCAGTGGCCCAGAGAGCAATGGGTGGCGTTGTTACAAAGTGTGTTACGAGGAAAAGCACAGCGGGTATATGCCGCGCTGCCCACAGAAAGGGACGGGAATTATGATCAAGTAAAGGAGGCCATTCTCCGAGGTTACGAGTTAGTACCTGAGGCGTATAGACAAAGGTTCCGAAATTTAAAAAGAAGGTGGAATCAAACGTATACCGAGCTAGCCCATGAGAAGGGTGTGCTCTTGGACCGTTGGTGCACAGCTGAAAAGGTGGCCGAGAACTATGGGCGTCTCAGGGAGCTAGTTTTGATTGAGGAATTTAAAAGTTGCGTTCCGGAAGAGATCCGAATGTATTTAAATGAGAGGACGAATCAGTCCATCTCAGAGATGGCTAGGCTCGCAGATGAATATGCCCTAACCCACAAGACAAAGTTTTCCTCGCCAAAAAGTTACCCGAGAGACCGTCGGAATGGTAGGGACAGTCCGCCGGCTAAGGGAGAAACTCCACCGGGAGCTAGCACAAAAAGTGAGGATAACAGACAGGAAACCTGGAGATCTCCTGGTTTAAACTGTTTTAATTGTGGAAAGGTGGGACATATTGCATCAAAGTGCTTTGCTCTGAGAAAGGAGCCAGAGAGGGAGAGAGCAGCGATCCCTATCGGGCGTGCAGTGGTAATCAGGAAGTTGACAAGAGGGCCCCAGGTAGATGGAGTACCGGAGGGGCGGGAGACATTTAGTTCCGAAGGAACCGTGTCTTTGAGGGAAGGGGACCCCCCCATCCCCGTACGAATTTGGAGAGACACGGGGGCGGAACTATCGTTAATTAGCCGTAATGTGTTAAATTTCGGCCCTCGGACGGGGGAGGTTGCCCTGAGAGGAATCGGGAACCAGACCGCGGTCGTGCCTTTGCATAGGGTCTTTCTCGATTGCGAGTTGGTGTCGGGACCTGTGGAGCTAGGAGTCCTGCCGGAGTTACCGGGGGAGGGCGTGGACCTCCTGTTGGGTAATGACCTCGCGGGTGGGAAGATGGGAACCGCCCTGATAGTTGAGGCCCCGCCCATGGAGTCCCCGAGCTATCGCGCATGCGCGGTCACTCGCAGCCTGTCGAGAGCGGCGACTGGGACCGCGCGCAGTTTGAAATTGGCCCAGACGTTTTTACCGACCCTACACCACGAGGGTTCAGAGGGTGGTAAAACGGAAGGTAGTAAAGTAAAATGGGGTAAGGGTAAGGAGATAGCCCTCCTCTTAGTGAAGAGAAAGGTCCTAGAGGTAGGAAATAAAGATGAGAAACGGATAAAGATGTTAAAAGGTCCAGAGTTGGACGTGGTTGATCTGTCTGGTTTGGCAGAATTGTTTGGAGAAGTTGAGAGTCCTAAAGATGTTCTCGATGGTCCCGAGAGTGAAATGAGGGCAGTCTTAGAGGAGAAGGGTATCCTTGCTGTGGAGAAGTCAGCTGAAATGGCCGAGGAGGTTGTTTCAGCTCGCAGGGTTGCGCCTTCCCCAACGGGGGGCTGCCTAGAGAGTAACTGGAAGGATCGGGGGACGTTAGAATTTGAAAAAGGTACGGGTGTTGAAAGCCTGGAAGAGGCCAATGTCCCGTTTGAGTGTGTCCAAGATGGGGATGCACGTGGTGCTGACCCTGATAACGGAGCTCAGGGGAAGTCTGAGGTATTTGATTCAGGGGAACGGGGCGGCCGTCCTCGTGAGTCAGATAGACCTGGTTCGGGGAAAAAGGGGTTAACCTTGGGAAGTGTGAGTTCCCAGAGGGTTGTACAGAAGGGGGTCTTCAGAGTTAATGTGGAGTTTACGAATGGGGAGATAACTGTTGTTGTGGAGGGAGACGGGAAATCTGTAATTCCCAAATCGAAGGAAGAAAATTTAATGTCTGGATTGATGTCAGAAGCAGCAACCAGGCTGCAGAGACAATGGCTTGGTAACACGGTGCCTGCGAATCAATTACAGGTTGATTTGGAATGTAAAGGTGCCCCACACGCTATTGTTATTCAAGAGGGTGCTGTGAAAAGGCAGAATTTGAAATGCTGTCTGAACAAAGCGAGATCGCTTGCGGATCTTAAATTGGAAACTAATAGCATGACGGGTCCTGAAGAGAAAAACGACAAATTGCCTAAAATTAAGGAATTGGGTGGTCTAAGTTTGGAACACGCTGATAAAATAACTCCTATGAAAGGAGCGGGCGAAAGCCTATTTCGCCAGGGTGCCCAAGATCGCCACGAGGGAATTAACCGGAAAAAAGGCGAGGGTTAATGGGGGCGCGATTTTTAAAATAGCAGAAGCCGGTTTTAAGGGATTTTGACAAAGTATGTGAATAATAAAGACAACACCCATGGAAGCTTGACTGTTAAGTTTGAAAGTAGCATAAAAATTTGTCTTTTGCATGAACCTTTGTAGATGTAGGTAAGCTAAGATCACACCTCCTTAGTTATGTTGCCGAAGAAAGCAAATAAATAAGGTGGTTATTGAGCTGAAGTTTGATGCTACCAGGCGTTAGTAGGGCACATGAGGTTAAGGTATTAAAGAAAAGGGGCACTGTACTTGTTACCTGTTTAGATACTGACTTGAATGTATAACAGTAGTACTCTGTGAAGAGAAAAGCTTGTGTAGTATGTAGATTCAAAAAAAAAAAAAATTTCCTGTGTCAACCTGTTTTTAACCGCTGGTTAAAAACCCATTATGGGGGGAAGTGTTATGCCGTTGGCCCCCTCCTTTGTGAAAATCGCAAGAACTCTAGTTAAGGGGGGTCAACTGACCCAAGAGGGAGACGTGCGAAAGATCACGTTCTTCCAAGACGCAGAATAAAAGTGACTTTGACTATTGTCTCATGGAGACCACCTGAAAAGCCCTCGGGCAAAGTGGGCTGGTTGAGAGAGAGATCGCATTACCTGCAACTTGATTGACACCTGCGATCTCGTGAAGAAGTATAAAGGCGGGTCTGAGGGGAGGACCCTCAGATGCACCAAGGAAACACACGAAGGAGAAACGCTAGAAATCCTGCGACAGCGTTTTAATAGCTACAGCCGGTGGTGGGGTTCGTGTGCGTCCTTCCCTTGCCTGGGATTGGCGACTTCACCACGGAAGACGGCCTAGCTACAGGGGAAGCCACAGATGAGAGTCCATTCCCCCAACGAGACTTCCGACTACCTCCTACAGGTTGGAAAACCTGTCGGGTAAATGCTTCATGTTCTCTGTCTTTCTAACTAAACGTGCACCAACGCGACACTTCCGCCGACAACTAAGTGAAACTGCCGTGATCTAAAAGACTTTTAGCTATCCAGTGAACGATATAAAATCTACATTACCCCTAGACGACGATCGAGCTTGTGTTTTGAATGATTATTATTACACCGGTGTTTTAGATTGAGTTTTGATGATCTGAATGTTTTGTATTAACCATACGTTTGTGCCCTTGTTGAATAAAACAGTTGAAAATAGTAGCATCCGACTCAGCTGATCCATCTATCTTTGCTGGTAAGTTACCTGGTTACGGGGTTTTCGTAACAATATAAAAACCTGCTTACGCACAGGAAGTGATGTTCGTACAAATGAACTGCTCCTCTGGAGTCCAGTACAATAGGTGACAGAAAGTCACTTGAAAGCGATGTGCTCTTTCCACCAAGATTTGGGGAGTTCTGGATAGTGTAGAAACCGGCAAAGAGTACAGCACAATATAAATCAATTGCAGATATGGGCAGAGAAATGGCAGATGGAGTTTAACCCAGAGAAATGTGAGGTGTTGCCTCTTGGCAGGTCAAACGCAAGGAGACAGTACACAGTTAAGGGCAGGGTCTGTAACAGTGTTGCTGAACAGAGAAACTTTGGCATCCAAGTTCGTATGTCTTTGAAAGTGGCTACACAGGTCAATAAGGTGGCTAAGAAGGCTTATGGAATGCTTGCTTTATTAGTCAAGGCTTTGAGTTCAAAAGTCAAGAGGTTATGTTGCAACTTTATAAAACTCTGGTTAGGTCTCATCTGGAGTGTTATATACAGTTGTGGGCACCCCACTATAGGAAGGCTGTTGAGGCTTTGGAGAGGGTGCTGAAGAAGTTTACGAGGATACTGCCTGGTTTAGAAAGCATGTCCTATCACAAGAAACTGGATAAATTTTGGTTGTTTTCTCTACAGTGTCAGAGGCTGAGGGGAGATCTGGTCTACAAGATTATGAAAGGCATAGATAGAGTGGATGGAAATCATCTGTTTCCGAGGGTTGAAATGTCTAATACCAGAGAGCATACATTGAAAGTGAGAGGGCGTATGTTCAAAGGGATGCAAGGGGTAAGTTTTTTACCCAGAGAGTCATGGATCCCTAGAATGTGGTGGTAGGTATAGTGGTAGAGGCAAATACATTGGAAGTTTTCAAGAGACATTTGGATAGACACATGGATGTAAGTAAGATGGAGGAATATGGACATTGTGTAGATAGGTGGGATTAGTGTTAGGCTGTTTTTGACTTACTTTTTAGCTGGTTTGGCACAACATTGGGGGCCAGATGGACTGCTCCTGTGCTGTACTGGTCTATGTTCTTTCTAGTTCTTCCATGTTGAAACTTTTAACGTGAAACTCTCACTGACTTTCTCCCTTAATTCCACCACACATATCTGGAAAATAAATTGCCAGTGAGCATGTTCTTAGAGATACATTGAAATTAAAACAAGACTATTGTTCTGCAGTTTCTGCAGCATCATAAACAGCTCATTAAAACCCAAAACCAGTGTCAGATTTCCTGAAAGAGATTTGATTAATATTAATTTGTGGTGTTTTGATGTCATGTTGTTGAGAGTCATTGATCACTAACTGATTCCACTACTCAAGTTGAGTAAACAGTGAAAGTGAGCTAGTGCGGCCAAGGAAAGATATTGGAGGAAAGATGAAAAGCTACAGGAAGTAGAGAGAGACATTAAGGGGAAAGAATGCAGTAGACAGAGATACGGCTGCTAGATCTGCTGTCCCTTCAGCTCCAGCAATACAGATTTGATCATGATATCCTGTGCTTTCCATTTCGAATTTGCACACTTTCTCTGGGACCAAACAGACTTCCTCAGCTCTCTGGTTTCATCCATATTGCAACAACACACTAGGTTAATTGATTACTGTAAAATGCTCCTAATTATAGAGGGGAATAAAATAAAAATTCAGGGCCAGTTAACGAGCATAAGAGAGAGACTAACTTTCAACAAAGTAAGAAGAGGAAGGGGATAGAAGGAATTACTCTGAGGGCCATTGTAGATTTAATGGACGAAATGGTCTCATGTCATGAAATAAGGAAACATGAATATAACAAGTGAGTGAAGGATTGGTGAGTCAGGTTTAGGAGTTTTTACTTTTGCAGAGTATTGCATAAATATTTCTTAGAAGGATTATGGAAGTACTGAATGTTTGCCAGGTGGCAACAAGGTTTCCAATTGTCTAGAGATTTCTCACTGTGGTGAAGACTATTTTCTAGATTGCAACAAACATCTCAGACTCTACAGACCTTCAGTCAGTTGGGTCATGTTTTAACTGTGATTATTTATGTGGGTTAGGAATTGGATAAAGATTGAGATTGTTCAAAATATAAGGGAATGGGGAGGAAATGGAAATGCATCCATCACAGGGAACGGAAGACTAATATTGAGAAACATTTGCCATGTGATGCTGAGGCCAGCTGGCACTTTGAGTGGATGCACTAACAGTCAAACTCACCACTGGAGGAATCCATCTTCAAAATCATTGTGAATATCAAAGTATTCACTTATACTTAGGATTGCAAGCATTTTCAATCCAGCGATGTTTGCCAATTCCTACAAGACACGGAAAGCAGAGTCTAGTGGTGCTACTTTATTAATGCACCAATTTACTTTGCATCAGCCAACTGCATTCAATCTCTGTAGTTAAGTGTTGTCATTGACAGCTTACATTGAACATATGTGAAAGCACCAGGTACAGATTGCAAACTCTTTGGTAAATTTGATTTCTTTGAAATCAAAAATTAGAGGACCAATGTGCTAATTACACATTCAGTGCCAAATACCAATGAGGAATTTCTCGTCATACTTCATCCAGTCACCTTGCATGCGCCAGTGCACATTCTGCTTCTGATGTATTTCTTCAGTGATTGGAGTATGCAAATAGATGATCATGTATCACTGAACGTGGCTTCAGTTTAATTGCCCTAACAATTAAAATAAAATTATGAAGTCTGAAGGAACACAGGATATATTGTGAAGAAGGCGATGCTCTCTGTCACAGGAGCATGTTCAGTTAGGCTACCCAGTCACCACCTCAGGATGTATTATGGTTCATTGATAGGATGTGGGAACTGATGACAAGGCATAGCATTTATTTCTTATGCCCTTGAGAATGTGGCAGTGAGGCATCTTTATAAACCATCATACTGCTCAGAAGAACATAGTACAACAATGCAGGAATTTCTACGATTTATACTCTGTGACTGAATTAATGGCTTGGAGGCAGACCTGCCATAGGAAGTTACTAGTTTGTGTAGTGCTGTTTGAGTAGCCTTAGCATTGCTTTATGTTATAGTAGATGTGTACCAATGGTGAGCAGGTATAATCTGGGTGCAAATATTCGGCAATGTAAGACAACTATATGTTGGCAAACCCTCGGAGAAACAGCAGAAAATCCATCTATTGCAGATTTACGGTTTTTGGCCCCAACCATTTGATCCATTGATGACCATTGGCTCCTACCAATAAAATCTGTTTTTCTCTAATTGATGTGAAATTCCTTCAGGTGAACTTTAATTTCGGGTGTTGTGCTGAAAATCACAAGGTCTAGTTGGCAATGTAAGATCACTAAATGTTGGCAAACCCTTAGTCTGGGTGTATCAATGCAGTGGCATGTTGGTCACGCTATAAGATCAGTGAAAGTGGAGGAAAGATATGGTGATGGGTGGGGTGTAACTTTTCAACCTGATAATGATCTCAAATGATGGCCTGTTATAAAACCCATTAATACTGAATTCCAATGATTAGATTTACCCCAGCAGGCTTTGTAGCATCCAGGGCAGCAAGAAGACAGGTGGCTGAATATTTCAGATTTAGATCTCTTGAGTGACATAGAACTTGTGCATGGACATCTTGTGAAGTGGATACTCCATGTGGATGTGCCTGTGCTGTGCTTTATCATGGTTCTCCATGTAATCAAATAGCCTTCCAAATACCATAAGAACTTTGGAATCATAGCCAATAAAGGAAATGACTGGGGAAGTTCAGCAGATCAAAACAAAAATCCCACAAAGCTCCTTCCACCCTTATATATTCAGAGCAACAGCTATTAAATACACAGCTAAAGCTATTTAGCAGATATTTTCCTTTCCACCAAATCAAATTACATTTTGGGATTTTGTTTTGACTGAAACCTCTAGGTGCGTATTTGCTATTTTTATGTTAAACTTCCAAGCCAGTGTGAGTAAGATTGTCTCTGCCAGGCACATTGTGTACATGGCCGACAGCCCACACTTTCTGCTAGCTTTTTGTAAGCAAGGAGCGTATACTTCCAGAGAGAAATCAAACAGAGCTCCCCCCTGGGCCCTGGCTCACCTGCATCAAAGGACACATTGCATCTGTCCTGGATGAAGCAGTTAGTTCTGAAGGGATTGAAGCCTTGGTTTCCACTAATAGGGGCTTGTTTTGTCACACATTCAGCCATTTGACCAGAATATTAAACACTCAAAACCTGATCATTGTTATTTTTAGTAATTTAGTATTTTTAGTATTATTTGGGGAAATTGTAGATTGGGTTTGATCAGAGATTTCTCATTACTACTAACCAAATATTCTCTTGTGCTCTTAAACATCTGTTCACCAGAGACCTCTGAGGGAGGCTTCTGGGCAACAAGCCAGTATTTGCCAAAATTAAGATCTCTTGCACTTGATGTTAAAATATTGGCAACTGCAGTACAATGTTGGTGTTCATGATGGCTCCTAAAATTCTGCATGATTGAATAATTATGAATTCTTTTCCAGAAGTGGCATAGATTTAGATTAAATTGTGCCTGTCTCTGAAATAATTATCCCTGTCAGCATTTCTTTCTTAGTGCTGCTTGTACAATTTTGAAATCTGAGCTTGGTGTCATCGATCATTACCTTGTAATTAACTTTTATCTCCTGCTCCATTTTGCTGAGCTGTGATTGTCTTCTGAATGTTGGTCAGTCCAGAGGTTTTGTGCTCCTAGTGTTTCATTAAGAAAGGGGTGCATTGTCAGAGCTGACATCCTTCACTTCAGATGCTAAACTCATACATCTTCAGATCATTGCAGTGAAAATGAAAAATCCCATGGCACTGGTTTGAAAATGAACACTGCCATGGTCAAGTGCAAGACTCAACTACTTAGTTATGTCGAGGGAGAGAGATATTGTTCCTGCCGCAGCAAAAGGGGTGGCCAAGAGCTCACTGTTTCGATATCACAATTTGCAGCGTCGCTTATTCGAGTTCTTCCAACTTGAGAATGAGCAGACTTGCTCTCACCATCAAGAGAGAGAGATGGCTCAAGTGCAGAGGCCTCCGACTGTCTCCATGTTTTGATCTCCCGCGAAACTTCAGTCGGTGAGGAATCGGGTCATCCACAGGGCTACACCCCAAAGGCGCACATCATCCAAGCCGCTCCTGGAGATCCCAAAACGCAAGCCACTCTGGCAGTTCTGAGAGCAAGAACCCACTATCCACGAAGAATGTAGCTTGAACACAGCTGTAGATTGTGAACTCTGACAGGACCCCAACTTCCTTGAAAATGAAAAAAGAGGCATGAGAAAGAGACTTTCGCAGATATACCGCAAGAAGTTGTCAAGGTCCACAAAAACCTCTGGCGCCATCGTTAGCTCCTCCTACTCCAAATTTCTCCAAGCTTACTAGTCATGTCTTGTGCATTCTCTTCCAAATCATTGATATAGATGGTAATTATTGATGAGCCAAGCGTGGCTGTATTATAAGCTAACAAGGCCAAAATCTGTGAAGTTTTAGAGACATAACCATATAACAATTACAGCACGGAAACAGGCCATCTCGGCTCTTCTAGTCCGTCCTGAACGCTTACTCTCAACTAGTCCCACCTACCTGCACTCAGCCCATAACCCTCCATTCCTTTCCTGTCCATATACCTATTCAATTTTTTTTAAATGACAAAATCGAACCTGCCTCTAATTAGAGGTTCCCCCTCATGTTACCCCTAAACTTTTGCCCCTTAACTCAGGTAACATTCTAGTAAATCTCCTCTGTACTCTCTCTATTTTGTTGACATCTTTCCTATAATTCAGTGACCAGAACTGTACACAATACTCCAAATTTGGCCTCACCAATGCCTTGTACAATTTTAACATTACATCCCAACTCCTATACTCAATGCTCTGATTTATAAAAGTCAGTATACCAAAAGCTTTCTTCACCACCCTATCCACATGAGATTCCACCTGCAGGGAACTATGCACCATTATTCCTAGATCACTCTGTTCTACTGCATTCTTCAATGCCCTACCATTTACCATGTATGTCCTATTTGGATTATTCCTACCAAAATGTAGCACCTCACACTTATCAGCATTAAAATCCATCTGCCATCTTTCAGCCCACTCTTCTAACTGGCCTAAATCTCTCTGCAAGCTTTGAAAACCTACTTCATTATCCACAACGCCACCTATCTTACTATCATCTGCATACTTACTAATCCAATTTACCACCCCACCATCCAGATCATTAATGTATATGACAAACAACATTGGACCCAGTACAGATCCCTGAGGCACACCACTAGTCACCGGCCTCCAACCTGACAAATAGTTATCCACCACTACTCTCTGGCATCTCCCATCCAGCCACTGTTGAATCCATTTTACTACTTCAATATTAATAACTAACGATTGAACTTTCCTAACTAACCTTCCATGTGGAACATGTCAAAGGCCTTACTGAAGTCCATATAGACAACATCCACTGCTTTACCCTCATCAGCTTTCCTAGTAACCTCTTCAAAAATTCAATAAGATTTGTCAAACATATCCTTCCATGCACAAATCCATGTTGACTGCTCGTAATGAGACCCTGTCTATCCAGATAATTATATATACCATCTCCAAGAATACTTTCCATTAATTTACCCACCACTGACGTCAAACTTACAGGCCGATAATTGCTAGGTTTACTCTTAGAACCATTTTTAAACATTGGAACTACATGAGCAATATGCCAATCCTCTGGCACCATCCCCATTTCTAATAACATTTGAAATATTTCTGTCAGAGCCCCTGCTATTTCTGCACTAACTTCCCTCAAGGTCCTAGGGAATATCCTGTCAGGATCTGGAGATTATCCACTTTTATATTCTTTAAAAGCTCTAGTACTTCCTCTTCTTTAATCATCATAGTTTCTATAAGGTGATTTATTTTCACCTTACTTGCCAAAGCAACCTCATATCTTCTTTTAGCTTTTCTAATTTCTTTCTTAAGATTCTTTTTACATTCTTTATATTCCTCAAGCACCTCATTTACTCCATGCTGCCTATATTTATTGTAGATCTCTCTCTTTTTCCGAACCAAGTTTCCAATATCCCTTGAAAACCATGGCTCTCTCAAACTTTTAACCTTTCCTTTCAACCTAACAAGAACATAACAATTCTGTACTCTCAAAATTTCATCTTTAAATGACCTCTATTTCTCTATTACAACCTTCCCATAAAACAAATTGTCCCAATTCACTCCTTCTAAATTCTTTCGTATCTCCTCAAAGTTAGCCTTTCTCCAATCAAAAATCTCAACCCTGGGTCCAGTCCTATCCTTCTCCATAATTATATTGAAACTAATGGCATTGTGATCACTGGACCCGAAGTGCTCCCCAACACATACCTCCGTCACCTGACCTATGTCATTCCCTAACAGGAGATCCAACACTGCCCCTTCTCTAGTTGGTACCTCTATGTATTGCTGCAAAAAACTATCCTGCACACATTTTACAAACTCCAAACCATCCAGCCCTTTCACAGAATGGGCTTCCCAGTCTATGTGTGGAAAATGAAAATCTCCCACAATCACAACCTTGTGCTTACTACAAATATCTGCTATCTCCTTACAAATTTGCTCCTCCAATTCTCACTCCTCATTAGGTGGTCTATAGAACACCCCTATAAGTGTTACTACACCTTTCCCATTCCTCAATTCCACCCAAATAGTCTCCCTAGATGAGTCCTCTAATCTATCCTGCCAAAGCACCGCTGTAATATTTTCTCGGACAAGCAATGCAACACCTCCCCCTCTTGCCCCTCCAATTCTATCACACCTGAAGCAACGAAATCCAGGAATATTTAGTTGCCAATCACACCCGTCCTGCAACCATGTTTCACTAATAGCTACAACATCATATTTCCAGGTATCAATCCATGCTCTAAGCTCATCCACCTTTCTTACAATGCTCCTAGCATTAAAATAGATGCATTTAAGAAACTCTACACCTCTTCCTTTCTGTTTATCCCTAATAGTGCAAAAAACATTATTATCTTTTCCTTTCTTCTCCCCTATATCTTCCGTCTGAGCGCTCCTCTTCTCTGTCACCTGCCTATCCTCCCTCACGCACTGTCTACTATCTTTCTCTATTTGTGAACTAACCTCCCCTCCCCTAGTCTCTTCAAATTGATTCCCACCCCCCAACCATTCTAGTTTAAAGTCTCCCCAGTAGCCTTAGTAAATCTCCCCGCCAGGATATTGGTCCTTCTAGGATTCAAGTGTAACCCGTCCTTTTTGTACAGGTCACTCCTGCCCCAAAACAGGTCCCAATGATCCTGAAACTTGAATCCCTGTCCCCTGCTCCAATCCCTCAGCCAAGCATTTATCCTCCACCTCATTCCATTCCTACTCTCACTGTCGCGTGGCACAGGCAGTAATCCCGAGTTTACTACCTTTGCGGTCCTTCTTCTCAAATTCCTTCCTAACTCCCTATATTCTCCTTTCAGGACCTCGTCCCTTTTCCTACCTATGTCATTGGTACCTATATGTACCATGACCTCTGGGTCCTCACCCTCCCATTTCAGGATATCTTGGACGCGATCAGAAACATCCCAGACCCTGGCACCAGGGAGGCAAACTACCATCCAGGTCTCCTGATTGCATCCACAGAATCGCCTATCTGACCCCCTAACTATCGTGTCCCCTATTACTACTGCCTTCCTCTTCCTTTCCCTACCCTTCTGAGCTACAGGGCTAGATTCTGTGCCAGAGGCCACTGTTGCTTCCCCCAGGTAGGCTGTCCCCCCCCAACAGTACTCAAACAGGAGTACTTATTGTTAAGTGGAACAGCACTGGGGTACTCTCTAGTACCTGACTCTTCCCCTTCCCTGTCCTAACCGTGACTCACCTGTCTGCCTCCCGTGGCCCTGGTGTGACCACCTGCCTATAACTCCTCTCTATCAACTCCTCACTCTCCCTGACCAGATGAAGATCATCGAGCTGCAGCTCCAGTTCCCTAACACGGTCCCTTAGGAGCTGCAGCTCAGCGCACCTGGAGAAGATATGGACATCCGGGAGGCTAGGAGACTCCAGAACTCCCACATCCGACACCGAGAACAACAAGCTGCCCTCACACTCATACTTCCCCTTTCCTCAAATAACAGGAAAAATTGAAACCTAAACCTACCTTGCCTTGCCCGTTTCTGCCTAAGCCCGTTCAGCCCAAGCCCTTAAGCCTTCACTCTGCTCCCGGCTCACTCCACTGCCCGCAAACAACGCTGCCCGCTGTATAAGGCTGTGTCCTTTTAAAATCTTCCCCGCTTCACTGCTCAAGGTCACACACCTGCGCAGTCCCGCCTCTCTTAACTCCGATGAGAAAAAGAAAAAATCAAAATGGCTCCCGCCACACTCCCGTTCTGATCCTCCAACTTTGTTCTCCAAATAATACAGGCATATTTCCATATCTAAGTCAAACCCAAGAACAAATTTATTTCACATACAAAGGTTACACCCAGCAGCATCACAACACATAGTATCAGATGCACAGCAATTCATATGGAAAATTGGAAGAAGCAAAATAGAAAGATAGCTGGTTTTAGAACAGGATATATTGAAAGATTCAAACAGATTGCAAGAATGTATGGTACAAAGTACTGTTTGATCCTAATTGTGTCACTCTTCAGGAAATGCTCGCAGTGTAGAGCGAAGTGTGCTGCACATCTCTTGCACACAAAACATCTATGAAAGCATCTCCAATGATTATCACTTGCACTGCAGCCCACTTTAAATATCTTTTAATAACTTGCTGGTCTTTTGCTACATTGCACATAGGAAATTTACACCATGTAGTTTTCAGGTGAGAAGAATATTTGGATAAGGAACCATTGACCAGATTGTGCTGATGTACTGTAATTCTTATTTTGATATCATTTCACTTGTCTTTTTTTTTGCAAAATACCTTTACTGTATTTGGAAAGCAGAGGTGTAAAGGGTAAGGATCTACAGAAACACACTGGGTCTGCCCAACATGGGAAGGCTGGAATATCAGTATAAAAGGCTCATATAGATTTATTTATTTATTACAGACAGAAACATAAAGAATATGAAACATTAAACAAGGGACTCATATGGTCTTAGAGACAAAATGTGGACACTGATGCACAATTCTAATACCTTAGCCAATTACTTTTGACTGTTTAACAAAACTAATATATGATTCAGATGTAGATACCAGTAGCATGAAAAGATAATAAAATATCATGCAAGAAGAAGTGCCCTTCAAAACCATTTGTGCTGTCTCAGTCTGACATTTGCAGAAGTGAAACAGCAGCTTTATGTCACTGCGGCTGCACCATTTTGAGTATCTCCTTTCTTAATCCCACCAACAAATTCTTGCTTCAGATTGCTGTGCTGGAGGTTGATGCAGCCAGGTTGCAGCCGCTCAAAGATAATCAACGTGTAACTCTCCCTCATAGCCACGGTGCCTGGTCCCTGTTGCACAGCTTCAAATTCTCTCTCTCCATCTGTCCTGCATTTTTAGTTTTGAATCAGTTCTGGGAGCTTACAGTGAAAGGAAAGAGAGTTACTGCTTAAATGTCACAGTGCTGAATGTGCTGAGCAGCGACCAGTACTGAAGTACCCTCATTCCCCAACATAGTGATATTTAAATGGCATTGCTCCCTCTTCAATTCCATCTTCAGTCTTGGCTCGTAAAAGAACTCCATCAGGATGATTGGCATCCATCCTATTTTTTCTGACCAATGATGGATGACATCTATGTCTTCAATTTTTTTAAAAATCAGATTGCATTGAATAGTTCCTCATCCTTTGCAGAGTCGTTGTCATTGGCAGCTCACTACAGATAGACTCTCAGTTTTCAACTTCTGTTAAGAAAGGGGACAGTGGCAATTCTGACCCTGTTTGGATATTACAGACATGTCAGTTTCATTGTACATCCTCTTTATGTTTTATAGTTACTGCTAAATCATTATAAAGCGGGGAACTGTTTAAGGCTATGATGAAGATTTCAATGCCACTGCTGTTCCAGCAATTATTTGTATATTTGTAATAGTTCACAGTTAGATACCTTTGCATTGTGCACCAGAATCAATTATGCTGAATGTCAAAGGGCTCTTGACATATTCTGCACCCTCTATTCTACCACCAGGAGCAGGAATCAGAGTTGGGAATATAACACTCAACATTCCAGGGGACAGCGACAGCAAAGGACTGAAACTCTGGATTCTGCCTTTTCCCTTTCCTCAGCTTCCCATCATCAAGATCAGTCACCGTTTGAGTGGAGGGCAACCCACTCTAGTGACTGCTCCTGCTGACCCCAGCAACGGGATCTAAGCCAGACAAGCACCAAAGATTTTTGTTTTAGTTGTCCACATGTAGTATTGAAATAGAGGAGAGGTCAGTGCACTTAAATTCTCACACAAAAGCTCAACCCTAACTAAGTCAAGCTCTGCATATATGCGAGTTTCCTAAAGCCAAATTAAATTGCTTATTCTTTTGCCACTCCTGAATCATTTATTTCTCTCACCATCACTATAAGAAACTGCAATTTCAGGTGGATTATGGCACCTTCACTTGACAGAAAAGGGGAAATGGAACAAAAGAGATGAGAAATTTACAGGAGTGGGTAGAAGGTCAGTTGACTCTAAAAGCTTCCACTAAAGCATCAATGGAGTAAATAGCTTCCTGCAGTGAAGTAATCATTTGATCTATTGTTGTTTTTACAGTTTGTTGCCTTCACATGCTATGAGTCAGGTGGAGTGGATGTGTGTGCAGTTTTTAACTTTCTAATGTAGAGTGACGAACATTGGTCTGTTAGGTGAAGAAAGGTCTCCTCACTGACAGATCCATTAATACAGATTGGTAACAACATCTCCTCCACACTCACCATTACCATAGGTGTGCCACTAGGCTGTGTGCTTAATCCCTTGCTCACTCACTTTATACTTACGATAATGTGACGAAGTACAGCCCCAATGACATATTTTTTTATTTTGCTGATGTGGTGATGAATTGCCATGTAGGAGGGCAATTGAAAATAAGAGTGATGCCATAACAACAACCTCTCACTGAATGCCAGCAAAACGAAGAGCTAATTATCAACCACAGGGGGCAGAACCCGAAAGTCTATGAGCCAGTCTTCACTAGAGGATTAGAGGTGGAGAGGGTCAGGACCTTTAAATTTCTTAGCATTAAAAGATCAAAGAATCTGTCCTGGTATCAATGCATAACTGACAACGCGAAGAATGCACGACCACACCTCTACTTTCTTAAAAGTTTGCATAGCTCAATAGTTTCATGTAATATCGGAGAATTTATATAATATACAACCTGAAGTTCGTACTCTCCGCAGACATCCTCAAAACAGAAGAAAGCCCAAAGGATGAGTGACAGAAAAATCACCAAGCCCCTGCCCCCTCCCCCAGCAAGCAGCATCAACCTTCCCCTCCCCCAGATTATTTTAGCATAAAATAATCATCAGCATTCCCACCACCCACCATGTAAACAACAGCAAAGCCCCCAGAGAGAGACCATGATCTACAGTCCATCAAAAACTAACTGTTCACAGCAACATCCCACAGACTCCCTCTCTCACTAACACAAGACATACAGATATTGCTCTTTCCACAGCAACAGGGGAGACAACAGTTGTTATTTCAATGTTACAGTCAATCTGAAGTGTTGCTTTTTTATTTCAAGATCCGCGACTCAAGAATCAGCAAATCAATTACTGAGTGCAGAGCCCTCTGTCTTTGATGTTCTGGCTCCCGGTACAATACGGTGTGTGACACTGCGAGAGTTTGTGTCCATAGAGCCACACAAGCCCTGAAGTTGCCTGACTTCAGACCAAGCCTGGACGTACTGAAATGCGGCCGATCGGCAAGCGCCAAGAATGAGAACATGCCATCTTGTGGAACCGCAGTTTTTGGGTGCCACTGTAAATCAAAAATCCTGATAAGATGCCAGCCACTGTGAAATGAAAATAGAAATACTAGAATAGGAAGAATTTAACTGTTTCACTGTTGAGCTGGAAGAAGTTGTCCTCTAGTGCCATCTTTAGTTTTAGCATCTAGATTTAGCATATCACCAAATTTGACAACCTTCTATAAATGCACAGTGGAGAGCATCCTAACTGATTTGCATCATGGACTGGTAGGGAAACACTAATGCCCAGGAACAAAAATGTCTACAAAAAGTAGAGGATACCAGTTAGTCCATATCAAGTAATGTCCTCCCCCCATTGAGCATAGTTACATGGAGCATTGCCTCAAGAAAGCAGCATCCATCATCAAAAAACTCCATCTCTTCTCGCTACTGCCATCAGTAAGGAGGTACAAAGCCTTAGGTCTCATACCACCAGGCTCTTTCCTACAACCATCAGGCTCCTGAATTGGAGTGAATAATTTCACTCACCACTACTCTGATTCTACGACCTACAGACTGACTTTCAAGGACTGTAAGATTTTCCAGCTCTCATGTAAATTCTGAAACATTTAACAGTTTGTGCCTCTCAGCCAATGCTGCTTGACCTGCCGTGCATTTCCAGTACTTCCTGTTTTTATTTTCCATTTACAGCTTCTGCTATATCCTGCTTTGCTTGATTAATAAACTTCATCCTTCATCTATCAAACCATAGTTGGGCATAGCAATTGAGACACAGACCACAAGGCAATTACATGATAATGTCATCTTTTGCATTTAACCAATCCCTGGAAACCTGATTGTAATGTTTTTTTTTGGCATCTTGAATACCTGCAAATCATTTCTTGTTGCTTCTGGCCCCACTTGTGCTGTCATTAGGGGCATTGAGTTTAGGAGTCAGACACAGTAAATTCTCAGTGCCAAATGATGTCCTTCAAACAAGGGCACAATCTCTTTCGATCTCCTGAGATAACTACGTACAAAAAAAGAAAGTGAGAGAACAGCAGTGACTTACCAGCAAAAGGAAAGAGCATTTCACAGAATGTAATGGTCTCTTATGTACTCAACTAAGGTGAGCTCTTGCCAACAGGCTCATGAAGAATCAAGCATTTTGAAATGGTGGACAGTGGTCATGGTCCAAATAATTCATCTGAATCAAAAATGTAATTCTCTTGTCCATAATTTGTAGCTATTTTAGAATCGTAAAGGCCATTTGTCCTGTATTAATCAAAAGTACTGCTTGCAAACATTCAAACCCAGTGCTAGCTAAAAATCAGCATATTTTCTTTTGTTATTACATCTTCAATGAAATAAAGTGCAGTGATAAGACAGTACTGATGTTACCAGACTAGTCATCCAAAAATGTTTATTAACAATCCAGAGACACACGTTCAAATTCCACCATACCAGCTATGGAATTTAAATTCATTTAGTAATCTGGTATTTGCTAGTAGGTGAGAATTCACCATTTATAGTAGTCTGAGTAATGATAACTACCAGATTATTGGAAGGACCCATGTGGGTCGCTGTTGTTGCTCATTGGAGGATGAACAGTGCCATCCTTTCTTGGGCAGCCTACAAGTGGCTCTAGACCATGCCAGCCCTTACCACTCTCTGCAAGAGGCGCCTCAATACCCACATCTCAAGGGATAGGCACTAGATGCTGGCCCACCTATTCCCAAGGAATTATCATTCAAATGTTGGCTGGTCTTACAAAGATTTTATCAGCAGGGACTGAAAACGTAGTTATAGGTTTTAAGGAGTAGATAAAGGGAAGTGGGAAGATTGTGGAATTCCGATTTGAGAATGGCAGTGAAGTCAGTTAGCAGTTGAAGGCATAGCCACCAGTGATGGAGAATGGAAAATTGGCGATTCTGGAGTTCAAGGCCTGTAGTTCAGGGTCCTGTCATCAGTAAGTTCTGGAGTTGATACTGACCCACCAAAGTCTGTGGGTCTGAAAATCGAGAGCTTTAATGGCCAAAGACCCGGGTCTGCGAGCCTCTGGGGAAGTGAGAGGCCCAATGTCTGCAAGTCAGAATCAGAATAAGAATCAGGTTTATTATCACCGGCACGTGATGTAAAATCTGTTAACTTAGCAGCAGCAGTTCAATGCAATACATAATCTAACAGAGAGAGAAAAAAAGTAAATAAAATAAAAATAAATAAATAAACAAGTATATCAATTTTGTATATTGAATAGATTTTTAAAAAGTGCAAAGACAGAAATACTGTATATTAATAAAAAAGTGAGGTCGTGTCCAGCGATTCAATGTCCATTTAGGAATCAGATGGCACAGGGGAAGAAGCTGTTCCTGAATTGCTGAGTGTGTGTCTTCAGGCTTCTGCATCTCCTGCCTGATGGTAACAGTGAGAAAAGGGCATGCCCTGGGTGCCGGAGGTCCTTAATAATGGACACTGCCTTTCTGAGACACTGCTCCCTAAAGATGTCCTGGGTACTTTGTAGCCTAGTACCCAAGATGGAGCTGACTAAATCTACAACCTTCTGCAGCTTCTTTTGGTCCTATTCAGTAGCCCCTCCATACCAGACAGTGATGCAGCCTGTCAGAATGCTCTCCACGGTACAACTATAGGAGTTTTTTAGTATATTTGTTAACATGCCAAATTCTTCAAACTCCTAACAAAGTTTAGCCACGAGTCCATGAGTCCATTGCAGGCTGGAGGCCTAGTGGCCTCTCCTGGGGTTGGAGGTCGATCTGTGTGTGTGGATGGGAAGAAGGACAGCAGCTTGTACTGTTGTTGCTTTTCTTTGATACCATCATGTTGTTGTTATTGTTGTTGCTTGTGTTGTTCTGATTAATATGGCGGGCATTCTATGTTGGTGCCAGAATGTGTTGTGAAACTTGCAGGCTGCCCCCAGCACACCTTCAGGTTGTGTTGGTTTCTAATGCAAAAATCACTTTTCACTGTGAGTTTCTATGTACGTCTGATAAACATCAATGAATCTGATCTTTATTGGGTTAATTCTGAAACAATGTAAAGGGAAAAATAGTTTCTGCTCATGTAACCACTGAACATTTCTCCACTGAAATGAAGGAATGTTGGAATGAGCACCACTCGGTATGAAGCAAAAACCAGGAGCTACAGAGCAGCCTTTGAAATGTTTGGATAAAATTATTTCAGCAGAATGCTCACTGTTACAGCAGCTCTCTATGCCGCCATACTCCAGCATGAGGCCAATTCAGTGAAAAAGGAGGGAGACAATACAGGGTGCACCTTAAAGCCCAGGAACTGTCTATTTAATGACATTACACTCATACTAATCCGGTAATGACAATATTTTTGCAATTTTGTGACTCTAGTTCTCTTACTCCCTGCCTTGTCATTGGTCACCACTGTATTAAGGTAGAGTGAGTTATGTTGTCAGCTGGTGTTTCATTCTAAGGACATGGTCAAACTGTGAGCAGCAGGAGCAATCATTATTGAGTCGATTTCTTGCTCAGAACCTTTCTTTATTCATTCAAGGGATGTGGGCTGTTCAAGCTGATCCAGAATGTAATTGCTCATCCCTAATTGCTCCTGAGAAGCTGATGGTGGGGATAAGCTGACTTCTTGAAACACTGCATTCCTTGAGATGTGAGCATGCCAATGGAATGTTGTCAGGGAGGGAGTACCAGCATTTTAACTCGAGGATGGTGAAAAGACAGTGACATATTTCCATGTCAAGACTGTGTGTACCTTGGAGGACAACCTCCATACGTGATTCTTAATAGATGACAATGTTCAGTGTTTTTAATCTTCACCCCACTTCACAGATAAGCTGATTGTTTCTATAACCTTTTGGCATTTAGCTAATTTACAGAGAAATCCAGTCCCTCATTAGTGTTTCCTCTGATACATTCCCAACGACATAATCCAGATTCTGCTACTCACCTACAAACTTGACAGTCCCTCTGCTTCCACTGGTGCTGCCTAGCTCCTTGAGTTCTTCCGGCTGTTTGTTTGTTGTTGCGGCAATGTGCAGACTCCATACAGGAAGCACCAGAGGCCAGGACAGAACCCAGGTTGCTGAAGCTCGACTAGTTGTTCCACTGTGCCGCCCATTTTGTACTTTTCTCCATGCTTATAGTATCCATAAAATGAGCAATGTCTGATACAGTTCATTCACATGTTGACAGTCTCTTCGCAAGGCCAAGCAATTACACTCATTGGGCACTTTATTAGGTATATCTGCTCATGATTGCAAATCAGATCAGTCAGTCATGTGACAGCAACTCAGTGCATCAAAGCATGCAGACACAGTCAAAAGGTTCAGTTGTTGTTCACACCAAATACCAGAATGAGGCAGGAATGTGATCTAGGCAACTTTGACAGTAGAATGATTGCTGGTACCAGACAGGGTAGTTTAAGTATCTCAGAAACTGCCGATCTCCTGAAATTTTCATGCATAAGAGTATTTAGTTTACATAGAATTGTCCAAAAAACAAAAAAAAAAATCCAGTGAGCAGCAGTTCTGTGGACAAAAATGCCTTGTTAATGAGAGAAGTCTGACAAGAATGACCAGACTGATTCATGCTGACAGGAAGGCGACAGTTATTCAAATAACCACATGTTACAACAGTCATGTTCAGAAGAGAACACATCAACCCTTGAAGTGGAAGGGCTACAGCAGCAGAAGAGCATGAGCATGTACTCAATGACCATTTTATTAGGAATAGAAGTACCAAATAAAATGGCCTCTGAATGCACAATTGCATGACATCAATTTTCCTTTGACATAATTTTTGTGATTAAGATGTCACCCATGACCACATTCAACCTACTCTTTGCAGGTTGAGGGCTGGTATTCTCTTCTCTCTGTGGCTCAATTCTACAGTCCTTGCACTGTGCATTATAGAAACATAGAAAACCTACAGCACAATACAGGTCCTTCGGCCCACAAAGTTGTGCCGGACGTGTCCCTACCTTAGAAATTACTAGGCTTATCTTTTGCCCTCTATTTTTCTAAGCTCCATGTACCTATCAAAAAGTCTCTTGAAAGACCCTATCATATCGGCCTCCACCTCCATTGCTGGCAGCCCATTCCACACACTTACCACTCTGTGAGTAAAAAAACTTAACCCTGCCCCTGCAGAGAAGTTTCCTGTTAACCTTTCAGTGGCAGCATTAATAACCTCATCCTTCTTGGATCCTATCCTTTGAATAAGAGGAGATATTTCAGCGCATATTCAGTTCAATGACATTCACTGTATCAGTTCATTATTGGCAGAAGCCCAAATGGCTCGTCTGGGAAACGATGCTGAACGGGTTTACTTAGTGACCTTGTACCTGAAGTTTCTGGCAGGTGGCCAGTGCAATGTGAAATGTATATACAGAGACAGCACACAACTAATCAAGTGGATTAATCTGTGCAAAATGCTTGCTATATGATATGTCATTGTTATTTAATAAAGAATAATGAAGTTCCTTTCATTATTAGCTACTTGCATATGTCCACTAACATAGAGTTACTCTGAGACTGCAGCTAGCCAGAATCTGACCCTGGGCTGGAGTGAGTGGGATAGTTTCCATGTACAATGGTCACCCGGCAGGATAGCGATCGGAAGCTCTTGCTGCTATTCATCTTCTGAACCAATCATTATGTTAATCTATATTTTCTGATTTAGGGTTAACCTCAGTGTTGCCCATGGATCCAATTACATATTGCTTCATCCAATTTCAGCCTCTTCTCTTTAAGCAATGGGAGGCCCCAGAGAGGGGATACTTGAAGCATGCCAAATGTGGCACACCTAGAACTTTGCTCAAGTAGTGGGCACTGCAGAGAAAAAAGGGTGATCATTAACACTTGCTTTGCATTATCATTTAGTCGGTATTTGAGTGGAATGACACAGTACCTGAACTGAACTTGTCAGAATTGTACGATGACTAATGTTGAAACTCCCCCAGTCCTCCAGTCCTCCGTTTGTCTTGCAGCGTGTCTTAAGTGAAATCACTCATTTTAACAGCATGTCAGGATGCATTAGGATCTATTTCACCAAGGACCTAGACTGTGCAATCTAGCTTCCCAAAGGCCTGCAGAGAGCTTACAATGTTTGAGCCCGGGCTGAATTTGAATCCTTGAAAACCATTACCTGATCACTGTACTGTTCAATTCCTGAACAGGCTCAGTGATCTATGATAACTATTTGTCCAAGAGAGCATACATTCATCATACCTCGTTCACAACACTCTACTTGCTGTGATATATTTTATTGCCGAGTCTGGTCAGACTTCCTTCTGGAGGTTTGCAGTTTGCTTTTGCACTGACCTTGTAAGAGGTGTCCTTGTTCCGAATCAAATCTTTAAAAAAACAGAATTTTTTATTCACTTGCTGAAGCAGTTTGAGAAACTTCATAGTCTCTTGAATGGATCAATATTTATGGTCCATCCTTTTTTAGCTCTTTTAGGTTGTGTTTAGCTCTCCTCTGGAACCATGGCAGTCCTTTTGATGAAGTTCCCCCAACAGAGGTTTTGGTAAGGAGTTCCAGAATTTAGAACCAGTAAAGATAAAAGACTGGTCATATATTTCCAAGTCAGGAAAATCTGTAACTTGGAGAAGAACTTTTAGTCAGTGGTGTTTCTGCCCTGACACTTTATGGTGTTAGGGACTGAAGGTTTGTGAGGTGCTGTCAGATTAGTCTGAGCAAGTAACTACAGTGCATTTTATGGGTGTTGTATACTGGAGCACTGTTTGCTGATGGTAGAGGTAATGAGTCTTCAGGGTGATGGATGAGGTGTCAATCATGCAGGCTATTCTTGATTGACACCTCAAGAGTAGCCAGAGTTGTCCCTTATGGTGTTAGATGTCTTGAGCATTGTTTATGCTGTACTCGTCAAGGCTAGCTGGAGAGTATTCCATCACTCTCTCGACTTGTGCCTTGTGGATGATGGAGTGGCCTTTTGGTCAGGAGGTGAATTATTTGCTGCAGCATTATCGGACTCAAGCCTTCTCTTACATCCACAGTATTTACTTGGCTGGTGTACTTGATCGCATCTAAGACATTGCCCTGAGGAACTTCCGCTGTGGTAGTTGACCTCAGTAATGTCTCTAATCCCTTTTGCTCCTCTACACCCCCCTTCTCATCACATCTTTTCTCTTTCCCAATCAACCCACAACTTCAGAGTTTTGTTATCAGCTTGCCCTTCTTATTTTACCCTTAGATGCCCATTGATAAGCTGGGTATTTACACTTGCAGGAGTTTGCACAACTTGACACACATCAGAACTGAACGTGAAAGCTTTTTGGTCTAGATTTTAAAAAAAACAAAATACTGTATAATTTAAACATTCCAACTAATGAATTCAGCATATATTTGTGCTTAGTGACTAAATATGGAAGGGTTCACTTATCAAGAAGTTACTTCAGGCTGAAATTATCATGTAATTAAACTAAAATAATTAATATGCAAATTAGAAGTCAAAACAGTTAATTGCTTGAAGATGAAATGTGAGCAATTTGTATTTGCAGACAAAATTGATCAATTTTACAGTGAAATTAATTGGATTCCAAGCCACAGAATTTATCCATGTAAATATCAACTCTACTCACACCCATTCCAAACTGATTGAAATACCTGCTGCTGCCAATATTGACCTATAATGTGATAACACTGCCACTGGAAGATATTGGCAATTCCTCGCTGATGGCAAAATTATGCACAATGGAATCAATGTCCCTGTCTTCTTCCACACCCAGTCTCTACAACCGGACCTCTTTTTTTTCCCTGGCTCCTCTTCTGATCTGCCCCCACCAGCCCAACCCTTTTGTCCCATGGATTTTCTCTGTGATACTCTGGGATCAGTGTTCTGAATTTGCCCAGTGGACACAGGGAGCCAGCATTCAGCCAGGTGACCTCGTGGCTGACCTCCCAGGGCTACTAATCTCTGTAAGTATTGTACTTCTCCCCAATGGGAGCACCACCAAATTCTTCACCTGGCAGCCAGTACCTAACAAACTTCCAGCATCTGCAGTACCTCTTGTGTCTAAAGCTTGGGGGGCTTACAGTTTACTGATAAAGAAAACATAGATTAATTAATCTACAGTACATAGATGATTAGCGGAAATTAGAATAAGCACACATTGGCAAGTGTTTTTTTAGGCCTATTGTATTTTGCCATAAATAATATATGAAGGTAGTTTTTGAATAGTGTTCAGAAAGCATTTGAGTAGATCAGACAGTTTGCTGCTAGGGAGATTATAATAATGTTGAGATGCATCCGGCTCGATTGTGTCATGTTCTTGCAAGTCATAGATATATGCTTATGGAACAAAACAATGTTTGTGCACATGAGTATGTGTGTTCATGTGTGCATGCAAGTTCCTGTATGTGTATGAATATGCCTGTATATGTGTGCTTGCGTTTGCCCACGCACATACGGATGAACTTGTGTGCATGTGTGTCGGACGCAAGACTTTTGAACCATTAATAACTTTGAAACAGCTTTGCTAACCAAGGACTGTTGTTAATGGACTGTAACAATCATGCAGAAGTAATAGTGATGGCTCTTTATCTTGAGCTCTCTTTCACCATTTGAATCAGAATTTTTTAAAATAACTGATATTAAAAAGGATTTTCCTTTACCATCAAATTAATAGAAGGTTATCATTATAGTTAATTAGTCATATCAGAGAGTATCACACTTGATGAGAAAGTGGAATGTGGTAATTGGACAAATAGTGCTGTTCTCTTTTAAGTTGGAACTGCTACAACAATGGTGTGGAACTATACTTGTGGTGTCACACTGCTTCAAAGATCAGCTCTTCTCTTGTAGCCCCAGCACATGTCTCTAGGTTCCATACTTAACTCTCAGTTAACTGTCAGGTTTCTGTGCTGGTTTATTCCTTGAGAAAACTGGTGTATGGCACACCCGTGGGATAATTCACAGAAGGAACCTGTCTCCAGCATTTGATTTTGTCAGAATCCTGGACCATGAGGTGTAAATATAGCTTGAGTGGGGCACTGGCAAATAAGAAAGGTTTCTATTATGTTAATGGGTAGTGGACAACAAGGGTATAAAGGAGGTGGGACAGGAGATGAATATGAAATAAATTTGATTCTTGGTATGATCAGCAAAGCCATCTTAGGCTAGGCAAGTGGTGAAAATAAATGCCTCTTGGATAGGCAGTCAGTACAGAGGCTCAGTGATCCAAGATATTATGCAATCTTCATCCAAAATCATGACATCAACTTGCCAAGTGCAACAATGTCATCAACAGCAATACCATTGTTTGTGACTTCCCAAGGGAAATGTAGAGAGGAGCAATCAATTATGGTCCACAAGCAGAATTCTAATGTGCCTTAATGTGTCAGGACTTGGTGACATTCACCACAACAAGCAGACAACCTCTTTGATATTCAGCTGACCATTCCCTGGTCCAGTCGGTCCTCTTCATGGAGAATCTGTTGCATTCAGTCCTCTTCACAGAACTGAATACCCTTCATGTAAACAGTCTTCTTCATTACAACCAGTCCGCTTCATGGAACATAATAGACCTACTTCGAACCCATTGTCTTCATTGCAGCCAATCTTCTTCACTGAACAGAATACTTTTCATTACAACATTCCTCTTCATTGTAACAGGTCCTCTTTATTACAGCCAATTAACAGAACTCAATCATATTTATTGCAACCATCTTCTTCATTACAGCCCACCCTCTTCAATGAAGTCTTTTCTCTTTGTGCAACCCATCCTCTTCCTTGCACCACCTGTTCTCCCTAGTTATGGGCATAGAAATAGAATGGAGATCTGTTTTCTTGGAACAGAAGAAAGATATTGTAGATTCTGTATGTATCTGAAAGAAAAACAGCAGTGTTCAAGTCCAAGTTCAAGTTTAATTGTCATTCAGCCATACCTGAATACCCGTGAATACAGCCAAACAAAACTGCGTCTAGGTACAAAACATGCTACCAACAGTCTCACACAGCACAAGGCACATATAGCACATATAAGGTAGTAAGCACATGTAAGATATTGGTAAAAAAAAAGTCTCACAAAAAATATATAGTGTAAGACTCTAAGTCCGTGAATGTTGCAGAAATCTGCAGAGTGAGCACTGGGACAGCAATGACTTCAGCTTGGATGCTGTGCCACCCCATCTTCAGTGGAGCTTACCGACTCCAGCACCTCTCTCCTAGGTAGCTGTAAACAGGCAACACCACGGCTTGAGGCCTAGTTGTCGCCACCACCAAGGCTACACAGTTCCCCCGCCATCTGAGCTTGCCTTCCGCCAATAAGCCAGAGAAACGGATTGCAGTATTTCACATTAACAGTGTGCTACAGGGTCTTGCAATCTCAAGAAAAGTGCCTAAAATGATCACTCGCTGTTAGACTGCACACCGACACCTCTGACACTTCTCTGATGCAGGCAGCAGCACGATCCGCTCCGTCAGCTCCTTCAATTTCTCTGCCAATGAGAAATTCGCTGATGGGTAGGCCTGCAGTACTTAACTTACGATCATAAAAAATACATCTAAAAAGGACAATAACACCTTTGGTTTTCCCATAGAAGCTGCTGCAGTTGAACATGCCACCATCTTATTGTCATCTTAGCAATGTTCTGATTGAAGGTTTGCTTAAGTATTCAATTTTTCTTTGTTTTGTTCTTGGTTTTATTGTTCATCCTGCGAACTGAAGTATTCTTTCCTGGTTTTAAGAGGTTTTCTTCAAAGGGCCGTCTGTCCTTCCCTTACCCACAGATCATCAGAGCCTTGGTCTCATCAGTGGGAGACACTGGCAGCCAGGGTAGCTTAAATACTTGGTGTTAATAGATTCTAAAAACCCATCCCCAAGTAAAACTGATTGGTGCAGACTCGCAACTTCGGATCCATGTATTAGTAATCAGGAAATGCTTGTAATCAATAAGCAAAACACCGCAGATGTTGAAAAATCAAAAGAAAAAAGACAGAAAATGACAGAAACACTCTGCAGGTCACACTGAAATTATAAAGCTGAAATCGACATTTCAGCATGATAACCTTTTACTCCCTGGACAGACTCCCTGGATATCCCTGCTGAATATTTCCAACATTTCACACAAAATGCTGGAGGAATTCAACAGGGTCCTGAAGAAGGGTCTCAGCTCGAAACATTGACTGCTTATTCATTTCCATGGACGCTGCCTGACCTGCTGAGTTCCTCTAGTATTTTGTGTGTGTTGCCTTGGATTCCCAGCATCTGCAGAATTTCTTCTGTTTATGATTTCCAGCATTTTCTGTTTTTTTGTGTCATTCTTGCCAATGTGTTTCATCTTTTGATGTGAGGTTGTTCTCAAGGTAATTTTACAATTAGATGCTCTCTTAAAATGACTGTTGAATAAAGTTTCCAGCAAGCTGTTATTGCAATTGAGTGTATTGCAAGCCTGTTTAAATATTAGAGCATCACTGCCACCTGGTAGAGAGATTTTGCTGTGCAGCCACTGCTTTGATGGAACTTACAAAACCAGGGAAAGAACGACTAAGCTTATTTGCTAACAACTCTGTTCAAATAGTCTGGTATGAAAGAGCAAGTTTAATTAACACTGTCTTCAACGATTTCAGCAGCACTAGATCCTCCTGGCAGGCTCCTCCCATGGGCACAGGGATGACGACAAAAGACTGTCGAAACGCTGTTTCATTCATCTAACAACTCAACTTGAATTTGATTTGATAGATGCTGGAATCTGCAACAAAAAAATGTAATTCTGGAAGAACTCAATGGGTTGAGCAATGTCTGTGAAGGCAAAAATTGTAAGTTGATGCTTTGAATGTAGACCATTTGGTTGGAATTACCCAAGCGGAATTTGGAGTGTCGTTCTTCAAATTTGCATGTTGCCTCTCTGTAGCAACAAAGGAGCACAAGGACAGACAGGTTCCACACAAACCCGTTTGCCATCAGTCTTCTCCATTGATACACAGAGGCCAAATGGAAATCGGAAAGAGAACATTTCGTATTCCACTTGGGTAACTTAGAGTAGAGACATTAAATTTCCCAATTTCAGGTAACCCACATTCCAGTATTTTACTCCAACATATTCACCTGTCCACCTAGTTCTCTGCTCCTTTCGTTTATTCCACCCACCCTTCCCTGCACCTGATTCCAGCTACCCATCACCCTCTCTCCAATTCCATTCTACTTGTCACCTGCCAGCCTCTGTGTGTACTGCTAGATACTGACAATCTTTCCTGTTCCCTCTCCTGATGCAGGACCTCAACCTGAAACGTCAGCTTAAACGTTTTACCTTCACATTTGCTGTTTGACCCTCTGAGCTCTAACAGTATTATTGCAAGTACCAACATCTTGCAATTTTGGAAGATCTGACAGGTTGACAGTACAACTTTAGAAAGTTCAGATTCATATTTATTTATCACATGCACATACAGTGAAATGTGTTATTTGTGTTAACAACCAATACACACAAGGAGGTGCTGGGGGCAGCCCACAGGTGATGTCACACAGTTTGACACCAACACATTTCATGCCCACAATGTTCAGCAGAATGACACAAACAGCAAAAACAACAATGAAACAAGACAACAACAGCAAAAGAAGCCGCTTTCCCACCTTCTCAGCCACTCTCACACACAGACCAGTCTCCAATCCCAGGATAGGCTGCCTCTGGGCCTCTAGTCCTTGGCCTCAGACTCAGACTTACAAACGATAGGCTTCTAACTTTGGGTTTTGGTGCAAGAAGCAATTCTGCCATCTACTTCAGTATCATCCTGTGGCACTGAGAATCAGTTCCAGAATGTGGTGTTTGTCACTTTGAGCCGTAAGAAAGACGTCAGTTATTATAGCTGGGTGACTTGAGCTGATTACAAACCTCAAATTCACTAGAAATCATCAGAGCAAATGGGGAAATATTATTCTGTGCCCACCAGCTTGATCAACACAAGTTGTGTCTGGAGTTGTTCTGAATTAAAGGTTACTGGTGGTGAGACACTCTGCTGGAAAGACACTCAATCAAGGGCAACAAGATCTGATTACCCATGCACCTCTGGTTCTGATGTTGTCATATTTGGTTTTTACTTTGAATAGGAGGCAGGAGTGAACGTCTCACTTTGACAGACCAGTGTGGGAATGGATCGGGGAGCAGTTCTCGATTTTGCTGCTACTGTGTTTCCTGATTTTGGTCCCCCTTCACCAACTTAGCCGCCATCAGGGGATGAACTGAAAGCATCACTCCCCCTTGTGCTTTAAATGATGCCTGAGAATTAAAGTGCTTTGCTCCTTGTTCAACACCAGCTCACAGTAAAACTGTGAAGTTTTAGTGTGAAGAACTGTAAAAGCTGAGTCGGTGTGGTAACACAGTGGTTAGCACAATCCTTCACCATGCCAGTGATCAGGGTTCAATTTCCACCATTGTCTGTAAAAAGCTTGTATGTTAATAGCTCCCTGTAACCACATGGGTTTCCTCCGGGAGCTCCTGTTTCCTTCCATATTCCAAAGACATACAGGTTAGTGGGTAAATTGATCACATGGATGTAATTGGGCAGTGTGGGCTCATTGGGCCAGTAGTGCCTGTTACCACGTTGCATCTCTAATAAATGTTGATTTAATATTACTCTCATCAGCAGAACAAAGGAAAATGAATCCTCAAAATGGAAATATTTGTTTTTGCCATACCCTCTCCAAGGATAAGAAGTTAAAGCCAGGCCATTGCATGGTTATTGAATAACGATCACACATGAAGCCAGTTGGTAATGCTATAGAGAACATGTTATAAAAAAGACTGTTAGAGTGGGAAATTGGGCCATTAACTGTATATGACATTGCTGAGAGTGCAGAGTGCAATTTATTTACTAATGAGACACCTAGGAGCAGTATGTGTGATACCCAAGTGCTCTGGTAGAAACTATACTACTAAAATAATGAATGGCCTGTTGAGGCATGGAAAGCCACCTCATAACCTGCAGCCTTCTACTATGTGCCTGCATACCCATACATTCTTCCACCCATGAATAAATATTTCCCTTGCAAGTGTATTGTGATATTGTAATAGTATGAAATCTGGGTATCAGCAGTAGGGAAAGTGCTGGAATTGATTTTTACGATGTCTTGCAAGTTACTCTCTTTGTTCTTATTTGTTCATTCATCATCTATTAGTGCATAGTATAGTGAGGGGGTCAGTGTTTGTACCTCTGGTCTCCCAGAGAAACACATTTGCACCAGGTGCGCCGAGCTGCAGCTCATGAGAGAAAGTATTAAGTAACAGAAGCTGTGGCTTTTTGACCCTCCGTTCATACGGGAAAATGAGGAGGTGATAGACAGACAGGTACTGATTTCAGGAGACAGGTAACCAGGTGACTGTCAGGGGAAGCAGGCGAAATGCAGAACAGAGCACATCTGTAGCCATTCCACTCAATAATAAGTATATAACTTTAGATACTAGTGAGCGGGTGGTCTCCCTGGGAAGGAGCCACAGTTATCGGGTCTCTGGCACTGAGTCTGATGCTGTGACTCAGAAGAGCAGAGCGGTGAAGAGGACTACAATGTTGACAGGAGATTCCTTAGTCAGAGGAACAGAGGCGAGGTTCTGTGCGCACGATAGAGACAGCCAGATGGTATGTTGCCTCCTTGGTGCCAGGATCAGGGATACCTCAGATCGTGTCCATGGTTAAGGGTGAGCATCTGGAAGTGTTGGTACATATTGACACCAATGACAAGATAGACAAGGAGAGTAAGTTCTGAAGAGAGATTTTAGGGAGCTTGGTAGAAAGCTGAGAAACAGAACCTCCAGGGTAGTAATCTCTGGATTGCTGCCTGTGCCACATGTGAGTGAGGGAAAGAATAAGATGATCTGGCTGGTGAATACATGGCTGAACATCTGGTGCAGGGGTCAGGGGTTTTGATTAATCATTCATTGGGATCTCTTCTTGAGAAGGCATGACCTAAACGAAAGGGATGGGTTACACTTGAACCAGAGGGTGTCCAATATCCTTGTGTACAGGTTGGCTAGAATTGTTTGGGTGGTTAAAACTAATTTGGCAGATTCATGGGATCCAGAGTAATAGTGCTGAAGATGAACAGAGGCAGTAAGATTCCTAACAGGAGAGGCTGATGATAGGGCAAAAGGATGACTTGCAACATAAAACACGGACAAAATTGAAAAGGACTAAAGGTGTTATATTTGAATGTGCACAGTATATGGAATAGAGTAGATGAACTTGTAGTACAGTTACAGACTGGCAAGTGTAATATTGTAGGCATCACTGAATGATTGCTGAAAGAAGATTATAGATAGGAGCTTAATGCCCAAGGATACACGTTTTATCAGAAGCATAGGCAGGTAGGCAGAGGGGGTAACTTAGCTCTGTTGGTAGAAAAATGAAGTTAAATCATTAGAAAGAGGTGATATAGGGTTGGAAAATGTTGAATCATTGTGGATAGAGCTAAGAAACTGCAAGGGTAAAAAGATCCTGATGGGAGTTATATACAGGCCTCCAAACAGAAGCAGGAATGTGGTCTACAAGTTACAATGGGAGATAGAAGATGCATGTCAAAAGGGTAATGGTACAATAGTCATGGGGGGTTTCAAAATGCAGGTAGATTGGGAAAATCAGTTATTTGCTGGATTCCAAGAGGAGTAATTTCTAGAATGCCTATGAGATGGGTTTTTAGAGTAGCTTGTGATTGAGCCTCCAAGGGGTTCAGCTATTCGGGATAATGAACCAGAATTGATTAGAGAGCTTAAGGGAAAATAACTCTTAGGGCAAGTGATCATAATGTGATCGACTTCACCCTGAGATTTGAGAAGGAGGAGCTAAAGTCAGATGTATCGATATTACAGTGGAGTAAAGGGCATTGCAGGGACATGAGAGAGGAGTTGGACAGAATTGGTTGGAAAAGAAAACTAGCAGGGATGACGGCAGAGCAACAATGTCTGGAATTTCTGGAAGCAATTCTGAAGGCACAGGATATATCCATCCCAAAGAGGAAGGAGTATTCTAAAGGAAAGATGACACAACCATTGCTAACAAGAGAAGTCAAAGCCAACGTAAAAGACAAAGAGAGAGCATATAATAGAGTAAAAATTAGTAGGAAGTTAGAAGATTGGGAAGCTTTCATATATCAACAGAAGGCAACTAAAAAAGTTATTAAGAAGGTAAAGATGGAATATGAAATCTAACCAATAATATTAAAGAGGATACCAGAAGTTTCTTAAAATACATAAAGTGTAAAAGAGGGGTGAGAGTGGATATCAGACCATTGCAAAGCCATACTGGAGAGGCAGTAATGCGGGACAAGGGATTGGCAGACGAACTGAATAAGTATTTTGCATCGATCTTCATTGTGGAAGACACGAGCAGTATGGTGGAAGTTCCAGGTGTCAGGGGTCATGAAGTGTGTGAGGTTACCATTACTAGGGAGAAGGTTCTTGGGAATCTGAAAATCTGAAGGTAGATAAGTCACCTGGACCAGATGGTGTACACCCCAGCATTCTGAAAGATGTGGATGAAATGACTGTGGAGGCATTTGTAATGATTTTTCAAAAATCACTAGATTCTGGAATGGTTCCAGAAGAGTGGAAAATTCCAGATGTCACTCCACTCTTCAAGAAGGGAAAGAGGCAGAAGAAAGGAAATTATGGGCCATTTAGTCTGACCACAGTGGTTGTGAAGATGTTAAGCATGTAGTTTCAGGATACTTGGAGACACATGATAAAATAGGCCACAGTCAGCATGTTTTTCTCAAGGGAAAATCTTGCTTGACAAATATGTTGGAATTATTTGAAGAAATAACAAGCAGGATAGACAAAGGAAAATCAGTTGCTGTTGTGTACTTGAATTTTCAGAAGGCCTTTGACAAGGTGACACACATTAGGCTGCTTAACAAGCTACAAGCCCATTGTATTATAGGGAAGTTTCTAGCATGGATAAAGCAGTGGCTGATTGGCAGGAGACAAGAAGTGGGAATATAGGGAGCCTTTTCTGGTTGGCTTCTGGTGACTAGTGGTCTTCCACAGGGGTCTGTGTTGGGATCGATTCTCTTTATGTTATATGTCAATGATTTGGATGATGGGATTGATGGCTTTATTGCCAAGTTTGCAGATGATATGAAGATAGGTAGAGGGGGAAGGTAAATTTGAGGAAATAGAGTGGCTACAGAAAGACAGATTAGGTGAATAGGCAAAGTGGTGACAGTCAGAATACCGTGTTGGGAAGTGTATGGTCAGGCACTTTGGTAGAAGAAATGAAAGGGTTTATTGTTTTCTAAATAGAGAGAAAAAACAAAAATCTCAAGTGCAAAGGGATTTGGGAGTCCTTGTACAGAATTGCCTAAAGGTTAATTTGTAGGTTGAGTCACCACAGGCAAATGCGATATTAGCATTCATTTCAAGAAGACTAGAGTTTTTAAGTAAGGATGTAATGTTGAGACTTTATAAAGCACTGGTGAGGCCTCATTTGGAGTATTGTCAGCAGTTTTGAGTGCCTTATCTCAGAAAGTTTGTGCTAAAGCTGGAGAGGGTTCGAAGGAGGTTCACAAAAATGAATCAGATGATGACTGATTGATGGTTCTGGGCCTGTATTCACCAGAATTCAGAAGAATGACAGATGACCTAATTGAAAGCTATCAGATGGTGAAAGGCCTTGATAGAATTGATGTGGAGAGAATGTTTCCTATGGTGGGAGTGTCTAAGGCTACATCCACACTAGACCAGATAATTTTGAAAACGCCGGTTTTGCGTAAAAACAATAGGCGTCCACACCATGCGTTTTTAAAAATATCTCTATCCACATTGAAATGGATATTTCGGCGAATCTCCTCCTGCTGCACATGCACAGGACGCATCTACCAAAAACAAGCAACATGTTTGGTGTCGAATCGTGCCATGAAAGTGTGCGTTTGTACAGTTACAGACTAGAAAAACTTAAAACGAAATCGCCAAATGACGGACAGCTGTTGGCTCTCACGCAGGAGGACTTAAGAATTTAAAAAATCAAATACTGGAGCGTATGGAGGCAACCGACAGGGAGTTCACAGACAGTATGAACCAGCTGACGACAAACATTGAAAAACCAACTAACTCTGTTTCATTAATAAAGCACCATGTTAAATATATAAAACATGTCTGCATCAGTATTATCTTGTATTTCCATACACTGTTACATTAGGCTGCTACACCTCTATTGTCAGAGAAGTACTTGCATAAATAGGTAAACCACCTTCATACAAGCAAGGACAGAAAACAGGGCAAAGTGAGTATACTTATTTATTCAGTAAGTTATGGGTCAAGGTATTTGGTGAGTACATTTCTAACTCTCCTGGCTTCAGTCTCGTTGCCGTCCGTTCTGAAATTATTAGGTTATGTTCAAAAAAACAATGAAATGGTGCACTGCCGTCTGACAGTGTTTTCAGATTTCTCCGGTTACCCCGTCCACACTGATCTGCCCAAGTGGCGTTTTCAGAATTACACACCTTGGAGAGCGTTTCTGAAAAGCTCCAGTTTCAAGGGACAAAAACATCGTTTTAGTGTGGACAGAGGGTAAAAACGAAGAGAAAAAGCTTTGGTTACGGATTTATCCAGTGTAGTGTGGACATAGCCTAAGACCAGAGGACACAGCCTCAGAACAGAGGAGCGACCTTTTAGAACAGAGATAAGTAGGAATTTAATTAGTAAAAGAATAGGAATCTGTGGAATTTCTTGCCACAGGCAACTGTGGAGGCCAAGTCCTTATGTATATTTATGGCAGAGGTTAATAGATTCTTGACTGGTGAGCGCATGAAAGGATCTAGGGGGAAGGCAGGAGATTAGGGCTGAGAGGAAAAATGGATCTGCCATAATGAAATGGCAGAGCAGACTCAATGAGCCAAAAGGCCATATTTTGCTCCTATAGCTTATGGTTTTATAATCTATATCAGTGATGTGGGTAATCCAGATTTGACAATCATACAGTGTGGTCTGAGGTGGGACATGGAGAGGCTTCATTGAGGACAGGGATAGCCAAAGTGAATGGTCAGGCTCTTGGACAGATGGAAGTTAATGTGGAAAGATATGAGCCATCTGCATTTAGAAGTAAAAAGTAGGGAAGTGAATCATTTGTTTTGAAAGGTGTTGTTGTTCAGAGGAAATCATCATCATCATCATCATCATCATCATCATCATCATCATCAGGTGCCATGCCCAGTTTGAGCTTTGATTGCCATGGCCCACACACTCCTGTTTTGAGTCAAGTGTATTGGTATTCATTGGTATTCATTTCCAGTTCTCTGGCTGCTGTCTCCATCATCATTTGTCTTTGCCTTCCACTTGTTTTCTTCACTTCAATCTTTCCCATAATTACCGTGCATCCTAACTCCTCTTTCCTAATCACATGTCCAATGAAGTCACGTTGCCTTTCCATGATCTCATACATTATTTCTCATTTTGTGCTTGTTCTGTCCATGACATTAGATATTTGTTTCGTCCATGATATTCTTTGCATTCAGAGGAAATACAGAGTTGAAATGCAGTTAAACCATGATGTAACTGAAGCTGGCTCTTGGAGTTAAGTTGCCATTTTCTGCACATTTGTTTCTACAATGCTTTGATTATGTTCATCGATTGATGACAGAGGATTTCTATAAACTATTTCTGAGGCAGCCCCATTGGCACTAACAAAACTGAACCTCAGAAAAATTCCTGGAAGCACCAAGTTCTTTGAATATATTGTATTTATTGACTAACAGCTGAACTACAGATTCCTTCACCAAAATCATTACAAGTACCTAATGCGTCCTTTCCAGCAATTATCATTAATGGGGTGGAAAATTGGTTTTAAATCTGTCTCCATAGGATGACTGCAATGCTTTGACACCATTTAAAGGAATCAGAAGTGCTAAATTAGAAGGTTGTATGGTTATGCATAATACCCATATTAAATGACCTGAGTGCTCCACCATAGGAAGTCATTTTAAGAAGAACTATTTACAATGGAGATCTGAGAACAGGTATCACAAAAGCACCCTCAACCCATCTGTGAGAAATGAGACCATTGTTGAATAATAAAAATAAATCATCATATAAATGGTTTAGTGATGCCATCTCTGGTGATACAGCATCTGTAGAAAAACTATTAATGGCTACAGCAACGTTTATTACAGTTGCTGCTTGATCTACTGTGTTTCTATCTCCACTTTCCAGCATCTTCACAGTCTACTTTTTGATAATTCTGTTTTGAAAACTGAAAGGAAGGTAGAAGTAAAAAGGGGCTTTCTGGGGAAGGGAAATTAGGGTTTGAATGCTGAAGGTATATCTCCCGCCACTAGTCCTCACTGTCCGGAGATTAACAAACTCAGGCCTCTTCCCAGTACATGTGAACTCAGAATCAGAATCAGGTCTATTATCACTGGCATGTGTCATGAAATTTGTTAACATAGCAGCAGCAGTTCAATGCGATACATAATATAGAAGAAAAAATTTAAAAATAATTATATCGAATACAGTATCTGTATATTGAATAGATTAAAAATGTGCAAAAACAGAAATAATATATATTTAAAAAGTGAGGTAGTGTTCATGATTTTAATGTCTATATAGGAATCAGATGACAGAGGGGAAGAAACTGTCTCTAATGTTGCTGTAAGATGTAATTTTAATATATCAATTCAAGTGCAGTAAAGGTGTATCTTTGGAGTTGGTTTAGTGCATTGCCACAACAGTGGAAGGAGGGTTATTACTTGCTGTGACATAATTAAATGAACGAAGGATTACAGGTCCTACTCAACTTATGAGCGCCCAATTTATGTACATTCAAGTCAGTGTTTCAGATTGGCAGGATAGATTTGCCAGCTACTGTAGGGCTAAAAGCTTCTTCTGCCATGTGGGAACTTGATCTGCATCCACATTTCCTACTTGTGAACTGTCCATGTTATAAGTAGTTCACAGAAATGGAAACCTACTGTAACCAGGAAAGGATCTGTGTTTGTGAAGTAGGGAAACTCCTATTGACACCATTGCAAGAGATATATAATGCATGGATATTTCACAATGAACAAAGTTCAACTTGGTGATAATGCATCCCTTCTTCATGATTAAACTTCCTACTCATGATTATTTGTCTGAGTTTTTACTTGAGGACAGGGGGCTGAAGATGAAACACAAAATCCTCCTGGAGCCTGTGGTAGTATGACGTGAAGCATTGTCTTCAGAGAATATTGTTAAAGACAAACTTCCAGCAGTTTATAGATGCAAAGATTATGCTACTGCATGTGATATTAACAGCTGCACAATTTCTAATTAGATGTGCCATGAGAGAGAAAACTCTGGGCTTTCAGTGTAGACAGACAAATTAAGTTCTGCCTGTAGGACTGACAGGAGACATGGCATTCCAAGATCAAGTAAGTAATTAGCTGACTGCAGGTTCACAAAGCTGAGACTGCAATAAGACAATGTGTCCACTTAACATAAGGGAAGAAGTCCATTATGAAACCACTGTGCTTCTCTGGAGATTCTGGAAGGTACTGCATGCTGACAGAGAAAGGTCAACATTTTACATCGCACTTTACATTCTATCAAAGAGAAGCCAGATATTTTTAACTTTCTTACTATTGGTTTCATTAAAGCATACATCAAAGGTATTGAATATATATTTCCAGTCAAAGAAAACTATTTCACAACTTCAGTGTATCATGAGAATGTAAAAAGGACCAAAACTATATGCTTTTGCCTTTTGGATCTGCTCTGCCAGTCAAAAAAAGGGTTGACATTCTGTTTCCCAACCAGAGTGGAGATGGTGGAGTGATTATGATGTGCTGAGTCAATCGCAGCCATTCACAGCTGTCAGTAGCTGTGATTGATTATTTATTTATCTATCTACTTACTTATTGATTGATTGATTGTGACACAACATGGAAATAGGTCCTGCTAGCCTTTAAGCCACACTACCCAGCAGCCGTCGATCCCAGGGGATCATGGGTTTGCTCCTCTGGTGGACTAGTTCCTCTCCAGGGCACAAGCCTGGACGGGAAGATTTGAAGAACTGTCTGTTGCCCATGCAGCGGGTTCCCCTCTGCACGTCACTGACATAGTCCGAGGGCAGGGAAAGCGCCAATACAGCTTAGCACCAGTGTCTTTGCAGAGTTTGCTAGAGTGAAGTTGCAAACAACATCAAACTGCCTTAGGGACCCTGGCTCCAGATTTCTTCCTCGTGATTTACTCTCAAAGCCTTTCCCTTGGGTGGGTATGCCCGCAAGGCAACGGAGGTTTAAAATCAGAGTTTTCCTTCTACTAAGTGAGCTGCCGTCTACGGCTAACAAGCCCCACCTGCCCAAGCAACTGGTTTTGAGGCACCAGTGGTCCACCTTTGCCCTTTCTCTTGTCGGTAGAAACAGTTTCACCAGGCCTAGCAGCTAAAACACACATGAAGGCCAAGAGTTGGACTTGGTTGTCAGAAGCTGTTGGAGATGCATGTCATTTGGAGCACTTTATAGGTCGTGGGAGCTTATCCCCACTACCACCCCAAGCTATGGCAACTTTAGGAACCACTGCCCAGCAATACCCAATTTAACCTTGGCCTAATCACAGGACAATTTACGATGACCAATTGACCTACCAACCAGTACCTCTTTGGACTGTGGGAGGAAACCAGAGCACCCAGAGGAAACCCACATGGTCATGTGGAGGATGTACAAACTCCTTACAGCGGCAGTGGGAATTATTCGTGTATAAATTGTGTGCCATTATCCTCCATTTACTACCTTTATTTTTGGAAAAATTAATCCTGTTTTCCTGGAGAAGTGGCTATTCTTTCTGTAATATATTCATGTTCCTCTATCATTTGAATGGACTTGATCTGTGAGTAAACTGACAATAGCTGCTTACAATAGGCTGCCCCACACTCCAACTCATCGCCTGGCCGAGTGTGATCAACATTTACTCTGTTCAATCAATCATGGTCGACGTTCTACCTCAAACACAATCTTCTGCACCGAATTCACAATCCCTTCAGTTCCTAGTTCCAAGATGATCTACTGCTCCACATTGTGGTCTCTATTTCTAGAACTGCAGTCAGGGGAAATATTTTCCAATGTTTACTCCATTCTGACACAAAAGAATTTGATAAGTTCAATGAGATTTGCTCACATTCTTCGAACTCAAATGAATGTGGGCCAACTGTCTTCATATTACAATCCCCTCATCCCAAAAATTAGCTTTGTGACCCTGCATTGTATACTCAACAAGGGGTATACAATATATCCATTGTTAGTCGTTGTCGTGGTGGCTATCCCTTGAGGTCGAGGATGATGATCTTCATTCTGAAGAAGTGGCCCACAGAGCGAAGACACCTGTGCGTGTATTTGTTTAACGTGTACTTGATGTTGCACTCCAAGAAGCACACGATACTTCACAAATCAACCAATTGATTCCAATGGCATGGAAACCACGACGATTGGAGCTGATGGATATGTCGCAACCTTCACAGCCATTGAGTTCGAAGTAATTTCGTCTGCCTGTCCCACCGTTGAGGTCTTGGTTGGATTGTTCTTTGTCAGGGACCTCACCCTCGACCTTACTGCATGGGTGACCCTACCAGGAGCATAACTCCAGACGGCATCACTCTCAGGATCACAGGACCACACAAGCTTCTCCAACACGACAAGGTGACAATCCACAGAGAAGCCATTATTAGTATGAGAACCAGTATTAAGCTCAATTTATCATATGATGTTTTACAAAGACCCCACATAATTGGGGTGTGACTTTGTGCTTTCTTTAATCATGATCCAGTCTCTTATTGTTGAAGATTTCTTAATTACTTACATCTGCATGATAACTTTCCATGCATACGAGAGGAAATGAGGCTTAAATGAGTGCTGATGCTTGCCAGTCTGTTATCATTTTAAATAGTCTACGTATCTGCTTTTTTCTATTTTTTTCTACCAGATCTTGCTTTTAATCCCATCAAATAAGTCATTTGTGTAAATTGTGGCCAGCCATGGCCCACACATGATTTTTTCCAAACTCTATGAGTTACATCTTGACAAAACTGAACATACACATTCACTGTTTTCTGTCCATTGACAGATCATCATTCCTTGCCAATAAATTACCCTCAGTGTCTAGTCATAGGTTAATAGTCTCTTTGGTGGCATATTATTGAATGCTTTGTGCAAGTATGAATGAATTGCATCTCTCTGAAGCACCCTTCTGTTTACAAACTCTAAATGTTTAACATGTTGCCAAATATGATTTTTCATTTATAAATCTGGATTAACTCCAAGCAATCATAAACATTTGGCTTTTGTGGAAAAAAATGCAAGCAACCTTTTGTTATGTGTGTGTGGAGCAAGACTACAACAGAGTAGTATAATTAAATGTTTTTACTGAGTCATGTTAGTAATGGAGCACACTGGGAGAGCTGTGAAACTAGCCCACTGAGATGAAAGACATGCACACTCCCAATTAATTTTCCACACGATTGATCAGTCACATGTGCACTTGTTCCATTCTTGCAATCAGTCTGATATGGTATACCTTTGATTGCCCGCAATTCCCCATGTAAGAACCAGCAGGTTTTGATCATTCCAGCATGTCAACATGAGTATGACATTCCTAATATTCTAACAGCTCTTTCCATTAACTTCCTTCATCAATCACACTCCAAAATTTGGTCCTCCTTAGAGTCTGGCTCAAGAACAGAAGTTTGAAGGGACTCCCAACTCCTTGAGTGGAAAATTCACTTAAATAACTTACACCAGGATAGTTCTACACATAAACACAAGAAAGTCTGCAGATGCTGGAAATCCAAAGCAACACACAAAAAATGCGGGAGGAACTCATGTAGTTCATCTCCACTCTCTTCTTGAAGAATGATTGCAAGGGATTAAATGTGAATGCTTTTCAAATTAAATTTAAAGTACTTGTAACTTTTTTTGATAGTTTGAATAGGTGTTAATCATTTCTGAATTCCAGAAGCCATCACAGTTTTTGACAATAAGGTAAACTACAAGCATAATTAGGCAGATGGCCAGGTTATCTAGATAGTTTTGTGGGTGGGGACTGTTACTCTCCCCACCCTCATCTCCACTCCAAGTATACTGCCATTTGTACAACAGTAACTGCTTTTCATTGAGGACTGAAGCAGCTTTTTAATGTTTCTACTTAGCGGAAGGTATGATGGAGGGGGTTGCAAGAACAGGGGGAGTCAGGTGCTACTGCATGAGGTAAATGGGGAAGATTCTGTAGGTGGCAGTAATTGCATATGTTGTGACCTGGAGTTAGGGTGCTATTCAGAAAGGTCTCAGGCACGTCAGCAGCAGGACATATCTATGGGTCCTGGACCATTAGTCAACCCACAGCCATTGGCACCTTCCACCACTCCCCTCCCCTTCAGTAGCACTTCTTTTTTCTATTTTGCCTGCCCACTTTAGAAAGTTAATTGTCCTGGACTATCCCATGTTCAAACTTGATCCCTTCTACAACCACATCTCTGCAGTTGAACTGGCCAAATTATTCCTGCGTTTGTTTTCAAGTGAAGCCACTGAGAAAGTCAGAGACAGTATCTAATAAGGGCACATTTATGATGGAACGTCAGGGACTCATAACTACAACAGTCTGTGGGTCAGGTAAAGCTGAGAGCCCTAGTATTATCCATGAAATATAAGGATGTTGTAACTGGGGAGATGTAATTTGACATGAAACCATGAAGTATTTGGATATAATAGGTCCCCCATATGTGCCTTGTGATGGAGTGGTATTTCACAGATGGGATTGAAACAGTACAAAGGATTTCAACCCATATTCGCTCACTTTTTCTCTGAACACATAAAAACAACTTTTAATTTCCCATGAAGCCTAAATTGGTTATATATGTCAGGTTGGTTTGGAATGTCTGTTAAAGTAGCTCAAAAAGAGAATGCATTGTATATGTGAATGTCCTTTCACATAGTCACAGCCTTTCATATATCCTATCACATCTAATAGGATGCATTATCCCATCAGAGTCATGGTGTTAGGCAACACAAAACCAGGACCTTTGATTCAATCTTTCCATGCCATCTATCAATTTTGTTCGTTCATTCATTATGTGTCGTGTTGCATGATCATGTTCTTTCCTGACCATGTTTGTTCTTGGCAAATTTTTTGACAGAAGTGGCTTGCTATTGCCTTCTTCTGGGCAGTGTCTTTACAAGACGGGTGACCCCAGCCATTATCAAAACTCTTCAGAGATTGTCTGCCTGGTATCAATGGTCGTGTCACCAGGACTTGTGATATGCACCAGCTGCTCATATGATCATCCCCCATCTGCTGCCGGGGCTTTGTATGACCATGATCAGTGATAAGCAAATGCTACACCTTGCCCAAGGGTGACCTGCAGGCTAGTGGAGGGAATGAGAAGCTTACACCTCCTTCGGTAGGGACATGCCTCCACTCCGCCACCAAGCCATCAAGTACACATCTCTAAAATTACCAATTGTCAGCACTTGATTGATAACTTCCTATGTCCTGGCAACTCAAATGCCTCTCCAGATAACTACAGTGCAATTCTCATCAGAAAGCAGGCTCACCGCAGCACTCACTGAGTCTTACTTCAAGCTGTTACCCTTGATGCTGACTTGAAGCCTCCTGGAAATCAGAAGCTGGAGTCTAAACCATGCCTGGCACGTGCGGCTCTGAGGAAGGGATTGCCAGGTTGAGCTGGGATGCTAAATACTGTAGGACACAGTGTGCTTTCACTTTTAATGATGAACTTACAACCAAACATGCCCCTTTAGAGGGATAAATGAGCTGTGATTTCTAGATTTTCATTATAAATTTTTCATTGAAAAATGTTGGAAGTTCCCCACAGTTAGTCAGCATATCCAAGATAAATACTGGGAGCTGGAGGTTAAATGATTTGTCCTTTAAGTATCGCTTGGCCTGCCACACATTTTCTTTGGTAACAAGGTAATGTTCTCCCTTGTACGCTTCTTAAATCAGCAGCTTTTTGCTGGGACATGCTTTGCGAAGCCCAGCGTTATGTCCACCAAAGGGCACAAGTGAAACCTGAAGAGGAAGGGATGAAGTAAAGAGCTCCTCCTCTGTCGTGATGAGGCCACACTTAGGTTGGAAGAACAGCACTCTGTATTCCGTTTGGGTAGCCTCCAAGCTGACATTGATTTCTCAAACTTCTGATAATGGGCCCCCATCCCACCCTACCCCCTCACCATTCCCCATCCCCTTTTCCCTCTCTCACCTTATCTCCTTGCCTCCCCTTTGCCTCCCTCTGGTGCTCCTCCCCCTTTTGCTTTCTTCTATGGCCTTCTGTCCTCTTCTATCTCCCCCTCTGTATCTCCTTCACCAATCAACTTCCCAGCTCTTTACTTCATCCCTCCCCCTTCAGGTTTCACCCATCACCTTGTGTTTCTCTCTTCCCTCCCCCACCTTTTAAATCTACTCAGTTTTTTTTCTCCAATTCTGCCAAAGGTTCTTGGCCAGAAACATCGACTATGCTCTTTTCCTTAGATGCTGCCTGGCCTGCTGAGTTTCCCCAGCAGTTTGTGTGTGTTGCTTGGATATCCAGCACCTGCAGATCTTCTTATGCCTGTGGCTGTAGTTCATTAGGAGATTTAGTATATCACAAAGACTCAAGCAAATTTCTACAGATGTATCATGGAGAGTATTTTGACATCACTTGCCGGTATGAAAGCGCAAATGTAGAGAATCATTAAATGATACAGAGGGTTGTAGACTCCGCCAGCTCCACCAGCCTCACCCCCACTGAGGACATCTTCAAAAGTCGGTGCCTCGAGAAGGCAGCATACATCTTTAAACACCTTCACATCTTGGACATGCCCTCTGCTTGTTACTAACATCAGGGAGGAGGTATAGAAGCACGAAGATGCATACTAATTGATTTAGGAACAGTTTATTTCTCTCCATAGTCAGATTTCTGAAAGGTCCATGAAGTCTACTTCTCTGTTACACTCTTTTTAAACTACTAATTCATTTGTATTATATTTCTTATAATGCCATAGTATTTTTTATTTATTTGTTGGTAAGAGATGGGAGTACATCTTTAGAAACAAGTGACATAGGGCCAGAGAATGTTGAATCTTTGTGGGTGGAGATAAGAAACTGCAAGGGTAAAAAAAAACATTATGGGAATCATATATATGTAGGCTTCCAAATAGTAGCCAAGATGTGGGGTTGAGATTGCAAAGGGAGCTGGAAAATACATGTAACAAAGGTAATGTCACAATTGTAATGGGAAACTTCAATATGCTAGGGGATTGGGAAAATCAGGTTGGTGTTGGATCACAAGAGAGGGAATTTGTTGAATGCCTACGATAGCTTTTTAGAGCAGCTTGGGCTTGAGCCTACTTGGGGAAAGGTGACCTTAGATTGGGTGTTGTTTAATAACCCAGATCTTATTAGGGAGCTTAACATAAAGGAACCCTTAGGAGGCAGTGATAGTGATATTTTTGAATTCATACTGCATTTGAGAGGGAGAAGCACGTCACATGTATCAGTATCACAACGGAATACAGTAAAGGGGATTACAGAGGCATAAGAGAGGAGCTTGCCCAGGTGGATTGGAGGAATATACTGGTGGGGATGATGGCAGAGCAGAGATGGCTGAAGTTTCTGTGAATAGTTCACAGAACACAGGATAGTCATGTCCCACAGAAGAAGAAGTTCTCAAAAGTCAGGGGTAGGCAACCATGGCTGACAAGGAAGTTAAGGACTGCATAAAAGCCAAGGAAGGAGCATATAAAGTAGCAAAGTCGACTAGCAGTTGGATGATTGGGAAGCTTTTAAAATCCAACAAAAGGCAACTGAAAAAGCTATGATGAAATATGAGAGCAAATTAGCCAATAATATAAAGCAGGATACCAATTCTTTTTCCGGTTGTAAGAAGAGTAAAAAGAAGGTGAGAGTCGATATTTGACCACTGGAAAATGATGCTGGTAAGGTAGTAATGGGGGACAAAGAAATGGCAGATGAACTTAATAAGTATTTTGCATCAGTTTTCACTATGGAAGACACTAGCAGAATGCCAGGGGTCCATGAGTGTCAGGGAGTGGGAGTGAGTGCCATTGCGATTACAAAGGAAAAAGTGCTAGGCAAACTCAAAGGTCTTAAGGTGGATAAGTCACCTGGACTAGATGGACTATATCCCAGAGCCCTGAGAGAGGTTGCTGAAGAGATAGCAGATGCATTGGTCATGATCTTTCAAGAATCACTTAATTCTGGCATGGTCCCAGAGGCCTGGAAGATTGCAAATGTCACTCCACTCTTTAAGAAGGAAGGAAGGCAGAAGAAGGGAAATTATAGGCCAGTTAGCCTAACCTCAGTGGTTAGGAAAATGTTGGAGTCTATTATTAAGGATGTGGTTTCAGGCACTTGAAGACTAATTATAAAATAAGTATGGTTTCTGGATAGGGAAATCTTGCCTGACAAATCTGTTAGAGTTCTTCGAGTTAGTAATGAAAGAAAGACAGTGGATGTCACTTACTTGGATTTTCAGAAGGCATTTGAGGCTGCTTACACAAGATAAAATCCTATGGTGTTGCAGGAAAGATACTGGTATGAATAGAGGAATGGCTGACAGGCAGGAGGCAGCGAGTGGGAATAAAAGGGGCCTTTTCTGGTTGGTTGCCAGTGACTAGTGGTGTTCCTCAGGGGTCAGTATTGGGACTGCTATTTTTCTCATTGTTTGTCAGTGATTTGGATAATGGAATTGATGGCTTTGTGGTAAAGTTTGCAGATGATACAAAGATAGGTGGAGGGGTAGGTAGTGCTGAGGAAGCAATGTGATTGCAGCAGGAGAGACAAATTATAAGAATGGACAAAAAAGTGGCAGATTGAACACAGTACTGGTAAATGTATGGTACCATAATACATTTTGGTAAAAAGAATAATAATGCAGACTGTTATCTAAATGTGGAAAATGTTCAAACATCAGAGCTGCAGAGCGACTTAGGAGTCTTCGTGCAAGACTCCCAGAAGGTTAATTTACTGGTTGAGTCAGTGGTAAAAAAGGCAAATGCAATTTTGGTATTTATTTCAAGAGGAATAGAATATAAAAGCAAGGAAATAATACTGAGGCTTTATAAGACACAAGTCAGGCCGTACTTGGTGTAATGTCAATAGTTTTAGGCCCTGTATCTCAGAAAGGATATGTTGTCATTGGAGAGTGTCCAGGGAGGTTCACAAGGATGATTTGGGGAATGAAGGGGTTAACATATGTGGAGCATTTTGCAACTTTGGACATGTACTCACTGGCATTTAAAAGAATGGGTGGGGATCTCATTGAAATCTACCAAATGTTGAAAGGACTAGATAGGGTGCATGATGGTTCCTCTGGCAGGGGTATCAAGAACTAAAGGCCACAGCAGCAAAATTGAGGGGTGACCTTTCAGAACAGAGGTAAGGAGGAACTGATTTTGACAGAGTAGTGAATCAGTGAAATGCTCTGCCAAATATTTGAAGCAGAAAACCTATCAAGTTTGTATGGAGAAACTTGATCTAGTTTAGTATCATTTCATGTTGTCAACGCAAGAACAATGCGTTGTTGCATGGCTGCATTCTATGTCTTGTGGTTCTAATACTTGCATTGTTTGTTCAAAATACAACTAACTTGGAGGTGATGTGGAGAATTCCACTGCAAACAGTTGATGCTACATTGTAAGTCACTGGAATAGTCCATCAGTTTCTGCATTGCAAAGGAGGACGCTCTATGTTAGGCCCATTTATATATAAAAAGCACTCTACACTGAAGGCAAGCAGGACGATTCGGAGCACTGTTTTGAGCTATTGCTGCATTTGACAATTTTGACCAAGCTGGTGACATGGGTAAGTAAAATGGGATTGTTGTAGATGGGGGTTTTGAAGATCAATGAGCAAAAATGCCTGTTTCGGTGCTTTATGAGTCTAAGGCTCTATGAAATAAAGGGAAGAATGGTGAGTATTTGTTATTTTCACAAGGATATTTGTGTTCATAATACTAGTTTGCATTAACATGATTTTATTTGCAAGCATTCCATAGGTTGAAATAAAAGATTTTGCTCAACAATATCAAGCAGTCAAAATAATTTTTAAGAAAGCCTGAAAGTTTGCCACTGTTTTCAAGCCAAATGTAATCATCATCATCAACAATATTTAGAAGGGGTACAAATCTGGGATTAATTTGCTTGCAGTATGTTGCCTTCTGTTCTGTCAGGTACACATCGTCCTTTTCCATACTTTATAAATTGTTAAAGCATTTGTGGGCATCATCTTTCATTGCATTTAATGAGAAGTTCAGAACAGTACAAGGCACCAAGTTTGGGAGGAACATTTCAAGCTGTGAACGTATGACAGGATGAAACTGTGTAAGATGAAAGAGAATGGATAGAATGAGAAGTTACAGGTTATACATGGCAAAAAAAGTTCTCTTGTGCTTTTGTCCAGAAGTTCAAGAGAGTGGGAAATGTTTCCTATTAAGTTCATTGTTGGTTCATGAATTATTACTAGTGCTAATTTATACCCCGGTCTCCTACCAACTCTTGTATTGCTGTCAGAACCCAATTACCCCAATGCATGAGGCTGATAACAGTAACTGAGTTAAATACCAGTTTGAATCTCTGTAATTGTATTACCATTTTCAGTAGTTCTGACTTAGAGAAGTGGAATTCGTACTACAGAATTTTTCCACACACAACACTGCATTACTCTAAACACACCCATTGCATTTTTGGTGGTTAGGGGTAGACTACATTAAAATGAATTGAATCTCTAAACCAGGGGTGTCAAACTCATTTTAGGTCACGGGCCGGATTGAGCAAACGACAGCTTCATGCGGGCCGGATCAGTCGGACGCGTGCGAACGCAGCTTTCGTTGCCTCCGTTTTTTCAGCCTGCTGTCATGTGTCTCAGTCTCTGCTATAACTACAAAGTGTTTCACTTTACAAATTCCATTTCTTATGAAGAAGACTGCCGAGCAAGACTGCCGAATAAACACTAAAAACCCTGAAAACCTGGTACCTGAATAAACTCAGCATTAGCCATATCATACGCCATAGGCGCTTTGATTACTGGGGCCAGCTTTAATAGTAATTAGATATTATCTTGCAGGCCAAAGATAATTCCACCGCGGGCCGGATTTGGCCCGCGGGCCTTGAGTTTGACATATATGCTCTAAACTGTCATACACACAGGCACAACCTTCTAGTGCTTTTATTAGTTGGGAAATTGAGGTGAGGTAAGGTTGCAGATCTATTAAACCCAGGTTAGACCACAGACAGTAGGTTACATGGTTGGCACAACATTGTGGCCTGTAATGTGCTGTAGATTTCAAAATTTTCTGTTCTATATTCACACTTGGACTATTGTGTTCAATTCAGGCCTCCTCATAATAGGAAGGATGTGGAAGCTTTAAAGTGAATGCAGAGGAGATTTACCAAGATGTTCCCTGGATTATAGAGCATGCCTTATGAGAGTAGATTGAGTGAGCTAGAGCAAAGGAGGATAAGAGGTGACTTAATAGAGGTGTACAAGATGATGAGGGGCATAAGTCTAGTGATAGCCAGAAATGTCAAATGCAAAGGGGTATTATTTTATGGTGATTGGAGGGAAGTATTGGGGAAATGTCAGAGGTAAGTTTTTTACACAAAGAATGGTGAGTGCATGGAACACCCTCCAAGGGTTGGTGTTAGAGCTGGACACATTTAAGGCATTCTTAGATTCTCACTCTCAGATAGGCATATGGATGATAGAGAAATTGAGGTCTAAGTAGGAGGGAAGGTTAGATTGATCTTGGAGTAGATTAAAAGGTTAGCTCAACATTTTGGGCTGAAGACTCTATACTGTGCTCCAGTGTTCTGTATTCCATTTAATGTGCATGCAACATTTGTCTAGCTTGACTGTTTCAATGGCAGAGTCAGAAACTGTTATGTTCATGTTGCCTTTTTAGCTCTTGATATAAACTCTCAAATGACATTCTAATGACAGATGTGTTCTTCAGAGGAGATTGTTCTGAGTTTGCAGAACATTAGTTTGACCCTCACATGATGAGTTACTCATTTCTCATTCTTTCTAGATCTATTAAACTACCCTCACTGAGAATGTTGTCTTTTAATTGTATTGCAACTTCCTCATCTAGTTTAGTGTTTCTTCACTGAATGATAGATTCCTCAGAAGAGCTGACATTTATGAAACGTTTCTCATATCCATAAAATTTCCCCAAATCCTTCACTGACTTAAATGCAATCACATAGCTGGTTATCACCTATGGTAACAGTTGGGTTAGTGGAAACCCCAAAGATATATGAAATAAATTGAGAAGCTATTGCTTATTATTGAAATAGTGCTCAGCTGAAAAATCAGACCACATCTTGTGGTGTACAACATCTGGCCCATGGAATCGGTCTGCCCATTTTATATAGACCCCATTCCTCATTTTTGGCTCATGAAGACTAGATTGTCAGCTGCCTTAACAATCGAGATGCACATGAGGACTGAGACAAATGATGTAGGAACTGTAGTTAAGGTAGAACATAACACTTCTCACTGCACTTTACTGTGGTCACATGGTCTCCTTGGAACACAGATCTGATGAAGAACAGAATCCCAGGTGCCATAGGCAATGACAGGCTCAAGTACTAATCCAATACTGACAGGAAGAGATCTGTTCTCAGATACTATTGGGGTACAGTATTGATGGACAGAGTCTGGCAGTGTATAACATTGGGGTACAATAGTGATGAGCAGAGGTCTGTCACTTTATAGCACTCAGATACAGTACTGGTGTGCACAGGTCTGTTGCTAGGTAACACTGGGATGCAGTAAGGTGCACACTAACACACAAAGGAGAAAGAATAAGTTGAAAGTTCTTCAAATTAGGTCAAGGTAGAGCTGAGAAACAAATCCTTTTACTCGGCATTATTCACCAACGTTAGAGTGACGGTCCTGTGCCTAATAATGTAACAGACCCTGCCCATCAGTACTGTGCCCTAGTTTTATGCAATGATTGGCCTGTCTCCACCAGTACTGTACCCATGTTATACAGTGACCACTATGTCCACAGTACTGTTTATTCAGTGATAGGCTATCCCCACCAGTGTGACCATCCTTTTATTACAAGAGTAAAAAATCCTCCGCAGCAATTAAAAACATTAGGCTTGAATAGGACAATTTAGAATTTGCTATGTTGTGTGTGTCTGTATGTAGTAATTGTATAGTATACAGTGTATATAGTTGAGATGTATTCTATATTGGAGTTTATAGTTAAGCAGGAGTGCTGTGTATTTAATATTTCAGTAATATCAGAGTAATGCTGCAAATATATTGTCTGATTAAGCATTCTTTGTTTGTTTACGTAATTCATTACAGGTTATATGTAAAAGTACATTAACGGCATACGTCATTATGCCACCACATCGTAAGGGTGTGCATAAAGAACAGAGTAGACATGCTATCCCCAGCTCTGTGTTTTTAAATTTTCTTTTGATTTTATGTTTTTGGAGTTACGAAACATAAAGTTTGGAACAAATTTTTGGTACAATATTTTTGGTTGGTGCAGGTCCTACCTTCCCCAGAAATGAACACAATGATCCAGAACTCTGAAGTCCTTCCTTCTGCATTACCTGCCACATGCTCGTCCTTGATCCCAGCACTAGGGAGACAATACACTGTCCTATACTCACAACTAAAACCACAAAATTACCTGTGCTTACAGGGGCAGTCAGAGTAGATCCAAGACTCGATCTCAGTTTATCATATTAGCGGGTCAAAACTGCCACAAAATTCGCAGACAGGACAGCCAAATAAAACAGCAAAACTCTGGGGCCAAGATGCAGAACACGTACCAACAGTCATACATAGCACAAGCCACATACGAGGGGTGATTGATAAGTCCGTGGTTTAAGGTAGAAGGAGTCAATTTTAGAAAACCTAGCACATTTATTTTTCAACATAGTCCCCTCCTACATTTACACATTTAGTTCAGCGGTCGTGGAGCATACAGATCTTGGACCTCCACAAAGGGTCCACAGCATGGGTGATTGATAAGTTTGTGGCCTGAGGTAGAAGGAGATGAGTTATACAGCTCTCGTTACATGCACATACAGTTCAACTCTTTGAGTAATTATATAGAAAATTTGGTTAATAACTCATCAATCACCCCTTGTAAAACACATATAAGATAGCAGTAAAACGTTGTCGCACAAAAAAATCTATAGTCCAAGTCCCTTTGTCTGTTAACATTGCAGCAGTCTGCAGTCAAACAGAATGCAACTTATCTTCTGCAAGCGAGCACCTGGGGACAGCACTGTACCACACTGCCTCCAGCCCTCTGGGGGGGAGAACCCAACTCTGAGACAATGCAGCTATCCTGCTGTCTGCCCCCACCATTTGCCAATAAGCAAGTGAATTGGACTTGTAGCATTCCATGCTGCTAATGTCCAACAGGCTCTTGTGATCATAGAATATATGTTTAAAAAATACAATAGCAGCTTTGGTTGACCTTCAGACACCGCTGCGTCTGAGCGTGCCTCCATCTTACCAGAAAGTCTAGCTGTGTTCCCTAAAGGAACATGCGCTTTCACTGTCCTCCAAAAGGGTGCAATCAGTTTGGGTTGTAAATTTGTCCCTCCTCTGTTAATGAGGTTTTGGCCCCTTTGGTTCGGGGTGTCATGTGAATGATGGTATCTGCAACAATGCAGCAGTCCTTCAGAGTGACACTGGACGTTCAACATGTTGTGGTTGATGATGACAGAACTACTTAATGCAGTCATCTTCAGATTAACCGGAGAAAAGGCACGTTTTCACAATGGGACTAATTGCATTATGCACAAGCAATAATCAGCTTCACATTGAGAGTACCGATTTGGAATTTCAATTGACACACTGTTGACCCCATATGCAAACTGTCCAAGGTGCTGCTCAATAACTTGAATATATCAAAACAATCACGGACTGAAGGCCCAGATCACCAGAAGAGTGCACTGATTGGTTCCTTCAGATTCACATGATATCTTCTTGAAATAAAAGCTCTCCTATCTGTTACTTTTGGCAGTGAAATATCCCTATCCTTGTTAATTAGTTCCCTTGGAAATTGTAACAAAGTGTAATTACACAGGATCGTCAGCAGGCTATTGATCATGTTGTATTCTACCTTGCCACATCTCTGATACATGAAATTATACTTGATGCTAGCAATGGTGTCTTTAAAAAGAATGAACAGACCATACATTTTAATTCAAACATTCTAATACAGGGAAGTTATTCTCTCTTCATCTGCAGTGCTGGTTCAAGTAATGCATCTGGAGCTCTGTTGCTGTCCAGGCAGAGATTTCTGCTGAATCTACTCCAGTTCATTTGTTGAAGGTATAACTCTGAGGCAGTGGGGTGTATCTTTCATTATTCAAACTTACTGTGAATGAATCCCATCAACAGAGATAAAACCTGAGTGATAATATCCATCATTGCACTTCTCACAATTGAATAAATCATACAATGTGACAATTGATCAATAAATAACATTGCTATCAAAATGAACCTCGCCTTTCCTTATTACTATTTGTCAACCGACAAGGAAAATGAAGGGTAATAACAGGAAGTGAGAATTTAACAACTTGCACTCAGACATCCTTGAGTTAGGTTTTTTTTCAGTTTTTTTTTGCTTATTGTACTTCCAGAGATTACTCTTGTTGATCTTGTAACTATGTAGGTCACAGATTCATCAATCCCTCAAGCGCCCTGTACTGTCTTAAGGACCATGTGTTTAATAGCATTTGTGAGATAGCCTCCCAGTGAGACCAGCTCAGCATTAGCTAGTTGCTCTGTGGATATGGTTTTCCTCTAATCTTAGTGTCTGACTGATGTTGGTGGCCAGTGCACATGATGGAGTTGATGAATACTGATGGAATCAATGAATGATTGGTTGCATGATCTTTGCTGGATTGTTGGGAGTAAAGACTGCTTTAGACTTTTGTTCAAAGGGACATTGTTATTGTCCACCCATAAAAGAAATATTGTATCTTATTAATTAACCCCTTCAGTGTTGCTTGTATTTAATAACGTAATCTGCCCTACAACTTCCTTGAATGGTCTGATATATACGGTATATTCTCCATCTGCATAAATTACTTCCATATACAGTTCAATTTTTCACAGAGCTCTTCAGGTAATGGCAACTAAGTTATTGATATTTATGACAAAGTTGAAGAACTTGATGTTGCCTTCTTTAACTCTTTCATGCAATGTGTGGATACATTACAGGGTTGATTAATTATTAGATCAAAGATTTGATAACCAAGATCTTTAAGAACCTAAGATAATTCATATACAATTAGCATTTTGAATTTGTGTCACATTAGTCCTTTTAAAGAAAATATTATTCAAATGCAGGCAATTAAATCCAGCCTCTGAAATTAAGTAACCCACTCAGACAGATTCTGTTAATGATAAAGGATAACATGTTGTTGTCTCCAGTTCAATGCCGTGATATTTTTTGTGAGATATTTCATACTAAGAATCTTTGGGATAAAGGTCATACTTATCATCTTGTGGTTTACCAAAGCAATTCTAAAACCTTTCATTTGGATATTGGAATGTCACTGATATTAATATCAATTTCTAGTGCAGTTTAATGCATAAATTTGCAGAATAAAATTATAAGTAGAAATTTAGCACTAGCACTTGATAATGAGGAGGTTGGATGATAAAATTAGCTATTAATATAAACTGGCTGGTCATCTGTTCATTTCCTTGGTACACCGTGTTATGTTTTGTAACTTCAAAACATTAAATTAATTCAAAGGAAGACACTGGAGTCCTAATTTGAGTCTAACTTCATGCTTACTTTATGCAATATGCATGCATTTCACATGCTAGTATGATAACATATGAAATTCATGTAGTTATACATATGACACATAATTAATTATTGAAATGAAAAAGAATGCTTAATCAAACAATGTATTTACAAGATTACACAAATGTTACTGAAATATTAAATATACAACACTGTGAAATGGAGAGCAAGGGAAACTACTTTTATCTGGGAGATAATGAGATGAGCAGAAGGCTGAAGGACAGAGACTAAAATATTAACAGATTTTGAAGTAAACCACACCATTAAATAACAATTATGCCAAAGATATTATCTGGGTTCAGTTTATCGATATCTACTAGGATCCTAAATTACTAGTTATCTCTGCAGACATATTTTCAACATTGCAAGTACTCAGTATTTCTGTATACTTGCACCAAATTTTGAATGTCACAACCAAAGTCTTGGTTTGGTTGTTGGAATGAATCCAACATGTAAATATCCATAGTAGAACCTAGAGACAAAAATTGCCTTTCAGTTGAGGTGGGGATCAATCTTTGTACCGATCCCTGATCTTCTGAGGACTTATCTCTCCTACAATGAGTCAGGACATCATTACTTTTGACTGTAAGTCTTATTTTGTGCTTTGCATCTGTTATTTGCCAGGGAATTTACCCACATAAAATCATCCCTGCAGCACACTTTCTCCCACACCCACTGTCAGAAGCTGCCGGCTGCCCGCCCTGGAGAGACAGTAGCTCTGTGATCCAGCATGGTCTTCACCTAGGATCCCAGCTTGCCACACCAGAATAGCCGTGCCTAGGGGACATCTTGGTGCAGTACTCATCTTAGTCCAGAGTTTACCTTGTTTCAGGGGTCTGTCTAAGAGCAGAGTTTGTCTCAGTAGAGGTTTCTCACTGCACTCATGGGATTACTTTGACTGTTGATGAGGCTCTATAAACCCTCCCTGCCAACCTCACATGGGATCTGTCTGTGTTAGTCAGGGCTATTGAATGTTTATGGATTTTTCAAATGAACAATATGTGACAGAAGTGAAAAGAACTTTTCCTTTTCCTGTACAGTTGGGAAATTCCAACTAAAATTGATTTACATAAGAACATAAGAAATAGGAGCAGGAGTAGGCCATCCAGCCCATCGAGCCTGCCCTGCCGTTCAATAGGATCATGGCTGATCTGTCCATAAACTCAGCTCCATCTACCTGCCTTTTCCCCATAACCCTTAATTCCACTACTATGTAAAAATCTATCTAACTGTATCTTAAATATATTTAGTGAAGAAGCCTCAACTGCTTCCCTGGGCAGAGAATTCCACAGCTTCACCACTGTCTGGGAAAAACAGTTTCTCCTCATCTTCATCCTAAATCTTCTCCCCTGAATCTTGAGGCAATGTTCTCTGGTTCTAGTCTCACCTACCAATGGAAACAGCTTTCCTACTATCTTATCTTTCCCTTTCAAAATGTTGTATGGTTCTGTAAGATCCCCTCTCATTCTTCTAAATTCCAGAGAGTATAGAACCATAGAACATTACAGCACAGATACAGGCCTCTTGGCCTTTCTTGGCTGTGCTGAACCATTTTTCTGCCTAGTCCCACTGACCTGCACCTGGACCATATCCCTCCATACACCTCTCATCCATGTACCTGTCCAAGTTTTTCTTAAATGTTAAAAGTGAGCCCGCATTTACCACTTCATCTGGCAGCTGATAGCCCCAGGTGACTCAATCTCTCCTCATAGGTTAACCACTTCATCTCTGGAATCAACCTGGTGAACCTCCTCTGCACTGCCTCCAAAGCCAGTATATCCTTCCTCAAGTATGGAGACCACAACTGCACACAGTACTCCAGGTGTGGCCTCAGCAGTACCCTGTATGACCTTCCTGCTCTTGAATTCAATCCCTCTAGCAATGAAGGCCAACATTCCATTTGCCTTCTTAATAACCTGTTGTACCTGCAAGCCAACTTTTTGTGATTCATGCACAAGCACTCCCAAGTCCCTCTGCACAACAGCATGCTGCAATCCTTCACCACTTAAATTATAATCTGCTCTTCTATTATTCCTTCGAAAGTGGATGATCTTGCATTTACCAACATTGTATTCCATCTGCCAGACCTTGGCCCACTCACTTAAACTATCAATATCCCTCTGCAGACTCTCCACATCCCCTGTACAATTTGCTTTTCCACTCAGTTTGGTGTTATCAGCAAATTTTGCTACGCTACACTCAGTCCCCGCTTCCAAATCATCAATGCAAATGGTAAACAGCTCCAGGCCCAGCACCAACTCCTGCGGCACCCCACTCACCACAGATTGCCAACCAGAAAAACACCCATTTATACCAACTCTCTGCCTTCTATTGGTTAAGCAATCCACTACCAATGCCAATACACTTCCTCCAACTCCATGTATCCGTATGTTGTTTATAAGCCTCTTGTGTGGCACCTTATCAAATGCCTTCTGGCAATCCAAGTATATGACATCCACCTGATCCCCTCTATCCATTGCACTCATTATGTCCTCAAAGAACTCCAGTAAGTTTGTGAAACAGGACCTGTCCTTTCTGAATCCATGCTGCATCTATATTGCTTATATTGCTATATTTCTACACTATTCTAGGTTGGTGCGTCTGTAATGAAACCAATTTCCCTCGGGATCAATAAAGTATGTCTGTCTGTCTGTCTGTCTGTCTTTCTAATGGAACCACTCCTTTCTAAATGTTTCACTATTTCTACCTTAATGACAGCTTCAAGCATTTTCCCGACTACAGATGTTAAGCTCACTGGTCCACAGTTGCCCGTCTTTTGCCTACATCCTTTTTTAAAAAGTGGCACGATATTTGCTGTCTTCTAATCCGCCGGGACCTGTCCAGATTCTAGAGAGTTTCTACAAGTATCTGGGAGTACAGTTAGACGAGAAGCTAGACTGGACTGCCAACACAGATGCCTTGTGCAGGAAGGCACAGAGTCGACTGTACTTCCTAAGAAGGTTGGCGTCATTCAATGTCTGTAGTGAGATGCTGAAGATGTTCTATAGGTCAGTTGTGGAGAGCGCCCTCTTCTTTGTGGTGGCGTGTTGGGGAGGAAGCATTAAGAAGAGGGATGCCTCACGTCTTAATAAGCTGGTAAGGAAGGCGGGCTCTGTCGTGGGCAAAGTACTGGAGAGTTTAACATTGGTAGCTGAGCGAAGGGCGCTGAGTAGGCTATGGTCAATTATGGATAACTCTGAACATCCTCTACATAGCACCATCCAGAGACAGAGAAGCAGTTTCAGCGACAGGTTACTATCGATACAATGCTCCTCAGACAGGATGAAGAGGTCAATACTCCCCAATGCCATTAGGCTTTACAATTCTACCGCCAGGACTTAAGAACTTTTTAAAAGCTATTATTAATGCTTTTTGAGATAGTGATTTAGATGCATATCATATTTTTTTTACTGAGTTAAGTATTGTATGTAATTAGTTTTGCTACAACAAGTGTATGGGACATTGGAAAAAAAGTTGAATTTCCCCATGGGGATGAATAAAGTATCTATCTATCTATCTATCTATCTAATTGATTACCAACGCATCTTCTATAACCTCCACCAATTCCTTCAGCACCCTGGAATGCATCCCATCAGGACCAGGGGACTTATCCACCTTCAGGCCCCCGAGTTTACTCATCACTATCTCTTTAAAGACAGTGATTTTATCGAGGTCTTCACCTCCCATTTCATCCATAATATCTTTCTTTGGCATATTAGACGTGTCCTCCACCATGAAGACCGACACAAAATAGTTGTTCAATGCCTCAGCCATTTCCTTATCACCCAATATCAATTTCCCTTTCTCATCTTCCAAAGGACCCATGTTGACTTCAGCCACCCTCTTCCGCTTTATATATTTATTAAAAACTTTTGCTATCTGTTTTGTATTTTGTGTTAATTCACTTTCATACTCTATCTTTCCTTTAATTTATTGAACCTGGAAAAAAAATCATCATAGATCTCAGCTACTTCCCTTTGTTCCAGAAGCCATCATCTTCTAAGGACTTCAAATGGGTTGTCATACTTGTGCCAGTTCCAAGTCCACACAGGCTCAGTGGGCAGGTTTTGAAGGCTGTCAATCTGCCAGAGTGGGACACACAGAAGATGCTACAGTCAATTTAGCCCAGATCCAGCTCTAGGGAATGACATGTCCATAGGGCTAGGGGCAGATTGAGTGGCACAGTGAATAGAGTTGCTGTATCATAGCATTCACAAACCCAGGTTCAATCTTGACCTTGGATGCTGGCTGTGTGGAGTGTATATGTTCTCCCAGTGACTGCATGTGTTTCCTCAGGGTGTTCCCCTCTCCTACCATATTCCAAACATGTGCAAATTGGTAGGTCAGCTTTCTGTTGTAAATTGCACCTGATGTGTGGGTGAGTGGTAGAATCTGGAAGGAGTTGATGGGAATGCAGACAGAATCAAATGGGATTCAAGTATGATTAGTCCAAATGTGACATTGATGGTTGGCATGGATTGTTTGGGCCTAAGAACTTGCTTTTGTGCTGCATGTCTTTAAGATGATCAGATAAGGTCCAGCTTAAGCACTGGTCAGTAAAGAGGATCATGACCTTGTCATAGGGTTTGGAGGCTTGAATGCCTCAATGACCTGGCCAGCTATGTTGGCTGGAGTCAGGGTTCTGTGCTTTGGCTCTTGGTAGAGTCACCCATGCCAAACAGCTCAAAGGGTAGGCACCAGTCCTCCAGTTTCAGGGCTTCAGCTCAAGGGTTAACAAACCTGACTGGCAAAACAAACAGCAATGAAGAACTCTTCTGCATCTGAGTGCAACAGTATTCCTGAGTCTCCACCCAGGACTTGGCTGACAATAATGAAAACTGAGATGAAGCCACTGGCACGATGAAGGAAGCTCTGAACCACTTCCAGTGACGGGGGACCTTCATTGCTACCCCAAATGCCAACAGCATAATGGGCAGAAAACTAAGCCTTAGCACTGGTACTAGGACAAAAAAAAAATCTGCATCAAAGTCCTTGGAATTTAATGCCATGGCAATGAAGTAATTCTTCACCTGTGGCTGTACAACGGTTGACAATGGGCTGTATGATAGCAAATTCAAGTCTGCCTTTGAAAGCTAAAGAACCAGAATTATTCTCAACTCATTGAGGCTCAATCCTGTACATTGTGAATACACGGAGCCTCAAAGCTGGATAGTATTACTAGTACTATCCCGACACTATTACAGTTTTTCAGCTACACAGTGGTATTTTTTCAAACTAGGTTTTATCTGCCGCAGGAAAATATGAGAAGCATGGAAAGATTTACACTTTCCTCCACTGATTATCGCGTAGAACACAATACCAATACATAATATAGATTACTTGCAGAGAGCTCTAATACCCTCTGGTAGCACAGTGGTTAATGTAGGTGTGTAAAATTCCTTCATTTTCACTATTAATGCATTCATTAACTCATAAAATAAGCAAATGATGCACCTTAGAATTTTGCACAGACGCATTCATCAGTGTATTACTGGAACAAATTAAATCCCTTGTGTTTTAGTGTGGAGGTAATTGGCTGTGTCTGTGAGTAACAGTTCACAGCTTGTAGTTTCCCAGGGAGGTGAAATATTGAAAATATATTTCTAAAAATTACATGACATGTATAACATGCTTTTCCATAAAGGTTAGGTCAGAATGCAAAGCCTGCAAAACATGTTTTTTTTTTAATTAGAAAATAAAGAGCTACAAATGCTGAAAATCTGAAATAAAGAAAGCAGAAAATGCAGTAGAGAACGATGGTCCAATTAAAGACCCAGCAGGCTTGAAGCAAAAGGAAAACAAAGAGGGTACCTGGTCACAGTCTGTACAGCTTGCATCTTCCCATTCCCACCTGACTTTAGTGGCAATGAGTTAATTTCAGGAAGAAATCATTTATCTCTGAAGTGGGAATGAAGATCCATACAACTTCACAAGGGGAAAGATTTCTTTCCTAAACCATAGAAACACTGGAATAAAAATCCATCTGAGATTATTAGTTTTAATTAGTTGTAATTTATGCCAATCTTAAGCTTATCTTGAATTCCCACTTTACAGTTTTGGCATTTTACATGGTCCATGTCCTGCAGTGAGCCTCTCCATTTCAAGCCATGAATGGGACTAAACAGCATCACTGAATTGGTTTGTGCTCTACCATGAATCATTTATTTCAAGTTTTTTTCTTTGCATCATCAATGTAGAGGTAGGATTTTTATAAAGATGGTGAAAGTTGAATCCCTTCTAATTTGTGAAGTTCAAACTTTATCCTCAATGACAGTTCAGATGAATGAACACTACAAGGCTTTCCATAAACCACAACTAGTGCCTGCTATTGCATTACAAATTGGTGTTATTAAAAATAATTTGGTACCTTTCATCTTTCTTCAGTGCATGGAACTTGTCACTTGTTGCTGTAAAATGCATCCCTCTGGGTGATTCTGTGTCCCTGGTCCTGCTGTTGTGAAAAATCTCATGTTTACTTGCTTGTTTTGTTGAAAATTAAACAAGGGTTTAACTCCAGGATCGGTGCCCAGTTGTTCTCTTTACAGCTGAGTATTTTTCCAAGTGACTCCATGTATATTAAGAAACAGTGAGTGATAGAAAAAATATAGTAGCAGTTTTTATCCCACCAATAAACATTATACAACAATTACTTTGGAGAAAAATGTTAAGCCAAACTTCAAACTTCAAACTGACCAAAACTCAAGGAGCCCACAGAAGCAGTCTATGTTGTAAGAAACAAATTTCACAACATATGCTATAATAATAATCCTGATTCTGATTCTGAAGAACCTATTTGAAGATATCGGTCATCTCCAAAGAAGCAGTAAGCTTTGTTTGTTTATTGTGAAGAGCCATCATTTTTTAGTACTGTTGTTGTGAGGATGCTCATCATGTTCCAGCTCTCTCCAAGTGCAATCTGTGATTTAATCAAAATTATCACAAAAATATGCATGATGAGGCGCATCGTTTCCCTATTCTGTATGAAGTCCTGACCACCGATTGAACTGTCTTCTTGTTGACTTTCACAGGTTTCTGGTTCCCCAATGAAATAGTATTTTTTTCTCTATTTCTGTTGTAATCTCATTGCCCATTTTCTAGTCCTGCAGCAACCCAGTTTAAAACACTGTCTGTTCATCTGATTCAGACTTCTCATGCTTCCCCTCAGTACCCATCATTAATGGTGATGTTACTAAATATCAGAGGCTAGAGGGAAAAGCAAACTGTTTGAATTTGTATGTTGTTCAGTCATAATATAGCATCATAGATTTGAACAGCTCACAACAGGCCATTAAACCCACGTTGTCTATGCAGTATTGATCATCTACACTGATTCCATTTGTCCATATTAGGTCTGAAGCCTTCCATACTTTGACAGTTCAAGTGTTTGTCGCAATAACTTTAAACAATGTTGAGAGCTTCTGCCTCTGCCACCTCTTCATACAACCCAGTCCAGCACTCAATGTTGAAAGAATAATTCCCTCTCAAAGCTCCTCTAAACCTCATGTCTTACACATGTAACCTATCTTAGAAGACCATAACATGGAAATCAATTTTTACTATCTACCCTATTATTAGGATTGAGATGTTCCAGTCCAGTCAGCTTCCTGGTTAATCTCTTCAACACTCCCTCCAGTGCAATCACATCATTTCCAATGTGAATCTGTCCCTGTGATGGGAGAGCTCAGCACTGTAGTCACTAAAAACAAAAAATTGGACTCCAGTTCTAACAGCCTCCATAAGAGTAAGGTTTAGATTTTCTAATCTGATGTCCTAAAAATAGGGAAATCTTCACAGGACCTGCTTTGATGTCCATTGCTGACATGTGAGCCTAAACTACAAATCCTATAATAAAGGGACAATCTCAGCTGGTACAAGGGTCAATCAGATGGAAGATAGTGTGATAGAGTTGTTCTTTTGAGCGTGTCTATGCCATGTTAGCCCTGTCTTTTGGAAGATGAATGTACCTTCTGGAGAAAACATACAAGATGTCATACAGTAACACACACAAAATGCTGGAGGAACTCAGAAGGCCAGGCATCATCGGGGGAAACATTACAATTGATGTTTTGGATTTCAGTCCAAAACGTCAATGGTACTTTTTTCCATAGATGCTGACTGGCCTTCTGAGTTCCTCTAGCATTTGTGTGTGTTGCTTGCATCTGCATCTGTTTCCAATTAGATTACACACAGTGGTCAATTTATTAGTACAGGAGTGGAACCCAGTGTGTCTTCTGCTGCTGTAGCCCAACCACTTCAAAGTTCAACATGTTGAACATTCAGAGATGTTCTTCTGCATACCACTGTTGTAATATGCAGTTATTTGAGTTGCTGTCACCTTCCTTCCTATCAGTTTGAACCATTTTGGCCATTCTCCTCTGACCTCTTTCATTAACTAGGCATTTTTCTCCCCCACAGAACCGCTGCTCACTGGATTTTTTGTTTTGTTTTTTCCACCATTTTCTGAAAACTTGAGATTGTTGTGAGTGATCGGCCATTTCTGAGATACTCAAAACACCCGGTCTGGCCCCAACAAGCATTCCACAGTCAAGGTCACTTAGATCACATTTCTGATATTTGGTCTGAACCTTTTGACCATGTCTGCATGCTTTTATGCATTGAGTTGTTGCCACATGATTGGCTGATTAGATATTTGCATTAACGAGCAGGTGTACAGGTGTACTTAATAAAGTGGCCCTTGAGTGCATGTGGTAAGTTCTGAAGATAAAATAGATTGTATGAGTTATTGTCACATTATTTTCATGGACCTGAAAGAAGCACATTATTTGTTTTTCCATATAATGTGGTCTGTGACCCTTCAGTAACATTCATTGGATTCTGAGCATTGTTGTCACCTGGCATCATTGGGGAAAGCAGGTGTTGCCTATATTAGCCATGCACCTATGTTCCCAACTGTGACAGACCTAATCCCAGAAACTCAGATGTTTTTGACACTAACATCACTACCTCACATGACAGGGCAGGTAAGCGATGGCCAATTCTAAGAACAAGGCAGTAAGCACTCCTTTCACCTTGTTCTTAGAACAGGCCATTTTTACCTGCCTCTTATGTAAAGAAATGCTGTATTCAAGTGTTTGGTTTTAGCATCAAGACTGAGTTAGTCTGGCATCTTTGTGACCACCTAGTGGGATGCTCAATTGTCTTGTTATCCTTCCAGTTACTCTGAAGTTGCATTGCAGTAATCACCTGTGCATTATTGCTTATGCAGTCATTACCTCTGGATTGGGTCCAACTTTGAAGAGTTAGAAAGTGTATAACCATTGCAAAAGTGTAATTGACAAGGAAGAGGTGGAGCAGAGTCGTACACAGCAAGGAATTTTCTGGGGATCAAAGAGGCTTTCAAAGTCTCTTTGGCAAAAACATAACTTCTTTATGACGTGGGAAACCTTGGTGTGTCACAGCTCAAAATGTAGAAGCAGATGGAAGCATTCAGAGGCCACTCTCAGACAGCAGCTGCAGACTATATCACCAACGATCCAGCCATCTGTCCTAATGAGCAACTGTGGCCTCATCTGCCACCTCTGAACTTACAGAACTGCAGTAGAAGCATGCCATCCAGTGTCTAAGAAGATTTAAAACTAGGCTGTTTGTACTGGACTCAAGCAAGGGCTGTCTTTTTTTTTGATGCACCCAATTTTTGCCATTCTCCAATAAACAAAAGAGCTCTTTGAAAAATGACACAGCCCTTGAGCTGGGTTATTGTGCACAAGGTGATTGATGAAACAAAGGATGGTAGAACCAAATTTTAATTGACGTTTCTGTCAGAAGCTTGATATTTCTGTGTCATTTTCAACTGTCAGTTCTTTTTAATTTGCTGACTTGGATCTTGGCCAGGGCACTTTGTCACTTGCTAAAGTTGCTGACAGATATTAGTTGCTTTCTCGATTTCTTTTTTCTCTCTTTTACCTCACTAGATGAGTCACTGGAGAAGCAGCACCTTTACTCTTGATGATGCAGTGCCTTGGTTAATCAAATGACTAAAATACAACCAAGCAGTTAAAGCTGCTAAAACGGGCAACTGTAAGCTTGAGATGTCTCCCAATGCTCCACCTACATCTTGAGACCTTTTGCCTTCATTAATTCATTGAGAGAAAATCTCTTGAAAGTCACCTTAGTGAATCTTAATGTTCCAACTTAAAGGAAAGATATAATTTATTGATGAAGCAGCATCGACACTGAAGTGTCTCAAAGAATTTTGGCATGGTTACATTGTGAATGTTGTGATCTTCAGTAAACGGGGGTTAGTAGAAAAAAATTGAATGTTTCTTTGTATTTCTTTCCTCCCATTGTTTAATAGATCATGTGTCAGTGGTCCAAAAATGGACCTTCAGAACAACTTCAAAATAACACAGCCCCTTCCTTCCCCACTCCCACCCCTTTACCCCAGCTCTCCTTCACAGCTGCCACACCAGCCACCAACAATTATGTAAAGATTCAGTACAAAAATGGGCCATTCAGTAATCATGTGTGTGCTAACCTTCAGAAGGAAAGTCACGTTTCTTATATTTCCCTCACTTTGTGTATGCATGTCACTTTTTATGTTCTTCAATTTTGAGTATTAATCCAGCTTCTCAATCAAATGATTTCTGGAACTAACTACCATTTCACGTTTTGCATTCCACATCATTGGATGATGTCTATCACAATTGCACAGAGCCTTGATGAGACTATACCCTGTGTATTGTCAAGAGCTTTGACCACCTTACTCATGGTGGGATGCACTTGCCACTGAGGAAATGCAGTACAGGTTCACCAGACTGATCGTTGAGATGGCAGGATGCTTGTATGAATAGGGATGGTTGACTTGGCCTATATTCAACTGAGTTTTCAGGTAGAGAGGATCTCATTCATATGTATATATTTCTGACAGTACTTAATGGGCTCATAATTACAATGTCATAGAACAAAGTAATTCAGCCCATAAGGTTCATGCCACTTCCCAGGGAAACAATCCCATTAGTTCCTTATGCCCCTCTCGCTTTTCTTTCAACCCTCTATCTTTTTCTCTCTCACACATGCCCATCTCCTCCCCTTTGATTCTTTTTATCATTAATCTACAGTAAGGGTTAATCTACTTGGGCCAGTTAACCTGCCAGTTACCTGCCAAAGAGCAGGGACTGTGAGAGGAGCATTTCCCCACTGGGAGGAGCCCAGAACTAGGGGTCACAATCTCAAAATTAGGGCTTAGGTGAAGAGAGGTTTTCTCTTGGGATGATGAAGCTGGAGTTCTCGACCACACAGGCTGAAGATATCACATCACAGAATATATTTAAGAAGGACATAGACACTTGACATAAAAGATGCCAAGGATGGTGGGAGAGGGTGAGAATATGTATTGAGATGAAGCATCAGCTATGATCATATTGAATGGCAGAATAGACTGGAAGGGCTGAAGAGTCTACTTATTTTTGTGTTTCTTTAAAAGCATTTTCCTGCTTCTTTTCAGAATCTCTTACCAAACATTTTCCTTCTGTGATCCCAGACGAAAGCCTGTGATTTGTAAAATTGTAGCATGATCACTTTGTCTTTGTTTTCTGTCGATCTGTAAACCCAAAGTGGTGATAAAAGTTACACAAACCCCTTCCCCCAAGAGTTCCCTCAACACAATGAACAGTATCTGCACTGCTGCTGAATATTCACATTGATAACACTGCCGTAGCTCTGGCTTAAACTCAAGCCATTGCTGACATTGGATCACGTGCCACTATGGTGGATTTGAGAACCCAACCTTATGTCTACACACAACATACTTCCAGAACTGTTTCAAACATAAAGAAGGAACTCAAGTGTTTGACAGCAATGAGCTTCTGATATTTGCCACCCCTTCCTTCATCATTCATCATTCCCATTCTCCTCTCTCACCTGATCTCCCTACCTGCCCATCACCTCCCTCTGCTGCTCCCCCTTTCTTCCATGGCCTTCTGTCCTCTCCTATCAGATTAACCCTTCTCCAGTCCTTTATCTCTTTCAAGAATTGAATTCTCAGTTCTTTACTTCACCCCTCCCCCTCTGCTAGTTTCACCTGTCGCCTACCACATTGTATTTCTTCCTCCCTTCCCCCCTTTCTCTGACCTCATATTTTTTACCAGTCCTGATGAGGGTCTCGGCCCGAAACTATGACTATTTACTGTTTTCCATAGATGCTGCCTGGCCTTCTGAGTTCCTCCAGCATTTTGTGTGTGTTGCAATGATTTGGATTTTGGTGTGCCACGATTTCTAATTGTGCATCTCCTGTATCTTTTATTGTTACTGCTTTATTTAATCTTATAATGTTACTACTTTATTTGGAAGCTATTTAAAACCATGGGAACCAGGCGAAATGTATCTACTAAGTACAGGAATCAAGAATGCACACAGACTGAAATCTAAAACAAAATGACAAACCTTCCAGCCTGCTGTGCTTTCTTTGTGCAGAAAGTTAAACATAAGATGTTCAGAAACAGACACCACAGTGGGCACATCTGTAGTTCTTTGCCATTGATGTAAAGTGGATATTGACAATAGGAATTAATGCTGCTAATTCACAAGGTCACCTTAATTAATTAATTCAGTTCGGGACCTCAGCATATCTACTTCTCTGCCTTAAGTGGATGTATGCTGTTATTGTTCTTTGGTGATGTGCAGGTATGTAAGAACCACAGCACAGCAGCAGGCTGCTGGAACAGAGTGCAAGAGTAGGAATGTCTTGTTACAACTGTGTAAGGTAAAGGTAACACCTTACATGGATTATTGTGAACATTTCCATTTGCCATACTATAGGAAGAATGTGATTAAGCTACAGGGATTAAAAGTAACATTAGCAAATTTGCTGATGACACAAAGCTGGGTGGCAGTGTGAAATGTCAGGAAGATGTTATGAGAATGCAGGGTGACTTGGACAGGTTGGGTGAGTGGGCAGATGCAGTTTAATGTGGATAAATGTGAGGTTATCCACTTTGGTGGCAAGAACAGGAAGGCAGATTACTATCTAAATGGAGTCAAGTTAGGAAAAGGGGAAGTACAACAAGATCTAGGTGTTCTTGTACATCAGTCAATGAAAGCAAGCTTGCAGGTACAGCAGACAGTGAAGAAAGCTAATGGCATGCTGGCTTTTATAACAAGAGGAATTGAGTATAGGAGTAAAGAGGTCCTTCTGCAGCTGTACAAGGCCCTGGTGAGACCACACCTGGAGTATCGTGTGCAGTTTTGGTCTTCAAATTTGAGGAAGGACATTCTTGCTATTGAGGGAGTGCAGTGTAGGTACACAAGGTTAATTCCCGGAATGGCGGGACTGTCATATGTTGAAAGATTGGAGCAAATGGGCTTGTATACACTGGAATTTAGAAGGATGAGAGGGGATCTGATCGAAACATATAAGATTATTAAGGGATTGGACACACTGGGGGCAGGAAGCATGTTCCCGCTGATGGGTGAGTCCAGAACTAGAGGCCACAGTTTAAGAATAAGGGGTAGGCCATTTAGAACAGAGATGCGGAAAAACTTTTTCACCCAGAGAGTGGTGGGTATGTGGAATGGCCTGCCCCAGAAGACAGTAGAGGCCAAGTCTCTGGATGCATTCAGGAGAGAGTTAGATAGAGCTCTTATAGATAGCGGGGTCAAGGGATATGGGGAGAGGGCAGGAACGGGGTACTGATAGTGTATGATCAGCCATGATCACAGTGAATGGCGGTGCTGGCTAGAAGGGCCGAGTGGCCTACTCCTGCACCTATTGTCTATTGTCTATTATCTATAACTGTAACAGAGACTTGATCAGCTGGGACTTTTAGTCCATGGAGTGAAGGAGGCTGAGGGTGACCTTATAGAGGTTTGCAAAATCATGAGGAACATAGATCACCCTTTTTCCCCAGAGTACGGGAGCCTAAAACTAGAGTCCATAAGCTTAAGGTGAAAGAAGAAGGAGACTTTGGAGGCAGGTTTTTCACACAGAGTATATGGAGTGAGCTTCCAGGTGATGTGGCAGAGCTGGGTAGAGTTGCAATGCTTAAAGGTTATTTATATAGACACATGAAAAAGTTTTTAGAATGATTTGTGCCAACTGTAGCAAATGAAAGTGGCTCAGGAATGTGCCTTGGTCACCATGGATGAGTTGATCCAAAGGCCTGTTTCTGTGCAGTATAACTCCATGATCTATGACTAATGCTTATATCCAATTAGTACTGGTGTCACCTGTGAAAATTATTTTGTAGTTTCTCCAACAGAAACCCTAGCTGGATAAGAGACTGCAGATTCTGGAATCTGCTGCAAAAGTAAGCTGCTGGATGAGTTTAGCAGATCAGCTAGCATCCGTGGAGAAGAAGGGACAGCTGACAATTCAAGTCAAGATCCTGTGGGGAGATTATCAGTGTAAAGAAGTGAGGGGAAGATGTGAGGCAGGAGCTTGCAAGAAATACATGGATCCAGGTGAGGATGGGTTCAATGACAGGTGGAACCGCATGGGGGAGTGGGAGGAGTGGAAATATAGTTAGAGTTTGGAAGGTGATAACAGGAGGCAACAAAGAGCTGCAGGTTACGAAACCTGATAAAAATAGAAAGGTGTTGAGTGGGACCAGATTGGTCGGCAGATGAGAACAGTGGGGGAAAGAGATGTTACCCAATGATTTGAGTAGGTGTTAGGCGGATGGAACCAAGTGATGGAGAAGAAAAGAACTAGGAAACAGAGACTGAGGAGTTGGGTCTTCTGGAAAGAAAGGTGTGAGAGGACCTAGGAAAATCAGGAGACAGGAAGGAACAGCGGGGTGCAAGTTACCTGAAATCATAGATTTCAATATATCTGCCAGTGGGTTGTAGACTACCTGGGGAAAATATGAGTTGTTGTTCCTCAAGGTTGCATTTGGCCTCATGCTGGCAGCAGAGGAAGAGGAGGAAAGACAGTGTGAGAATGAGGAGGAGAGTTAAAATGGCTTGCACCTGGAGGCTCACATTGCTCAGCAAGTTGGTTGTCTAGTCCATCCTTTGTAGAGGAGACCATATTGAGAGCCCTGAATACAAGGCTGGAAGAAATGCACGTGATCCCTGCCTCACCTGGAAATGCTATTTCCCTCTTAGAAGGGCTGCAAGCATTAGTTACTTCCTTAACAAGCAGCATAGAGTCCTGCAGCTCTCAAGTTCTCCTCTTGCAGGAATGAGTGAAATGCAAGCAGTAGATATGTAACCGACATGGCAGGGATAGGATCTCAATTAAGTTTATGCTACTCCCTGATATTTTGTAAGTCATATTGAATATGCATGTGCTTCCTTTGCAAAGTCTGAACCCTTGTGGGGTTGGCAGATACCATCCACAATTAATTAAGCATTCCCCATCATGGCACTTTGTTGTCAATTGTGGCTTCAGATGCATCAAGGTGGCTCCTGATGGGCCTGGCTCAGGCAATTGATCCATCTTCTCGACAAAGCACAGCCTCGAACTTAATAATAATCAGGACTCCCTGCTGAAACAGTCATCAGTTAATGACTCTTCATCTGCAGATTACGTAAGAACAGCTGACATCCTGCTGATCATTAATGACTATCTCTATAACATGGGATAGGGAATTTATTATGGTATGTTAGAGAATTTGTTAAGCAAAACCCCAAAGAACATTGGCACAGGTCTTGTGGAAAAACATTGGCAGTCGCCCTTGTTTTACCTTCGGTGCCTATGGAAATCTTAGGGATTTGCTTGCAAATAGAAAAATCTGAATCTTGTTCCCAATTTCTGGTATTTTCTGAGAATATGTTCCAACAATTGTCTCCTTGTGGAGCCCAATAACAAAGTTGCAGAAATTCCTCAGCAATTAGTTCTCAATAACACGAGGTAGATTAGATCCTTCTCAGAAACAATTCTTGCATTCATCTAAAGCCTCTCAGTTCAGCTCTCTTTTACTGAGTTTCTCTCTCCTCTCCCACCTCCTATCATCCACACACTCACATCCCTAAATAAAGTCTGTGCTGAATCCATAGCTTTGAAGAAATTACACTGTTCATGGATAACAGCTGTCAAAGTAGATTTCAATTAATTGGTAATTTTGTTTTCTTTTAAATGTTCTGAATGTGTTTATATGTTTTTCATAGATTTTTAAGTATTTACTAATTTTTCTGAAGCTTATAAATGTTAGAAATGAGAAGAAACAGCATTTTTGAAGATTTGACACTATTTAAGCTGGGGACATGGTTGAACCAAGTCTTAAAATGTCTTTCAGTAGTTTGTATGGAGGGTTTATTCTGCCTCCTCTCCTCACACTGCACACAACTTCTCACTGCCTAGGGTCTCCCAAATGAGGATCATGCAAGCTTGGGAAAGTAGGTTACAACCAGACAGTTTGTCCTTGACTGTAAAATCCAGGTGAATGAGTTTACTTCAACAATAAAGAACCTAGAAGAACAAAACGTTAATAAAGATGCTTTGAAGAAATCACTCTCATACCAAATGCATCAACGTGGCTCAGTTGGTAACACAAACTGATCAAAATCCAAAGAATAATCATTCAATTCTAACATTTCTTAGAAGTTAAATCTTGGCTGACTCCATTGCAGTTTAAAGAGCTGCTACATTGTCAAAGGGATCACTCATACATTGCAAGATCACATGAGGGTGTTAAAAGCTGAGCTGCATCACTTGAAATAAGAGTAATACTTCCAGGACTTGCCATCGTTATCACCTAACATCATTACAAAAGGTCATGCATCAATATACATGTGATGTTGCTTTGCATAAATTGCTATCACAGTGTTGTGCTTTTCCTCTGAATATCATGTGTAGTATGATTGCTAAAAAAAAAACTAAGTTACAAATTCCAGTTTAAAAATTAGGTGATCTTCAAAAGCTCCAGTGCCTTGAAGGAGCATCCATATTCTTCCACACTCCATCAGCCCTTATTTAGTTAAGTCAGATACTCAGCTGGAGCTGGATAACTCTATTACTCATCTGGCCTCCCCACATCTCTTACTTAGTTCCATGCTCCATCTTCCTTTCCTGTCAGATTCCACCATCTGCAGTCTTCGTTGCCTCCACCTATTGCCACCTAGCCTCTGGTGTTATTTCCAGTCTTCTGTCTTCATCTCCCAGAACTCCTCTCACCAATATTTATCCATTGCTTACTGGCACTGGTTCCATCCTTTCCCTCTGACTTCACTACACTAGCCATCTCCTCTCTGTCTTTCAATCCAGATGAAGGGCATTAACCCCAAAAATTGACTGCTGCTTGACCCACTGAGTTCCTCCAACATTCTGTTTGTTGAACACTTTTGCTGGTGAGGCTAATAATGATTGGCTGATTCCTCTGGTGACCACATTATCATCTGGGAATACAAATGATATTGTACTCATAAATTATCTGTGTGTATCCTTTTCTTACTGCACTACTTTGGGGAAATTGTCTTGCTTTTCCTGGTAGAAGTTGCTGTAGTTTATGTTCTCTTGGCTCTTCACCTGACTTGTACAGTAATTCATGCCCAATAGATGGCACTGTTTGTTGTGTAAGGAAGCATCATTGTATTGCAGTCAATTAAAGAAACGGGGATGAATTTCTCTGAGTAATTGTATCTTGTTGACCATTAAGTAGACAATTTATAGTTACTCAAGTGTGGTACCCCATTGAGTGCTGCAGTATTGCCTACAAATGCTCTGCTGTTATCCCCAGTCTCTGGGGCGGAAATTGTATTCATTCACGTTGTAGTGTAGGTCTGGCCTAGACTTACATGTTGACTTTTTAATTATACTTTTCAATTCTGTTTGATATGCATTTTCAAAACTGGCCCTTAAGACCTTGCAGTAAAATATGCTTTTCATAATTCATTTTTGGATATAATGCTCCTTTACAGCAGCAGAAATCATGTGTGTGTTTTGTTTTGTAACTTCAAAACAAAAAACTAATTGAAAGAAAAACACAGGGCCAGAAATAACATATCTAGTTTCGTTATTATTTCGTTATTACTTTAAGGGAGGCATGTACTTATGATGTGGTGGCATAATGACATATTCCATGCATGTATTTTACATATAACCCATAATGAACAACAAAGACTGCTTAATCAAATTATATAATTAGAATATTACTGAAATATTTATGTGGTGGATTTCACACTCTTGTGGGATAATGTCTTTCCTGACAAGAAGAGTCACTCTGCTTGGCAGGTGAGACTTGTGACTGTGAAACAATCTCAGGTTCTAGAGCCTCCTCCATTGTGGCTATAGGAGTTGACTCTGGGACTGCAGGAAGTGGTTCTGACAGCTCCGGACACCCTCTTTCTCTAAAAATGCAATTCAATTCAAACTTAATTGTCATTCAACCATACATGAATACCCACAAATACAGCCAAATGAAATAGTGATACTCTGAGGCCAAGGAGCAAGACACAGTATCAACAGTCACGCACAGCACAAAGCATATACACACACAGCATATACAGGAGAGCAAGCACTTAGAAGATATCAGTAAAATACAATAGTCCAGATCCTGAGTCCATGTATGCCGCAGAAATCTGCAGTCGACCAAAACATAGCTTGTCTCCTGCCAAGGGAGCACTGGGGTCAGCACTGACTCGAGCCTGGATGCTGTATCACACTGCCCCAGGTTGAGTGTACAGGCTTCGTCACCTCTGTCCTGTGGCTGCAAACAGGAGACACCACAGCTTGATGCTGAGTCCATGAATGCCACAGAAATCTGCAGTCGACCACAACTCAGCTTGGATCCTGCCAACTGAGTCATGGGGGCCTGGGAGTGGCATCACTGACTCCACTCTGAATGCTGCACACACCAGCCCCGGTAGAGAGCATTGGCTTTAACGCCTCTTTGCTGGCGGCTATAAATAGGTGACACCGCGGCTTGAAGCCTAGTCTTCTCTACGACAAGGCCCACACCGCTCCCCTGCCATTTACCCCTGCTACCGCCATTAAATCAGTGAAACAGATATGCAGCTTTCAACAGTGTCTGATGTCACCATGTCCACCATTTCCTTTACCTTTTGGAAAGCCATGTCACACTGCTTTGTCCATTGTCATTTCTGCCGATCTGTAGAAATGAGTTCAAGGGGTGAAGCTCAGTATCCGGGTTTGGCAGGAAACTATTATAGTAACTGACAAAATCATTACTAAGACACACCCTTTCCTCAGCACACGTGTAATCATTCTGCGTCCATAATATGACCATAGTAAGTGATGCTTGGTTTAAAGAATTCATATTTGTCGCATCCTGCTCTGCCCAAGATCTTTTTAGCTGTATTGAGATTTTCAAGATGTTCTTTCTCATTGTTATGAGTAGCAATTATGTCATCCAGTAATACTGAGTGCCTGGACAGTCTTGCAGAAACTGGTCCACAGCTTTCTGCCAGAGTGCAAGTGCAGGTACTACTCCAGACATAAGCTTATTATAGCCAAAGAGCCCTGAGTGTTAATAGTGAGAAACACCTTGGACTCTTCTTTCATCATTATCTGTAATTATACCTCAGCGATATCACTTTGCTGAAGTGTTTTCCACCAGAAAGGTTTACAGAGATATTCTCTATCCTGGACAGAGGGTATTGATTTACTTTCAGTACTGGGTTGATGAAGACCTTAAAATCACCACAGATATATAGACAGATCCATTCTTCTTCACTACTGGGACAAGTGGCATTATGCAATCAAACTTGGAATGAATTCCTTCACATTCCATTCAATCTAGCTCACTGGCTACTTTGTCACAGATGGTATAAGGAAGCAGAAGGGCTTTCCATAACTTGGGTGTAGCATTTCCATTAACTCTATTTTACCTTTGATATGTCTGAGTTTTCCAGTGCCATTCTTGAACACTGCTGTAGCATCATCCAGTACCTTTCTTACTTCACTTTCAGCTGACTCTATTACAGGGAATATGACTTGCAAATGTTGGACTGATCACAAATCAAGTTGTAGTTGTCTCAGTCAATCACAGCCCCACAATGCTAGCCCTCCTGTATTAATCACATACAAGACCAATCTCAATGTTGCTTGTTGGTGTTGTATCTCACTGTTACAAATATCATTGCCACAGGAGTTAACTTTTCTCTAATATAAAAGCTTTATTTGGAAATCTACAGGTTTCAGTATCTCTGAAATGCCATTCAATCCATGTTGTGAAATGATATGAACATCCAAGCCAATGTCCAATTCCATTTTCACATTGTAATTCTCAAGACTACTCAGTCCAATGCCTCTCTCATCATTGTCAGAGTGTTCATCAAAAGCAAGCAGGTTTGTGCTCTTTTTCAAACTGCCACTGGGTGTTTATCTTTTTCTTTTCCTTATGCAGTCTATCTGTTTTTCTCTGCCAGATGTTCTTTGCGTGTCCTACTTTGTTGCATTTTCTACATCAAACCCTTCTTAAGCTTCTTATGTCTAGGGTGTACAGAACTTTGGTCCCACCAAATCTGTGAGGTTGGGATGTCTCGCCCACCCAAACCCAGTTTGTGTGAATGCTGTGCGATTTACAGCCCCCGGCATCACCTATTGGCAAGAAATAAGTGGTCGTACACTGCATACAATTATAAAGAAGGATATTAAGAATGAAATTAAAAAGCACAGTCACACATGCATGGTGGAGCTCAAATCTTCCAGAAGCCGTTGTTTTTGATGTATACACTGGCCCTTCAGAATGTTGCTCAAAATCCATCTGGAACAAACAGGCTCTCCCTCAGGAGTATTAGTCCTCCCCCCTTGAAGCCACTCATCTCCACAAAGTACGTTGTGCAACAGTGAGGGCATCCTCAGCTCCCAGCTCTCTCAAACAAAGATCTCAACCCATACCGGTGTCCTTCACAAAAACTTTCCACCTAGTATTCTCTGGAACCTTCTCCCAGTTCCACCATCCTGATTGGCTGACACCACATTCCAAAGTTAAACATAAAACCCCTAATCTCAGTTCAAACTGAATCAGGCTAAAATCAAAACAGAACTGCTAAAATCAAATACCTACAGCATAGCAGTAAAAATCTTAACCAGAGTGTGACATACAAGTTTGGCCTTTAAACCTGCATTAGTCTGGTGTATGTAAGCCCTTGCCGCAACAGTGACACCATTTGTTTGGCCAGGCCGGTTTCTGTTTAATTTTGTTTATGCTGAGTTTCATTCCTGACTATAATTCAATTGCATCTCTGGCTGCTGTTTCCATTGATACAGCGATTTCAACCTCTTTTTTTTTAAATGTATTGTGCTTCAGTTAGGAGTCATTTTTGAATGTTTTGTTGCAAGATTCCACAAAATAAATTATCTCTCAGTGGATCATTAAGCCCATTACTGAATTGGCAATGTTTGGACAAATTCTTCAATTCAGCCATGTAAGCTGAAATGTACTCCACTTCCTTTTATGTTCTGTTTATGTTCTTTTTATGATTCTGTTTATGCAAATAACCTAATGCCTTCTGCAATTTACAATGATTTTAGTTCTAAAGGTTCCTGCATTAATTTCACCACATCAACAAAGCTCACTTAGGTTGGTTAGGTTGGAGGAATTAAACAGCTAAGTTTAATTCCTTTAAAACTAATATGCCTTTAAAACTAATATGCTCAACAAAAATGACACTTGCTTTTCACTGGCTAATTCATTTGCTTCAAAGTACTGCTGAATTCACTCAATATACAAAATCCAGTTATCTGTTGTGTAGTGAATGCGTCAGTCTTTCCAATGGGAAGCGTTTTTATTCACTCGATCATAATGACCCTGTGGCCCTGATGACCTTGTGATCTCTGTCTCAGAGGCCGATGTTAGACTGTCTTTAAAGAGAGTGAACCCTTGCAAGGCAGAAGGTCCTGATGGAGTACCTGGTAAGGCTCTGAAAACCTGTGCCAACCAACTAGCGGGAGTATTCAAGGACATTTTCAAACTCTTACTGCTATGGGCAGAAGTTCCCACTTGCTTCAAAAAGGCAACAATTATACCAATGCCAAAGAAGAATAATGTGGGCTGCCTTAACGACTATCGCCCGGTAGCACTCACATCGACAGTGATGAAATGCTTTGAGAGGTTGGTCATGACTAGACTGAACTCCTTTCTCAGCAAGAACCTGGACCCATTGCATTTTGCCTATTGTCACAATAGGTCAATGGCAGATACAATCTCCACGGATCTTCACACGGCTTTAGACCACCTAGAAAACACAAACACCTATGTCAGGATGCTGTTCATTGACTATAGCTCAGCATTTAATCCCATCATTCCCACAATCCTGATTGAGAAGTTGCAAAATCTGGGCCTCTGTATCTCCCTCTATAATTGGATCCTCAACTTCCTCACTGGAAGACTACAGTCTATGTGGAATGGATAACATATCCTCTTCGCTGATGATCAACACTGGCGCTCCTCAGGTGTGTGTGCTTAGCCCACTGCTCTACTCTCCATATACAAATGACTATGTGGCTAGGCATAGCTCAAATACCATCTACAAATTTGCTGATAATACAATCATTGTTGGTAGAATCTCAGGTGGTGATGGGAGGGCAGACAGGAGTGAGATATCCCAACTAGTGGAGTGGTGTCACAGCAATAACCTGGCACTCAATGTCAGTGTTACGTACCCCATAACTGGGTCACTTACCAGCAAAGATAGAGAGGTCCGTTGAAGTCTGATGGTACTATTTTTAACAGTATTTATTGATAAAAATACTCAAAATAATATCAAGGCAAACTTACAGATAATATACATCATCAATACTAAATCTAAAAGTGCGGGTCTAATAGTAATCAATAAGAAATAGCTCTATCGTTGTCTAGGGGATAATGTATTGTCCGATGGAAATATAAAAGTCACTCAGTTCATTCAAGCTGCAGCTTTTGGGTTGGAGAGAAAGACGGGTTAAAACTTGCCCATTCCTTTTATGATGTCAATCCTTCGAGAGTCGTTGGGAGTTGATTTCCCCGTTGTTAGCTAAAAACCGTTCTGCCGTGGTACAGGGCCCACCGATTCCGGGGCAAACGGAAAAGGACGCACATGGCCTTCCACTGGTTTTTGCTATTACGGGATCGTTAGCGTTTCTTCTGGTGCGTCTGAGGGGCTGTTCCCACAGACCCTCTTTTTATCCTGACTCACAGGGTCTCAGGTGTCAATCAGGTTGGGATGATGCAATCCCTCCACCAACCTCCCCCCCTCAGTTCATTGCCTGGGGCTTCGATGCATAGTACAGGATGCAATACACAAGTCCGTCTCCAAGAGACAATAGCCGGTATCAATGGGTCCGCCTTTCGGAGGCCAGGACACATTCCAACTCTTTGTGGATTCTGCATGTCTTTCTGTCATTTCCTGGGTCTCCTGAACTGACTTAATAGTGATCTTGTGATTCTCACAAAGGAGGGGGGCTACCCCGCACCCTTCGGCCCCTCAGAGCTGTGGCACATTCGTAACATCAGTAAGACAAAAGAGCTGATTGTGGACTTTAGGAAGAGTAAGACAAAGGAACACATACCAATCCTCATAGAGGGATCAGAAGTGGAGAGAGTGGGCAGCTTCAAGTTCCTGGGTGTCAAGATCTCTGAGGATCTAACCTGGTCCCAACACATTGATGTAGTCATAAAGAAGGCAAGACAGCAACTATACTTTATTAGGAGTTGAAGTGATTTGGCATGTCAACAAATACATTCAAAAACTTCTATAGTTGTACTGTGGAGAACATTCTGACAGGCTGCATCACTGTCTGGTATGGAGGGGCTACTGCACAGGATTGAAAGGAGCTGCAGAAGGTTGTAAATCAAGTCAGCTCCATCTTGGGCACTAGCCTACAAACTACCTAGGACATCTTTAGGGAGCGGTGTCTCAGAAAGGCAACATCCATTATTAAAGACCTCCAGCACCCAGGGCAGCACCCATCAGGTAGAAGATACAGAAGCCTGAAGGCACATACTCAGCGATTCAGGAACAGTTGCTTCTCTTCTGCCATCCAATTCCTGAATGGACTTTGAAGCTTTGAACACTACCTCACTTTTTTTAAATATACAGTATTTCTGTTTTTGCACATTTTTAATCATCTGTTGAATATACGTAATTGATTTACTTGTTTATTTATTATTATGTTTTATTTTATTTTTCTCTCTATGCTAGATTATGTATTGCATTGAACTGCTGCTGCTAAGTTAACAAATTTCACGTCACAATCTGGTGATAATAAACCTGATTCTGAATTCTGAATTCTCTCCTCTTGCAAAGAAAGCATGCTGCAATTTTTTAAAACCCAAATGATATATACTGTAGGTATGGTAGCGTCTCAGGTTCATTTAAAACTTCCTCATCAGCACTGTTATGTTTTGTAACTCCAAAACATAAAACTAATTGAAAGTAAAACATGGAGCCAAGAATAACGTGTCTAGTTCATCTCTAAGTTTAAGCGAGGCATGCACTTATGATGTAGGGTTGTAATGATGTATGCCATTCACGTACTTTTACATATAACCTGTAATGAACTACATAACCAACAAAGACTGCTTAATTAAACAATATTTCTCAAATATTACTGGAATATTAGATACTCAACAGTGTGAATCCTTTCCACACTGCTTTTAATTAAGTAGAAGTCGTGTTACAAGAGACAGCTGCTAAAATAAAATACAGCTGAAGGAAGCAACAATTTTGACTGTAGGGATGGTGAGGTAGATGTGAAGTTGGATTGAATGTTTGGATAAGTTCAGCATCTCTTAGAATTGCTTGATTTCTACAGAATGATAATGTGAATGTATCTCACAATTTCAAAGGAGCTGAACATCTCGACGATCAGGCAGCAAATGCCTTTAAAATGTGCAGTAAAAATGTTCATCACTCATGGAATAAAAATTAACCAATATTATTTTATTCATTCTGAAATTAAAAAGGAACTGAAATTTTCTGTTTAAGATATCACTACTAAACAGGTGCAACAGCTCTCTGTTAGTCAAAAAAGTTAAGAAACCCAACTAAAAACATCACTAAAAATAACTTTTCTGAGGTAAATTCTGTTAAATTATTACCACAAACAGTGAAGGGGTGAGCAATGACAAGGCGAGATCGGGGAATGAACCGAGATGGTGTGCTGCAGAATCGTTGCAGATGGAGTTCTGATCCATGGTACAACTGGCCCAGGTGCAAGGGCAATTCTGGTTGCTGAGCTGATTTGCAGAGCTTGAGAACATCTTTGGGCTGGGTGGTGAAGTTTGGGCCTGGAGCCAGTTGCTGGGCAGTGGGTCCTAGTGTGAGGTACCATCCACTGTTTAGACATTTTAAATGCTGGGCCAGATCAAACGTGAGAGCCAATTTTGCTCGCTTTCCACAATGTTTACATCTCTCTACAGGGCACCAGCGCCTTTCGCTGTTCTGTTGTTTGGTCAGTTTAAAAGCCAGCCCAGACAGGCTGAAAAGACAGTGTCAGGATCCAAGGCGAGTGCCCTTTTCGCTCATTCTCCACAATGGTCACTCGTCTCTCAATGGCACTGAGGCTATGAAGACTGCCCCAGCTACTGTGCTCTGTGCACACTAATTTGATGAACTGATAAGCAAGGCCTACTCAGGATTGCTGCGGAGCTGGGATCTGAGGACTCAGTTTTGTTTTGGAATATTGTCGTTTGCTTCAGTTGTCTGCATGATGTGTGTTTTTTTTCCTTCACTTGCGCATCTGGCATTTTAAAAAAAATTTTGATTTCTATTCTTCTTTTTCTTCAGTTGGGTTCTTTCAGGTTTCTTTGGGCCTACCTGTGAGCAAACAAATCATCTCAAAGTTGTATAATTTATACATTCTTTGATAATAAATGTACTTTGAATCTTTGACTTTATACTTTGTAGAATAATGTGGTTATCAGATAACTTCAATTCTTCCCAAGATCTAATTGTATCTATTGGAGGGAGACTTAGACTTCTTAGGCATGAAAGTGGCCATCCCGTACTTGGAAGTAAGGGACTAATAGAGACATTTATAGTGTAATTTCTTCTCTTGCAATATTTTTATTAATTTCTACATAGAAGAATACAGAGTACAAGAAGATATGTATTACAAGTCAAAAAAAAGATAAAATATTATCAAATACATTATATTTGAATCACACTTGGAATCACATACCCTATATTCATGTAAATTAAATTAAATCATAATATTGAAATGTAATAATTTTATTATACAAAAAAAGAATCTAATCCCACTACCAAGACCAAAGCTGTTTGGTAAAGAAAGAAAAAAGGAAAAAAAATCCTCATCATATAGTGAAATGTGTTATTAGCCAACATCTGTACTTTAAGAGCAAATCAAAGGTTTTGAAAATAGCTCAAAAATGTTCCCCACAATGTTTGAAAGTCTTGACTAGATTCAGAAATTGAACAATGGATCTTCTCTAAATTTAAGCATGACTTATGATCTTATAATATCACGTAACCATTGAGCATTAGCAACATCCTTCCATTTAAGCAAGGGTACCCTCCTAGCTATAAGAGAAATAAAAGCCAAAATGTGCAGATCAGATATCTCCAAAATAATATCTTTTCCTCCAACAATACTGAATAAAGGAGTCAAAGGGTTACACTCAAAATTTTCTTTGAAAAGTACAGAGAAATTTTGGAATACTTCCTTCAGTATTTTTCAAGACTCGAGTATGTCCAAAACATATGAATTTTTCTCAAGAGTGTCAGAGAGAAAGAGGAGAGTTGAAGTAAATGGGAAGGATATTAGGGAAAAAAATCATCCACTTCTTCTTCAAGGGATGTTGGATTTTAAAAAAGCAAATGTGACTGGAATTTAAGATATCTAAGTCCAGACGATAGGCTGTAATTGGTCAATGATAATGAAAACTCCAGTGATTTTCCAAGAAGTATTGAAGAAAGTAGAAAGTATTGAAGGAAAATAAATTTCACACCACTCTTTAAGAAAGAAGGTGAATAAATTGCAGAGTATACAGTACAATAATAATACTTGTGAACGTAGCACTGGTATACCCTCCAATCTAATGAACTTTGAAGGTTTGGAGAATGAACATAACATTCTGCATTATATAGATTTCATAAAGAATTTATTACTTTGAATTAATCTTAAAGAGAAGATGTGCATTTTGTGATGTTAGGATATTTGAAGCACTCCACAGCTAATTAAGTACTAAGGTGAAGATAATCTGATAATTTATTTCCACACAGCAAGATTCTGCAGACATCAATATAATAGTAATGAGCTTTATGATTGTGTAAATCAAATTAGGTATTTTCTTTTTTTTTTGCAAATTTGCAGGGATTGATTTTTCCTCAGTTGCTTTCTCAATGTCTCTTACATTATCAGAAATGAAGGTGTTTACTGATAATCACACAATGTTATATTGTCCTTGATGTTCTTTCTATAAGGAAAAAACTACCCATCTGAATAAGTTATGGGTATGCCCTGTAAGTAGCAAGACACATTCACACCACATAATTGCCAGACAGCAACCATCTTTGGCAAAAGAGGGATTGAACTCCCACCCATGGCATTCACAGGATTCCACCACAGAGTCCAATATTGTCAGCCTCAGAGTGGTCGCCATTAATGAGAAATTTATGTGGGATCATAAATACAAAAGATTCTGTAAATGCTAGAAATCCAGTGCAACAACTGCAAAATGCTGGAGGAACTCAGGATGTCAGGCAACGGAAAGGAATGAAGAGTTGATATTTTGAGCCAAGACCCTTCATTAGGTCTGGAATAGAAGAGAGTAAGAAGGTGGGGGAAGGGAAGGAGTACAAGGTGGCAGGTGGTAGGTGAAACCAGATGAGGGGGGAAGTTGGTGGGTGGGATCAGCAACATAATTCTAGCCACTGCACAAATAGGTTAGAAACTCTAATGAGTGATTCACCTACTGTCTCCTCCAGCCCTTCCCATCATCTTCATGACATGCTGTAGTTAGATCACTGAGATTTCAGTGACCTCCATTCTGGAGTGTTGTCACTGTGGGTTCAACAATTGCCCATTGCATACAAAGATTAGCTCCACACCCACAGGAAGTTTGTTAGAGGTGCACTTTAACGCTCTGGTGAGAAATATTGATAAAAGTATTGGGGCACAATGCTGCCCTAGTTGGTGCTCATCTTCATTGAGATTAGTTTTGTTGCAGATGTGCCAGTTAGTTTCATGGCTTGTATAAAGTAATAGAGCAAATACAGATGATGGTTAATTTCTGTGGTCAGCAGATTTTGAGGAGGCTGTTCCACAGCCCCACTTGATCTATGGAGTCAAAGGCCAGGGCCTAGCCTTGTGCAGTGATGTTCATGTCCACTGTCGCTAGATGCAGAGAATCTGCACTGTTATCCAGGGTGCAGCACTTCAGATCCTGGAAGGAGATATTTGAAGAGATCCTAGTAATGACTTTCTCTGGGGTGAACAGCAGGGAATTTTTCTGTAGTTGCCACAGCTGTCTTCTTTCTTGAAGGTCGTCATGATTACAACATCTGAGATCCCTCATCAGATTAAATGTGGGTGGTGAAATTGTGGATCTCTAGCTAAAGCTCTTTACCACTGAGTTTTAGTTTTACTGAGAAACTGCCAAAGAAGAGGATGGTTATCCTAATTTCCCCATTTCCTCATAATCAATCTTCACTTCAAGGTTTCAAAAGGTTTCAAAGGTACATTTAAATGTCAGAGAAATGTATACAATATACATCCTGAAATGCTTTTTCTTCACAACCATCCACAAAAACAGAGGAGTGCCCCAAAGAATGAGTGACAGTTAAATGTTAGAACCCCAAAGCCCCTTCCCAGCTCCCCCCTCCCACGCAGAACAATGACATCCTCCCACCAGCAGAAAAAGCATCGGCACCCCCCCCCCCCCCTCACCGAGCACTCAGGCGTGCAGCAAAGCATCAATAAAGACACGGACTTGCAGTACCCTTAAGGCTACTCATTCACCTGATAATTCGACATCATAGGCTCTCTCTCTCTCTCTCCCTAATAAGGGAAAAAGAGTTGCCTTCGTTTCACAGCCAGAGGGGAGACATACAAACATCTCGCTGATGCACTATGTTAAAAGTCCATTGCACCACTTTTTCCAAGGTCTGTGTCCAATGAACTCGGGTCTCTGGGCACACAGCCAACAGCCATCTTGCTGCTTTCGATATTCCATCTCCCACGACACACCGATTCCCTGCAGAGGCACCGACTACAAGTCCGCCTGCCTCCAGAGCCATGAAATCCCAGGACTCCGAAGGCGAGCTAATCTTCTAGGCTGCGTCCTTGGTATATCGAATAACGGCCAGTTGTGAGACCCCATTCCCACAAAGAACAGGTCAGTGTGTAACTCCTGGTTAGGGTCTTCAAAAGGACCCTGAAAGGGAAAACTAGAGATATTAAAGATAGAAACAGAGCTATTTCCAAAAATGCAAGCAAAGGAGTCACCGTTAGGCCATTGTCTCCTTAGCTCCACCCACTTGCATCCAAACCTTAATTACTACTGGTTATACACAGAAACTGGTTCTTCAACTCAGCTGGTCCATGCCAACCAAGATATCCTATTCAAGTTGGTCCCATTTGCAAGCATTTGGCCCATATTCCTCTAAACCTTGCTAATCTTTAAAACTATCCAAATGTCTTTTAAAAATTGTCACTGTATTTGCCTCTGGCAGCTCATTTCACATACCTATCACCCTTTGTGTATCTTTCTCCCCAAATTCCTAGTAAGCTTTTTCCTCTCACCTTAAACCTATGGCCCCAGTTCTTGAACCTGCAGTCCTGGAGAACAGGCTAAGTTCACTCACTTTATCTATACCCTCGTGATTTTATATACCATGTGACACAAAGCACAGCAATCGTACATTTTCAATGATCCCTTAAACACAGTCCCATTATTAAAATAGAATAGGTATTAGAGGTGCTGGACACTACAAAAGGTTGGTTATTACTTCAAAGAAAAATGAGATTAGGTGGTTAGGAAGGGCATTCTCTGTGTTTACCCTTCAAGTGCTTACTCCTGAAGTGCTTATCATTTTGTTCCCTATCAGATTGTACCAGATTCATGCCCTGACAGATTTTCCAGCTTTTCTTTAAGGTTTTTCAGCTTTTTCTTCCATTCCCTATTTAATTCATTGCACTACTTTCAAACTGGCATCACTAAGCGCACTTTGGGACTCAGGATTGAATTAGGTCTAGAAGGAATGTTCTGGTAATCCTGCTTGGAATCCAGTGTATTTGCTTTAAATTTTACATGCTTCAGTGGCACACTTCAAAAAATGAAACAGGGTGAAGATAATGGCATAATTGCTTTGCTGTGCCTGATAATCTCAAAAGAGCTGGCAAACTGGCCTGCAAGTCACTTAACTGGAAACAAGACCCTTTAAATACTTTCTCCCTAGTGTCAGAAACCATTAATCAACAGCAGGACTTGCTTAGAAGGTGAGCTCTTTATTAATGTGGATCTCACTGTAGATTTAATGAAGAAAAATGATATTATATCCCCAGACATAAGTGTTTAATAATCTTTTTAATTGGCATCACCACAGGTGGTCCAGGTTAAATTCCACCACCCACCAGCAAAAGAGAATGCCCTGCAGACCTATGTCATTTCAACCACAACACATTATGATCCTGTCTTGATTTTTGAAGCAAAGGGAGGCAGTTGAAAGTTTGTAATGCACCTTTGGCTGTTATTGGCATCTGTCTCAGCTGCCTCTTCAATGCACCATTTGCCCCGACGAGCTGTTTGCCTCATTAATTTAGATTGACATTACACGTAACAAACCACTTGGTAACTCTTAAGGGTCTCTCACCCATTCCGTTGCTCCGTTCAATGGAACCAAGAAATTATATGGTAGAATTTGATTGAGGAAGCAGGATTTTCAAGAACACAGCAGCTGTCAGCTGTTCAGACTGCACATGAACAGTCTTGCTGAACTGCAGGACTATCTGAAGTCCTGGAAAAGATAGTCTTGCCAAATGTTGCTTTCTTTTTACTGAACTGAAATGAAATGAAATGCTGCAGAACTGTGACTTCCCATTCTCAGGAACACATTTAAATGTACAGACAATTTTATTCCCTTTGTTATGTGGTTTTCCTAAAAACTTCCACCCCTTTTACTTAAAGCCAAAGGTGATTTCTCTGCGGTGTTTGCCTGACTCTGTAGTGTAAGAATTATGAGTACAAGATGGTTTGACTTTTAATACACTGCTGTATCAGCCAACTACATTCACCTCCATTCGTTGTTTCGTTCAGATTCTGTATCGTGTTTACTTGCGTCAGTGAGTAGGAATATAAGAAGAGCCCAAGCACACTGCATTGGTAAAGAGCTTGGGATATTGTTGCTGAGGAAATTACAAAGCAGGAATAGTCTACAAAGTGCACAAGAACTGAGTTCCTTAGGTTCAATGTTAATGGTGGAAAGAAGTTCTATTGACATGCTGGTAAAGTATGAGAGGTCACATCCATTTGATTTGTGCTTTGTGTTGGAGATGTTCCCGTGAAATGATATTGTCCAGAACAATGCACCATGAACAGTATGAGAGACAACACTGCAATTACTAGTAAAACCACAAACATATGCGACGTTTGTAAATTTATTAACAAGGAGGATCTATTGATGTGTCCTCTCATTGTAGAAACTTTATAGAGATGATTCAGGAGAGAAACCAGAATTTCTACATGAGATCTCACACTCATGGGAGTGTGAAAAGTAGTCAGTATTAATACAGTATTATTATCTATAACAATAATGCAGATTATTATTACAAATAATCTGTAGTTTTATTTGTTTTTCATTTGAAAAAGAGTAAGGAACAATTTTGCTCCAGTCATGACTATTTGGTATCAGGAAGTAGCAAAAGATGATAAAGACAATGCCATCTTCTTCACAACTCAGATGCAGAGATGCTGCAGGTGCTTTCACCGGGGGAAAAAAAGCAGTAGGTCATATGAGTACCTGAAGTGGAAAGGTGTAAGTGATGTTTGAGAAAGGTGGGGTCCGTGATCTGGTTGATATGAAAGCCATACAGCCTCAGAATGTTTTGTCAGGATGTTTTGATTATTGGTGAGTAGGGCATTTTGCAACTGTGTGCAGTTTCTCAAGAAGGCAACTGCTGATACGGATACCTCTGATGTAAGGGGTCAGTGTTGAAGAACATTCACAGTAATATACTAGTTACGTCTTAGAGTCAGTGAACAAATGGCTGAATTGGGAATAGGAATTTTAATTTACCTGCAGATACAGAGTGGAAAGAGCCCTTTCAGCCCAACAAGATGTGCTGCCCGGCAACCCACCTATTTAACCCAAGTCAATTCAGGGGACAATTTACCATGATTAATTAACCTACTAACCAGTACGTCTTTGGACTGTGGGAGGAAACCAGAGAACCGGAGGAACCCACGCGGTCATGGGGAGAATATATAATCTCCTTACAGATGGTGCCGGAATTGAACTCTGATGCTGTGAACTATGTTACCATTGGCACCCACTAATTACAATTAACTACTACTCACATATACAAAGTAAATTAGTCAAAATAATTTTTGTTTCATAAATGCATGTACAATTACTTAATTTTTCTGGTAACCTGTTACTAGTTAGTTACTGCCCATTATACTGCTGGTGCTCAGGGCAGCAATGAAGTCCTCCATCTCTATCTGTCCTTGACCATCTTCTCTACTTTGCCCAGATGTGGTTCATAGTACTCAGTTCTGTCTCTTTGGTATGGCACCAGGTTGTCTTTAGTCTTCTGCATTTCCTCTGCCCTTCAGGAGTCCAACAAAGTGCTGTCTTAATGATTGTATCCTTCATAAAACATTTTAGCATTTCCATATTAATGACATTAGGTTAACGGGTTGGTAGTTTGTTGTTTTCTCTCTGCCTCTTTTCTTTAACAGTGGAGTCACATTTGCTCTCCTGTATTCCAGAGGGACAATTACATAATCCAAAGTGTGCTGGAAGATGATTAACAGAATGTTCACAATCTCTACATCCACTTCTATCAAAAAAAATTATGTTAATAATTAATCATCTCTCATGTTTCTGGAAGGGTGCCAAACTTCCTCTGACCTTCCCCTCTCTGAGACAGAAAGTTCTGTGCTTAGCAAGGGCCTCACTTTTGTCTCCCTCCGTCCACACCTCTGTGAGTTCCGTGCCCGCCATGACACTGTACTCTTCTTCCGTCGCCTATGTCTCCGAGCCTACTACTTTAACAAGGTTTCCCTTCCCCCTATTGATGACCCCTTCTCCTCCTGGACACCCCCCACCCCGGGCCTTCTACCTGCACTTGATCTTTTCATCTCCATCTGTCGCCAAGACATCAACCATCTCAACTTCACCACTCCTCTCTCCTGTTCCAACCTCATTCCCTCTGAACGTACTGCCCTCCACTCTCTCCGCGCTAATCCTAACCTCACCATCAAACCCGCAGACAAAGGAGGTGCCATAGTAGTCTGGCGGACAGACCTCTATCTCACTGAGGCCAAACGGCAGTTCTCTGACACCTCCTCTTACTTACCCCTGGAACAGGACCCCACCAAAAAACATCAAACCATTGTCTCCTATACCATTGCTGCCCTTATCAACTCCGGAGACCCTCCATCCTCAGCCAAATAACTCATAATTCCAACACCCCGCACTGCTCGGTTTTACTTTTGTAAACAGTCTATGCTCCAAATCTATACTGGTACTGCTCCCCAACTTTTCCTTCGTTACATTGATGACTACATTGGTGCTGCTTCCTGCACTCATCAATTTCATCGACTTTGCCTCTAACTTTCACCCAGCCCTCAAATTCACTTGGTCCATCTCGGACACTTCTCTCCCCATTCTCAATCTCTCGATCTCCATCTCTGGAGATAGACTGTCCACTGACATCTTCCACAAACCCACTGACTCCCATAACTACCTTGACTATACCTCTTCCAACCCTGCCAAATGCAAAAATGTTATTCCCTATTCCCAGTTCCTCTGTCTCCGCTGCATCTGCTCCCAGGATGAGGCTTTCCATTCCAGAACATCTCAAACGTCCTCTTTCTTTAAGGATCGTAGTTTCCCTTCTGCCGTCATCAATGATGCCCTCACTCACATCTCCTCCATTTCCTGCACTTCGGCCCTCACCCCATCCTCCCATCACCACAACAGGGACCAAGTTCACCTACCACCCCACCAGCCTCCAGATCCAGCATGTTATCCTTCGCAACTTCCGCCACCTTCAACAGGACCCCACCACTAAGCACATCCTTCCCTCCCTATCTCTCCCTAACCCTCTCCACTTTTCGCAGGGATCGTTCTATCTGCAACTGCCTGGTCCACACATCCCTCCCGACAGATCTCCCATGTGCCACTTATCCCTGCAAGCGTAAGTGCTACACCTGTCCCTACACCTCATCTCTTACCACCATTCAGGGTCCCAAACAGTCCTTCCAGGTGAGGCAACACCTCACTTGTGAGTCTGTTGGGGTCATCTATTGCATCCGGTGCTCCCGGTGCAGCCTCCTCTACATCGGCGAGACCTGATGCAGATTTGGGGACCGCTTCATCGAGCACCTCCGCTCCGTACGTCCGCCACAACAGACAGGATCTCCCGGTTGCCACCCACTTCAACTCTACTTCACATTCCCATTCGGATATGTCCATACATGGCCTCCTCTACTGCCAAGATGAGGCCAAACTCAGGTTGGAGGAGCAACACCTCATATACCATCTGGGTAGTCTTCAGCCCCTTGGTATGAAAATCGAATTCTCCAACTTCCGGTAATTCCCTCCCTCTCCCTTCCCCCATCCCAGTTTCACTCTGCCTCCTCCTCCAGCTGCCTATCACCTCTCTCATGATTCCGCCTTCTTCTACTACCCATAGTGCTTTCCCCTTACATTCCTTCTTCACCTTTCCTGCCTATCCCCTCCCTTCTCACCCCCCCCCCAACCCTTGATCTTTTCTCCTACTGGTTTTTCACCTGGCACCTACCAGCCTTCTCCTTCCCACCCTCCCTCTACCTTCTTTATAGGGCCCCTGCCCCCTCCCTTGTTAGTCCTGACAAAGGTTCTCGGCCCGAAACGTTGACTGCTAGTTTCCACGGATGCTGCCTGACCTGCTGAGTTCCTCCAGTGTGTTGTGCATGTTGCTTTGACCCCAGCATCTACAGTGTACTTTGTATTCCTCATAGTAAACTTTTAGAACACATAAGATCCTGTCTTTGTGTTTCTTGCAAGAGGTGCTGAGGTACATCCTAGGATGCACAGGAACACATCATCAGTGATGTAACCTGGAGTCACTGAGTGCTTCGGGTCTTTCAACATCAGACACCCTCGACAAGGCCCCGGTTTGATCCACAGGTCACTCCTCTCGATCCATAGCCATCTGGAGGCTTGCTCAGCAGCCTCTGTGATGGTGCTGATGGCTCTTCCTGTAGTAGACCCATAATCCTAAGGCAAGAGTAGATTCTGAACAGCAAACAGCCAGCAGAACTTCCACCCCTGTCTCTGGCACTGCTCTACCAGCTCCTGGAATTTGGCTTTCTTATGCTCGAACGCCTCCCCAATCCAGTTCTCCCAAGGCACTGTCAGTTCTACCATGACCACAAGCTTCAAGGTTTCTGACAGAAAATAGTGCAGAATATTTTGGGCTAAGTATATCTTAAAGGATAGTACATAACATGTGGCGCGGCTTTGTTACAAAGCTGTTAATTGACAACCATTCACCCCAAATAAAAGGTCTTTGATTAGAATATCTAAACTTTGTACTTACTTTACCAAAGAGCAGTCTGGCAGAATTTTTGCAAACTACAATTGCTACATTGTACATTTTAACTGACATCATACATTTTGTCTCAAATGTCTTACTCTTGCCTCTTGAAAGCACTGATTTATGCCACGTACATTTCCGGTACCTTTGCAGTGATTATTCATTCAAATCCCCATTGCCCAAGTGTTATCTCAGGAAATGAATTTTGACTTGTTATTCACCCTTTGGGAGAATCACAGCCAAGTCCAATCCTATCATTCCCACTCATCCACATAAATTATTTTTTTACTCTTAGTAGCTAAGAACAGGATTTTCATTTTAATTATAGCCCAGAGCCACACAAGGGTGAAACCAACTATACCACCTCTTTCACTAAATCTGGTTTAGATCAATGAAGTTTTTAAATTGTAGATCAGTTTGGGAGTTTTTTCCAGCATAGAATGCTTGTGTGCAGAGGGAATGTCTATTTTTCAGTGTAGGTTTGGAGTATTTTCTCTCCTCAGCTTGAAGCAAGGATGTAGATTACTTACTCTTCTCAAATTTGCCAATCTAACTGTAGGTTAAGCTCAAAGTGAAATTGACAGATGTACAGCAAAGAGATAGCTATCTCTTGTTTAATGTATGTATGTGTTTGCATTTACTTGTCATAACCCTCATTATGTGTGTAAGATGCTTAAATGCACAGTCATGAATTAAGTCCTGAAACAGTGGGTGTCTGGAAACTGGCTCCATTTTAAGATGACTACTTTCACAAAATATCACGTTCACCTTGGGGAAGATTTAGTGATCTTCCCAAATAACCACTTGGACATCTAGTGAACTTAATGTGGCCTTTCAACAATGTCATTAAATGGTAATTCAGCAGAAAAGTAAAACAGTTAAATCCCTTAATTTTTTCAACACTGATAGACGTGTTCTACATCAGGATCATTCCATTTGGGCAAAGTACTCCAATTGTACTCACTCTCCTGTTCACCAGCTGCAAATCTAAGATTATTGTATGCACTTGTTTGATTCATGTTAAAACTACGTGATAAATGTTTTCAAAAACACTCAAAGTTGCTTACCATGAACATGTAACTTTAACATTTGGTAAATTGTCACTTTGGGGCTTTAAACAGGGATGTGGAGACAGGAGCTAACTGGCAACAGTGGGGATGGAGGACAGTGCCTGAAGATGCATGAGGATTTGTGATCTGCAGAAACTCTCTTGGGGTTAAGGACATGAGAATCCAAAAGGGGTTGCTCTTTTCAGTCCTTTCTCCACCATTGAACAGTCCATCTATTCCCCACTATTGCTGACTTGACAGCAGCAACACCAATTCCTCCCTCTCTCTGTATTCATAGACTCCAGTTCCTCCAATACTCTAGAGCAGAGGTTCCCAACCTTTTTAATGCTATGGACCAATTCCATTATGCAAAGGGTCTGTGGATTCCAGGTTGGGAACCCCTGCTCTAGAACATTCTCTCTGCTCCATTGCACTCTGGACACCTCTTCTCGACATTGATTTCTTCGAAGTTTACTCCCCTTCCTAGATCTGCTGCTTGAGTTCACAAATTTTTACACCAGCATTCCCCATGTATCCAATCCTGGATTTCTCCAAACGCTGGCACGTCTTAGGCAACAGACACAAAATGTTGGAGGAACTCAGCTGGTTAGGCAGCATCTATGGAAATGAATAAATAATCAACATTTTGAGCCGAGATCCTCCTTCACGTCTCACCTTCCTTCCTCCATTTACCTCCCAAAATCTACTCTCATCTTCCTCAGAAGATCCTTCCTTGCACTAGAAAATTCAGCTAAATAGAAGACAAATATGTTTTATAATCAGAAAATTGATCAGAAAGGTTCAATAAATAAAAATACTGAGGTCTAGGTGAATGGCACTTATTCGTTATAATGGGTGGAATAAAAGTCATCTATTTTATTATTAAATAGCTCAAAATACAAGTTTTCAGAGAAAAGAGCAAAACAAGGTCTCATCCCAAAACTGCTTTTGTAAAATGATGAATAAATAGTTATTACTTGAACCTATCAAAGTCAGAGATATGAACATCAAATTACTTTTTGTTTTATCCCTCTTTCCTAATTCTGAGACAATAACTTCTTTTAAAATTTCAGATTTACTTAATTATTTTAAGGGTTACAGCTGCTATACTGGGAATATAGCTCACGTCTCTGAATCAATCGACCAGAACACCGGCTACTAGACCAGAAACATCCATTACCCTTATCAGTATTATTCATAGTCATAGAGTACTACAGCACAGCAACAGGCGCTTTGGCCCATCTCGATCATGTCAAAACTATTATTCTGCCCAGTCACATCAACCTGCACCTAGCCCTCCGTACCCCTCCCATCCATATGCAACTCATATTCTCGATGTTATTATTTATTTATTGTTACTTTTTGTTTTTTAGTTTTTGTATTTGCACAATTTATTGTCTTTTGTACATTGGTTGTTTGTCTTTCTTGTGTGCAGACTTTCATTGATTCTATTGTGTTCATTTATATTTACTATGAATGCCCACAAGAAAATGAATCATGTGGTGAGATATTTGTGCTTAACCCACAGCTCTACTCGCTGTATATTTATGACTGTGAGGCTCAGCACAGCTCCAATGTCACATTTAAGTTTGCTGATGACATCACCGTCATTGGCCCGATTAAAGGTGGCAGTGAATTAGGGTTCATGAGGGCGATTGAAAATCTGGCTGAGTGGTGCCACAACACCAACTTCTCAGCAAGACCAAGGAGCTAATTATTGACTTCAGGAGGAGGAAACCAGAGGTCCATGAGTCAGTCCTCATCAGGAGATAGAAGTAGAGAGGGCCAGCAAGTTTAAATTCCTTGGTGCTATCATTTCAGAAGATCTGTCTGGGGCCAAGCACGTAAGTGTAATTATGAAGAAAGCACAGCAGTAGCTCTACCTACTTAGAAGTTTATAAAGATTCAGTGTGACATCTAAAACAGTGACAAGTATCTATAGATATACGGTGGAGAGTATATTGACAGCCTTGCCCTTAAATGGACAATCCTACAAAAAGTAGTTGATATGGCCCAGTCCATCACAAGTAAAGCCCTCCCCACCACTAAGCACAATTATATGGAACACTGTTGCAGGAAAGCAGTATCCATCATCAAAGACCCCCACCACCCAGGACTCTTTTCACTGCTGCAATCCAGAAAAAGTACAGGAGCATCAGAACCTACATCACCAGGTTCAGGAAGTTACTGCCTCTCAACCATCAGGCTCTTCAACCAGTTCACTCCACTACACTCGCCCCATCACTGAACTGTTACCACAACTTACGGACTCACTTTCAAGGACCCTTCATCTTATGTTATCAAAATTTATCGTTTATTTGCTTGTTTATTTATTTATTTATTATTTCTTGTTTTTTTAATCTTTGTAGTTGCACAGTTTGTTCTCTTTTGCAATTGGCTGTTTGTACATCCTGATGGGTGTAATCTTTCATTAATTTCAATATGTTTCTTGGATTTACGAAGTATGCCCACAGTTCATGAGAAGTAAAACACCAGCTCAAGCCTATTGGATCTCTCATGTCTTAACGAGGCAGAACAAAGTTGATAATGAGCAGCTTTATGGGAATGAAGTCCAAAGACCAATGGAGGATACCACGGAGAATAAGGGAGACTGAAAATACCAGAATCTAGAGCAAAAACAAACTAATTGTGGAGAAACTCAGCAGGTCAGGCATCATCAGTGGTGGTTATGGTTGTCCACGTTTCACATTGAGACCCTTTAATGAATGACACCAGGTTGTTTATAACATTGCTTTAGCATTAGGATGAAAAAGGCAAGACCTCCAGAGTGTGTTTCAAAGGTACATTTAATGTCAGAGAAATGTATACAATATACATCCTGAAATGCTTTTTCTTCACAACCATTGACAAAAGCAGAAGTGCCCCAAAGAATGAACGACAGTTAATGTTAGAATCCCAAAGTCCCCTCCAGTTCCCCTCCCTCCCGCGTGTAAACAGCAGCAAGCACAATACCCCCTCCCCCCACCGGCAAAAAAAATGCATCGGCACCCACCACCGAGCACTCAAGCGTGAGCAAAGCAACAGCGAAGACACAGACCTGCAGCTACCCGAAGACTACATTGTTCACCCGGCATTCGACATACCACACGCTCTCTCACTCTCTCCCTAATAAGGGAAAAAGAGGTGTCCCCGTTTCACAGCGAGAGGGGAGACATAACAGACAACTCGCTGATCACAATCTTCAAAGTCTGTTGTGTCGCTTCTTCCAAGCTCTGTGCCCAAAGAACTCAGCTCTCTGAGCACACAGCCAGCAGCCAGCTTGCTGCTTCCGATCTTCCGTCTCCCACGATGCACCAGGCAGCGGCACCAACCTCAAGCACCCCGGCTTCCAGAGCCACGAAATCCTGGAATCCTGAAGGCGCACTAGTCTTCTAGGCCACGTCCTTGGTATATTGAGTATAGGCCAGTCGTGAGACCCCGAGTGCGGGTCCCATTCCCACAAAGAACCAAAGTCAGCATGTAACTCCAGGTCAGGGTCTTCAAAAGACCCCTGAAAGGGAAAAATAGAGATATTAAAGATAGAACAAGAGCTGTTTCTGAAGATGGAAACAAAGGAGTCACTGTCAGGCTCCATTGTCCTCTTAAGCTCTACCTTCGGGTCAAGACCTTGCATCAGGACTGAGAATGTAGAGGGAAGATGGCCGCTGTATATATTTGATGGGGAGGGGGAAATACAAGCAGGTAAGAGATACAGTAGGTGGAAGAGTGGATGATGGACAGATGGAGCAGAAGGGTTTTGACATAAACATGAACATTCCTTTGCCTTCACGGGTGCTGCTTGACTAGCTGACTTCATCCAATGATTCATTTTTTGCTCCAGATTCCAGCAGCTGCATTCTCTCATGTCTACAAATGTGATACCCTTGTTCAAGGAGGAAGAACCAAACAGCAGGAAGCTACAGACCTGTTAGTTTAACATCAGATGGTGGCAAGATACTGGAGTTTGTGATCATGGAAGAAAAAGCCAGTCATTAGGAAAAGCTTAAAGCAATAAAAGCAGTTCACCATGTGGTAAATAATGTTTGACAAATTTGCTGGAGTACTTCAAGCAGTCAATAGAGGGGTACCATACTTGTAATGTGTTTGATTTTCACAAAAGTGTTTGACAAGATGCCTCATAAAAGGTTGGTACACAAGATAAAAGTTTATCCTGTGTGAGTTTATTAGGGAAGGAGAGCAGCAGCTGCAAACAGAGTCCCTGCTCCCTTGTTGCATTTATACAAGTTTTGTTGAGACTGTTGCTGGATAGCATGCATACTTTGGTCCACTCATTTATAAAAAGGATACGTTGGCATTAAAGGCAATCCAAAAGACATTTGCCCAGTTAATTCCTGGAATACCAACTTGTCCTTTCACAAACAGATAAAAAGTTGAATCTGTATCTTTAAAGTTCAGAAGAATGAAGAGTGATCCTAATGACCTGAAGGGAATAAGACAGGGTAGGTGTTTGATTTTTCCACTGAAGAGGAGAATCTCAAATGAGGGGACATGGTTAGTAGGTAAGTGAGTTGTCATTAAAGCTGAGGTGCATAGGAGTTTTTTTCTTATAGAGGGTGGCGAATCTCTGGAATTTTCTCCCCCAGTGGGTTTGGGTGTCTAAATTAATAGAGGCATTTAAGAAGAGATTGACGGTTTTTTTGAAAGATAGTGAAGTTGACACAGAAGAGGAGCTGCAGGCTGGGTTCAGATCAGTTATGATCATATTGCATGTCATTAGGTTTGAGGGCTGAGTGGCCACTTCGGCTTTTATTTTCTTGTATGTTCTTCTGATATTTTGGGAAGTTTCCAAGGAAAGAAATGTTGAAGATGCTGTGAAATTCCAGGTATTTATTTTCTACCTGTTGTTCCCCTTGCCTCTTTTTCTGTGGCAGACACACCCAGAAGTGGATCTCCCTCAAACAGAATTGTGGGTCATTGCTGCCCTTTTATGCTGCATTGAATAAGGACAGTTACCGTGAGAAGATACATCTTCAGTAATAAGCTTTTAGCACACAAACAGTTATCCTCATGGAGTCTGTTCAGAGAGCGAGTTGACTTCTTAACGATTAATTGCAGAAATTAGAAACATAGAAAACTTACAACACAATACAGGCCCTTTGGCCCACAATGCTGTGCTGAACATGTACTTACTTTAGAAATTATCTCAGGTTAACCATAGCCCTCTAATTTTCTAAGCTCCATTAATCTATCCAGGAGTCTCTTAAAAGACCCTATTGTATCTGCCTCCACCACCGCCACTGGCAGCCCATTCCATACACTCACCATTCTCTGTGTACAAAACTTATCCCTGACATCTCCTCTGTACCTACTTCCAAGAATCTTAAAACGGTGTCCTCTCATGCTAGCCACTTCAGCCCTGGGAAAAAGCTTCTGACTATCCACACAATCAATGCCTCTCATCATCTTATACATCTCTATCAGGTCACTGCTCTTCCTATGTTGCTCCAAAGAGAAAAGGCCGAGTTCACTCGCCTATTTTCATAAGGCATGCTCCCCAATCCAGGCAACATCCTTGTAAATCTCCTCCGCACCCTTTCTATGGCTTCCACATCCTTCCTGTAGTGAGGTGACCAGAACTGAACACAGTACTCCAAGTGGGGTCTGACCAGTGTCCTATATAGCTGTAACATTACCTCTCAGCTCTTGAACCAATCCCACAACTGATGAAGGCCAATACACCATTAGCCTTCTAACCACACAGTCAACCTGCGCAGCTGCTTTGAGTGTCCTATGGACTCAGACTCCAAGATCCCTCTGATCCTCCACACTGCCAAGAGTCTTACCATTAATACTATATTCTGCCATCATATTTGACCTACCAAAATGAACCACCTCACACTTTTCTGGGTTGAACTCCATCTGCCACTTCTCAGCCCAGCTTTTCATCCTATCAAAGTCCCACTATAACCTCTGACAGCCCTCCACACTATCCACAGCATGCCCAACCTTTGTGTCATCAGTTAATTTACGAACCTATCCCTCCACTTCCTCATCCAGGTCATTTATAAAAATCATGAACAGAAAGGGTCCTAGAACAGATCCCTGAGGCATACCACTGGTCATCAACCTCCATGCAGAATATGACCCGTCTACAATCACTCTTTGCCTTCTGTGGGCAAGCCAATTCTGGATCCACAAAGCAAGGTCCCCTTGGATCCCATGCCTACTTACTTTCTCAGTAAGCCTTGCATGGAGTACATAATCAAATACCTTGATGAAATCCATATACACTACAAATACTGTTCTATTTTCATCAATGTGTTTAGTCACATCCTCAAAAAATTCAGTCAGGCTCATAAGGCATGATCTACCTTTGACAAAGCCATGCTGACTATTCCTAATCATATTATGCCTCTCTAAATGTTCATAAATTCTGCCTCTCAGGATTTTCTCCATCAACTTACCAACCACTGAAATAAGACTCACTGGGTTATAATTTCCTGAGCTATCTCTACTCTCTTTCTTGAATAAGGGAACAACATCCGCAACCCTCCAATCCTCTGGAATCTCTCCCGTCCCCATTAATGATGCAAAGATCATTGCCAGAGGTTCAGCAATCTCCTTCCTTGCCTTCCACAGTAGCCTGGGTTTTATCTTGTTCGGTCCTTGTTATCCAACTTGATGCTTTCCAAAGCTTCAGCATAGCCTCTTTCTTAATGTCTATTTGATCAAGCTTTTCATTCCACTGTAAGTCATCCCTGGAATCACCAAGGTCCTTTTCCATAGTGAATACTGAAGCAAACTATTCATTAAGTATGTCTGCTTTCTCCTCTGGTTCCATACACACTTTTCCACTGTCACACTTGATTGGTCCTACTCTCTCACGTCTTATCCTCTTGCTCTTTGCACACTTGTAGAATGCCTTGGGGTTTTCCTTAATTCCTGCTTGCCAAGGCCTTCTCATGGCCCCTTCTGGCTCTCCTAATTTCATTCTTAACCTCCTTCCTGCTCACCTTACAATCTTCTAGATCTCTATCATTACCTAGTTTTTTAAAAAACTTTTCATAAGCTTTTCTTTTCTTCTTGACTAGATTTTCAACAGCCTTTGTACACATTTCCTGTACCCTACCATCCTTTCCCTGTTTTATTGGAACGTACCTATGCAGAACACCACGCCAATATCTCCTGAACATTTGCCACATTTCTGCTGTACATTTCCCCGCGAACACCTGCTCCCAATTTGTGCTTCAAGCTCTTGCCTGATAGCTTCATATTTCCCCTTACTCCAAGTAAATGCTTTCCTAACTTGTCTGTTCCTATCCCTCTCCAATGCTATGGTAAAGGAGATAGAATTATGATCGCCATCTCCAAAATTCTCTCCCACTGAGAGACCTGACACCTGACGAGGTTCATTTCCCAATACCAGATCATGTACAGCCTCTCCACTTGTAAGTTTATCTAGATACTGTGTCAGGAAACCTTCCTGAACACACCTAACAAACTCCACCCAATCTAAACCCCTCGCTCTAGGGAGATGCCAATCAATATTGGGGAAATTAAAATCCCCCATCATGACAACCCTGTTTTTATTGCACTGTTCCAGAATCTGTCTCCCTATCTGCTCCTTAATGTCAATGTTACTATTGTGTGGTTTATGAAAAACATCAGTAGAGTTATTGTCCCTTCCTGTTTCTAACTTCCACCCACAGAGACTTGATAGACAATCCCTCCATGACTTCCTCTGTCTCTGGAGCCATGTCACTATCTCTGATCAGCAGTGCCATGCCCCCCACCTCTTTTGCCTCCCACCCTATCCTTTCAGAAACATTTAAAACTTGGCACTCTAAGTAGGCATTCCTGCCCCTGAGCCATCCAAGTCTTTGTAATGTCCACAATATCATAGCTCCAAGTGCTGATCCACACTCTAAGCTCATCTACTTTGTTCATGATACTTCTTGCATTAAAATAGACACATCTCAAACCATCAGCCTGAGCACATCCCTTCTTTATCACCTGCCTATCCTCCCTCTCACACATCCTGCAAGCTTTCTCTATTTGTGAGCCAACTGCCCCTTCCTCAGTCTCTTCTGTTTGGTTCCCAACCCCCAGCAATTCTAGTTTAAACTATCCCCAAAAGCCTTAGCAAACCTCCTTGCCAGGATATTGGTCCCCCTCGGATTCAAGTGCAACCTGTCCTTTTTGTACAAATCACTCCTGTCCCAAAAGAGGTCCCAATGATCCAGAAATCTGAATCCCTGCCCCCTGCTCCATTCTCTCAGCCACACATTTATCCTCCACCTCATTCTGTTCCTATTCTCATTGTCAAGTGGCACAGGCAGTAATCCTGAGATTACTACCTTTGAGGTCCTGCTCCTCAGCTTCTTTCCTAACTCCCTGTAGTCTGTTTTCAGGACCTCCTCCCTTTTCCTACCTATGTCGTTGGTACCAAAAAGTACCACAACCTCTGGCTGTTCACCTTCCCACTTCAGGATATCGTGGACGTGATCAGAAACATCACGGACCCTGGCACCCAGGAGGAAAACTACCATCCACGTTTCTTTCCTGTGACAACACAATCGCCAGCCTGTACCCCTAACTATTGAGTCCCCTATCACTGCTGCCATCCTCTTCCTTTCCCTAAACCTTCTGAGCCACAGGGCCAGACTCTGTGCCAGAGGCACGTCCACTGTTGCTTCCCCCAGGTGGGTCATCCCCCCAACAGTACTCAAACAGGAGTACTTATTGTTAAGGGGGACAGATACTGGGGTACTCTCTAGTATCTGTCTCTTGCCCTTCCCTCCCCTGAGTGTTACCCACGTATCTGTCCCCTGAGACCCCGGTGTGACTACTTGCCCTTAGCTCCTCTCTATCACCTCCTCACTCTCCCTGACCAGATGAAGGTCATCGAGCTGCAGCTCCGGTTCCCTAACCCGGTTCCTAAGGCGCTGCAGCTTGATGCACCTGGCGCATGTGCAGCCCTCTGGGAGGCTGGGAGGCTCCCAGATAACCTACATCTGATACCCAGTATAGAACACCAGCCTCACAGACATTCTTCCTGTTCCTTTCCTTCACAAGTAACTTACCTCACCTCGACCCATTATCGCCAAAGCCCTCCTACTCTATCTACCTCTACACTCTCACCCACTCTATAAAGCTGTCTTCTTTTCAAATTCTTCCCACCGTTCTAATTCACTGCCATCCACGCACTTGCACAGTTGTGCCTCAATCAAATTATCAGAATTGGAAACATCAATCGGGGATCTAGCTCCATTTGTGAAGTCATTAGCTATTATTTCTGCAGTGTACAAGTTACTGTAACATAAGGTCACGGTCACTGAGTTCTAAGGAGAGCTTTGGACTCTCACCAATCATGTTCTCTTTACTGCATAAAATTGTCATCAGCGATTTTCACTGATGTGAGGCCTGTGGAACTAGAAATTCTGTTGGCTCTGGGTACATTCTTTAATCACAAACAAGTCCTGCAAGGCCTTTCTTAAATCAGCTGTCAACAAAACAATTACACGGCTTCACATCTGTTTGCTTGTGGTTATTGTAAAAAATAACTTAATATGAGTCCTGAGAACATTATTAAGAAACCTAGCTTTGAGCACTTGCTGTGTCCATTGGCAAAGTTAACACTTGCAGTAAAAGAGTGGATTACTACCAAACAGCATTGGTGTTGCTTATTTGAGAGTGCAGTTCACAGGTGCAACTCAGTGTTGTCTGTTGTTTGCCATTTTAATTTCCATTCCCAATCCCATTTTGTCTGTCTCTGGTCTCTGACACAAAAGGCCCAATGTAAGCTTGAGAAACACCACCTCAATTTCTCTCCGGGTATGTTGTCACATTTTGGACTTAATATCGAATGATACAGCTTCAGCTCTTTCAGTAACATTCTTGTCCCTGTATGGATCAGAACAAGCCAGGATATCCATCTGTGATATTGGCTCAGGTTTCCTCTCTCCATTAGGATAGACTAATCTATTGGAAATCTAAACTGTGCATTTTGTAAATGTTACATTCTTTTGTCTCTGTTCTAACTACCCCCATTTCACAGCTCAAATGAACAAAGGACCATGTTCTCCATCCCTATCATTAACCCATCAAACAGATGACCTTGTTTGCAGTTGGTCTCTATGCCAACTCTAAAGATATTCTATTTGTCCATCAGACCATCAGATACAGGATGGTATTTGCCATCATTTGCCCCATTGAGTCTGTTCCTCCATTCCATCATGGCTGATTTATTATCCCTCTCAACCCCATTCTCCTGCATTATCCCCAGAACCTTTGACACCCTGGCTAATCAAGAGCCTATCAACCTTCACTTTAAATAAACCCAAAGACTTGGCTTCCATAGCTGTCCATTGCAGTGAATTCCACAGATTCACCACCCTTTGCCTAAAGAAATTCCTCCTCATCTCTGTTCTAAATGGATGTCCCTCTTTTCTGAGGCTGTGCTTTCTTTTTATAGACTCCCCCAAAATAGGAAACATCCTTTCCTCTATCTAGGCTTTTAAATATTCAAAAGGTTTCAATGAGGTCCCCTCTTATTATTCTAAACTCCAGCAAGTACAGGCCCAGAGTTGTCAAACACTCCTCATATGTTATCCCTTTCATTTCTGGAATCATTCTCCTTTGGACCCTCTCCAATGTCTGCACATACAAGAACATAAGAAATAGGAGCAGGAGTCGGCCATCTGGCCCATCGAGCCTGCTCCGCCATTCAATAAGATCATGGCTGATCTGTCTGTAAACTCAGCTCCATCTACTTGCCTTTTCCCCATAACCCTTAATTCCTTTACTATGTGAAAATTTATCTAACTGTTTCTTAAATATATTTAGTGAAGAGGCCTCAACTGCTTCCCTGGGCAGAGAATTCCACAGATTTGCCACTCTCTGGGAAAAACAGTTTCTCCTCATCTCCGTCCTAAGTCTTCTCCCCTGAATCTTCAGGCAATGTCCCCGAGTTCTAGTCAATGGAAGCAACTTTCCTACTTCTATCTTATCTATCCCTTTCAATATTTTCTTAGAAAAGGGGCCCAAAACTGCTCACAACACTCAAAAGTCTGACCAGTGCCTTATAAAGCCTCAGCATTACTTATTGCTTTTATATTCTAGCTCATCAGTTTATATGCTAACATTGCATTTGCCTTTCTCACCACCAACTCATCTTGCAAGTTAACCTTAAGGGAATCCTGTATGAGAACTCCCAAGTTCCTTCGCACCTCTGATTTCTGAATTTTCTCCCCTTTTAGAAAATAGTCTATGCTTTGTTCCTTCTACCAAAAGGCATGACACTTCCCAACACTATATTCCATCTGCCACTTCTTTGCCCATTCTTCCTATGTCTAAATCCTTCTGCAGATTCTCTGCCTTCTCAGACCTGCCCCTCCGCCTGTCTTCATATCATCCACAAAGCCATCAATTCCATGAAGAGAAGCAGTCCCAACAATGACCCCTGAGGAATAACACTAGTTACCAGCAGCCAACCCAAAAAAGGCCACCTTTATTCCCACTCTTTACCTCCTGACAGCCAATCTCCTATCTATGATTGTACCTTTCTGGTAATACCATTGTTTCTTCTCTTTTTTATGTGCAGCAATTTGCCAAAGGCCTTCTGAAAATCCGAGTAAACAATATTCACTGGTTCCCTTCTATCCTTGTTCTATTCGTCCTCACTCATCCTTCTGCAGTTTAATCAAGTTGTGATGAAGGGTCTTTAACAAGCATTAGGTCTGATCTTCTTTCCATAGATGATGTCTGCCCTCCTGAGTAACTCCAGCATTTTCTGTTTTTGTAAGTGTTGAGTAGGAAATTCAAAAAAAGAAGTGGGTCTGTAAGCAGAGGCAGAAGGATCAACAATGCAGTAATTATGCTAACTCTGTTATAAATCGATGATTGACAACAAGAGAGGTGCACAGGGCACAGACTTTCAAAGAATGCCAACCGTTCAAGGAGTGCGAGATTTCAGTTATGTGGAGAGGTTGGAGAAGCAGGGATTCTTCTTGCAATAGAGTGAGTGAAGAGGAGATTTGACAAGTTCATTCAAAATCATTATAAATTGTGATATCAAAATTAAAGGAAAACTACATATTTCTACAGGCACCATCTGGTGATCAGGAACACAGATTCGAGGAAGCTGGAGAGGCAAGATTTTCAAGGCAGTGAATGGTTGTAGTCTGGACTGCTTAGCCTGAAGGGTTGGGTGAAGTAACAAACAGTAATGGTTTTCAGTAGAAAATTGTATTAATATTTGAAAGTGAGAAAAATGTAGTGTGTAGGCAAAGGACAGGAGAGTGGGAGGAAATTGCTTTTTCCCTTTTAAGGGAATCACTTCCTGCATTTCAAGATTCCATGGTTTCAAGCTAATTTAGTAGGATGATGCAGCAAATCTCCAGAGAAAAAGCAAAAGTACTTCGACAAGATAATTTATGTAGGAAATTCTATGTAAGAAAGTTTGCTGTGTTGCTGCAGTGTCTCTTGTATTTGGTATGCACTTGAGCCACAATTTACTATCAATAGTGGAAACAACTGAATTTGGTGGTGAACTAGGTACCAATTAAATATTTTTGTCTAGGATAGTGCTGAACTGCGAGAATGTTGCTGTAGCTGTACTCATCTAGAAGGGTGGAGGGTATTGCATCACACTCCTGCCTGTTGTCTTGTTGATGCTGAAAGGGTTTTGTGAAGCTATAAGGTAATGGATTCACAGCAGAATAGCCAAACCAAATGTGCTCTTGTGAACAAACTGTTCAAGAGTTCCCTAGTGTTTCATATGCTCCCAGGTAATTGATGGCAGTGAATTAAATGATTGTAATTATGCTGTGATTTAAGAGAAGATATTTGGATTTCCTCTGTTGGAAAATTCCATTGCCTGCCACATGAATGTTCTTTGTCATTTTTTATCCACAAACTGCATGCTGTCCCGGTCTTGATTTCCAATGAAATGGTAGGCAAATTGGAGGGAACCTAAGCCACTTCTCAGGCAGGAGTTGTTATGTTTCAGGACAAACATATGGGTGTAAGTGCTACTGGCCGTGTGCTCAGAGTCTGTGCAGGGCAGTTGGCCGGGATCTTCACGGATATTTTCAATCTGTCCCTGGCCCAGGCAGTTGTCCCCACAAGCTTTGAGATCACCACCTTCGTGCCAGTGCCGAAGCATTCCACTGTCACGGGCCTGAATGACTTCTGCCCAGTTGCACTCTCCCCCATCATTGCAAAGTGCTTTGAGAGACAGATGTGTTCTATCACATCTGAAATCCTGTCTGCCCACTATCCTGGACCCCCACCAATTTACCTGTCGTACCAACAGGTCAACAGAGGATGCCATCTCCACGGCACTTCATTCTGCCCTGACCCACCTAGACAGCCTCAACTCTTACATCAGAGTGCTGTTCATTGACTTTAGTTCAGCATTCAATACTGTGATCCCCTCCAAGCTGATCGCCAAACTTCGCCAGCTTGGTATCAGCTCATCCCTCTGCGATTGGACCTTGGACTTTCTGACTAACAGACCCCAATCTGTTAAGTTAGACAACCCCTCCTCCTCCACTCTCACCCTGAACACCGGTGTGCCTCAAGGCTGTGTGCTGAGCCCTCTTCTGTACTCCCTTTTCACCTATGACTGTGTTCCCATACATGGTTCTAACTCCATAATCAAGTTCACAGATGACGCCACGGTAGTTGGCCTGATGAGAGGGGATGACGAGACAGCCTACAGGGACAAGGTCCAGCACCTGGCTGTGTGGTGTGCCGACAACAACCTGGCCCTTAACACCCAGAAGACCAAGGAGATCATTATGGACTTCAGGCATGCTAAGAGCCACTCTCATGTCCCCATCTACATTAACGGAGCTGCAGTGGAGCGTGTATCAAGCTTCAAATTCCTTGGGGTCCACATTTCCGATGATCTCACCTGGTCCCTGAACTCCTCCATCCTGATTAAAAAGGCACAACAGCACCTTTATTTCCTGCGGAGCATCAAGGAAGCTCACCTCTGTCCCAGGATACTGACGGATTTTTACCGCTGTACCATTGAGAGCATACACACCAACTGCATCTCAGTGTAGTATGGCAATTGTCCTGAATCGGACTGCAAAGCACTCCAGCAGGTGGTGAAAACTGCCCAGCGGATTATCGGCACCCAATTGCCCACCATTGAGAATATCTACCATAAACACTGCCTGGGCAGGGCAAAAAGCATTATCAAGGATGCATCTCACCCTAACCATGGACTTTTTACTCTCTTCTCATCCGGTAGGCGCTACAGGAGCCTCTGTGCCCACACCAGGCTAAAGAAGAGCTTCTTCCCTGAGGCTGTGACCCTGCTGAACCTCACATCACAGCGCTAAGCAGTATTGCACCCATATTGTACTGTCTCAGTACTTTTATATTTGTGTACTGTAGCACTTATTTTTTATTCGCAGTTATTTTGTAAATAACACTATTCTTTTGCACTGCTGATTAGATGCTAATTGCATTTCATTTGCTTTGTATCTGTACTCGGCACAATGACAATAAAGTTGAATCTAATCTAATCTACTGGATTGTAGTCATTGAGACAAAGTACCACATTCTTCTTAGGCACTAGTATAATTGAAACCTACTTGAAGCAGATGAGTACCTAGAGCTGCCGAAGCAAGAGGTTAAAGATGTTGGTGAACACTCCAACCAGTTGATCAGCACAGATCTTTAGTACTAGGGGGCAGATACATCATCTGGGCTGGATGCTCTCTGTGGGTTCACCCTCCTGAAGGATGCTCTCGTGTTGGCATCAAAGACTGAAATCACAGGGTCATTGGGGGCTGTGGGAGTTTGTGAATGTGCCTCCATGTTTTGATGGTCAAAGCGAGCATAGATGGCATTAAGTTCATCTGGAACGAAGCCCTGTTGTTACCTACGTTTGCTTGGTTTCACTTTGTAGGAGGTAATAACATTCAAGCCTTGCCACCGTTGTTAATTATCTTTCAGTGACGTATCTGTAGTTTATTCATTCAGAACCACAGATGCGTCCTAAAACACAGCCTAGTCCATCAACTCAAAGTAATCCCATAACCACTCCTCAGCCTCCCATGACCACCTCTTTGTCGTTCTATGTCTGGAGTTTTACTCTTTAATCTCTGCATTCTGTGCAGGTGGGAGCTGGACAGCTAAGCGATCAGATTTCACAAAATGCGGTCTAGGTATGGAATGGTAGGCGTTCTTAATCGTAGTGTAACAGTGGTTAAGTGTGTTGGGACCCCTTGTGCTGCAGGTGATATGTTGTTGAGAATGAACATTATATTCTACATTTTCAGGTAAATTACTCTCCCATCACTCCCCATTATCACACAAATGTTTCCTTTTCACCATTTCCTTACCATGTCTTTCAAATGATCTGTACTCATTCTCTTTATCAACTGATCTGTCTCAACCCATCTCCATACGTTCCTTTTCCTTCCACCTATCCTTTTCTCCCCGTCTCTGCTTTGAAAACTGTGAACTCTCCACTCTTCTGTAGGATCCCAGGTAGGGCCAAATGCGTGTGTAGGGTGCCCTGAGCAGAGACAAGGGGATTATGAGGGTAGAACTCAGAGGTTCAGTCAGAAAGCTGGGGGCAAGGCAGTATCAGAGGTCAAACCTCACAATTTGGGTAAGAGTCAGGAATGACAGACATTGGGGTAAGGTTGAGTGACAGTCAAGATTTGGGGCAGAGGGTGTTGAGCAGGAGAGGGCAGTTGAGGGACTAGGAGTAAGGAGCTGGAAAGAGCAGTGGTAAGTAAGGGAGTCTAATTTTGTAGGGATTCCAGCAACCTTGATTGCCCATTACAGACACACTTCAAGGCAATGTGACCACATTTTCCAGGCTCCGTGTGTAAGTAATGGTTGGAAATGCCCAGTCACATTATGAGAGAAGCATAATTTCAAAAATTGTCACAATGGCTTACCAGAGAAATGAGCTAATGGGAATCCTTCAAGAGTCAGCATAGAACTGATGAGCCAAAAATCCTCCTCCTGTGCAGTAAAGACAGAAGACAGTTCACTCTAGGAACAACTGTTTTTCCTACTTGTATCACTCAGGAAAAGTAGCATGCCCCAGAGGGTTATTGTAAGGGAAGTGTTAAATAAGACCACCAAAATCATTCCAAGTACTCTCCTGGCACTGGTCCAGCCTTAGTTATTGTGCTCCTTGTAAATCCATAGATGTAGACAATTTGATTAGGAGGATCACATTAAGAGCTGTATTTGTTTAAAATAAACATCATAAAACCAATGGTACTGCACTCAAAGGAGACTATGAAATTTGAATTGTCTCCAGCTTCGATGTCAACAATTGATTGAAAATGAACTGTATTTCACATTGTAGGATTATGCACGTTTTAACATGGGAATTTTAATGTATATATTGTGGCAAGCATTTGGTCCATAATGACAGACAAGGGAGCTCGTTAACTCAACAACCATTTTATTGTAATAAACACAAAACAGACCGGGCACCATGACCCAGAGTGCAAACCCAACTAGTCTTATGCAGATAGGGAAGGAGACCATCAAACACCCTGGTTATAGTTAGGGTGACCCACAAATACACAAGTGAATAATTGTACTGCATAACACAAGCTAAAATGTAACAATAAATGAACTGCAACTTCCCACCATAATCACACAAAAGCAGTTTAACACAAGAACAATAAACAGTGCTGATCATTAAAAATGCAGGGTGGTCTGTTGACCACATCCACCCAGTGGAGCGTCATAGTGCCCCCACCTGAGGGGTCAGCCATCCTTGGCAACCCTGGAGACCATTACAAAATCCAAAAGTCCCAGTGAGCAGGGCAATACTGCTGCCTGAAGCACTGGGGTCTCCTGGGGAGGCCCTGTTTGTGTGATGCAAGAGGCAGGGCACCCCTTGTGGCCCGCAGTGGGGTCGGCACCATGCTGGTCGGGCCTGTCTCATGGGCTCCTCCTCTGCCTCGGTGACACTAGCCCAGGCTTGCAGCAAGTGGGGCAATGCTGTCACGCCTTGGGGGGGGGGGGGGGACTAAAATTGCTTCTACCCTCTCTGCCTTGGCAAAATCCCACAAAAACATTTTAACACAATACCAATACTGGTCGTTAGAAATGCGTGGGTGGGCTATCGACCCCCTTCGCCCCCAGAGTGTCACAATAAATGATTGAAGTGAAAACTCTCCCTGTGATGGTGCCCAATCTGTTTTGTGTTTTTCACAATAAAAGATGAAAACTTTTTAAAGCTCCCTTTAAAGGCATTTTAATAAATGTAAAAAAAAAATGGTGCAGGGCTTTAAGCTGATTTTCCTTCAAATTCCTCTCATATCAACTAATTAGTCATCTCCCAAACTCCCAAGGATTCACGCATGTTCCCAAGTATATTGGATCATTCACTAGCTTGTTCCTTGTACTCAAAGTGAGAGGCTCAATCCTCTTGTTGGTGAGCCAAGTCTAGGCACTGCAATGTCAGGATGAGGGGTCTATTTCACAGAGATGAGAAATTTCTGCACTCAGGATTATCACAATATTCCACCCTGAAGAGCCATTGATGCTTTGTAACTGAGCATAATCAAAGAGAACAGTAGTTTAAAGTTACTGGACCTGTGTCCAGAGGTGCAGGCAATTGATTGGAAGTTTGAATCAAATCCCACCACAGGTAAATGAAAATGACAATATTGGTAATGTCACCATGAAAAGACAAGGTTCTTACAAACGCCCGCTTCCCAATTCAATATTGTGCTTTCAGGGAAGGTGTGCTCAGTCTAGCTAACGTTTAACTCTAGACTCGGAACAGTGTAACTGATCTCTTTTAGCCCGATGAGCTCAGGCAGGTAACTAAGGTGAACCTTGATAGTGACATCCACATCCACGTTCGGAGTAAGTAAATGAACTAAAATATTGCAAGGTTAATCAATATTAAGACCAAAGAACACACAAAAAATTGAGCTTTAGGGTGGTGAACTTGGCAAGGATAACTCACCATGATTTGGTTGGATGATAGAACAGGCTGTCAATCACTCCCCTCAGGATGGTGCTGGGATATATTCTATCCAGGATGATTGAACTTCAATAGTCTGCTGCTATTTGTTTTGCTATCTAGCCAGTAGTAATATGAATAACCAGTAATATTAATAATTATTAAGAATAGTACATTAATAATAACAGAAATCCATGTATGAGCCTGATTAAGCATAATAGCTTACAACTGCACTGAAATGAGAGTTCACCGGAAACCAGTCAGGCAGAGTCCACACAAAAGGTTTTTTAAATTTTATTTTGAGGTACAGTGCAGAATAGGCCCTCCTGGTCCTTTGCGTCATGCTGCCAGCAGCCCACCCAGCCTAATCATGGCACAGTTTAGTAAGTGATACATCTGTGGACTGTGGGATGAAACCCATGCATTCACAGTGGGGAGGTACATACTTCTTTACAGACGACACTGGAATTGAACTCCGAATGCTGATAGATAGATAGATAGATAGATAGATAGATAGATAGATACTTTATTCATCCCCATGGGGAAATTCAACTTTTTTTTCCAATGTCCCATACACTTGTAGCAAAACTAATTACATACAATACTTAACTCAGTAAAAAAATATGATATGCATCTAAATCCCCGTCTCAAAAAGCATTAATAGCTTTTAAAAAGTTCTTAAGTCCTGGCGGTAGAATTGTAAAGCCTAATGGCATTGGGGAGTATTGACCTCTTCATCCTGTCTGAGGAGCATTGCATCGATAGTAACCTGTCACTGAAACTGCTTCTCTGTCTCTGGATGGTTCTCTGTCTCTGGATGGTGCTATGTAGAGGATGTTCAGAGTTATCCATAATTGACCGTAGCCTACTCAGCGCCCTTCGCTCAGCTACCGATGTTAAACTCTCCAGTACTTTGCCCACGACAGAGCCCGCCTTCCTTACCAGCTTATTGAGACGTGAGGCGTCCCTCTTCTTAATGCTTCCTCCCCAACACGCCACCACAAAGAAGAGGGCGCTCTCCACAACTGACCTATAGAACATCTTCAGCATCTCACTACAGACATTGAATGACGCCAACCTTCTTAGGAAGTACATTCGACTCTGTGCCTTCCTGCACAAGGCATCTGTGTTGGCAATCCAGTCAAGCTTCTCGTCTAACTGTACTCCCAGATACTTGTAGGTCTTAACCTGCTCCACACGTTCTCCATTAATGATCACTGGCTCCATATGGGGCCTAGATCTCCTAAAGTCCACCACCATCTCCCCCCGAGCTGTCATAGCGCCACGCTAACTGCTGCATTATATTGTGAAGTAACTCTGCAGGTCAGGCAGCATTTACACAGAGAAATAGATTTTACAGGCTAACACCCTTCTCAGGACTGGAAAGGAAGGGGCAAGAGGCACACAAGAGTGAGATCGATCAGCTGGGTTGGTGGTGGTGCAACAAAAACCTTGTATTCAACATTAGTAAGACTAGGGATTGATTGTGGACTTTGGCAAGGGGAAATTGAGGGAACACACACCAGTCCTCAGCGAGGGATCAGCAATAAAAAGGATGAGCAGTTCCTGGGTGTCATCATCTCTGAAAATCTATCTTGGATCCAAAATACTGATGCAATTACAAAGAAGGCGTAATGGTAGCTATTTAATTTCGGAGTTTGAGGAGATTTGGTATGTCACCAATAACTTTAGCAATTTTTTACAGATCTACTGTGAAGAGCATTCTAACTGGTTTTGTATATATATGCTCCTTAAGATATAAGAGCAGAATTAGGCCATTTGGCCCATCGAGTCTGCTCCGCAATTTCATTATGATGGATTCATTTTCCCTTTCAGCCCCAATCTCCTGCCTTCTCCCCGTATCCTTTCATGCACTGACCAATCAAGAATCTATCAATCTCTGCCGTAAATGTACATAAAGACTAGGCCTCCACTGCCGCCTGTGGCAACCAATTCCCATATTCACCACTCTCCGGCTGAAGAAATTCTTCTTCATCTCTGTTCTAAAACAACGCCCCTCCATTCTGGGACTGTGTCCTCTAGTCCTATATATATATATGTACAGTAATATATAGTTTTTAATTATGTATTGCAATGTACTGCTCAGAACAACAAGGTTCACGACATACGCCACTGACGTTAAAGCTGATTCTGAATGGAATGTGAGGGAGGGGAAGGAGTATAAGCTGTAGGGTGATAGGTGAAATGAGGTGAGGGGGAAGGTAGACATAGACATAGAATAGTACAGTACAGGCCCTTCGGCCCACAATGTTGTGCCGACCCTTAAACTCTGCCTCCCATATAACCCCCCACCTTAAATTCCTCCATATACCCGTCTAGTAAGGGAAATTTACCGTCTAGTACCGTCTAGTACCCGTCTGAAAGGGAAATTTCACTAGTGTACCTGCCTCCACCACTGACTCAGGCAGTACATTCCACACACCAACCACTCTCTGAGTAAAAAACCTTACTCTGATATCCCCTTTGAAATTCCCACCCCTTACCTTAAAGCCATGCCCTCTTGTATTGAGCAGTGGTGCCCTGGGGAAGAGGCGCTGGCTGTCCACTCTATCTATTCCTCTTAATATCTTGTATACCCAGGCAGGTATACAGGAATCCCTAAACCAGGCAGCATCCTGGTAAATCTCCTCTGTGAATACATACACAACGCTGGAAGAGCTCAGCAGGTCAGGCAGCATCCGTGAGAAAAGAGTAGCCAACGTTTCGGGCCAAGACCCTTCACCAGAAATTTCCTCTGTACCCTTTCCAATGCTTTCACGTCCTTCCTATAGTGAGGCGACCAGAACTGGACACAGTACTCTAAGTGCGGCCTAACTAGAGTTTTATAGAGCTGCATCATTACCTCGTGACTCTTAAACTCTATCCCTCGACTTATGAAAGCTAACACCCCATAAACTTTCTAACTACCCTATCTACCTGTGAGGCAACTTTCAGGGATCTGTGGACATGTACCCCCAGATCCCTCTGCTCCTCCACACTCCCAAGTATCCTGCCATTTACTTTGTACTCTGCCTTGGAGTTTGTCCTTCCAAAGTGTACCACTTCCACTTCCACTGCATCTGTTCCCAGGATGAAGCTTTCCTTTCCAGAATATCAGATATGTCCGCCTTCTTTAAAAATGCAATTTCCCTTCCTCTATCATTGATGCTGCCCTCACCCGCATCTCCTCTATTTCCCAGACATACACCCCCACCCCACCTTAACAAAGATAGAGTTTCTCTTGTCCTCACCTACCACCCCATGAGCCTCCACATCCAGAACATCATTCTCCTCAATTTCCGTCACCTTCATCAGGATTCTGTCACCAAAGACATCTTTACACCCACCCTCAACTCTTCACTTTCCACAGGAATTGCTCTTTCTGTGATTCCCTTGTCCATTCATCCCTCATCACTGATCACCCTCCTGGCATTTATCCCTGCAAGTAGAACAAGTGCTAAACCTGCCTATTCATCTCCTCCCTCACCTCTATTCAGAGCCCCAAAGAGTCCTTCCAGGTGAGGCAACACTTCACCTGCAAATCTGCCAGGGTCATTTACTGTATCCATTGTTCCTGGTGTGGCTTCCTGTACATCGGTGAGACCCAGCGTAGATGGGGTGGGATAGCTTTGTCAAGCACATCTGCTCCATCTGCAACATGCTGGATTTCCACTGGCCAACTATTTTAATTCCAATCCCAATTAACATTCTGACATTTTCATCATGGCCTCCTCTACTGGCAAGATGAGGTCACTCACAGGTTAGAGAAGCAAAACCTGATATTCTGTTTTTTTGCCTCCAATCTAATGGCATGAACATCGATTTTCCAACTTGGGGGATTTTCTCCCTCCTCTTCATCCTCTCTTTTTCCATTCCCTATTCTGGCTCCCCTCTTATGCCATCCCTTCTCTTCACCTGTCTATCACCTCAGTCTGGTGTCGTTCTTCCCTCCCTTTCTTCTACAGTACACTCCCCTCTCCCATTTTTTTCTTCTCCTTCAGCCCAATACCATTTCCACCTATCAGCTCCCAGCTCTCACTTCATAACTCGCGCCCCTATCTCAACTATCGTCCCCTTCACCTGGCTTCACCTATCCAGCTTCCAGCATACTCATCCCCTCCCCCTCCACCACCTTCTTCTGGATTCTTCCCCGTCCTTTTCAGTCCTGATGACAGGTCTCGGCCCGAAACATCAAGCCTTTATTCTTCTTTCAGAAATACTGCCTGTCTGCTGTGTTCCTCTAGCACTTTGTGTGTTACTTTGGATTTACAGTATCTGCAGAATCTCTTGTGTTTATGAGGTAGAATTCACATTATACTGTAGCTTTTGTTGGCAGAATCTGCCTATGAAGGCACGTTCACAAGTCTCCGTAATTAGGTTCAGCAGTTTTACCCCGGCTCATTGCTCTTCCATGGATTTATATGTTAAAACCAATCAATACCAACCTCCACAGCACCTCATTATACAGTTTAACAACTGACTTCATTGAAAGGTCCAATCAGATATTAATAATAACACGTGAGGCATATTTTATCACTGTGTTCCTGAGTAAACAGCAAGTTGTGTTGCAAATGTTCTTTCAAAGTAAAAAATAACATTTATATTACATTGGACTGTTGCCATTCATCAGAAGAACATTCTGCAAATCTTTTTTTTATTTGAATGTAGCGATTATTTGATGTCACACTGTTCTATTGCATCTTTCTCTTACGTCGTAGCTCTGGTTGAATTGCAAACCAAGCGGAATTTATTTTGCAATTCTCTGTTAATGTAACCTGGAACCAAATTGTCAGTAGTTACTGAGCTCTGAGGATATATAGAAAGCATTCGACCCAAGTTTTGTTGTCACAGTGTCTGACTCTGCACCTTTAGTTGTAGAAATGTAAACTTCAATGAAAGCTATCCTGCCCAGAGACAAGGATAGGAGAGTTCATTTATTTAGGATAACTTTTCTCTGCTCCAATATATCACCAAATATTTGAGGTTGAAGAAACCACAAATTGATTACTATTACATTATTTCTTGTTTATATGTGTATGAATCCAAATATATGATGTTATCATTCACATATTGATAAAAATGTGCTTAGTTCCCTTTTCCTCTTATAATTTGCATGTCTGTGTAGATTCCGTGTTCCATTGTTTTTTTCATCTTGGTCCTGAATTAATGACCAGCATTTTTAATTTCTGGAATGAAACTGGATGAGCAGCAGGTCATGGAGAGGATAATAATTAATATTACAGTTTGAAATTTTCTCTAAAACTGGGAGCACGTTTTGGGATGTAGATAAAGTTCTGTGGTAGAAGGGGGCTGCTTGATGAAAGGGTGGTGATCTACTTAAGACTGGACAGCAGGAAGGATTAAATTCCATATGAGTAATAGTGTGAAGAAAAAGAGGGTAGTAAGAGGACATAAAGGATCATAATGTCCAACTGGATGATGTTTAGGCTAATTATCTGAAATTGCTGGATAAAAAATAGTGAATGCTCTAATTCTGGAATGAAAATGCTGGAAATACTGGTATCTAATGTTGTTGAGAGTTGAATCTGGAAAGCTGCAATACATTTTGTTAAAAGGTGAAGTGCTGAACCTTGAGCTTGCCAGAATTTCCAGATTTTGTTCATCTGCCTTGGGGAAAAAATAGAAATAGATGATAACACTGAGGAATTTAACGTTGCTGACCCTCTCCACCTCTGATCCACCAGTAATGACTGATTTATAGATCTCTGGTTTCCTCCTCCTGAAGTCAATAGTCATCTTCTTGGTTTTGCTGACATTGAGTGAAAGGTGGTTGTTGTGTCAATGGCAGTTGTGTCATTGGCAAACTTAAATATGGCATTGGAGCTGTGCTTAGCCTCTCAGTCACACATATAAAGCGAATAGAGTAGGGGCTAAGCACACAAACTTGTGGTGCACCTATGCTGAGGGAGATTGTGGAGGAGATGTTGTTGCCAATTCAAACTGACTGGGATTTGTAAGTGAGAAAATTGAGAATCCAGTTTTGCAAGGTCTTAAGGCTTTTTGATTAGTTTTGAGCAGATGATCATAGTGAATGCCAAGCTGTAGTCAATGAAGAGTGTATTGATGTATGCATCTTTACTATCCAGATGTTTCAGGATTTAGTGAAGAGTCAATGAAATGGCATTTGCTGAAGATCTGTTATGATGATAGGCAAATTGAGAGCAGATCCTAATTGCTTCTCAGACAGGAGTTGATTTGTTTCTTCACCATCTCTCAAAGTACTTCTTTACAGTGAATGTGTTACTGGAGCATAATCATTGAAACAGGTTGCCATGTTCTTCTTAGGCACCAGTATAAATGAAGCCTGCTTGAAGCAGGTGGGTACATCAAACTGCCAAATAAAGAGGTTAAAGATATCAGTGAACAGACCAGCCAGGTGATCAGCACAGGTCTTTAGTACTCAGCCAGGTACCTCATCTGTACCAGATGCTTTTTGTGGGTTCACCCTCCTGAAGGATGCTCTCACATCAGCCTCAGAGACTGAAATCACAGGGTTATCGGGGTTGTGGGAGTTCATGAAGGTTCCTCCCTGTTTTGAAAAGTGACCATAAAAGGCAATGAGCTCATCAGGGAGTGAAGCTTTGTTGTCACCCATGTCACTTAGTTTCACTTTAAAGGAGGTAACAACATTTCAAGCCCTGCTGTTGGGCATCCTTCAGTGATTCGGATTTGGTCTGGAATTGCTACTTCATATGTGAGATGGCTTCCAGAGATCATAACTGAACCTCTTGTATTTTTCTTGGTCACCAGACCTGAATGCCTCTGACCTGGCCCTCAGTAGATTGTGGATTTCATGGTTTATCCAGGGCCTCTGGTTGGGGAAGACTCTGAACTATTTTGTTGTGATACACTCACCTAGGACATTTTTTATAAAGTCCTTGCCAACTGTGGTGTATTCGTTCAGATCCTCTGATGAGTCCTTGAATATGGTCCAGTCCACCGACTCAAGATAATCCTGTAGCTTCTCCTGCCTCCCACAACCAACCGCTCCTTTGTTGCCCTTATCTCTGGAGCCCTGCTCTTTAGCCTCTGTAGGTATGCAGGTAGGCGGACAGCCAAGTGATAGATTTCCTGAAATGCAATTTAGGCATGGAACAGAAGGTATTCCTATAATTCTAGTTAACAGTAGTCAAGTCCATTGGGAGCCCTAGTGCTGCAGGTGGTAAGTTGATGATAATTGGGCAGAGAGTTCTTCAAGCATTCCTGATTGAAATCTCCAACAATGATTTGAAAGGCCTTGGGGTAAGCTGATTCTTATTTGCTGAGGCCAGCACAAAATGATGGGCAATAAATGCTGGCCCCAGCACCTATGCTTATGGAATTATCCATTTCTTTCAATTAAAAACTGCTTTGGAGATTGTATCAGTTGATAACTCCTCTTATCATTGGAAGCTACTGTACTTTAGAGATTAGGCAGAAGCATAGTTTTGGCACATAGGGTTAGGGAATTCTCTTTCTAATTACAGCTTATTGCAGCATAAATTCCCTCAAATATCATTGACTAAGCTCATTTTTTTGTGAATTTTACTTCATTTTGCTTTTACCAACTGAAGACCCAGATGTTACATAAGATGCCAATGGGCTTGTATTCAAGTGCCTGCTTTTTACTTAAGAGTCTGTACTGCAAGATTTGATTTGAGATGGGGCAGATTAAATTATATTGCCGTAAGGAGTTTGTTCTAAGTGTAAGTCTCATTTCTGGCAGATGCCATTGTAAAATTGTAGATTGCTTAGAAAAAAAGTGGAAATACTTTGCTGACAAGCCAATGGTGTCCAATTGAAGTCAGCGCAGAGGAATCTCTTAAAGTTACTGGGGAGCCATTATCAGGACAGAAAAATACTGGTAGTATATTTTTTGGCAGCTTTGATCATTTCCAGCAAAGGGTCCAAGACTCACTATAAAAGATAGCCAGCTACTATGACATATACAAATATACATTTTCAAATTTTCTTATTTTAAATAATTCTCAAAATCTCAGCTGCAGGTTTCAGAACAAGTGGGAAATACCTTATACAAGGACATGGCTTTTGATTATTTTCAATGCTTAATATTTAAAAAAAATGATCTTTGTGTTATTCTAAGTGGAGATTCTCACAGCTGAAGGATACAACAGCATTAGACCACTTACCAAGCACCCTTATGGTGGTCCTGACAGATTTCCTTTCTCCCTCTGGTGCACAGTTTGACCCTGAACTAGACTGGAAGAGTGAACCATTTTCTTTGTTTCAAGCCTTGAATGGACTTACTGTCAATTACAATTCATCTGAGAAAGTTTTGAGAAGTTTAGATAAAGCATTCAGACTTTTTGTTCTGAAGTTTCCTGGGACGTGATAAATTTCAAATCCCGTGGACTCTATGTCTTATTTTAGAGAGGTAATTTGAATAGCCCACAGTAAGCTTGTTCTTCTTCTTAACCCCATCAATCCGACTGGGGTACAGGGTGCCGAAAGCAGCTCACCAGAGTCCTCTATACTGGGCCAGTCTTTCAAATTGTCCCCAGGAATAGCCCATCTTACATCTTCTAGATGAAAATCCTTGATCTCCCAGGGTTAAGGTCTTCAGAGCTTCTACTGATGTTTCTGTAGCTCTGGGTTGTTACAGGATGACATTGCTACCCCCACAACAATAAGCATGTTGATGAAGCAGAAACTGCAGAAGTGGTGCAGTTAATTACTGACTCATCCTCATCATTAAAACAATCCACTTGGGCATTATTGATGTGACCAGATTCATAGAGTTCAGAATTTCATATCCCTTCACCACACTTTACAGATTATCTGCAAAGCATTACTTGATTTCTGGAGATACTCAGCTGTTTTAACATTCCAATTCAGTTTTGTTTTGTTACATTATAAATGCAAGACTGGAAGCTTTAATAACTTAAAAAAGAGTGTTGTTTCTTGTGTAGAAAAATAATTCACAATGTAGTTTATAACCCTGCTCTAATCATATCTCAGCTATATCCAACGTGATAAAGGCACTGGTAATAATCCAACATCTGTTACCTGCCTTATACAGGTACTGGGCTTTTTGTACATTCCAGTGAAAGGCCCAGTGATTGTTTGAAGACCTCTACATTGTAAACAAATGCTGCTACAACCAAACAACACTGATGGTTTTTTTTGCTAACTTACAGTAGAGACAAAAAATTGAGTTGTGCTCATGCTGCATGCAATACATTTCCAGTTCAGCTCTCTTTGTTCTCTCAGCACCTTTCAGAATGGCCAAAGCCTGTACACTCAGGCTTTTGATTACTCTATGAAAACTCTGACTGTTGACAGTCTGAAATGAATCCTAAAAATTGCCCATTATTGCCCTCAGACTGATTTCACATGAACTCTAGTTCCCATATTTATTTTGAGATAGTTAGCTAAGAATTAATAAATCAAGAGAGCTGATAAAGTTAGTCCAGGCAGTTTGAATTGAAGTACACCTTGTAGTGTACAAAATATATCAGTAATATTTGGGTAATATTGTAAATTATTGTTTGATTAAGCATTCTTTGTTTACTTAATTCATTATCGATTATTTATAAGAAGTATGTGAATAGCAAACATTATTACACCACCACATCATATGTGAAGATCTTACTAAAAAAAAGGGATAAAAACTAAGTGGGCAAGTATCCAGCTCCTGTATTTTTCATTCAATTAGTTTCTGGAGATACAAAACCTGACAGTGGTGACGATGACATTTTAAAACAAACCTGAGATTACTACTACCTGTTGAAGCACAACACATTTTTCTTTGGAAGGGAGAGAGACATTCAAGTTAAAAGAAAAGGCAGAAAAAATATTAAATTAACAAGCAACAAGTATGGCCATGGATTTATAACAGTGAGTACTGAGCAATAATAAATAAATAAAAATAGCTGGCTGTATCAGAAAGAAAGAGACGTTTGATTGAACAACAGAAAACTGGATGATGTATACTGAACAAATTCAGTAGTATTTTGAAGCAAATAAAATAGCTGATGAAAAACGAGTGCCAGTGTTGTTGAGTACAATGGGTGGAAAAGCACACAGATTAGAAGTTTAACTGCTCCAATCAAACCTGCAAAATGAGCTATGCTGGTATTGTGAACTTAATGCAGAAACATTTAGAACTAAGATTATTGTTTATTGCAGAACACTTTAAGCTATAGGACCATAAGCTCTAGGAACAGAATTAAGCCATTTGGCCCATTGAATCTGTTCCACCATTTCATAATGGCTGATCCATTTTTCCTCTGAGCCCCAATCTCCTGCCTTCCCCCCATATCTTTATGTCTAAATCAATTAAGAATATATCAACCTCTGCCTTAATTGTACATAAAGACGGCCTCCACAACTTCTCGTGGCAACAAGCACTCAGATTCACTACTCTTTAGCTAAAGAAATTCCTCCTCATCTCTGTTCTAAAAAGGTGCCCCTTTATTCTGGGGCTGTGTCTTCTGGTCTTCGACTCTCCCACAACAGGAAGCATTTTCTCCACATACACTCTATCAAGGCCTTTCACCATTCAATAGGTTTCAATTAAGTCACCCTCATTCTTCTCGATTCCAGTGATTACAGGCACAAAACCATCCAATAACAAGCCATTTAATCCTGGAATCATTTTTGTGACCCTCTAATGAACCCTCTCAAGTTTCAGCACATTGTTTCTGAGATAAGCAGCCCAAAATGGCTCACAATACTCCAAGTGAGGCCTCACCAGCGCTTTATGAAGTCTTAACATTACATCCTTGCTTTTATATTCCACTTCTCTTGAAATCAATGATAACATCATATTTACCTCCCTCACCACAGACTCAACCTGCAAATTATCCTTTAGGGTGTCCTGTGCCTCAGTTTTTCGTATTTTCTCTCCATTTAGAAAATAGTCAACCCTTTCATTTCTTCCACCAAAGTGCATGACCATGCACTTCCGGACACTGTATTCCATCTTTTACTTCTTTGCCCATTCTCCTAATCTATCTAAGTCCTTCTGTAGACTCTATTTTCTAAAAACTACCTGTCCCCCTACCTGTCTTCATATCATCTGCAAACTTTGCAAAAGCCATTAATTCCATCATCCAAATCATTGACATATAACGTAAAAAGGATCAGTCCCAACACAGACTCCTGTGGAAGACAACTAGTCACCGGCAGCCAACAAGAAAAGGCTCTTTTTATTCCCACTCTTTGCCTCCTGCCAATCAGCCACTGCTTTGTTCATGCTAGAATCTTTCCTGTAATACCATAGGCTTGTAGCTTGTTAAGCAGACTCATGTGTGACATCTTGTCAAATGTCTTGTGAAAATCCAAGAACACAACATCAACCAGTTCTCCTTTCTCTATTCTGCTTGTTATTTATTCATAGAATTCCAACAAATTTGTAAGGTAATATTTTCCCATGAGTAAACTATGCTAACTAAGATCTATTTAATCATGTGCCTTCAAGTATCCTGAGACCCCATCTTTAATAATCATCTCCAACATCTTCCCAACCACTGAGGTCAAACTAACTGCTCTATGATTTTCTTTGTTCTGCCTCATTCCCTTCTCGAAGAGTGGAGTGACATTTGCAATTTTTCAGTCTTCTGGAACCATTCCAGAATCTAGTGATTCTTGAAAGATCATTACCAATACCTACACAATCTCTTCAGCCACTTCTTGTGGTATCCTGGGGTGTCCAACATCTGGTTCACATGACTTATCTACCTTCAGACCTTTCAGTTTCCCAAGAACCTTCTCCCTAGTAATGGTAACTTCACACATGTCATGACCCCTGACATTTTGAACTTTGACCATACTGCTAGAGTCTTTCACAGTGAAGATTGATGTAAAATGCTCATACAGTTCGTCCACCATTCCCTTGTCCCCCATTACAAACTCTGCAGCCTGGTTTTCCAGTGGTCTGATATCCACTCTCACTTCTCTTTTACACTTTATGTATCTAAAGAAACTTTTGGTATCCTCTTCAATATTATTGGCGAGCTTATTTTCATATTCCATCTTTACCTTCTTAATAACTTTCTTTAGTTGCCTTCTGTTGGTATTTAAAAGCTTCCCAGTACTCTAACTTCCCACTAATTTTTGTTCTATTATATGCCCTCTCTTTGGCTTTTATGTTGGCTTTGACTTCTCTTGTTATCCATGGTTGTGTCATCTTGCTTTTGGAATACTTATTCCTTGTTGGGATGTATATATCCTGTGCCTTCCAAATTGCTTCCGACCATTGCTGCTCTGTCATCATCCTTGCCAGTGTTCTTTTCCAATCAATTCCAGCCAACCCCTCTCTCACACCTCTATAATTTCCTTTACTCTGTAATACTGATACATCTGACCTTAGCTTCTCCCTCTCAATTTCAGGATGACGTCTATCATATTATGATCACTTTCCCCTACAGGTTCTTTAACCTTAAGCTCTCTATTCAATTCTGGTTCATTGCACAACACCCAATCCAGAATAGCTGATCCCCCAGTGGGCTCAACCATGAGCTGCTCAAAAAAGACATTTCATACAGTTTCTAGAAATAACCCCTCTTGAAATCCTGCAACAACCAGATTTTCCCAATCTACCTGCATATTGAAACATAGAAAACCTACAGCATAATACAGGCCCTTCGGCCCACAATGCTGTGCTGAACATGTACTTACTTTAGAAATTACCTAGGGTTACCCATAGCCCTCTATTTTTATAAGCTCTATATACCTATCTAGGAGTCTTTTAAAAGACCCTATTGTATCTGCCTCCATCACCATTGCCGGCAGCCCATTCCACACACTCACCACTCTCTGAGTAAAATAAACTTATCCCCGACATCTCCTCTGTACCTGCTTCCAGGCACCTTAAATTAGCCATTTCAGCCCTGGGAAAAAGCCTCTGACTATCCACATGATCAATGCCTCTTCTCATCTTATACAGCTCTATCAGGTCACCTCTCATCCTCCATCACTCCAAGGAGAAAAGGCCGAGTTCACTCAACCTATTCTCATAAGGCATGCTCCCCAATCCAGGCAACGTCCTTGTAAATCTCCTCTGCACCCTTTCTATGGTTTCCATATCCTTCCTGTAGTGAGGTGACCAGAACTGAGCACAGTACTCCAGGTGGGGTCTGACCAGAGTCCTATATAGCTGCAACATTACCCCTCGGCTCCTAAACTCAATCCCATGGTTGATGAAGGCCAATGTACCATATGCCTGCTTAACTACAGAGTTAACCTGTGCGGAGTCCCCCATTACTACTGTAACTTTGCCCTTTTGGCTTGCATTTTCTATCTTCCATTGTAACTTGTAGACCACATCCTTACTATTGTTTGGGGGCCTGTATGTAACTCCCATTGGGGTATTTTTACCCCTGCAGTTCCTTAGCTCTATCCACAATGATTCAACACCTTCTGACCCTTTGTCACTTCTTTCTAATGATTTAATTTCATTTTTTCCAACAGAGCCACATCACACACCTGCCTTCCTGCCTGTCCTTTTGATACAATGTGTATCCTTAGACATCAAGCTCCCAACAATAATCTTGTTTCAGCCATGATTCAGTGATGCCTACAACATCATCCTTGACAATTAAAAACTGTGCTACAAGTTTGTTGGCTTTGTTCCATATACTGCGCGTATTTAGTCCTGTATTCACCCTTCTTGATTTTGTCTTTTATGCTGCAACTCATCCTATTGACTGCAATTTTTCCCCATCATTAGCCTCTCCTTGCTAGGAGTCTCACTACACATTGCCTCTGTTTGTACCCCAACTAACTCATATTCAGCACTATCACTCCAGTTCCCACCCCCCTGCCAAATTAGTTCAAACCCATCTGAACAACTCTAGCCAATCTGCCCATAAGGATATTGGACCACCTTGGGTTCAGGTGTAACCCATCCCTTTTGTATAGGGTGTACCTTCCCCAGAAGAGATCCCAATGATCCGTAAATCTAAACCGCTGCCCCCTGCACCAGTTCCTTAGCCACACATTCACTGGATAAATAATCCTATTCTTACCCTCATTGGCACGTGGTACAGGCAGCAATCCAGACTTTACTACCCTGGAGGTCTTCTTTTTCAGATTTCTACATAGCTCCCTAAATTCTCTCTTCAGGGCCTCCTCTCCTTGCCTACCAATGTCATTGATGTCAATATGTACCAAGATTTCTGGCTGCTCACTCTCGCCCTTGAGAATACCATGGACATAATCCGAGAGATCCTTGATCCTGACACCAGGGAGGCAACATACTATCCAGGTGTCTCTATCTTGCCCACAGAACCTCGTCTCTCTCCCTCTGACTAAAGAATCTCCTATCAACACCGCAGTCCTCTTCACCGCTCTGCTCTTCTGAGTCACAGCACCAGACTCAGTGCCAGAGCCCCAGTCACTGTGGCTCCCTCCCTGGGAGACCACCCGCTCAATGGTATCTAAAGTTATATACTAATTATTGAGCGAATGGCCACAGGTGTATTCTGCACTTGCTGTATATTTTCCCTGCTTCTCCTGACAGTCACCTAGTTACCTGTCTCCTGCAGCCTAGGGGTGACTACCTTCCTGTAACCTCCTCATTTTCCCGTATGAGTTGAAGGATATTGAGCTGCAGCTCCAGTTCCTTAACATGCTTTTGGCTAAGATCAAGTGGAGTTCCCTTGGGATACACGACGATCGGAAGGCGGAGAAGGTTTTGCGCTGACGCAGGGGTGGATCCTAATGCTGATTGGCTCCCAATCTAACACCCCTTTCCAGCGACAACAACGACATGGTGAAGAGGATGGCTGAAGAGAACGGCGCATCGGCCCGAAGCCTGGGCATCAAGAACACTGTCCGGCTGACAGTGCGATGCCAGAGCGAGGGCAACGGCTTCACGAGAGTGACCTGCATCAAGAAGGTCCTGATGGATTGTTGCGGATTCACGATCGACGACATCTACTGCGTCCAGAACTTTGCTGGGTTCTTCGATGTCACCTTCCGACGACCCGCAGGGTGGCAGAAGTTGCTCCAGCTGTTCCAGGAGAAGGGGAGAGAGGCGCCGCTGTCGTTGCTGCAAGCACAGCCCCTCTTTGCTGCCGCCCAGTAGGAACGGACCGCCACCGTGCACATGTTCAACCTGTACGTGCCGGTGGCCGATGCCCTTACCTTCCTCACTCGGTACGTGGAGAGCGTAGGAGCTTGTCTGGACGTGAAGGACAGCCTGGGGTGCTGGACGAGCAAACGGCAGGTGAAGGTGAAGCTGAAGGTCGACTCCAATGGCTGCGTCGTCCACCCACCCTCGGTCTTCGCCATCGGAGGGAGCCGAGGCTATCTGGTCTACGCCGGGCAGCCCAGGGTGAGCCGCAACTGTGGCAAGGCGGGGCATGTCGCAGCCCAGTGCAGAGCGATAATCTACAAGAACTGTAAGGTGGAGGGCCACCTCACCAAGGACTGCACGCAGGCCAAGTCCTGCAATCTCTGCGGAGACACCGACCACCTGTACAGGGCCTGTCCGAAACGTGCTGGCACCTATGCACGGGCGACCAGGGGAGGTGCTGGCACTGGTAGGGCCCCGGCAGGATCGGATGTACCCGCCACCCCTGCAGAGGCGGTGCCCGAAGCAACGGAAGACCCCAGCGGAGGAGAAGGCGCAGCCACCCCGAGGGCCCCCACCCCCTCGCAGACCCTCCAGGACCCTCCACAGGAAAAGGAGGAGGAGTCCATGGAGGAGGGGAGAGCCGAGGGGGAGGAAGGCTGGAGCGTTGTGGGCAAACGAAAGAAGGCCCAAAAAGCTCCGGCCAAACGACAGAGGGCAGAACGGAAGGAGCGTGTGAAGAGAAGGGCAGGGGACCACGCAGCCCCCAGCAACCTGCCCACTTCAGACCAGGAAGGAGTTGGAGGAGGCCAGCAGCAGCCCCTGAAGACGATGCAGCGGACAAAGCCAGCGGAGAGAGTGGGGAAAGTCTGCTGGCCACCCCCCAAGGACAAGCACAGGAGGCGGAGACCACCAGAGACCCCCAGCTCCGGGAACCCAAGAGCGGAGCCACGTATGGCGCCTCACAGCCTGAAGGGGCAGCAGGCCTGGGAGACACCAAGCCCCCAGGCACAGAACTGGAACTGCCACACCCAGGGGAGAACAACCTGCAGTTCCTGAGCCCACAGAAGGTGAAGGACTTCACAGAAGCCGTGGGCATGAAGACTCAGGACTGCGAAGGTAAGGACAGTGTGCTTCTGAAATAAAGAACTTTAAATGGCGGACATTTCACTGGCATCTGTTAATGTGTGCAGTCTGAAGAGTACCGGGCGATGCGTCAGCACGCTCCAGTACTTAGACTCGGTAAAGGCCAACATGACCTTCCTCCAGGAGTGTGGACTGCCACACCTCGGCATCTACCGGAGGTGGTCACGTTGGTGGACCCGGGGTTTGTCGGTGTGGTCGGGGGGTAACGACTGTCGCGCTTCCGGTCTGGGGATTCTGCTAGGGGGAGGCAACTTCGCAATCACCCGAGTCAAAGAGGTGGTTGCCGGGCGCCTCCTGGTAGCAGACGTCAAATACCGGGGCACTCCGCTCCGGCCGATCAATGTGTACGCCTCCCCCGTGCAGAGCGAGCGGCTGGTCGTCCTCGAGCAGCTCCCACCGCTGCTGGTGACGGCCCGGCCGGTCGTTCTGGCCGGAGACTTCAACTGCACCATTGATGCGGCTGGACGATCCGGCAGCGCCGACAGCAGGCTGGACAGTACCTCCAGACTCCTGATGGACGCGATAAAGACAGCCAAGCTGCGCGACGCCTTTGGCGCCCCCACAGGTGGAGCTCAGCCGCAAACCACCTGGACAGGATCGGACGGCTCAGCCCGTTCCCGGATCGACTCCCTCTTCCTGTCAGAGCCCCTCACGGTCAGAACCACCGACGTCACGCCAGTGTTCCTCTCTGACCACTGACCACCTGTCACCTGCGGGAGGACTGGAAGGCAGGGAGGGGGACGTGGAAGCTGAACATCAAGCTGCTGACCCCAGAGAACATCGAGGAACTAGAGAAGGAGTACACAGGTTGGAGAACCTTGAAAGCCTTCTTTGATTCTCCAGTTCACTGGTGGGAAGCCACCAAGGAGAACATCAAGAGGTTCTTCATACACATGGGTATCCAGAGAGCAAGGCAGGGGCAGAAGGAACTGCGTAAACTCCAGACAGAGTTGCAGCAACTCCTCCTTCTGCAGTCGAGGGGGGTGGATGTCAGGGAGGAACTGCGGGAGATGAAAGGCCGACAGGCCCAGCACTTTGCCGCCAAGTCCTCCAAGATCATCTTCCGATCAAGGGTCCAAACCGTGGAGCAGGACAAGACGTGCTCACGATTCTTCTTCCAAAAGGTGCACAGGAGGAGCTCTGTGATCCACAGCCTTAAGGAAGAGGACGGCTCTGTCATGTCCTCGCAGACAGACATTCTGAGGATCTGCAGATCCTTCTATGCCGGTCTGTACGGAGAAAAGGCCACAGACTCCACAGCCTCCCGCAGCTTCCTGTCGTCTATCACGCAGGTCCTAGACGACGGCAAGCAGGAGAGTCTGGAGCAGCCACTGACCCTGCACAAGCTGACTGGCTCCGTCCGTTCCTTTGAGTTGGGCAAGACTCCCAGAAGTGACGGCTTACTGGTCGAGTTGTATTCGGCTCTGTGGAACCGGATGGGCCCCGACCTGCTGGAAGTGTACAACGCTACGCTCCTGGCAGGCAACATGTCCGAATCCATGAGGAAGGGCATCATCACCCTCATCTACAAGCAGATGGGGGAAAGGGAAGACATTAGAAATTGGAGGCCCATCTCACTCCTGAATGTGGACTACAAGATCCTGTCCAAGGCTATCGCCAACAGGGTCAAGTCTGCACTGGAGCAGGTGATCCACCAAGACCAAACCTGTGCTGTACCGGGCAGGAAGATCCCAGACAGCCTCGCGCTGCTGAGAGACACCATCGCCTGTGTGCAGGACAGGACACCACGCCTGCCTGGTCAGCTTGGACCAGGAGAAAGCCTTTGACAGGATATCGCACACGTACATGGCGGATGTACTCTCCAAAATGGGATTTGGGGAGGGAATCCGGAATTGGATCAAACTGCTCTACACGGACATCTGTCGTCTAGGTCAACGGGTGGGAAACAGACAGCTTCCCCAACAGGTCTGGAGTCAGGCAGGGCTGCCCTCTCTCCCATCTTGTTCGTGTGCTGCATAGAACCCTTTGCCCAGGCCATCAGGAGGGATGAGGGCATAAGAGGGGTAACGCTGCCAGGCAGTGGAGGGACTCAAGTCAAAACCTCCCTGTACATGGACGACGTCACCGTCTTCTGCTCTGATCCGAGGTCAGTTCGCAGGCTGATCAGCATCTGCGAACAGTTCTAGCAGGCGTCGGGGGCCAGGGTCAACCACACGAAGAGCGAAGCCATGCTCTTCGGCAACTGGCCCGACCGATCCAGCGTCCCCTTCACCATCAGGGCTGATCACGTGAAGGTGTTGGGGATCTGGTTCGGAGGGGCCGAGGCGTGCAACGAGAACTGGCAGGAGCGGACTGCCAAGGTGAAACAGAAACTGGGGCTGTGGGGAGGGCGCTCCCTATTGATAGCGGGCAAGAACCTGGTCAACAGGTGTGAGGTGCTCTCAGGGCTGCTGTACTTGGCGCAGGTGTGGCCAGTCCCCCACTCCTTCAGCTCGGAAATCACCTGAGCTGTCTTCAGATTCGTCTGGAGATCCAAGATGGAGCGGGTCAGATGGACCACCACGCACAAGTCCCTGGACAACGGGGGCAAAAACAGCCCCAATGTCGCCCTCACCCTGATGGTCAGCTTCATGTGTGGCTGCATCAGGTTGTGTGTGGATCCCAGGTATGTGGGCACCAAGTACCACTATGTGCCCAGGTTCTACATGTCACCCTGGCTACGAAGGATGGGTCTGGCCCCTTTACCGCGCAACACCCCTGTCAGCTGGTCATTGCCACCATACCTGTCCTTCGTAGAGGAGTTCTTTCAGGTCAATGCCTTTGACCACAGGGCCATCAGGCAGTGGTCAGCATGTAAAGTCCTGCAGGCACTGCAGGAGAAGGACATGATGGACACAGTGGTGTGGTTCCCTGAGCAGACTGTTCAGTTCATCTGGCAAAATGCCTCATCGCCAGACCTCACCAACAGGCACCAAGACCTCGCCTGGCTGGCGGTGAGAGGGGCCCTCCCAGTCCGATCCCTCCTGTACGCCCGGAACGTCGTCCCCACACCCCTCTGCCCATGGGAGGACTGCAGTGAGGAGGAGTCAGTGACCCACCTCTTTGCACACTGTGGGTTCGCGGAGAAGGTGTGGAGGAGGATGGATGGGGCAGTGTCGAGGTTCATCCCCAGCAGCTGCGTAACAGAGGACTCTCTGATCCACGGGCTGTTCCGGGGACACACACGGAGACCAACATCCGGTGCTGCTGGCAGATTATCAACTCGGTGAAAGACGCTCTTTTGCCCGAAACTTGATGGTCTACCAGCACATGGAGATGTCCGTGGGGGAATGCTGCCGACTGGCACATTCCTGGCTGCAGGAATTCGTGCTGAGGGACGCACTCAAACTCGGTGAAGCCACCGCAAGGGCCCGCTGGGGAAGGACCACAGTCTAGGGTTCTTCTCCCGTGGGTTGGGGGTATACGCCCTGAATGTAAATATGAAAGAACGAAGTGCCACGTGGGTGACAAAACTTTTTAACTTTGGAAATATAAAGACAGTAATGGTACCAACTGTAAAGAATTGAAAGTCTTTGAATGGTTACTGTATATAATTTTATTTTTGAATAAAGTATATTTTGTTTAATAAAAAAAATATATGCTCTGTCAGAACATGGACCTCAGTACCCCTAGTGCAGATATCTTCATCTGGGAGACTGGAGATCTCCCAGACTTGCCACATCCCACACACAATTCAAAGCACTGCCCCTGGAGCCATTGTCACTATATTATGCACTAATAGATGACGGATGAACAAATAAGAACACAGAGAGAGTAACTTATAAGACAACCTACCTCACCCAAGCCTGACCTCGCCTAAGCCTCATGAGCCAAAGCCACTCTAAAGGCTGGCATACTACAAAAGAATGGCCACTCTGGTTGCACCTGCATTAATTGTATTCCCCCTTTCTAACGAATGCCTCTTGCTGATTAGTTGCTCCTAAATGCAGAGAAACTGCTGCAAAACTCTGCCTTTGAAATTTCCATCACCTCCCTGATTAAAAAGTAGCTCTTTTCTCGCAACCCTGGTGTAGATTTTCCAACTCAGAAAAAACTGGCTTGTAGCTCTGATTTTAAAATCTTGAACACAGACCTGACTGGAAGGTAGCTCTTTCTATGTAATGCCTCTTCCTGATTGGTTGCTCCTTTGCTCTGAGAAACTGCTGCAAAACTCTGCCTTTGAAATCTCAATCATTGAAAAGTAGCTCTTTTTACGCATGCTTGGTGTGGATTGTCCAATTCAGACTTCTTAATTCGTTTTCAGTTAACTATTGCAGGCTTGAGGCATACAATTAGTGGATGGATCTCCAGTCAAGTTGTAGGTGTCTCAGCCAATCATGGACCTACATTGCTATCCCTCCTGTTATCCATTTCAGCTTAATCATGATGGGCTTAATCATGCACTGAACAATCATTTAGTTTGTGGAATCTTACAAGAAAGCATTCAAAAATGGCCCCTAACTAAGGTACATGTCACATTTGAAAGAGCGGTTGAAGATGCTGTATCAATGGAAACAGCACCCAGAGACGCATTGAGTTGCAGTCAGAAATGACACTTAGCATGAAATTGCAACATCTAAACAGAAACCTGCCTGGCCAAACAAATTTTGTCACAGTTGTGGCAGGGGCTCACATACACCAGACCAATGCCTGGTTTAAAGTTGAAACTCGCAGAAAATGCAACAAAGTAGAACACGTACAGTACAAAGAGCATGTCAGGCAGACAAAAATAAATAGACTGCACAGGGAAGAGATAAAGATAAAAAGTCAAGTTGGAGTTTGAAAAACAGCACTAATCTGCTTGTTGTTGATGAAAAAATCTGACAGAGAGTGACACAGGACTGAGGAATCTTAAGATTTACAGTATGAAAACTAATAAGAAAGAGACAAGCAATATGGCTCACACCAGAATTGAAAAGCAATTTAATTAAAATTGAATTGGACACTGACTTGACTGTTTTAATCATTCCACAAAATCAGAATGAATGGCATTTCAGAGATAGTGAACTGAAGCCTGCAGATAGCCAACTAATAACTTATACTGGAGAAAAGATAACTCTTGTGGCAATGACATTTGTAACAGTAAAATACAACAACCAACAACCCACATTGGGCTTGCATGTGGTAAAAACAGGAGGCCCAGCATTTTGGGTCCATGATTGGCTGAAACACCTACAACTTGACTGGAGATTCATCCTTCATTTGCATGCTACATCCCTTGCAATAGAGATAACTGAAAGCAAATTAGGAAAGGTACTGGATAATGCTACAGCAGTGTTCAAGAATAACATTGTGAAACTCAAACATATCAAGGATAAAATAGTGTTATACGAAAATTTCACACCCACGTTTTACAAAGCCCATCCAGTTCTTCATACCATCTGTAATAAAGTAGCCAGTAAGCTAGATATCATAGAGGCTGAAGGAATTCTTTCCAAGGTTGAGTGGATAATGAGCAACTATTATTGAACCATAAGCAATGCCAGCAGTCTCAGTAGAAGAGTGGGTGTGTCATGATCTATGATGATTTTAAGGTCACCATCAACACAGTACTGGAAGTGGATCAATACCCTCTGCCCAGGAAAGAGCATATATTTGCTAATGATTCTGGAGGAAAAGACTTCTGCAAAGTGGACTTATTTGCAGACTACCTTCAGCTGGAGATGGGAGAAGAGTCCAAATTGTTTCTCATCATAAACACCAACAAAGGGCTTTATCACTCTAACAGGCTTATTTATGGAGTAGTATCTGCACCTGCTTTCTGACAGAAGGCTATGGACCGGGTGCTGTAAGGGTGGCCACTCACACAGTGTTACCTGGATGACATCATTGTCACCAGTGAGGATGACAAGGAAGATCTCCAAAATCTCAAAACTGTGTTATAAAAATGAAAGCACAAAGCTTAGAGCACAACACAACAAGTGTAAATTCTTTAAACCAAGCATCACTTAAATGTGGTCACATCATTGATCCACAAGGATTATGAAGATTTGCTGAGAAAATTCAAGCAGTGGTGGATGCCCCAAGACCAAAGGATGTGTCACAGGTCAGGTCATTTTTAGGGTTGGGAATTACTGTAACAAGTTCCTGCCGAACTTGGCTACTGTGCTCCACCCTTGAACTCATTACTACAGATCAGGAAGAAATGGCTTTCCAAAGGTAAGGGGAATGGTGACATCAGACACTGTACTCACACATTATGATCCACATCATCCAGTGAAGTTTGCCTGTGATACCTCGTATTGTAGTAAGAATCCTAAGATGTCAGCCAGAGAGTGCAAGGAATAATTGCTGGGATCAGCTGTGTGATGTGCGGGAAAGGGTGGCCTGGGTGCTAGGTGACCAAGGTATTATCTCTGCAGAACTGACTTGTAGTACCCAAGACAATAGTCAGAATCAGAATCAGGTTTATTATCACCGGTATATGACGTGAAATTTGTTAACTTAGCAGCAGCAGTTCAATACAATACATAATATAGCAGAGAAGAAGAAAAAATATATTTAATAAAAAACCAAGTAAATCAATTACGTATATTGAATAGATTTTTTAAAATGTGCAAAAAACAGAAATACTGTATATTTAAAAAAGTGAGGTAGTTTCCAAAGCTTCAATGTCCATTTAGGAATCAGATGGCAGAAGGGAAGAAGCTGTTCCTGAATCGCTGAGTGTGTGCCTTCAGGCTTCTGAACCTCCTACCTGATGGTAACAGTGAGAAAAGGGCATGCCCTGGGTGCCGGAGGTCCTTAATAATGGACGCTGCCTTTCTGAGACACCACTCCCCGAAGATGTCCTTGGTACTTTGTAGGCTAGTACCCAATAGTCACATGATGGGTCAACCTGGACAAAGGATTGACCCAGGTAGGAGTGGAGAGAAGAGACCGGGGTATAAAAGAATGAGACTGGGGTATAAAAAGGTGGTGAGGTCTCTTGGATTTGAGCTCACCACAGGTTAGAATTCAACTGACACTGTGGGCCAAATGGAACCGGGCAATGCAGTTAAACAGACTCGGGTGAGCTTCTGAGTTCAGTACCACTTGTTGTACCTTAGCAATAAGGTGCGTTGTGTGCAGCATTGCTTGCTAAAAGTTTATTTCTATTGGAACTGTGAACAGTCCTTAACTTTCAGCACAACAATTATAGGTGAAAACATGTCACATATTATAGGTGATGGAAATGAATGACCTATTGACTTTGCATCATGTTCCCCTACTGCTGCAGGAAAAATTATGCACAAATTGACAGAGAGGCCTTGAATTTCATTTGGGGTGTAAAACATTTCAACCAGTATTTGTATGGGACAACAACACACACAAAATGCTGGTGGAACACAGCAGGCCAGGCAGCATCGATAGGGAGAAGCGCTGTCGACGTTTCGGGCCGAGACCCTTCGTCAGGACTAACCGAAAGGAAAGATCTTCTCCCTATCGATGCTGCCTGGCCTGCTGTGTTCCAGCAGCATTTTGTGTGTGTTGATTGAATTTCCAGCATCTGCAGATTTCCTCGTGTTTGTATGGGACATGGGTTTTTCCTTATTACAGATCATCAACCACCTGTGTTCATTTTCAATTGACAAAAGTCAATTCCCTGGAAACCCCACCACTCCCAGAACAGCCCCCCCCCCACTCTACCCATCGTGTTTGCATGCTCCCTCTCCAAGGACAGCTGGGCACGAATGTGGAAGGGTGATGGGGGTGTTGACCTTGACTTTCCATCACCTAGACCCGTGAAGGGCCATCTTGGCCAGGCACAGAAGCAAGCCCACCGGTAAATCCTCCTCACGACCCACACCCTTCCGTACTGGATGCCTGTATATAAGGAGCACGGGGCTGAAATGAAACCAGAACCTGAGCAGCAGTCCCTTCAGATACTCAGACAGGGGCTGCAACCTCTCACACTCCCTAGAAACATAGTACACTGACTCCTGGTCACAGAATGGACAGGTAGATAGGGTGTCGGTGAACCTGCTTTTAAAACCTGATGCATGGTACTGCCTGTGCAACACCTTTGCCCCCAGGCCCCCATTGTACTGGGGAAGGGCCCCTGCATGAAGAAATTTCCACTGGGGACCTCCTCCACCGCTAGATGGTACAACAGATTGCCAAGGTGCGTCCGGTCGGCGAAGGCAAGGAAGTGAAAGGTGTGCAAAAGCAAATAAAGCTTTGGAGCATCACGGAAGGGCACGGTGGGCATCCCTGCGAGATGGCTCACATTATCCGGGACCCTCTCCTGCAAAGTATCCTGGGGCCTGCATCCAATGAGCACTTCCAGCACTGATCATCAGGTGGTGGTGCAGCCGGAAACACTCCACTTCCCCAAGCCCCCTCAGCATCCACCGTGATAGGATGGGAGCTAGCACACTGTCCCCCACTGGTGTAGGAACACCCTGTCAGGATGAGACTAGACCCTATACCCTCACCAGCCCTCGGTAAAAGGAAGGTAGTTCCCTCAAAGCCGCAGCGGCTGATGCCGTTTGCTAGAAGCTGCGTACCCTCGTGCAGGCAGTGTCCCCGGAGGAGAAAGTGCATCACCAGCCCATGCCCTGTCTGAGGGTAGTCACTGTACAGGTCTCTCTGCAGGGTCCTGAGGCAGAGAGCTGGCAGCCGAATGCGCACACACACCAGTGACTGACTGCCCTCCGTGAGTGGAAGACTCGGGGCCACAGCAGAGACCCAGTGTCTCCTGTTACCCCAAAAGAAGTCTGCCAGCCTCTTCTTGGTCTTGGAGACAAAAGCAGTGTGGGACTAATCAGCTGGTACTGTATCTTTACAATGAAAGCTACTTTTCACTGGGTTTTGCATGGACTGCTGATCCGAGTTGTCTGATTCTGTTCTGCCTCATCTGTGGCAAACAGCTTACAAATGCAGCGATGGCTCCGGCAAAACTGAAAGATGCTTAACTACAAATCACAGCCATATGACACGTAGAAGTGCTGAATATTTTAAATGACTATTGGAATCTCAAAACAAACAGATCAAAGCTTTGGAAAAGAAAGTCACAGTCAGTAAATGACGTAGGAAGCAATTTACTTAGTAACTTCAGGACCAGTTTATGCGAGAAAGTTTAAAAAACTGTGTGAAAACCTGTACAAAGAGCACAACAATCTCCTGCTATACAGTATACAGAAATCCAATGGCTTAGCAGAGGAAGAGTTCTCAATAGGGTGGTTGAGCTGAAAGGTGAATTGCAGGAGTACTTTCAAGAAAATAGTAGGCCAAATTTTGCCAAGTGCTTTAAAGATGAAGAATCACTGCTGAAAGTAGCCTACTTAACAGACATTTTTCATCATCTGAACCAGTTGAACAGGTCACTGCAAGGCCCTGGAGAAACTCTTTTGACTTCAAGTGACAAGATTCTTGGATATAAAAGGATTTCCAGGAGTGGTGGGCCATCCAAGGAATTGACTGTTTTATAGACAGTAATAATCAAGTTTTAAGTTACATTTAGTCACTGTCTTGTAAATACTTAATGTTTGTATTTTGTGAACTTGTTGTTGTACAAAAATGGGCTCTCATGCAATACAGCCCTCACCATCACCCGACCGTCCTCCCCTCCATGCAATACAGCCCTCACCATCACCCGACCGTCCTCCCCTCCAAGCAATACAACCCTCACCATCACCCTACCGTCCTCCCCTCCATGCAATACAGCCCTCACCATCACCCTACCGTCCTCCCCTCCATGCAATACAGCCCTCACCATCACCCTACCATCCTCCCCTCCATGCAATACAACCCTCACCATCACCCTACCGTCCTCCCCTCCATGCAATACAGCCCTCACCATCACCCTACCATCCTCCCCTCCATGCAATACAGCCCTCACCATCACCCTACCGTCCTCCCATCCATGCAATACAGCCCTCACCATCACCCTACCATCCTCCCCTCCATGCAATACAGCCCTCACCATCACCCTACCATCCTCCCCTCCATGCAATACAGCCCTCACCATCACCCTACCGTCCTCCCCTCCATGCAATACAGCCCTCACCATCACCCTACCGTCCTCCCATCCATGCAATACAGCCCTCACCATCACCCTACCATCCTTCCCTCCATGCAATACAGCCCTCACCATCACCCTACCATCCTCCCCTCCATGCAATACAGCCCTCACCATCACCCTACCGTCCTCCCCTCCGTGCAATACAGCCCTCACCATCACCCTACCGTCCTCCTCTTCATGCAATACAACCCTCACCATCACCCTACCGTCCTCCCCTCCGTGCAATACAGCTCTCACCATCACCCTACCGTCCTCCCCTCCATGCAATACAGCCCTCACCATCACCCTACCATCCTCCCCTCCATGCAATACAGCCCTCACCATCACCCTACCATCCTCCCCTCCATGCAATACAACCCTCACCATCACCCTACCATCCTCCCCTCCATGCAATACAGCCCTCACCATCACCCTACCATCCTCCCCTCCATGCAATACAGCCCTCACCATCACCCTACCATCCTCCCCTCCATGCAATACAGCCCTCACCATCACCCTACCATCCTCCCCTCCATGCAATACAGCCCTCACCATCACCCTACCATCCTCCCCTCCATGCAATACAGCCCTCACCATCACCCTACCATCCTCCCCTCCATGCAATACAGCCCTCACCATCACCCTACCATCCTCCCCTCCATGCAATACAGCTCTCACCATCACCCTACCATCCTCCCCTCCATGCAATACAACCCTCACCATCACCCTACCATCCTCCCCTCCATGCAATACAGCCCTCACCATCACCCTACCATCCTCCCCTCCATGCAATACAGCCCTCACCATCACCCTACCGTCCTCCCCTCCATGCAATACAACCCTCACCATCACCCTACCGTCCTCCCCTCCATGCAATACAGCCCTCACCATCACCCTACCATCCTCCCCTCCATGCAATACAGCCCTCACCATCACCCTACCGTCCTCCCCTCCATGCAATACTGTCTTCACCATCACCCTACCATCCTCCCCTCCATGCAATACAGCCCTAACCATCACCTTACCGTCCTCCCCTCCATGCAATACTGTCTTCACCATCACCCTACCATCCTCACCTCCATGCAATACTGTCTTCACCATCACCCTACCATCCACCCCTCCATGCAATACAGCCCTCACCATCACCCTACCATCCTCCCCTCCATGCAATACAGCCCTCATCATCACCCTACCATCCTCCCCTCCATGCAATACAGCCCTCACCATCACCCTACCGTCCTCCCCTCCATGCAATACAGCCCTCACCATCACCCTACCATCCTCCCATCCATGCAATACAGCCCTCACCATCACCCTACCATCCTCCCCTCCATGCAATACAGCCCTCACCATCACCCTACCATCCTCCCCTCCATGCAATACAGCCCTCACCATCACCCTACCGTCCTCCCCTCCATGCAATACAGCCCTAACCATCACCTTACCATCCTCCCCTCCATGCAATACAGCCCTCACCATCACCCTACCATCCTCCCCTCCGTGCAATACAGCCCTCACCATCACCCTACCGTCCTCCCCTCCGTGCAATACAACCCTCACCATCACCCTACCGTCCTCCCCTCCATGCAATACAGCACTCACCATCACCCTACCATCCTCCCCTCCATGCAATACAGCTCTCACCATCACCCTACCATCCTCCCCTCCATGCAATACAGCCCTCACCATCACCCTACCATCCTCCCCTCCATGCAATACAGCCCTCACCATCACCCTACCGTCCTCCCCTCCATGCAATACAGCCCTAACCATCACCTTACCATCCTCCCCTCCATGCAATACAGCCCTCACCATCACCCTACCATCCTCCCATCCATGCAATACAGCCCTCACCATCACCCTACCGTCCTCCCCTCCATGCAATACAGCCCTCACCATCACCCTACCGTCCTCCCCTCCATGCAATACAGCCCTAACCATCACCTTACCATCCTCCCCTCCATGCAATACAGCCCTCACCATCACCCTACCATCCTCCCATCCATGCAATACAGCCCTCACCATCACCCTACCGTCCTCCCCTCCATGCAATACAGCCCTCACCATCACCCTACCGTCCTCCCCTCCATGCAATACAGCCCTAACCATCACCCTACCATCCTCCCCTCCATGCAATACAGCCCTCACCATCACCCTACCGTCCTCCCCTCCATGCAATACAGCCCTCACCATCACCCTACCGTCCTCCCCTCCATGCAATACAGCCCTCACCATCACCCTAGCGTCCTCCCCTCCATGCAATACAACCCTCACCATCACCCTACCATCCTACCCTCCATGCAATACAGCCCTCACCATCACCCTACCATCCTCCCCTCCTTGCAATACAGCCCTCACCATCACCCTACCGTCCTCCCCTCCATGCAATACAGCCCTCACCATCACCCTACCGTCCTCCCCTCCATGCAATACAGCCCTCACCATCACCCTAGCGTCCTCCCCTCCATGCAATACAGCCCTCACCATCACCCTACCATCCTCCCCTCCATGCAATACAGCCCTCACCATCACCCTACCATCCTCCCCTCCATGCAATACAGCCCTCATCATCACCCTACCGTCCTCCCCTCCATGCAATACAGCCCTCACCATCACCCTACCGTCCTCCCCTCCATGCAATACAGCCCTCACCATCACCCTACCGTCCTCCCCTCCATGCAATACAGCCCTCACCATCACCCTACCGTCCTCCCCTCCATGCAATACAGCCCTCACCATCACCCTAGCGTCCTCCCCTCCATGCAATACAACCCTCACCATCACCCTACCATCCTACCCTCCATGCAATACAGCCCTCACCATCACCCTACCATCCTCCCCTCCATGCAATACAGCCCTCACCATCACCCTACCGTCCTCCCCTCCATGCAATACAGCCCTCACCATCACCCTACCGTCCTCCCCTCCATGCAATACAGCCCTCACCATCACCCTAGCGTCCTCCCCTCCATGCAATACAGCCCTCACCATCACCCTACCATCCTCCCCTCCATGCAATACAGCCCTCACCATCACCCTACCATCCTCCCCTCCATGCAATACAGCCCTCATCATCACCCTACCGTCCTCCCCTCCATGCAATACAGCCCTCACCATCACCCTACCGTCCTCCCATCCATGCAATACAGCCCTCACCATCACCCTACCGTCCTCCTCTTCATGCAATACAACCCTCACCATAACCCTACCGTCCTCCCCTCCATGCAATACAGCCCTCACCATCACCCTACCGTCCTCCCCTCCATGCAATACAGCCCTCACCATCACCCTACCGTCCTCCCCTCCATGCAATACAGCCCTCACCATCACCCTACCATCCTCCCCTCCATGCAATACAACCCTCACCATCACCCTACCATTCTCCCCTCCATGCAATACAGCCCTCACCATCACCCTACCGTCCTCCCCTCCGTGCAATACAGCCCTCACCATCACCCTACCATCCTCCCCTCCATGCAATACAGCCCTCACCATCACCCTACCATCCTCCCCTCCATGCAATACAGCCCTCACCATCACCCTACCATCCTCCCCTCCATGCAATACAGCCCTCACCATCACCCTACCATCCTCCCCTCCATGCAATACAGCTCTCACCATCACCCTACCATCCTCCCCTCCATGCAATACAACCCTCACCATCACCCTACCGTCCTCCCCTCCATGCAATACAGCCCTCACCATCACCCTACCATCCTCCCCTCCATGCAATACAGCCCTCACCATCACCCTACCGTCCTCCCCTCCGTGCAATACAGCCCTCACCATCACCCTACCGTCCTCCCCTCCATGCAATACAGCCCTCACCATCACCCTACCATCCTCCCCTCCATGCAATACAGCCCTCACCATCACCCTACCGTCCTCCCCTCCATGCAATACAGCCCTCACCATCACCCTACCATCCTACCCTCCATATAAATACAGCCCTCACCATCACCCTACTGTCCTCCCCTCCATGCAATACAGCCCTCACCATCACCCTACCATCCTCCCCTCCATGCAATACAGCCCTCACCATCACCCTACCGTCCTCCCCTCCATGCAATACAGCCCTCACCATCACCCTACCATCCTACCCTCCATACAATACAGCCCTCACCAATTTTTAACCTACCATCTTCCCCTCCGTGCAATACAGCCCTCACCATCACCCTACCGTCCTCCCCTCCATGCAATACAGCCCTCACCATCACCCTACCATCCTCCCCTCCCATGTAATACAGCCCTCACCATCACCCTACCATCCTCCCCTCCATGCAATACTGTCTTCACCATCTCCCTACCATCCTCCCCTCCATGCAATACAGCCCTCACTATCACCTTACCGTCCTCCCCTCCATACAATACAGCCCTCATCATCACTCTACCATTCTCCCCTCCATGCAATACAGCCCTCATCATCACTCTACCATTCTCCCCTCCATGCAATACAACCCTCACCATCACCCTACCATCCTCCACTCCATGCAATACAGCCCTCACCATCACCCTACCATCCTACCCTCCATATAAATACAGCCCTCACCATCACCCTACTGTCCTCCCCTCCATGCAATACAGCCCTCACCATCACCCTACCATCCTCCCCTCCATGCAATACAGCCCTCACCATCACCCTACCATCCTCCCCTCCATGCAATACAGCCCTCACCATCACCCTACCATCCTCCCCTCCCATGTAATACAGCCCTCACCATCACCCTACCATCCTCCCCTCCATGCAATACTGTCTTCACCATCTCCCTACCATCCTCCCCTCCATGCAATACAGCCCTCACTATCACCTTACCGTCCTCCCCTCCATACAATACAGCCCTCATCATCACCCTACCATCCTCCCCTCCATGCAATACAGCCCTCACTATCACCTTACCGTCCTCCCCATACAATACAGCCCTCATCATCACCCTACCATTCTCCCCTCCATGCAATACAGCCCTCACTATCACCTTACCGTCCTCCCCTCCATACAATACAGCCCTCATCATCACCCTACCATTCTCCCCTCCATGCAATACAGCCCTCACCATCACACTACCGTCCTCCCCTCCATGCAATGCAGCCCTCACCATCACCCTACCATCCTCCCCTCCATGCAATACAGCCCTCACCATCACCCTACCATCCTCCCCTCCGTGCAATACAGCCCTCACCAATTAAGAACATAAGAAATAGGAGCAGGAGTCGGCCACCTGGCCTGTCAAGTCTGCTCCGCCATTCAATAAGATCATGGTGTTTCTGGCAATGGACTCATTTCCACCTACCTGCCTTTTCCCTGTAACCCTTAATTCCTCTACTACGCAAAAATCTATCCAACTTTGTCTTAGATATATTTACTGAGGTAGCCCCTATTGCTTTATTGGGCAGAGAATTCCACAGATTCACCACTCTCTGGGAAAAGTAGTTTCTCCTCATCTCCATCTTAAACTTATTACCCAGAATCTTGAAGCTATGTCGCCCAGTTCTAATCTCACCTACCAGTAGAAACAACTTTCCTGCCTCTATCTTATTTGTCCCTTTCATAATTTTATATGTTTCTATAAGATCTCCTCTCATTCTTCTGATTTCCGGTGAATACAGTCCCAGGTGACTCAATCTCTTCTCATAGTCTGACCCCCTCATCTCTGGAATCAACCTGGTGAACCTCCTCTGCACCGCCTCCAAAGCCAGTATATCCTTCCTCAAGTAAAGAGACCTGAAATGCACTCAGTCCTCCAGTTGCAGCCTCACCAGTACCATATACAGTTGCAGCATAACCTCCCTGCTCTTAAATTCCATCCTTCTAGCAATGAAGACCAACATTCCATTTGCTTTCATGATAGCCTGTTGCACCTGCAAACCAACCTTTTGCAATTCATACACAAGCACTCCCAAGTCCTTCTGCACAGCAGCATTTTTCCTTCCAAAGTGGGTGACCTCACATTTACCAACATTGTATTCCATCTGCCAGACCCTTGCCCACTCACTTAACCTATCTATATTTTTCTGCAGACTCTCTGTATCCCCTGCAAAATTTGCTTTTCCACTCAATTTAGTGTCATCAGCAAACTTAAATAATTTACACTCAGTCCCCTCTTCCAGATCGTAAATGTATATCATGAACAGTTGCAGGCCCAGCCCGGATCCTTATAGCACACGGCTCACCACTGATCGCCAGCTGGAGAAACACCCATGTATCCCAACTCTCTGCTTTCCATTGGTTAACCAATCGTCTATCAAAGTTAATACACCACACCCAACTCTATGCATCCTTATCTATGGATAAGACTTTTGTCCCTATCAAACACCTTCTGGCAATTGAAGTAAATAACGTCCATCAGTACCCCTCTGTGCGCTCATTATATCCTCAAAGGACTCCAGTTGTTTTTCAAACAGAACCTGCCTTTGCTGTATCCATGCTGCACCTGCCTGACGGAACCATTCCTTTCCAGATGCCTCGCTATTTCTTCCTTAATGATAGCTTCAAGCATTTTCGCAACTACAGATATTAAACTAACTGGCCTATAGTTACCTGCCTTTTGCCTACATCCTTTTTTGAACACTGGTGTGACATTTACCTTCTGTCAGGACCTGCCCAGAGTCCAAAGAGTTTTGGTAAATTATCACCAAGGCCTCAACTATAACCTCTGCCATTTCTTTCAATAACTGGGATACATTCTATCAGGACCAGGGGACTTATCTATCTGACCCAAGCTACTTACCATTTTCACCTCTGTGGAATACAGAGCTCACCATCCATGCAATACAGTGCTCAGCAATTATCAACGGCCTCCACTATCTAGCGTCAGCAACTGAGAATAAACACGGTCCTACTGCGCACTTGTCTGAGAGACCCCTAACGGGGCTGCTGGTCACTGCCCATCGCTGCGAGCACTAGCATAGCACATTGCGCTAAGTTCAAAAAACAATTTTTTTATCACAATCTCTCGAGAGCAACCTCTCACGGACCCCCGGTTGAGAAACCTTGGTCTAAAGGATGCACTGTGAGCAGTGTCAGCAAGACACACTACACTGAATCAGAATCTCGGCAATTTCCTCCTTGCATGTCACTGTGCAACACACTCCACACCAATGACTGACATGTTATGCTGTTCCTGGATCGTCTCTTACATTAATTTTTGGATCTCCTCAAAACCAAATAGCTGAGACAAATTGAGAGCTCCTCAAACAAGATGGTTCGATATTTCACTCCTGGACAAGAAGTCCTGCTGAAGGGACTAAGGAGGTGAACAAAAGTGAGCACTTGGCAAGGTTAAAGACAGAAGTGGACCACTCTCCTATACAGTGGAGATTAGCTCTGATGACATCTGGAGATGACACATCAATCAGCTGAAGTGAGCGGAGTCAATTGTTACAAAAGAAAGGTAGCCAGGGCTGTCAGAACCACTTCCTGCAGTCTCAGAGTCAACTCCCACAATCACCATGGAGGAGGCTGCAGAACCTGAGATTGTTTCAAGCCGCAAGTGTCACCTGCCAGGCAGACTGACCACCCCCCCCCCCCCCCCCCACCACCTCCATCAGGAAAGATGTTATACCACAAGAGTAAGAAAGCCTCCGCAGTGATTATATCTTTTGGCCTGAATGGGACAATTTAAAATTCACTATGCTGTGGATGTCTATATGATAGTTGTATTATATAGTATACTGTGTGTCTGTGTAGTGTGCTAGAGTCACATCAGCAAGCATAATTGATGACAAACACCCAACAGTCAACAACGTTTAATGTGTAAAGAAAGTTGTATCTGGCACTCAATTGCGACTGCAGTCAGTGAACATGATCTGACTCACATTAGGCTCTATTGTTTTCCAAAATGACATGTTTGACAAACTAACTGAAACAATAATCTACTTGTAAAATCAAAATATACTTCTGACAGATTAATAGCAGTCTGTTCTAAATAAGAAGACAGAAGTATTCTTTGCAGTTAAGTATTTTGAATATAATTATTGCGTAGAGAATCCTTCTAAGTTAGCAGGAAGGTTAAAACTACACCAAAACCATCACATGAGCTATATCAAAGATTCTGTTCACTCTTATTATCTGTTAGGAGTATATTAATTTTAAATGCATCAAATAGTGTGATTTCTCAACAATGTCCCTACATTGTGAGAGAGAGAGTGCCAGCCTGTATTCTCAAAAAAATGTGCCACTAGTGCCACTCCAATACTCCAAAATATCTATCAAAAGTCTTTGTCTACTGGAACCTTGCCTAAAGACTGGCTCAATGCCAATGTCATACCAAACTACAAGAAAGGGGACCGGTCTTTACCATCTAATTACCATTCTGTGTCACTTACTTGTATTGCAAGCAGTGAGAACACAATATTCACAGCAATATCATGGGTCATGCGGAGAGATTCTCACTTCTGTCCGACAGACTGCACGGTCTTCTGAAACACAGTTAGCCGGACTCGTTAATAATCTGTCCCAGATTCCGGATGCAAAAGTCAAGTTGACCTTTGCATAATGGATTTTAGTAAAGCTTTTGATACTGTACCACATCAATGCCTGTTAGCTAAACTTGACAATCTTGGCATCCAAGGCTCTACCAAGGATTGGATCAAAAGCTTTCTAACTAAACAGCACCAGAAGGTATTAATCGACGGGCAATCCTCATCCCCCTGTCCAGTGTTTTCGGGAGTACCACAGGGCACTGTCTTGGGCCCACTACTTTTTTTAACCTATATAAATGACCTTCTAACTTGTGTTACATCTGGAGTCAGACTGTTGGCAGATGACCTGATTCTGTACAGACCCATAAATTCTCCAAATGACTGCAGTATCCTTCAACAAGACATTAACTCGCTGTGCAAGTGGGAGTCCTCCTGGCAGATGAAATTTAACATCTCAAAGTGCTACATTATGAGAATGACCCACAAGAAAAATTGTTACCATCATCAATACTTCATGGGAAATGCTGCACTTCAGGAAGTAAAACATTACCCCTACTTGGGCATTGAACTGTTAGATAACCTTAGCTGGGCAAAACACATCAACCAAACCATTTCAAGTTCCAACAAAATCCTTGGACTTCTATGGCGTAACTTTTGGAATTGCTCAAAAACCACAAAAGAAATTGCTTATAAATCTCTTGTCTGTCCAAGACTTGAATACTGTAGTGCCTACCAAACCATTCACATCAATAATCTTGAGAAAGTCCAGAGAAGAGCTGTTAGGTTTGTAACCAGTGATTATGGAAAGACCAGTAGTGTTACAGATATGTTTCTCGACCTCAAATGGGATACCCTCCAAAGGCTTACTACAGTTTACAAGGAAACTCATTCATTAACTGCATCCAACATTAGTCACCTTTTGTGTAACCAGAGTAACAGACCAGCAACCCGACAAAACCAATCCCTGAACCACAAGACCATCCAGACCAACAAGGACTGCTCACTGTATCCTAGGACCATTCCAGTTTGGAACTCTCTGCCGCCACACATTAAATCTGCCGCTGATAGTAAAACTTTCAAGTCGCTGCTTTTAAACTCTGCAATTTAAATTACAACTGCATGCATGAGGGACTGAACGTTTATAGCCCAGTGGCGGCGGTTGGTGCAGTATGGACAAGACAAGAGGGATAGTTTACCATGAGATTAGATTATTTGATAACTTTATCAATGAGGTGTTTCAGTTAATCCCTTGGGAGTATTATTACCTCATGTGCTGACTGATTTATGTTACATAGTAAAGAAGTGCTGAGAAACTTAATGAATATAAATCGATAAACAGTAACTGTTGCAGAAATCAAGTTGAAAATGAGAAATTAAATCTAATTATATTGTTAATATATATTAAATTTTATTGTTAAACGAGGCAACTGCATATTAGGTCAGAGGTGCTTGATGGGTAGAATTTGGGTGGCTGAAAGGACTAAAACAACTTTTGATTCTGGACATTTGAAATAAAAGCATAAATTACTGAAACACATGGGCAGCAAACTGTGCAGAGAAAATAGAGCTTTGGTTTAGGTTGATTATTTCATCATGACTTCCATGAGTGGATGTGTTTTGAACATTGAAATTTATAAAGGTTGTAGAATGAGATTAACGTTCCCTCTATTTTTTTTCCACAGCTGCGCGGACCTACCAATGTTCCAAGCAGGAATTTTTTTTACACAGCCTGAAAACTGCATGGCACTTTAAATTAGCATCAGAATCAGAATCAAAATCAGGTTTATTCTAACTGGCACTTGGCGTGAAATTTGCTAACAGCAGCAACCCATTTGCACAGCAATGAAGGTTAAGTGCACAGGAGCATTTCAGCTGCTGTCCAGCTGCATACCTATGCAGCTTAAAAGGAACAGTGGATGGGAACCATTGTAAAAAGGAAATATGAGGCTGAGTCATGTGTGCAAGTGGGCAGTGTGGAAAACTTGATGGGAATGGAGCGTGTGTTCCTTGACCATCAGGTTCTGTTGTTTCAGTCTTAAGGTTGACTACACTTAATATTTTTGCTTGGTTCTGGTTCAACTTGTGTTTATGATTGGATAGAAAATTTATCAATGTCAAGGGAGTTGACTTTAAAGGTTCTTAGCAATGTGTTGAGATAGCTAAGAAAGTTAAATATGAATTTAATGTTTAAAACCTTTGTGGCTCTTGGTAAGTTAGTATTACTCTTGCTTTTGAGTCAGGGGGATTTTGGTCAAAGTTCTCCAGCAACTTGGGCACAAAAGTCTAGTCTCACACTCCAGTGCAATACTATGGGAGTGGAGCAGATAGGGAAGCTCAGATAGAGATTAAAATTAGGGCAAGTAGTCATTGAATGCAAAGTATTTTATGATATCTTGCAAATGAATCTTCTTCCCTGATTCGTCGCCACACATAAGAGAGTTATGTGCTGGGATATTAATGTATAAGACACAATCTTGTCACCTAGAACATAGAACACTACAATACAGGTCCTACAACCCAATATGTTGTGCCAACATTTTAACCTACTCTAAGATCAATCTATCCCTTCCCTCCCACATAACCCTCCATTTTTCTACCAGTCACATGCCTATCTAAGAGTTTTTCAAATCTTCATAATGTATCTGTATCTACCACCACCCCGGCACCCACAACTCTCTGCATAAAGGCTTCCTCCTGACCTCAGCCCCTTCCCTACACATTCCGCCAATCGCATTAAAATTATGCCCTCTTGTTTTGGCCATTTCTATCCTGGGCAATAGTGTTTCATTGTGCATTTGATCTGTGTATCATCTTATATACCTCTATCCATTCACTTCTCATCCTCCTTTACTCCAAAGTGAAATGGCCTAGCTCGATCAACTTCTCCTCGGAAGACATGCTCCCTAATCTAGACAGCATCCTGGTAAATCTCTTTCGCAGCCTCTCTAAATCCTTCCTATGAATTGGTGACCAGAACGGAATACTCTTGGAATTAAATTTGCAATCTGGTAATTTGGTTATTAATTATTCTTGTTCAGTTTTTCATCCCTCCTGTTGAAGTGAATCATCAGAGCTTTGAAGGCTATGGAACTAATGTGGGTAAATGGGATTAGTGTAGATATTAGGCTAATAGATGATTAGCCTATTTTGGTCCTGTGTTATTAATTGTACAAATTATACACTTTGTTGGGTTCTAAAGGCACTTGCTGATTATGCCTACTTATGCCTTATGATAAAATGTCATCTGTTTATTCGTACAGGCAATTCTCCATCTGATGAATCTGAAGAGCATGAAAAGGATCCAAAATCTTTAACTTTTCCAGCCTACATTGGTAGCCTTCTCGATTCTGGTGATGAGCTGATGGCCTCTGGAGTGAGAATGTACTGTGAAAACAGGGGAGGTTGCCCGACCTCCTGTCACTTGTGTCATCCAAAAGGGGGTCAGAACATGCAAGAAGAACCTGTGTTGCTGGACGTCACCAAGGCAGCACCACTTTATGAACTGCTTAGTGATAATGAAACACAAAAGGTAAGTTGTCAATCTTTCAGGATACAGCTCACCTGTCAGGGCATTGCACTGTTGTGAGTCTTTAAGAAATAGACAAATACACGTTGAATGAGGCGCAACTGTGTAAAAATGGTTTAAAAAGCAGAACAAAAGTTAATCATAAGATGAATTGTTGGAAAAAGTGTAGCACCCAAACAGTTAAATCCACTTATCAAATGAGAGCACTGCAAAAACCAAAATTGCAAATGCAAGCATCTTTAAATTCACAGTGGAACTTTAGTACTAAAGAAAAGTGTTACACAGGCATAAAATTGAAGCTTGGTGTTTAAAAAGCCAGAGAGTAGATTGGAATAGGATAAAATATCGCCTTAAGACATTACATCTTGTTATTTCCTTCTGCTGTCCTCCCAGCAAAGATTTTCCATTGTCAGGCTGAGCACAAAGCCAACTTATTAGAATGAGAGAAAATTTACAAGACAAGAAGAAGTCAGTCAGCCCATCACGTCATATTGCTTGAAGTAGCACCCATCACGTCATATTGCTTGAAGTAGCACCTTCCAACACCAGGTCAATGGACCACCAAGTTCAAGTTCTTCAAGCACACATACCATGTAAGGGTGGTGGGCTTTTTGCTGCTACTATCCTATCAAGCAGGGAGTTCCAGAGCACTGTCTGATTCCTCATCTGGTCCAGAGTCTGGTTTCTCATCTACTTTCTGATATTTCAATCAATCCATACCCCTGCCTTTTGGATCAAATGCAATGGGAAACAGGACCTGTCTGTTTTCACTGTTTCAGGTTCCTCCTAATTTTGCACACCAAGAAAAGTGTGTAAAAGCAGCATGGGACCTCACCACAGATCCATTTCTCCTCTACTCCCAAGAGAGGTTAAGCAAATTGGATCTGTACTTCGTACAGTTTTGAAGAATGTGAGGTGATTTAATTGTGATCATAAGGGTAGATGTCAAGATGTTTACAGTGGTGGGAGAGTCTCAAATGTGGTCACATGGTTTCAGGTAAAAGATGAATAAAAACTGCATTTCACAGATGATAGTGAATCTCTGGAATTCTCAAAATTCTGAAAAATTCTGGGGTTGGGGGCAATGGAGATCTGGCCAAAAGGAGGTCTGAGATGGATCAGCCATGACAGAAGACAATGCAATCTCAAGGGGATACTTATCACCCTCCTTTCTACTGAGCTCCCAACAAATGAAATTTAGCCTTGTTGCCTAACGTCACATGATGGTATCACAGGAGAGCAAACTGTTCATGAAGCCTCAGTAAAAACAGGCTAGGGTGAGCGTAGAGAAGGGGAGTCCTGGAGAAGTGCTCAAGCCTTCAGATCTCTATGTCTGTAAAGCAGATCCTCCTTCTGATTTTTCACCATATTCATATTGATGAAACAAGGGCTTGTTTGAGTATGCTATTAAAGTGGTTGCTCTGTTATCCAGCTAACAGCATTTTCTCACACTGCCATTTTTTCATTATTTTGTGCTATAAGCTCTCAGCAAAAGTAATTCATTACCAACCTTGTGAAGTGCTGGAAATATATTTAGTTAAGAATGGTCATGAAGATGAATGAGGATAACTGATGGATAGCACAAGACCAGATTTATATTAAAAAGGTTAATATGTGAAATGCTCTCCTGGGTCAGGTTTTCACAAAAAATACTAACTTGAAGGTCTTTCTCAGCAATAGAATAACTCCGTAACACAGATGTTGAAGTTGAGCATTACGTTAAGTGTTTCATTTGCACAGGCACTGCTCAAAATAAGCATCGGGTGATGGGTTCAGCATGGTGAAGGGTATAGACCTTCACATACAGTCCATTTCACTGTATGTTTTAATGTACATGTGACAAACAAAACCAATTTTTAAAAATATGGATTAGGAACTGGCTTGCCCATAGAAGAGAGAGAGTACAGACTATACTATTAGATTGACTAGAGGGCAGAAACAGGTTGTTGTCTGAAAAGACCTCAGTTGTTTGAGAATTATATCAAAGATTTGGAAGAAAATTGATGGATTAGCAAGTCTATGGTAGACACTAAGATTGATGGAGTTGTGAACAGGGTAAAGTGTATAAAATAATACAACAGGGTATTGATCAGTAACAGATATGGGAAGAGATGTGGCAGATGCACTTTAACTGGGAATAATGTGAGGTGTTATATTTTGGAAGGTCATATGAAAAGAGGAGGTATACCATTAATGATAGACCCCTGAATAGCGGTGAGATACAAAGGGATCTTGGCATCTCAGTCCATTGTTCACTGAGAATGGCTTCAAGTGGATAAGGAGTGTAAAGAAGGTGCAGGTAATGTAGGGGTTCCCAACCATTTCTATGCCATGGACTTATATCATTAAACAAGGGGTTCATGAACCCTTCAGTTTTCCTTCTTTGATAGAGGTATTGAGTTTAATAGTGAGGAAGACATGCTCCAGCTATATAAAACTTCAGTCAGACCACACTTGGAGCATTGCATGCAGTTGCAGTAACCCCATTATGAAAAGGATGTGGAGTCTATGGAGAGAGTGCAGAAGAGGTTTACCAGGATGTTGCATGGAATAGAGAGTGCAAGGTATAAGGAAAGGTTGGATAAACTTGGGTTGTTCTCTCTAGAGCGTTGGAGGCTGAACAGAGACCCGATAGAGGTTTGTATAATTATGAGCAGCATCAATAGGGTAGACAGTGAAAAGTTCTTCTATGGGGCAGAAATGTCAAACACCAGAGGACATTCAAAGTTCAATGTAAACATAGAGTGGTAGAACACTACAGCACAAAAGCAGGCCATGTGTACCAGTACCATCAACCTGCACCCGGACCACAGGCTTCCATACCTCTCGCATTCATATACTGTACCTATCCAAATTTCTCTTTAGTGTTGAAATTGACTCCACAATCACCACTTGTGTTGGCAGTTCATTCCAGACTCTCACCACCCTCTGAGATTAGATGTTCCTCCTTAGATTCCCCTTAAACATTTTACCTTTCACTCTTAACCTCTGACCTCTAGTCTCACTGGAAAAAGCCTGCTTGCATTTACCCTGTGGAAACCCCTCATAATTTTGTATACTTCTATCAGATCTCCCCTCAATCTTCCATATTACAGGGAATGAAGTCCTAACCTATTCAACTTTTCCATATAATTCAGGTCCTCAAGTCCTAGCAACATCTTTGTAAATTTGCTCTGCAGTCTTTCAATCTTATTGACACATTTCTTGTAGGTAGATGAACAAAACTGGAGTCAGTGCTTCAGAATAGGCGTCACCAATGTCTTATACAATTTCAGCATAACATCCCAACTCCTGTATGTCGACTGTACTCTTTTCCTAGATGCTGCCAGGTCTGCTGAGTTCCTCCACCATTGTGTGTGTGTGTTCCAGTACTCAATACATTGATTTATGAAGGCTATGTGCCAAAACCTTTATTTATGACCCTATCTATCCATGACAGCATTTTGAAGGAATTATGGATCTGTATTCCCAGATCCACTTTTCTCAGTGCCCTACTTACTGTGTAAGACCTACCTTGTTTGGTCCCCCGAAACACCTTACACTTGTCTGCTTTAAATTCCATTTTCCATTTTTCGGATCACTTCATAGCTGGTTTATTATCAACGTACTTATATGTCACCATACACAGCCCTGAGATGTATTTTCTTGCAGGCATACACAGTAAATCCAAGAAACACAAGAGAATCAATGAAAGACTGCACCCAACAGGACGGACAAACAACCAGTGTGCAAAAGCAACAAGTTGTGAAAATATAATAATAATAAGTAAATGAGCAATAAATGTTGCGAATAGGAGATCAAGAGACCTTGAAAGTGAGTCTATAGCTTGTAGGAACAGGTCAATGATGGGGCAAGTGAAGTTCTCCCCTCTGGTTCAAAAGCCGAATGGTTGAGGGATAATAACTGTTCCTGAACTAGGTGGTGTGAGCTCTGAGGGTCTTCTACATTATTCCTGATGGCAGCAACAAGAAGAGAGCATGACCTCTGAGGTGGGGGTCCTTGATGCTGCTTTCCTATCATAGCTGTTTTTGTAGATCACTCAGTGGTAAGGAAGTATTTAGCCACGATGGACTGGGCCACTATATATTATAGGATTTTCCATTCAAGGATGTTTCCATACCAGGCCATGATACAACCAGTCAATATATTCTCCACCATACATCTTTTAAAGTTTATCAAAGCTTTAGATGACATACCAAATCTTCGCAAACTTCTAAGGAAGTAGTGGCACTGGCATGCTTTCTTCGAAATTGTACTTACATGCTAAGCCCAGGACAAGTCCTCTGAAATGATAACACCGAGGAGGTTGAAGTTGCGGACCCTCTCCACGTCTGATTCCCCCAGTGAGGACTGGCTCATGGACCTCCGATTTCCTCCTCCTGAAGTCAATAATCAGCTCCTTGGTCTTACTGACATTGTATGAGAGGTTGTATGAGTGGCACCACTCATCCAGATTTTCAATCTTCCTCCCATGTGCTGATCTGTCACCACCTTTGATTTGGCCTATGACAGTGGTGTTGTCAGCAAATTTAAATATTGCAATGGAGCTGTGCTTAGCCTCATCGTAAGTATAAAGTGAGTGGATCAGGGGGCTAAGCACACAGCCTTGTGTTTCACCTTTGCTGCTGGACATTGTGGAGGAGATGTTGTTGCCAATCTGCAAGTGAGGAAATCAAGGATCCAGTTGCACAAGGAATTATTGAGGCCAAGGTCTAGGAGCTTATTGATTAGTTTTGAAGGGATGATGTATCAAAAGCCAAGCTGTAATTGATAAAGAACACCCTGATGTATGCATCTTAGCAATTCGGGTGTTCCAGGGTTGAGTGAAGAGCCAATGAAATGGCATCTGCTGTGGACCTGTTGTGAAGTTAGGCAAAATGGAGTGCATCCAAGTTGCTTCTCAGGCAGGAGTTGATATGTTTCATCACCAAATTCTCCAAGTACTTCATCACAGTGGATGTAAGTGCTACTGGATGACAGTCATCGAGGCAGGTTGCAACATTCTTCCTAGACACCAGTATAATTGAAGCCTGCTCTGAACCAAGTGGGTACCTGATGCACCATCAATAACTCTAGGAGACTGGAAGTGAACGATAGGCTTTTATTAACAGCAAAAAGGGAGCACAACATGTCAAAGACTGAGGGAGGAGCAGTGCCCCAATCGCCTTTATACAGTGGTCTGTGGGAGGAGCCACAGGAGCAGTCAGCAGAGGGGCGTGTCCAGACAGGTATACATAGTTTACCACAGTACCTCAGATTGTCGAAACAAGATATTGTTGAACACCGATGCTTTTTAAGTGGGGGGGAGCGGGAAGTTAAAGGTGATGTGAGTGGCAGGTTTTTTACTGAGAGAGTGGTAGGTGCCAGGAATAAGTTACCAGGGATAGTAGTGAAAGTAGGTACATAGGAGGAAGACATTTAGTATAAATTGGCATTAAGGTCAGCACTACATTGTGTGCTAAATAACCTATCCAATGCTGTACTTTTCTAAGTTCTGTTTATGGACTATGCACTGCACAGTATCTAACATGATCTTATCCTCTTAGGCAATCTTTGAAGCAATGTTGAGCCTTCTCTGGTGTTCAGGAGGCGGTGATGTCATTGATGACTGGTGTAGATGTGATTCTACAACCTTCAGTGTTGACGGCCTACCAAACTGTGCTCCTCTGCCTCAGCCGACGTGAGTACCCATTCTTTAATAGCTTTTATGTGAAGTCTGAGCACGTTCCAATAATTTCCTGTGTTTGATTCACTTTATTAAATGTGCAATGTAAATTGTAGTCTTATGCTAAAGTGTAAAGCAAGGAAGAGGGGTGTCTCTTTACAAGTTAATGCCATGGAGTCGACTTGCAGCCAGTTAAGAGAGGTGATGCAGGAGGCGATGTGGGAGCGAGCAGGGACCCATGTGGACGCATGGGAATCCGTATTGGGGTTGGGAGCTGGCCCCTCGTCGGTGCTGCTCTCCATGTTTGCTTGGTGGAAGAACAAGTGGGATCAGGACAACTTTCCAACAATGTACAGGCTATGCCACTCATGGACCTGGGCTATATTATTTATTTCTTTGTAACTGTATGTTTTATTCTGCTATCGTAACCAGACGTGTTATTTGTGCTGTGTGCTGCTGGGAAATCGTTTTGCACCTTTGGCCCACGGATTCCTTTAATTATATTCTTGTATGGTCGCATCGCAATTAAACTTTGAACTGAACCGAACTGAAGTTATGGAAGAAATATTAAATATTTACTTACTGGTATTAGAGACAACTAGAAAGGAACACTGCAGTTCTGCTGATACTAACTTCCTGTACTTAATATAGCAACAATCAGGATTTAGTTAGTGTAACACCAGCATCTGGCAATTTAAGATGCATGCTAATGGTGCAGAGGACTAAAACTGATGATGTGGTGCTTTAGATGAGTGCCTTGGTGAGTTAGAGAACATGCAGACCCAAAGCCTTGCTCAGCGTGTTCTGAAAACACAAGGAATTAGAGCACCTGGTTTAACGGGGTGGGGTGGGGTGGACGAGTCAGAGCAGTGTCAGGAGAGTTGCAGTCCCAGAGAAGGTGGGAAAGTGTGAGAAGATAGGAGGGCATTAAATGCAGCTCAGCAACACAAGGAAAGCTGAAAGAGTGTAAGCAGTGAGATTAAGGGAAAGGGATGGTGTGTTGACAATAATGAAAACAAGACAGGTGTATGGGGAATTATTCCTGTTACTGTTGTTATCAAAACAATGTCTCAAAATATATGGAAAACCAGCACCTGTTAGTAAAGAGGCACAAAGTGCCTATGAGGAAGACAGAATTTTGAAAATTTCGAAGTATTTTGGAATGAAATTTTGGAGAATAGGATCATGGCGGCCGTAGATTTTCTCACTAATTGTGAAATTGGTCTTGACAGTTGCACAAAAGGTAAGAGTCAGAGGTGTATGGGGAGAGATAGAGCTTTGCAAAAAGGTGGGAAAGTAGGGCAATAAAAAATGTGCTGGAGGAACTCAGCTGGAGAATTGGAAGCAGGATGAGGTGAAATTGGTCAATTGCTTTATTATTGTCACATGTACCAAGGTTTAATGACTCTTTTGCATGCCATTCATACAGATCATACAAGGGAAAGCAATAACAAAATACAGATTAGGTTGCTGAAGGATTTAATGCAGTGGTGAAGACCTCAGGATTGAGGTATTGTGAATGTAAAGTTCAAGTAGACCAGGACCAGAAAGATACAGGATAAAGATGATGTGGAAAGGTTGGAACTGATGCTGGACAAGGCACTGACTGGTTATGGGAAGCAAGTGCCAGGAAGAACTCAAGCCAATACAGAGAGGTTTATTGACTGAAATGAAAATGCTTTGCCTAATATTTATCATATAATTGCTGTAGTTTATTTCACTTACAAGGTTTCCCTCATTAAGTCTTCGTTAATTTGATGACTATAACACAGGGGTTCCCAACCTTTTTACGCCACGAACCCTGACCATTAAATGAGGCGTTTTTGGACCCCAGGTTGGGAACCCCTGCTATAACAGATTTCATTTAGTTTGTCTGCGCCTGATTCTGATGAATGAACATTCAAATGAGTACAAGCATCTAAGGGGATTTGTTCAAATTGATGACTAGCTTCAACGAAAAAATAAACAGAGTTATTTGAATCTGCTTACTCCTGGTCTTGGAGGTATTTATTGACATCTTGTTCAATTGGGGAGTTCATAACTTACAAAAATAGATCTAATCAAGCCAGTTAACTTCAGCAAACAATGGGAACAAGAAAAGAATTACTGCATGGGGAATTTATTTCCAGTTTCACATTGTATTAGCAAGCTACTATTTTCAATTTAGCCAACCTTAGCAACTATTTAAAATAATATTATGTACTAGCACTTTACTGGTGTTGTTTATTAAATTTGTTTGGACATTAAAGGCTACCTTATGCTTATGACAATGTTATTCTTTTGCCCGATGAATTCAAGGAGGGTACACATGGATAAAAATCCAGTGAAATGAACTGAAGAGGATTCTTTTTTTGTGCTCAGTGCACAGACTAGCTCTTTATTTACTTAGATGTATGGATAAATAAAAGTATTTGTTTAGGGACATAGGGAGCTGGGACCTAGTTGTAGCTAAGTCATAAAGCCAAGCCACAAAATGTTTTAAAGTAAGGCTAAGAGTTCCTAAAATGAAGCAGAAATACCAAGGAGAATGTGGAAGTGATTTTGGAGAGTACAAACTAGGGAAACTGAATCATACCTTCCGCATTGGATAGAAGGAGAAATTGCATTGAGTGACATGGATAACAGAGAGGTAAATAACCCTTTCATAGGCAACTGAACCAGTGACAATGACAGTCCAATGGACAACAAATCAGGAAGGGGAACCTTTTCCACTGAAAAATGAAGGATAATCCAATAAGATGACTTAGAAATTATAATACAATTTACTGGGGGAGGGGTGTTTGGAAAATGTCATTGTGTGTCAGGGAGTATAGAAAATTAATAAGAAATGTGTATTTAATCAAGGCTGTGACAAGGCAGTGGAATTTTCTATCACATGGATTGGAAGAGACAAGAAAAGTGTGTGCACACTGTTGGACACTGTAATGTCCCCCCCCCCCCCCCCCTTCACCCCTTCCTCCAGTGATCAACCTTTCCCTCCTGCATCCTCCTCCCCTCCCCACAGTGATCAACCATGCCTGGTAAAGTCCCACAGACGTACATAGCCAGGTGAATGAAGTGCGGATTACATTTACATTAACTGAGGTGATGACAGTTATCAGAAGCACTCTTTCTTGCTCAAGGGTTATTCAGCTCTCAAGTACTTTAGTCATAGGGATGGATGCCTGAACATTAAGAATTTTTCCCACTTCCAGAATCAACATACCTGACAGTGTACATCTGTGACAGTTTTATCTCTTGAACAGGGTTATTGTATTGCATGGTGTTTTAACAGTAATGATCTCTGGAAGATTGCATTTCAATATTTTATGTACTTTCCAGTTATGTGACTGTATTAATCACACTAAGTGCTACGAGTCGATCTGTAATGGCTTCTTCTGATTTATGGACTGACAGTAATTAAAACGAAAGCAGTACCACAAAGTCATTTTGTTCCACTAATATCAGCTCAGTGCAATCTTGGAACCACTTAATATTTCTTTGTTGAAATAATGATGACCACTCAAACAAAGACTATTCAGAAAAGAATATGATTGTTTTGTTCATCTGCTAACATGGTCTGAAATTTGAGGTTAAATTGATATTACCCACAAACTATTTGGTTTTATACAAACATTAGGGGGCATTTAGATTTGTTGATATTTTTGAGGCTAGTCCTCTTTTCTGCCCTCCAAATTCTAACTCATCTGACCAATCACTAAGGGTCTCAGACCAAACTGTTGACCCTACATTTCTCTTCTTAGTTGCTGCAGTACTGTGCAAAAGTCTTAGGCACACACACACATATAAATATAACTAAGGTGCCCAAGACTTTTGCACAGTGCTATATTTTTCAACATAGAGCAGAGAACAAGTTTATAACTCTGATTAGAGCAAAGATATTGAAAATGGTGAGGGTGAAGTGCCACGGGAGGTGTGTGGGACACAAGCAGAGAAGGAGTGCTGGGGCAGGGAGTGGGGCGAGTGCAGTCACACCCAGCCCTGAGACACTAGGCAAAGTTATTTGATTCCATACAGTTGGTTTATTAATCATTACATAATGTCTCTCTGGAGCTTCCTGCTCCCTCCCCCTTTTCCCACCCATGATTCCACTCTCCCTGCCCCCTTACAATAAAGACCCATATCAGAATCAGGTTTATCATCGCTCACATTATGTCATGAAATTTGTTTTTTTTGTGCTGCAACAGTACAATGCAATGCATAGAACATCTGAGGCACCCTAGCTATATGTATATGTGTGTGTGCCTAAGACTTTTGCACAGTACTGTATCTGGCCTGATGAATTCCTCCATCCTTCGCTCCTTCTTCAGGAAAATTTGTTTGGAGTATAGGTTCAGTAAGGGGAACATGTAATAATGAAATCGAATCCAAACAAAGGCAGCTTCACCTGTCGCATTCAGGGAAAACCAAAGCACTAGCCTTTACTTGGCTCACACATTACGAGAGATCTGTTGGACTACTACAGTCAGTTCAAACTTTAGAAGAAGAGAATAGAATGGGATTGAGTAGGGGTAGGGAAGAGTGACGTGAGGAAGAGAAAATATAAAGAATATTTCAATTTGGCCATTTCAAAACGACTCTTAAAATTAATGTTATCATTATATAGACCTCCTGGGTATCCATACAACCCATTGTGAACATCAGAATTATGGACACCATGCATATGAACAAGCACCCATAGTATTGAATCCAAAAGTCTGGCATATGAACGTCCATTTGTTTCTATGAAAAGATGTATTTGTTACCTCTCCCTCCAATTTTGGTAATTGTTATTTCATATCAGACTTATGTGGCTTTGCTGCCACGTGTTTTGATACAGTGGTTATGACATCAGATGATTTTTGTGTATTTTTTAACTTATGGAAGGAATTGACTTTTGGGCATTGCTAGAAATAGAACACATTTGTTAGTTGGGGTTTGTTTTGAAATGTAAGTCAGTACCAGTGATGCTTAACAGAACAAAAATCTCAGAGGTTAAATGTGAATTTAATTACATGTGGAAAGATTAGAAAATAATGAGTTTTTAAAATTTCAGAAATACATCCTTGCTTCAATTACTCAAAGTTTATTTATTATCAAATGAGTTTGTTTTCTTGGTTTAATTTTTCTTTAATGTGTGTCTGTGTCAGGGTGCATATCTGTCGGGAAATGTATCACTATGTTGAGTCGTGGTGACTGATTTGGAAATGACAATTGTACCAAGTACATAATCAGATGGGGGAGAAGTATTTAAATTAATTAATATACATTTTGCTCAGTGTCGACTACTGTTTCAGAAAAACGGGTAATCTATTCCTGTTTGACATCACAAAACACATGCAATGCAAAAAATAACAGCTTCTGTCCCACTGTTATAAAACTTTTGAATGGACCTCTTATACAGTAAAGATGAACCTTCATGTTTACCTTCATATTTGTCAACTTGTACATACTTTGTCTTCAACTGCAACACTATATTCTGCATTTTGTCCCCCTCCCCCTCACTTTAGTACTACCTCAGTGTACTTAGATATGGAATGTTCTGTCTGGGTGGCGTGCAAACAAAATCTTTTAACTGTATCTCAGTACAAGTGACAAAAATAAACCAATCATTTATAAGACAAAACCAGGACAATTTGACCTTTCAAAAATACCATTTCTCTGCATGCAATTTTGTTTGAAAGGACTTAGGATTTGAACTCAGGTCTCTTCATCCATTTATACTTTTCATATTATTTTATTATATATTTTATATCATTTGTTACTTTTCCAAAATATTAACACCTTATATCCATCCAAAATAATGACCATTATCTACATTTCCTTAAGGCTATTCCTGTCCTTAAGATGCCCTCTATATCTTCCTACAAAAAATGTGTCATCAACATATTCAAATACAGTGGAGTCTGGTCCTTCAAATTGTTTGTTATTCCAATGCCCTGAATAAAAGCCATAATCCTTGTGCAGGATTCCCTAAAGGTTAATTTGCAGGTTGAGTGTGTGGTGAGGAAAGTAAATGCAATGTTAGCATTTGTTTCTAGTGGACTAGCATATAAAAGCAAGGACGTAATAGAAAACATACAGCACAATACAGGCCCTTTGGTCCACAAAGCTGTGCCGAACATGTCCCTACATTTGAACTACCTAGACTTTACCCATAGCCCTCTATTTTTCTAAGCTCCATGTAGCCATCCAGGAGTCTCTTAAAAGACCCTATCCTTTCCAACTCCACCACCACAGCTGGCAGCCCATTCCACGCACTCACCATTCTCTGCATAAAAATTTACCCCTGACATCTCCTTTGTTCCTACCTCCAAGCACTTTAAAACTATGCCCTCTCATGCTAGCCATTTCAGCCCTGGGGAAAAGCCTCTGACTATCCACATGATCAATGCCTCTCATTATCTTGTACACCTCTATCAGGTCACCTCTCATCCTTCTTCGCTCCATGGAGAAAAGGCTGAATTCAGTCAACTTAATCTCATAAGGCATGCTCCCCAATCCAGGCAACATCCTTGTAAATCTCCTCTGCACCCTTTCTATGGTTTCCATGTCCTTCCTGTAGTGAGGTGACCAGAATTGAGCACAGTACTCCAAGTGGGGTCTGACCAGGGTCCTATATAGCTGCAACATTACCTCTCAGCCTCTTAAACTCAATCCCACAATTGATGAAGGCCAATGCACTGTATACCTTCTTAATCACAGAGTCCACCTGTGTAGCAGCTTTGAGTGTCCTAAGGACTCAGACCCCAAGATCCCTCTGATCCTCCATACCCTAGGAGTCTTACCACTAATGCTATCAATGTCCCGCTGTAAACTCTGACAGCCCTCCACACTATCCACAACACCCCCAACCTTTGTGTCATCAGCGAATTTACTAACCCATCCCTCCACTTCCTCATCCAGGTCATTTATAAATATCACAAAGAGTAAGGGTCCCAGAACAGATCCCTGAGGCACACCACTGGTCACCAGCCTCCATGCAGAATATGACCCATCTACAACCACTCCTCACCTCCTGTAGGCAAGCCAGTTCTGGATCCACAAAGCAATGTCCCCTTGGATCCCATGCTTCCTTACTTTCTCAATAAGTCTTGCATGGGGTACATTATCAAATGCCTTGCTAATGTTGAGGCTTTATGAAGCACTGGTGAGGCCTCACTTGGAGTATTGTGAACAGTTTTGGGCCCCTTATCTTAGAAAGGATGTGCTGAAATTGGAGAGGGTGCAAAGGAGCTTCACGAAAAATAATTCGGGATTGAATGGCTTGTGATATGAAGAGCATTTGATGGCTCTGGGCCTTTATTCATTAAAATTCGAAAGAATGAGGGGTGACCTAATTGAAACTATCGAATGGTGAAAGGTCTTGATAGAGTAGATGTGGAGAGGATGTTTCCTATGGTGGGAGAGCCTAGGACCAGTGAACACAGCCTCAGAATAGATGGAGCATCCTTTTAGAGTGGAGATGAGGAGGAATTTCTTTATCCATAGGGTGGTGAACCTGTGGAATTCATTGCCAGAGGCAGCTGTGGAAGTCAAGTCTTTACGAATATTTAAGGCAAAGGTTGATGGATTCTTGATTGGTCAAAGCATGAAGGGATACGGGGAGAAAGGAGGAGATTGGGGCTGAGAGGAAAATTGGATCAGCCGTGATGAAATAGTGGAGTAGACTCGATGGGCCAAATGGCTTAATTCAGCTCCTATAACTTATGATCTTATGGTCTTATAACTGTCCAGGTGGGTTTTTAAAGACACCTTGCAACTTTATGCTCCTCATTAATGAGAAGAGATGTTGTTGCAAATTCCAGACAATACTAAAGGGTGACAATCACTCTGGTGCCCAAGAAGAGCAGGACAAGCCGCCAAGTTGCATTCACATGGACTCTGATGAAGTACTTTGAGAAGCTGGTTATAGCCAAAATCAACCTCTGCCTAATCAAGGACCATCACCCACTGCAATCTGCCTATCACCGCAATGTTTACAGTAGATGCAATCTCATTGGCTCGCCAATCGTCCTTGGATCATCTGGATAATAGCAATGCCTATGTCAGGCTGCTATTTGTTGATTACAGCTCAGCATTCAACACCATCATACTCTCAATACCAATCAGCAAGCTCCAAAACATGGACCTCTGTGCATCCCTTAGCAACTGGATCCTTGACTTCCTCATCAGGAGACCACAATCAGTGCAGATCCGAAATAACCTCCCTCCTCACTGACAATCAACACTGGTGCACCTCAAGGATGTGTGATTAGCCTACCAACTACTCTCCACACTCACGACTGGGTGGCTAGGCACAGCTCAAACACCATCCATAAATGTGCTGATGACACAACTATTTTTGGCAGGGTTTCAGACGGTGACGAGGAGATGTACAGGAGTGAGATAGATTAGCAGTTGAGTGATGTCACATCAACAACCTTGCACTCAACATAACTAAGACCAAGGAAATGATTGTGCACTTCAGGAAGAGGAAGTTGAGGAAAGGATCAGCAGTGGAAAGAGTAAGCATTTTCATGATCCTGGCTTTTAACAATCTCTGAGGATCTACCCTGGGCCCAAAATATTGATGCAATTACAAAGAAGGCACAGCAGCTGCTATATTTCATTAGGAGTTTGAGGAGACTTGATATGACAGTAAAGACTCTCGCTAATTTCTACAAATGTACCATGGAGAACATTCTATCATGTTTTATCACCATCTGGTATGGAGAGGTGACTGCATGGGATTAGAAAAGCCAAGGTCTAGGAGCTTATTGATTAGTTTTGAGGGGATGATGTATCAAAAGCCAAGCTGGCACTAACCTCCCTAGCATTGAAGACATCTTCAAATGGTGGTATCTCAAAAAGACGGAATCTTTCATTAAGGACCTACATTTCCCAGGACATGCCCTCTTCTTATTGCTACCTTCAAGGTGGAGGTTCAGGATCCTGAAGACACACACTCAGTGTTTTAGGAATAGCTTCTTTCCTTTTGGACAATGACCCATGTACACTACCTCAATTTTTAAATATTTTCTAATCTTTTTGCATCATATTATAATGTTTACTTTTTAAATTATTATGTATTGCAATTGTACTGTTGCCTCAAAACAACAAATTTCATGACCTATGCCAGTGATATTAAACCTAATTCTGATTCTGATCAGAATTGAATGGCATTGAATAATACTTATAAGGTTCCATGATGGGATTAGAATGTAGTTTTGACCCTGGCTTGTGCTATTGATCAAATGCTTCCAAACATTTTGTTGCATTTCCTCACATTATAAAGCTTATAACAGTAGGATGGTAGCATCCAGTTAGCATAACACTATTACTGTGCTAGCGACTCAGGTTCAATTCTGCTGTTGTCTGTAAGAAGTTTGTATGTTATCCCTATGGTCACATGGGTTTCCTCCAGGTGCTCCAGTTTCCTCCCATATTCCCAAGATGTACAGGTTAGCAGGTTACTTGTCACATGCATGCAATTGTGTGATGAAGGGTCATTGGGCTGGAAGAGCCTGTTACCATGCTATATCTCCAAATTAAATAACAGTTCCCCAGGGAGAGACATTATCTAATACCAACTGAAATTTATATGCACATTTTCTGAATTCCCTTTTGTCACTTGTTTGTCACTTCAATAACATTCCTTTCAGGCTGTCAGATATAATTGCTAATTTTAATTAACCCATCCATCTTTAAAGGCTCACCAATTTATTCTTACTTCTTGTATTCTCAGGGTAGGCCCAATTTCACTGAGATCAGTTGTTAACCTGATGCATATTCCTCTCCTTCCCAAAATGGAAATGCTATTTTCCCAATTCTCCTTTCTGTTATCTCAAGAAAAACTGGAAAACACCTTAAAAACCTTTAGTGTATCTTCCTTCAGTAGCCGGAGAAGTTTTTCACCAGAGTTCAACATTTCCCAGCTTGGTATTTTTTTTACGGTTTTCTGCACTAGTTTTTCCCTGCAATTTTTCCTCTGACCAGAAAAAAAAATCAGCATCTTGTTTGCATTATTATTTATAAATGTTGATACCAAAACAAAATCTTGTTACGTAGAAATCTACAGCACATTACAGGCCCTTCAGCCCACAAAGTTATGCTGACCATGTAACCTACCTCTAGAAGCTGCCTGGAATTACCCTAGCACACTCTACTTTTCTAAGTTCAATGTACATATCTAAGAATCTCCTAAAGGACCCTATTGTATCCACCTCTACCACTGTTGCCTGTAGTGCATTCCAGACACTCACCACTCTCTGTGTGAGAAACTTACCCCTGACATCCCCTTCTTTACCTACATCCAAGCACCCGAAAACTATTCCCTCATGTTAGCCGTTTCAGCCCTGGGGAAAAAACCTCTGGCTATCCATACAATCAACGTCTCTCATCATCCCATATACTGCTAAAAAGGTCATTTCTCATCCTTCCTCGCTCCAAGGAGAAAAGGCCAAGTTCACTCAACCTATTCTCATAAGGCATGCTCTCCAATCCATGCAACATCCTTGAAAATCTCCTCTGCATCATTTCTATAGTATCCACATTCTTCCTGTAATAAGGAGACCAGAACTGAACATAGTACTCCAAGTGGGGTCTGACCAAGATCTTATATAGCTGTAGCATTACCACACAGCTCTTGATCTCAATCCCACGGCTGATGAATGCTAACACTCCATACGCCTTCTTTAACAACACTGTCAACTTGCGCAGCAGCTTTGAGCGCTCTATGCACATGGACCCCAAGATCTCTCTGATCCTCCACACTGCTAAGATTATTAATACTATATTCTATCTTCAAATTTGATCTACCAAAGTGAACCATTTCACACTCCATCTGCCACTTCTGAGCCCAGTTCTGCGTCCTATCAATGTCCCGCTGTAATCTCGGACAACCCTCCAGACTATCCACAACACCCCCAACCTTTGTGTCATCAGCAAACTTACTAACCCACCCTTCTACTTCTTCATCCAGGTAATTTATAAAAATCACAATGAGGAGGTGTCCCAGAACAGATCCCTGCAGAATACGAACCATCTACAACCACTATTTGCCTTCTGTGGGCAAGCCAATTCTGGATCCACAAAGCAAGGTCTCCTTGGATCCCATGCCTCCTTACTTTGTGAATGAACCTTGCATGGGGAACCTTATCAAAAGCCTTATGAAATCCATATACACTACATCCACTATTATACCTTCATCACTGTTACATCCTCAAAGAATTCAATTAGGTGTCATGGTCCTGGCTGGCATTTCCCACCTTTTCCCTTTCCTCCCTAATTGGTCCTTAATCCCCACACACGATTCCCAATCCCTCTCAATCACCAGCACCTGGTTTCCATTAGCCACCGGAGGATAAGACCCCGACGGCTCTAGTCAGCCCTTGCCAGATTGTTGGTCGATTCTCAGAAAGAGAGGAACCTTGCTCCAAGTCTTCAACCCCGTATCTCTTCGTGAATCAAGCCTCCCTAGTCCTGACTCAGCCTGGTCTCGATTCTGCGCTCGCTACGGAGATTCTGCCTCCTGATCCTGCCTCCGTGTCAGAGTCCTGCACTTGGGTTCATTCTTCCTGCCACGTCCCTGTAACATCAGGCTCATAAGGCACGACCTGCCCTTGACAAAGCCATGCTGACTATCTCCAATCAGATTATGTCTCTCCAAATGTTCATAAATCCTGCCTCTCAGGATCTTCTCCAACAACTTGCCCACCACTTTACACCTCTGTTATACCCTCAGTATAAGATTTCTTCCTTCAGCTCAAGTTTATTTTATTTTATTATTTTGTAACATTGAAATATGTAAAAAGGAACTTACTATTTTATGTTGTCAGTCACACTCATCACACTTCTGCTGCCTTTTATAAATTTCTTCATTTCTTTTTTCCCTAATCCTTGCAGTATTTTTGTTTTACTTCTAATTAGTTTCAAAACTTTATAAACCTGTATATTTCAATGCAGTCCTTTTTTTTTACACAATATGCTATTTTTGATCCATCTGTTAACTGATGGCTTCCAGTTACTTTTATTCTCCCCTCATTTCCATCTTCTATTACTGATCTAACATCCTTATCTTCTAGATCATCATTATCTTTTTCTATTATCATGTTGTCCACAAGGTCACTGTCGTTACTTCTCAGTTCATCTCTGACTCTCACGTCAGTTATTACTCTTGTTTTACCTCCCACAGCTAAATAGAGCAAATCATGTTTCCATGTTGGTTGAGAAAAACACTCATTTTAGCACGCTGTCCAGGTCAGCTGTATCAATATTTAAAGAGGGGGATGTATTCGCTAATTGGTCTTCACTAGTTAATAATATTGCTGTGATTTATGAGATGGATGCATTAGTTCTTCATTAGTGAGAATTTCATCATGATAAAATAAACATCAGAAGGTCAATTCTGTGGCAGAATGAAATATTACTGGGCCCTGATGTAACCTCGCTGTGAATCACCTTCACAGGAAGTTCAGTGCATGCATGTTGCACAGATGAGTGCTCTGTCATTACATTGTTTGTTCCAATGCAGACCTTTAAAGAATTACACAGCTTTGAGCAAGATTTTCTGTCCAACTGCATTTTACCCAAACACAGAGTTTATTAAATGTAATGTATGGATCTATTTCTTTTAGAACAATTACTCCCCGTTAGCATTATGTATTGATCTGTTGTCTGCACATGCGCTGTTTTCTATGCATGCATATTGTTCTTTCTCCCGATGCAGTGTGAATCCACCAGTTAAAGCCAACTCCCGCGTACATGGTTTTATTTAATTGAAATGTAGCTGTGCACATACACAGGTCATGTTTACAACTGACTCTCACCAGTACCCTGTACAGTTGCAGCATAACCTCCCTGCTCTTAAATTCAATCCCTCGAGCAATGAAGGCCAACATTCCATTTGGCTTCTTGATAGCCTGATGCACCTGCAAACCAGCCTTTTGCGATCCATGCACATGCATTCCCAGATTAAGGAGTCAAGCAGGAAGTTCCTCAAAATCAGCACTCACAAGGGACTGTTCTGGTGGAATCATCTTGTCTTTGGTGTCACTTCTGCTCCAACAATTTGGCAAAGAGCAATGGACAAAGTGCTCCAGGATATCCCAGGAACACAATGTTACTTTGATGACATCTTTGTAACTGGCAAAAATGATGAAGAGCACCTCCAGAACATTGGTGAAGTGTTTACCAGGCTGAGTTGGGTCTGAATGCAAAGAAAGAGAAATGTGAGTTTTTCAAGAATGTAATCTCGTATTGTGGACATGTCATTGACAAGTATGGCTTACATAAGTCCCAAGAGAAGATTGAAGCAATGCTACAGGCACCCAAACCAGAAAATGTGTCATGATTCAGGTCACACTTGGGCCTTGTAAAGTACTACCACTGGTTTCTCCCAAACACTGCTACAGTCCAGCACCCATTGAATGTAATGTTGCAGACTGAAGCAAAGTGGGATTGGTCAGAAAGATGTGAAAAAGCATCTATGGAAACAAAGAGACTATAACATCTGATGAACTGCTTCCCCATTATGACCCATCCCTGCCCATATGACTGGTGTGCAATGTGTCCCCTTATGGCATTGGAGCTGTTTTGTCACACATTATGAAAGATGGATCTGAACACCTGATTGAGTTTGCTTCAAGATCACTGACGAGCGCAGAACACAACTAAGCACAGATCGACTGAGAGGTGCTTAGTCTAGTATGGGAAATAAAGAAGTTCCACCACTACCTCAATGGACAAAAGTTTACATTAGTGACAGATCACCAATGTAAATTTTGTCTAGCTTGGCCGAAAACTTGTGAAAACTTGGCCGAAAGCTGGTTAGGATGCCAAAGATCACCTTGTGTCTATTTTCAATCCCAGGAAGGGAATTACAGTGATGGCTGCTGCCCAGTTACAACTTTGGGCACTATTCCTAGGAGCCCACTCTTACGACATAGAGTTCAAGAGTTCCAAAGAACACAGCAATGCTGATGGCTTGTCACGTCTTCCACAACCGGCATCTTCTTCATACTGTGACCCGGCAGAAATGTTCCACACCACATTGGTGGACCAGTTGCCAGTAACAAATTCCGAAATACAAAGGAAAACAAGGAATAACCTGACATTATCAAAAGTCCATGAAATCACCACACAAGGATGGCCAGCTCATGGTAACCCTATGTTTCCAGAGTTCTCAGTGAGATGAGATCAACCGTCGGTATGTCAAGGGATGCTGATGTGTGGATCTTGTGCTGTGGTTCCTTTAAACTGCACACCAGAGTGTTACAAAATCTGTGTGAAGGACACCTGGGTAAAGATGAGTTGAAGAGCCTCAACCGGAGCTATGTGTGGTGGCTGGAAATAGATAAACAGGTTGAAAACTTGGCTGAAAGCTGTTTAGGATGCCAAAGAGTTCAAAATATACCCCCACAGGCACCGTTACACCTGTGGGAGTGGCTATCGTCACCATGGCAAAGAGGTTATACCAATGAAGTCAACCACCTCAGCAAGAACTGTCTCCGCACTGACGACCATCTTTGCCAGAACCAGCTGACCAAAACAAATTGTGAGTGACAACGGATTATAAGACATATGAGAAGAATTCCAACTATTTATGAAGAAAAATGGCATCAGGCATTTGAAGTCATCTCCTTACCACCCAGCAATGAATGGGTTAGCTGAAATATTTATCCAAACCATCAAGAGGTTCATTAAAGCAATGGACAAGAAGGACATTTCTCTACAGCACACGGTGAACAGCTTCCTTATTGTGTATAGGACATGACACCAGAAACTGAGAACGTTATCATTGACAAGACTCCTACCAAACCTGATGCCACTCCACAGGACCAGTGGCACTATCCTGGAAAACAGAGCACCACCCAAAAGACTGAACCTTTAGAACTGTGAAGTTAACAATGGACTGTTATTGTGAAACATGTTTATTTGGATTATGGGTTTATGAAAGGGAAATTGAATGTTTTGTACATATACAGTTTTATGTTACATTAATCTAAAGGGGGAGGAAGTGTAATGTATGGATCTTTTTTTAGAAGAATGAACCCCCCCCCTTAGCACTACATACTCATCTGTTGTCTGCATATGTGCTATTGTCTATGTATGTGCATTGTTCTCTCTCTTGCTGCAGTGTGAATACAACTGAAGCCATGTTTTTATTTAATGCAGTTGTGCACATCCATAGGTCATGTTTTGATGTTTCTAAGTACAAAGGCATTGTTTCAATTTTTGTTGAAATCTAGCCTTCGACCTCACCCCACCATTAAAGCAGCCCAGAGAAAACTAGTTAATGGCATTCTCTTCAGTATGTTAGAAACATAGAAAACCTACAGCACAATACAGGCCCTTCAGCCCACAAAGTTGTGCCGAACATGTCCCTACCTTAGAAATTACTAGGGTTACCCATAGCCCTCTATTTTTCTAAGCTCCATGTACATATCCAAAAGTCTCTTAAAAGACCCTATCGTATCTGCCTCCACCACCGTTGCTGGCAGCCCATTCCATGCACTCACCACTCTCTGCATAAAAAACTTACCCCGACATCTCCTCTGTACCTACTCCCCAGCACCTTAAACCTGTGTCCTCTTGTGGCAACCATTTCGGCCCTGGGAAAAAGCCTCTGACTATCCACATGATCAATGCCTTTCATCATCTTATACACCTCTATCAGGTCACCTCTCATCCTCTGTCGCTCCAAGGAGAAAAGGCCGAGTTCACTCAACCTATTTTCATAAGATATGCTCCCCAATCCAGGCAATATTCTTGTAAATCTTCTCTGCACCCTTTCTATTGCTTCCACACCCTTCCTGTAGTGAGACGACCAGAACTGAGCACAGTACTCCAAGTGGGGCCTGACCAGGGTCTTATATAGCTCCAACATTATCTCTCGGCTCCTAAATTCAATTCCATGATTAATGAAGGCCAATGCACCATTTGCTTTCTTAATCACAGAATCAACCTGCTCAGCTGCTTTGAGCATCCTATGGACTCGGACCACAAGATCCCTCTGATCCTCCACACTGCCAAGAGTTTTACCATTAATACTATATTCTGCCATCATATTTGTCCTACCAACATTAACTACTTCACACATCTGGGTTGAACTCCATCTGCCACTTCTCAGCTCAGTTTTGCATCTGATCAACGTCCCGCTGTAACCTCTGACAGCTATCCACACTATCCACAACACCTCCAACCTTTGTGTCATCAGCAAACTTACTAACCCATCCCTCCACTTCTTCAACCAGGTCATTTATAAAAATCACAAAGAGTAGGGGTCCCAGAACAGATCCCTGAGGCATACCACTGGTCACCGACCTCCATGCAGAATATGACCTGCCTACAACCACTCTTTGCCTTCTGTGGGCAAGCCAGTTCTGGATCCACAAAGCAATGTCCCCTTGGATCCCATGCCTCCTTACTTTCTCACTAATTTTTGCATGGGTTCCGTATCAAATGCCTTGCTGAGATCTATATAAACGACATCTACTGTTCTTCCTTCATCAATGTGTTTAGTCACTTGGTCAAAAAATTCAATCAGACTCGTAAGGCACGACCTGCCCTTGACTAAGCTGTGCTGACTATTCCTAATCATATTATACCTCTCCAAATGTTCATAAATCCTGCCTCTCGGGATCTTCTGCATCTACTTACCAACCACTGAAGTCTCACTGGTCTATAATTTCCTGGGCTATCTCTACTCCCTTCCTTGAATAAAGGAACAACATCTGCAACCCTCCAATCCTCCGTAACCTTTCTTGTCCCCATTGACGATGCAAAGATCTGTGCCAAAGGCTCAGCAATCTCCTCCCTCACCTCCCACTATAGCCTGGGGTATATCCTATCCAGTCCCGGTGACTTATCCAAGTTGATGTTTTCCAAAAGCTCCAGCACATCCTCTTTCTTATTATCTACATGCTCAAGCTTTTCAGTCTGCTGCAAGTCATCACTACAATCACCAAGGTCCTTTTCCATACTGAATACTGAAGTAAAGTATTCATTAAGTACCTCTGCTATTTCCTCCGGTTCCATACACACTTCCCCACTGTCACACTTGATAGGTCCTATTTTTTCACATCTTAACCTCTTGTTCTTTACATACTTGTAGAATGCCTTGGGGTTTTCCTTAATCCTGCACACCAACGCCTTTTCATGGCCCCTTCTGTCTCTTCTAATTTCCTTTTTAAGCTCCTTCCTGTTAGCCTTATAATCTTCTAGATCTCTAACATTACCTAGCTCTCTGAACCTTTTATAAGCTTTTCTTTTCCACTTTACTAGATTTATTACAGCCTTTGTACACCATGGTTCCTGTACCCTACCATAACTTCCCTGTCTCATTGAAATATACCTATGCAGAGCTCCACACAAATATCCCCTGAACATTTGCCACATTTCTTCCGTACTTTTCCCTGAAAACATCTGTTCCCAATTTAAGCCTCCAATTTCCTGCCTAATAGTCTCATAATTCCCCTTACTCCAAGTAAACACTTTTCTAACTTATCTGTTCCTATCTCTCTGTAATGCTATTATAAAGGAGATAGAATTATGATCACTATCTCCAAAATGCTCTCCCACTGAGAGATCTGACACTGGACCAAGTTCATTTCCCAATACCAAATCAAGTACAGTCTCTCCTCTTGTAGGCTTATCTACATATTGTGTCAAGAAACCTTCCTGAACACACCTAACAAACTCCACCCCATCTAAACCCCTTACTCAGTCTTCAGCATCTGGTCATCATAGTAAGGTCGGCATATATTGGTCAACCCTGATTGCCCTGGAACTCAATGATCTCTCAACAATTTCACAGGGCAGTTAAGATTCAGGCACAGTTAGGAATCAGGTACGGGGTGAACTGGGGGAGGATGGCATTTGTGAGCTAACATAGGTTTTTTGCTGAGGTCTGCTGGGTTCACTGTTGGATAGGTTCTGTAATTTCAGATGCTTTACTGAATTTCAATTCCATAGTTGCCATGGTGGGGTTTAAGCTTCTGTCTCTGGATTGTTAACACAACCCTATTGACTGCAGTGTATCACCCTAAGCCTGTGGTGTATTTGCCTCCCTTTCAACAGTCAACCACGACATCCAAGGCTGGCATCTCTGCTGTGCCATCCATCCAGAGAAGTATATCAGCTCATGGTTTCATTCTTGCTTTTCGGGTCACCCCTGAGTTTCTCCCTGCACTATGACTCAGGATTTCTCTCTGCCACCTTCACTCCTTCAGTGATGTGAAGGTCACCATCCACCCCACTCTCCTCCACTAACTTCCTTCAGTCTTCTGTCTGTCAATCATTCTAAATCCACAATCTGCAGTCTTTCACCATTGATACCAATCCCCTCCTAAATCATTGTGTTGGGTTTAACCAAATCATTTCCTTGTTTAGACTAGGACTAACCATGGGTTAAGCGTAAAAGGTGAATGGTTTACTGGGAACATAAGGGGATCTTCTTCAGTCAGAGTCCCTCCATTTAACCTACACCCTTTCACTTGCCCATCAACTCTCTTCTGATTGATTCTCTACCATCCACCTAAAATAGGGGTAATTACCAGGAGTGAATTAACCCACCAATAAGTGTCTCCAATGAGGGAAGATAGAGAAGCACCTGGGAGAAGCCCATACAGGAGGCTGTGCGAACTCCACACAGACAGTGGTGGAGGTGAGGGTCAAACCCAGTTTGGTGAAGCTGTGAGGAAGCAGCAATAGTACTTAGGCCACGTTAGTGAAACACGTATGTTTGGATAAAGATGAACCTCTGATTTGCCAATTCATGAGCATGCACAACTGGCCTCCCATAATCCATGAAGCCCTCTAGCAAGCAGTTGTATACCCAGAATATTTCTTTAATTCTGCCCTCTGTAAGTCATCAAAATCTGTGAAGTCCATGACCAGACTTGCACCAGGTCCCCGACACCCTTTGCTCAGTACTTCTGTGCTTACTGATCCCATTGGTTCCTGTTCAAGTAGAGCCTTGGATCTGAAATTCTCATCCTGGTTTTCAGATTTCTCCATGGTCTTGTATCCTGTCAATTTTCAGTCTTCTTCACCTCTAAAACTACCCCACCCCACTGAGGTATCTCCACTTCTCCAATTCTGGCTCCTTAGTATTCCTCAAATGTGTTTGGATCATCATTGAAAACTGTCCCTCTAGTTATTCCGAGCACTGTCATTCCTTCCCAAACCTCTCCACTCAACCCCGCCCAGTTACAAAACTGTGCAAAAGAATTAGGGAATTAGGTGCACATTCTCATATATTCTCATTCATTCTCTCTCTCTCTCTCTCCCTCCCTCCCTCCCTCCCTCTCTTCCCCCCCCCCCCCCCATTGACTAATCTTTAGTTATCTGCTTGGAATATAGTCTACCATCAGTTATTTTGTTTGATTTTTCTGTGAGGCATCTTTAGAATTTTTTCCACATAAATGTGCTGTTTCTGTTCTTTTTGTATTCAAGCCCTTTTATGAACTTACCTCTCCCTTGCTCTGTATTCTTTCCTCCAGCAAAATCTGTCTTTGAATCAGTTTGGCTTTGTTCTGTATTCATCCCTCCTTCACCTCAGTTTTGGAGGCCAAGGTTTCTGACATATTGTAGTGGCATGGTGGTCTCTTGTCTCCAGTGGTCACCATTCAATCTTAACCTCTAATGCTGTCTGTGTGGAGTTTGTACATTCTTCAAATGAAAATGTGGTTCTCCCCCAGGTGCCCTGATTTAATTAAATTCTAGAAATGTGTGGGTTAGTGAAGTCATCACTGTGAATTGCTCCTGGTGCATGTATGAGTGGTGAAATCAGTGTGAAGGAGAGGAGAGGAAAGAAAGTTATGGGAATGTGCAGAGAAATAATCCTTAGGATTAGTGTAAAACAGGATGCTTGGAGATGGGTAAAATTTGATGGACTGAAGAACCATATCTCTCAGATGCTGGAATTCATCTCTTCCCTTAACATGCTTCCTCAAACCAATCAATTTGCTAAGGTTTCAAATATTGATGGTGTTCAGAGCCTTAAATATTCTTAAATTAAGGCTAGTTAATACTCTGTTCATGGTTTTTCAGAAAGCCAATAGTACAGAAGCAACAAAAAATGAGAGTTTATTCCAGATCTTTAGCTGGTACCTAAAAGCTATCTTCATTGGTAACAGTTTAATATATTCCTTTTCTTTCTCCAGTCTGAGGCTGTCACCTGCACATGAGCCAAGCAGCTCACTGGTGGTTTTAGAGTGGGACCATACTGAACCTGCGATTGGGGTGAAGATTGTAGACTATCTCATCAGCTTGGAAAAGGTCACCATCACGGACCGAGCAGAAATGTCTAAGGTAGAGACAGGTGAGTGTGAACCAAATTTTGCTTGAAACAGCGGAGGTGGAATACTGAGAGCATGGACACTGTCCAGTACAGTTGAGAGTGGAGTGGGATGAAATTCTTTAAGAAAGAATGGCTTGAATTACAAGTGTTTGCCTGAGAAACAGGCAACTAATGCCCGAATGTCTTGATTTTATAGGGAGCATCCTTAATAGCCCTGTCACCCATAAGTTAGATTAAATCCAACACTACCTGATTCTATTATATTGTCTTTCCCTTCAAATATACAATAGAAAATAACGAGTCAAGAAAAGGAGCAGCTGTTTTATCTATAATTCTGAATTTTGAAGAAAGAATTAAATATCAGAGATGAAAAAAGTTTCATAACATTAAAGGCAGAGGATTATGTGCATTTATCATTCAACCTTCTCACTCATCGTCTTTTTTAACTAAAGTGATAAAATTACACCATTTTCATTTTCATTAAAAAATCTTCTATGGACTTTTATCTTCTGCTTAATGTTTGGAAACTGTCTCTTGTGCCTCAGAGCTTAAGTGGTGTTAAACTTAAATGAGAATCGATCCAAAGCAGGCCAGTTCTGATGAATGATGACTCATGCCTTGAAGAAACCACCTGGCTTTACAAATATTGAAGATATATTGAAATTAGTTCTGCTTCTTCTTTCACTTCCTCCTTCATCTGTGGATGCGAGCTGCATCCATATGAGGAGAGAAACTCTGAAATTAAATCAACTGTTGATGCAATAGTTAGATGTTGGAATTGTCACGCTTAAACATCTTGAAAGATTACATAGTGCAGGCATCAGGGGTACTGCATGAAGGATTTACATCAGATGTCTGAAACTACAAATAAATGTAAAGGGAATATACAGCAGATTTAACAGTGTTTGTAAAGAGGGGAAAGGCAATGTTTCAAAGCTGAAAGTTAAGAACTGATGTTGTAGTTAATCATTGGAACAACTAGTAATGGAATGAAAGTTAACGAAGTAACCCAATTAGTTTCAGCATTGCCTTCACACATCCCCCTCCGATGTATCCTATGAATGCTGTAGCCTGATCCACTAGAGTGGTGACATGCAAACTATACATGCAATTTGCCACCTGATAAACTCCCAGTCTCAGTCACTGACATCCTCCCAAGCAAGGGCCATTTGAAATTGAAATCAGTGAAGTAACCACCCTTGATCATCTGGCTGTGACTTCCTGAAGCTCACTGTTGAGATTAATTGACTGATTGTGAAAATTAGCTTCTACTCCAGGCCTTGTCTATTAAACTCTTACATCAGTAAAAAGGAAAGCAGTTACTTCATATGAATGTTGCCTCGCCTTTCGCACAGATTTCTTCTGTCTTTCTCTGCTTAAACCTGATATTCTTTCCTGTATAAGATACTTTTTATCACTCTTTTATTTTCCCTCCATGTTTTTCTTTCTTCATTGCTCCTGTACTTATATTTTATTCCCCTCCTCTTGATTTCACTTTCCACTTTTTTCCTTTACCTTCACCAGTTTTTTTCTACTCTCTGTATTTACTTCCATAGTTTTCTTTACATCTGTGTGCCAGTGCCCCTCTCTTTCCTGTGTACTGATGCCCCCCCCAGTGTCTGTGTTCTCTGCCTCCCCTGAATCGATGTCCCTTCCCTCCTCTCTTGTAGTCCTCCCTTCTTCCTTTATTCCTTTCTCACTCGTTCATCATTCTTCATGGCCCACCTTCAATTGTCTATGCTGTCTTACATATCAGTTAGAAAGTGGATTTATTCAGTCAAACATGTCTCACTCTCTTCAAACGCAGTATTCACTTTAAAGAGACTTAAAACAAATTTCATGTCACACGCTGGTGATAATAAACCTGATTCTGACTTCAGCAATCTTTATTGTGCATTTGCACATCTGATAACTGGTATCAGCTGTAATGATCTTAATAGTTTAAGTGGTTGTTTGTTAATAAAGTGAAGTATTTTCAATTGTAATCTCTTTAAGGACATTTTTTTTGCACATGGTGACGTTGAGCTGCAATGGAGAAGATTCTAGAATAAATTATAACTAGCATTGATTATGCTTTAATGAGTAATTGGACATCTCTTTAATGTGAGTTTTAATTATTTCTAAATTGGTCATTAGTGATTCCCCAGGGTGAATAGAGAATGATTTCTGCTATCCCGTGGCTTAGCTCTGTAATATTTATAACCCTTTCAGAGACTAAGCCATATTTCAACCTGGTTTTCATCCAGCACATTGATAGGAGATCTCACATGAAATTAATTGGGATAGACTCACTCCATTTTTAACGCATAGAGTCAGCTCCAAAGAAGGACAGTTGGAACATAATCAACTATATAAAATATTGAACAGGGACAGATGGAATAAAATCACAATATTGCTTGGAATAAAGGAAGAAAGTGAAGAAAGGGATGTGAATTTAGAGAAAGCTTTTATAATTTAGTAGCAACAACAGACATTTACTATTCTTGGTAGTGGAGGTACAGTAGATACATTGAGATCTTTCAAAATATAGTTGGATGACTTCAAATTCAGATTCAGTTTATTGTCATTTAGAAACCACAAATGCAATGCAGTTAAAAAAATGAGACAACATTCCTCCAGAATGATATCACAAAAGCATATGACAAAACAGACTACACTAGAAAATCCACATAACGTTTGGAAATCCCCAATCCAGAGTCCGGAGAGGCTGCTGCCTGGAGAGACTTGATGAAGAAGTTAGAATAGGAATAGATTGCAGTGATACTTGAGTCTTGATGGATAAGATTTTCACTAACCCAGTTTATGGAAGTTCAGAGTCAAAGAGAAATTAGGAAAACCTTCAGCCCACTGAGTTTCACAGACCAATCACCAATCTCAGTAGGTACGCAGTGTACAACCCTGAAATTTGACTTCCCCACAGATAGTCATGAAATAAAGAAGAACCATGGAACCAGCTTGTCCAAAGAACAACATCAAGCATCAAAACCCCTCCCCGTCCCCACACACACAAAAAAATTGCACAGACAGCAACAAACAAAATGAGCAAAAACACTGAATATAAAACACAAAATCAAAAGGCACATTTCAGTTCAATTCAGCTCAATGCTCATTGTCTACAGCCCATCCAATTCAAAACTCACTCAAAAGTAGTGACAAAAAAGAGTGACCACATCTAGAATTATAAATTAGAACACATCGTAAACCTGAATTAGAGTTTAAATCTACAATCCATGTCAATTAATCCTTGCTCCGACACCATCCACTGGCAGCATCGAGGGAGAGAGGGACCCTCCTCCTGCAGCAGTGAGCAAGCAGCTGGGTAGACAGTGATGGACACTTGCTTGCCTTCAGCATCTGTCTCAATGATTTCAATTTTCCTCAGACCTTTAATCAGCAAGATCAGCTTACTGTCAGATATGATAGCAAGATGGTGAAGAAGTGCCACCTAATCTGGAGATGTTCAATGCTGACAGTAATGTTGAAATAGGAAAGCATACCAGGCCCCTTTTCTGTAAGAAAATCTGCTTCAATGACATGATGTGAATGTTGACATGACATTGGGGAAACTTGGTTCCTGGGCATGCTGGTGCAGATCTTGCATATTGAGTAAACTGCTAAATTCATATTTCAATAACCCCATCTCCATTTATGAAAGCAAACAATATTTAAAGAGGTTATTAAATCGTGTTGGCAATTCTTATTTCTCACTCCTCTTTGTAAAAATAGTCTTCTTTACAGTACTCATTCTGACTGAAGCATGAAACATAAATTATTCTAGGTCTTTTTTAGTGATTCCGTTTTTGATCCATTTACTCAGGTCTCTCTATCCTCTGACAGATAGTCTATTCTTTGTGAAAGTGCGGATAACATCTGGTCTTCACATGGATTTATTAAAGATCTGAGAAAAAACAGAACATCAGGTAGCAGCAGGGGTTACCAATGAAGTCGGATGCTGCTGACTTATTGCAAAATGATTTGCAATTGACATGCATCGTATCCCTACAGTCATATTTAGTTGACCTTGGATATATATAAGCAAAGACTGCTGAAGTAAAGCAGCTCATGTTCTCTTTGCTATGCATCCTGTTCACATCTTTCTGCAATAGTCTCAGCCCTCCCTTGTGTGTATTCATTCAGTTATTCCCCCAGTACAGCTGCTAATGACATTGCATCTACAGGCCGTGATTTGATATACGCACGCTGCAAACTGTTTCTGACCTCAAGGTAGTCCAATCCTGGTGCACCACTCTGAAAATCTTCCATAAGTCACGTGACTTTCCTGCCTTGCTCCTTAATTAATCTACATTAGTTATTCTCAGCCTCTGTTGTTTAATGAGCACAAGTACATAATCCTTTCATTAGTAAGTTAATTATACAAATCTCCTCACTGTTGGGCTCATTTATCTTTTAATAATAATAATTTCAGATGTCCTGTCAATTAATTGAAATAAGTCTGAGACAAGACGATTAATTAAATGTTCCAGCAGCAATGATTTATGCAGGAAGGAATGTGTTGGTGCTGGAATTGTGTTGAAAAGGTAAAACTGAAACAAGAGCCTCGTTGCTTCTGTTCCAATGCAGTCTGAGGCCTTCAAAATCTGATAGACAAGGTTCAAATTTCAAAGTGATTTTACTATCGAAGTACATATATGTCACCATATACTACCTTGAGATTCATTTTCTTGTGGGCATTCACAGAAAATACAAAGAAACACAATGGAATCAATGAAAAACCACACACCAATGTGCAAGAGACAACAAACTGTGCAAATACTGAAACAAAAAAAAAGCAGCAATAAGTGTCAAGATCCTGTGTTGAAGAGTTCTTAAAAGTGCGTCTATAGATTCTGGGAAGAGTTCAACGATGGGGTTCAGAGTATTTAGGAGAGGCAGCATTTGTGGTGAATTGTCTGCTCCCCTATACCCTCATCATAAATCCAACCATTTTGTGCTCTTTTGGGTTTTCCAACCCATCTTCACAAGAGCTGGGAAAGACGGTTAGCCAGCTATCCAACTGTGAAGTCCACAACACATGAAGCCAAACATCGCTGTATGATGTGATAACAAGAGCACCTAAATGGAGCCCAGAGCTGATCAAACACATATGTATCATGCCAATTGTAGCATCTTCTATGCCTTTCCAATTGAAATCAAGGCAACTTAAAAATTAAACCCAAAGTGTGTTGAGACTTCATGAAAGTTTGATATATCTAAGTATTTAAACCATAAGACACAGGAGCACAATTAGGTCAATTGACCCATTGAGTCTTCTCCATCATTCAGTCATGGCCGTTCCATTATTCCCCTCCTCAACCCCATTTCCCGACCTTCTTCCCATAACCATTGATGTCATGTTCAATCAAGAACCTATCAATCTCTGCCTTAAATACACCCAACAACCTAGTCTCTATAGCTGCATGTGGTAATAAATTCCACAAATTCATTACCCTCGGACTAAAGAAATTTCTCCGCATCTCTGTTTTAAATGGATGTCCCTGTATCCTGAGGCTGTACTCACTTGTCCTAGAGTCTACCACCATGGGAAACATCCTTTCCACATCTACTCTGTCTCGGCCTTTCAGCATTCAGAAGGTTTTAATGACGTCCTCCTTCATCCTTCTAAATTCCAACAAATACAAACCCAGAATCATCAAAGTATGGTAACCTTTTTATTCCTCGAATCATCCTTGTAAAGCTCCTTTGGACCCTCTCCGATGCCAGCACATCTTTTCTTAGATGAGGAGTCCAAAAACTGTACACAGTACTCAAGGTGAGGCCTCACCAGTGGCTTATAAAGCCTCAGCATCACATCCCTGCTCTTGTATACAAGACTTCTTGAAATTGATGCTGACAGTGCTTTTACCTTCCTCACCACCAACTCAACCTGCAAGTTAACCCTTTAGGGTGTTCTGCACGAGGACTACCAATTCCCTTTGCAGCTCAGATTTTTAGATCTTCTCCCCATTTAGAAAAAAGTCTTCACATTTATTTCTACTACCAAAGTGTATGACCATGAATTTTTGAACATTGTATTTCATTTGCCATGCTTCTAATCTGTCTAAGTCCTTCTGCAGCCGACCTGTTTCCTCAACACTACCTGTTTCCACCAATCTTCGTATCATCTGCAAACTTGGCAACAAAGCCATCTATTCCATCATCTAAATCATTAATATACAGCATGAAAAGAAGCGGTTCCAACCTCATCTTTAACAATTGACTCCAACATCTTCCCAACCACTGAAGTCAGGCTAAACGGTCTATAATTTCCTTTCTTAAAGAGTGGAGTGACATACTATTAAGTGAGTTATAGAGAGTTCTTTCAAATAGGTAGGTCTTCCCTCACTTTCAATTAAACTTCAGACTTTTTTTCTCTAACAGAGATCCTGCTACTTACAAGGAATATGCTGTTCTGACTACAGTGCAATGACCAAATGTGTGATCATGGGACAGTGCTACATTTGGCAAAGCCGGGTACAGATGTCAGAACACAGAGTGTACAATAGAACTTTGTGTTCTGACTTTTAATACTCTTGGCATTAATCTGGGCACAGTAACATTGTGCAGTTTGTAAAAATTTGAGACAATTTACACTTCTTTTTGGTGCTCTTTTTACTGTATTTTGAATTTAACTTGGGTTGTGGCTTATGAATGAATCTATTGAAATGCCCTGGGACAGTTCTGCTTATATCTTTTGACTGGGCTTTGTTCCTTTCTGTAGATTGGTTCTTAAAGTTGTTCCTGCTAGAGATTCTTTTCCCCTGTCATTGAAAATGCCCAGTTTTTTTTATCAGAAGATAAAAAGAAAAATCAAAGTAGGACAGTTGAAAATAATACTTACTCCTTCGTTCGATGCGTGCTGTGTTGTATGATGTAGGCAGGCACGCTCTTTCAAATACCATGATTGTTCTAGACACATTTTTCGACAGAAGTGGTTTGCCGTTGCCTTCTCCTGGATAGTGTTTTTACAAGACAGGTGACCCTCAACCATTATCAATACTCATCAGAGATTGTCTGCCTGGCATCCATGGTCGTGTAACCAGGACTTATGATGTGCACCAGCTTGCTCATATGACTAACCACCACCCACTCCCGTGGCTTCTCGTGACCCTGATTGGTCTGGGGGGGTGGGGTGACCAGTAGGTTAGCAGAGGGAAGGAGTGCCTTACACCTCCTTTGGTAGAGTAGCATCTCCACTCTGACACCTACCATTACTAAACTACAAATGAGAAACTTTTGTAACAGAGCAGTCAGCATGTATATAGAAAATAAGAAGGTTGAATGTGAGCTTTGATAAACAAATTCTTTGATAAAGAAGTTCTCTTTGCAAATGCTGCAAGAGCAAGTGTTTCATCCTGTTATTTTAGGTCTTGCAGCACACTCTAGTGAACTAACTCCTCAATTACATCTGGAAGTGGCATAACTAAAGCAGCCATTCTTGTAGCATGGGCTATGTAATATGTGAATTACATCCTACACTGTGAGCTTCTGCCTGAACATTCAATATCTCAATAAGTTGATATCCAAGACTTCCTCTGAGGACAACCTGAGTACAATTCATCCACCTGAAGATTTTGTTAAACATTTTGGGTGACATTATTGAAGCTGCCAATGTGATACAGATTTCCTGGGGACTTTGTAAACTCAAATCACTGGGGATAACACCACACATGCTGTTTTAGCCATTGGTCCATCTCAGTCACTTCTCTCCTCTTTCTTGATCTCTCGGTCTCCATCTCTGGAGACAGACTATCCACTGACATCTTCTACAAACCCACTGACTCCCATAACTATCTTGACTATACCTCTTCCCACCCTGCCCAATGCAAAAATGCCATTCCTTAATCCCAGTTCCTCCGTCTCTGCTGCATCTGCTCCCAGGATGAGGCTTTCCGTTCCAGGACTTCTCAAATGTCCTCTTTCTTTCAGGATCGTGGTTTCCCTTCTGGCGTCATCAAAGATTCCCTCACCGGCATCTCCTCCACTTCCCGCACTTCAGCCCTCAACCCATCCTCCCGTTACCACAACAGGGACAGGGTTCCCCTTGTCCTCACCTACCACCACACCAGCCTCCGGATCCAACATATTATCCTCTGCAACTTCATCCACCTTCAACAGAACCCCACCACCGAGCACATCTTTCCCTCCCTGCCCCTCTCAGCTTTTCGCAGGGATCGTTCCCTCCACAACTACCTGGTCCACACGTCCCTCCCCACAGAACTCCCACCTGGCACTTATCCCTGCAAGCGCAAATGCTACACCTGTCCCCACACCTCCCCCCTTACCATCATTCCGGGCCCCAGACAGTCCTTCCAGGTGAGGCAACACTTCACCTGCGAGTCTGCTAGAGTCGCCTATTGCATCCAGTGCTCCTGGTGCAGCCTCCTCTACATCGGCGAGACCCGACGCAGATTGGGGGACCGCTTCGTCGAGCACCTCCGCTCCATCCGCCACAACAGACAGGATCTCCCGGTTGCCACCCACTTCAACTCTGCCTCTCATTCCCATCTAGATATGTCCATACATGGCCTCCTCTACTGCCATGATGAGGCCAAACTCAGGTTGGAGGAGCAACACCTCATCTACCGTCTGGGTAGCTTCCAGCCTCATTGAATTCTCCAATTTCCGGTAATTCCCTCCCCCTCCCCCTTCCCCTTCCCCTATCCCAGGTCCCTCTCTGCCTCTCTCCCCTTTCAACTTTCTGCTTCTTTATCTCTACAGTTCTTTCATGCTTATCCCCTCCCCATCCCCCCTTTATCTTTCCTCTGATTGGTTTTCCACCTGGCGCCTCTAGGCCCTACCCACTCCCCTATCTCTATTACTGGGCTTCTCTTCCCCCTCATTCCTGATAAAGGGTCTCGGCCTGAAAAGTTGGCTACTCTTTTCTCACGGATGCTGCCTGACCTGCTGAGTTCTTCCAGCGCTGTGTTCGTATTCTTTGATCCACAGCATCTGCAGTTGTATTTTTCTGTTTCAGCCATTTCTTCTTTTCTTAAGTCCACTCTTTTGTGGCCTCATTGGTAGTTAATGAGACCAAAGTTGAACCTTCAGTCTCGTCTGACAATGGGGCAGGAAGGAGCTGATGATGTAGTTTGTGAAGTGGTGTGCTCTTTCTGCCACTTACCGTACATGTGGTCTCTCTGTGCTTCCAATGCTTGAGATTCTTAACACCATGCCAAATCCAATTTCTCCACTTTGAACAGCCACGGGCCAGAAGTCAGTGGAGATGTTGTGCTATGTCAAAACTGGCTTTCACCATATCCTTAAATATTTTTTTCTGTCTGGATGATAATCTGTTCCCATGCCAGAGTTTAGAACTGTGTCTGTTTTAAAAATATGCAAGTGACGTGACCTGCCGGACATAGCTAACTGAATCTTACAAGGGTCCCGTTACTGGTTCATATTTGACACATTAGTAGATCTGCTGGAATTCTTTGAGGAAATAACAGACGGAATGGACAGTGGACAATCATTGGAAGCTGTTCACCTGGATTTTCAGAAGGCCTCATGCCATACATGAGACTGCCTAACAAGATGAGAGCCCATTGTATTACAGGAAATTTACAAGCACGGGTAGCAAATTGGCTGACTGGCATGAGGCAAAGAATGGGAATAACGGGGGCTTTTTCTGGTTGGCTGCCAATGACAAATGGTGTTTCAAGGGTTCAGTGTTGGGACCCCTTTCACATTATAAGTCAGTGATTTAGATGATGGAATTGATGGCTTTGTGACCAAGTTTGCAGACAATAGGTGGAGGGGCATCTGCAGAAGGACTTAGACAGATTAGGAGAATGGGCAAAGAAGTGGCAGCTGGAATATAATATGGGGAAGCATATGGACATGCACTTTAGTAGAAGGAATCGGGGCATAGATAATTTTCTAAATAAAGAGAAAATTTAGAATTCAGAGGTGCCAAGTGATTGAAATCCTCGTGCAGGATTCCCTGAAGGTTAACATGAAGGTTGAGTCAGTGATGAGGAAGGCAAATGCAATGTTAGTATTCATTTCAAGGGGACTAGAATACAAAAACAAGGATGTAATGCTGAGGATTTAAAAGGCATTGATCAGGCCACACATGAAGTATACCTTATGAGAATAGGTTGAGTGAACTTGGCCTTTTCTCCTTGGAGAAACGTAGGATGAGAGGTGGCCTGATAGAGGTGTATAAGATAATGAAAGGTATTGATCGTATGGATACTCAGAGGCTTTTCCCAGGGCTGAAATGGCTAACACGAGAGGGCACAGTTTTAAGGTGCTGGGGAGTAGGTACAGGGGAGATGTCAGGGGTAAGTTTTTTACGCAGAGAGTGATGAGTGTGTGGAATGGACTGCTGGTGCCAATGGTAGAGGTGGAAACAATAGCGTCTTTTAAGACTTTTAAGGGCATGGCCCTTACCTTGTCCTCTCACTGGAGTGTTGCAATGATTTTATAAGTTCATGCGAGGAAAATATGCGCCGTGTGTTTAATATTAAATTTGTTAGATAAACCCTTTCAGAAACGTAATTGAGTGTATTAGCCACTTATAAGTGACTCATGTCACCTATATCACCTATATTCCGGTCGTGATTAACACCCCCACCACCGCCCCCCCCCCCCCCCCAGTCGGCTGGTCAGCAAGAATATTGTCAATATTAAACTGGTCCATGGTGCAAAAAAGGTTGGTGACCCCTGATTTAGAGTGAAGGTTGAGCAAAGTCGTCAAAGGTTATGGGGAGAAGGCAAGTGAATGAGGTTAGGATATATAATAAATCAGCCATGATGGAAATGGCAGCATTGACTCGATTGGCCAAATGGCCTAATCCTTCTCTCATGTCTTCTGGTATTATAGTCTCATTTGAGGTGGAGCTGAATTTTATCTAATGTCCTCCTCAGTATTATGCCACTCATTTTAATTATGCAGGGTGGAATTAGTTAATACCATCACATTAAGATTTTGAGACTGCGGGAAAGGATTGGCAAAAATTGTTCCCTATTTTGTTATTGGGTTAGTTAAGGGGAAGGGGGAGAGGGTGCAGACATTGCACAGGAATTTTTCTGTGCTAAATATCTTGATGGATTTGGATTAATGTCCTTGGAAATTATTGTTTGCATATTTGAACATTTCCATGTTTGTTTCTTATTTCTCATGTTTTTAATGGTTTAGAAGGAACCGATTTAGCCCATTGGATCTATGCCATTTCTCAGAGCAAATCTCATTTTATACCTTATTTCTCGGTAATCTATTCCTCTGATTTGCAACCATTCCTGCCAAATCACTTGCCTCTCTTTTGCACCCTCTTTCTCTCTCCCTCTCTTCTCCATTCACCCCTCTGCTATTCCATTTTTCTCCTCTCTCACCCCTCTTCTCCCTCTCTGCCCCCACTCATCCATCTCCCTTTTCTCCTTCATTTCTCCCCTCTTCCCTTCCCTCTTCCTCACTCTCTCCCTTTTCCCCCTCACTCTCTCCCCCTTCCCTACCTCTTCTCACCTCCTCTCCCCCTTTCTCTCTCCACCCCCACATCTCTCCCTCCATATACACTCAGTGGCCACTTTATTAGGTACGTCCTCTACCTAATAAAGTGGTCACTGAGTATATGTCCATGGCCTTCAACTATTGTAGCCCTTTCACTTCAAGATACCATATGTTGTGCATTCAGAGATGCTCTTCCTCAGTGGTTATTTGAGTTACTGTTGTCTTCCTGTCAGCTTGAACCAGTCTGCCCATTATCCTCTAACCTCTCTTACTAACAAGGCATGTTTGTCCATAGAACAGCCGCTCGCTGGATTTTTTTTTTTTGCTTCTTGTACCATTTTATGTAAACTCAGAGACTAGTGCATGTGGAAATCTCAGGAATGAACACTTGGGCAAGTTGCCACCATTCCAATCCAAAGTCACTTAGATCTTTCCATTTTCTGATGTTTCATCTGAACAACAGCTGAACATCTTGACCATGTCTAAATGCTTTCGTACATTGAGTTGCTGCCACATGATTGGCTTATTAGATATTTGCATTGACGAACAGGTGTACTCAATGAAGTGGCCAGTCTTGGAGTCCAAAATATCTATATTGCAAGGTACATTCCTTCCTGTTTTGACTCCGTGGGCAGCTTGGATATCTTACTTCTCCCCCCCAGGTGGTCATTAATACAAATAATAAATAATTGAGAGCCCAGGTATGGTTGTTGCACCTCTCCACTAATTACATCCTTCTAGTTTGAGAAGACCAGTTCAATCTGACATTCTGTGCAAATAGCAATCTTCAGTCCATGCCAGCACAGTTACTATACCGCCCTTGCTGAGGTATTGCAATATCAACTGGACAGTCAGCCAAGCTTCATTCAGAAATGACATGAAAGTCAGGGTACAGCCTCCTAGCTCCTTGGGTTTATTGCAATGGCACATCACAGTGAATAAGGAGTAAAACTGAAAAAAATAAAGTGCAATTATCGCATTGTTCTATTCACACAAATAATTATGCACCTATGAGCAAGTGTTTAGTTAAGGTAAATATTATAAGATTCCGACAAGTAAATACTACAGGTAAATAGTATGTATAAACCATTAGCATCTAAATTAGTGTTTAATAAACTCAACAGTAACATTCTATTTCAGCAAAATCAGATTGATAACTTCAGATTAACATCTAAGCAATATGACATCAACCTACAAGCAATGCTTCTGCTGGAATAGAATATTATTTTTGAGTGTCTTAGGTCACTTCTTGTGCAGCCAAGAAATAGTAAGTGGACAAACTGGCAGAGGCCAGAATTTATGTTAGGAGCAAAAGAAGTTTTGAGCTGAAGCCATCCTGTGCTGAGATTGTCAACACTACCCCAAATGCTCCTCCTCATTATGGAGAACAGTCTAACCTGAGAGCGTCTGCCTGACCGAGGATAACTCTGCTGATTAGCATTTGCATTTTTTTGATCAAAAATACTTTGTACATTTATTCATTTCATTATTTTTACATTAAATTGAATGATGTTAGGATTCCACGGTTTCTGCAGAGAGGAGTTTTCCCTTGTACGTGCTTATGCCAATGATCAGAGACAAAGGAATGTGAGGACTGAAAAGGGCATGTGTTTAATTTTTTCTATAACTATTTAGCAATTTTTATGCTACACTGGATCATCAAGTTAACTTCGTGTGATGAATTTGAATATCACACCATGTGTTGCTATAATTTCTAGAATCATAATTAACTTGTCTCCTCACACAGCTCGGTCTGGGGTGCTGTTCCAGTGCTGTTCAGTGAACAGCATTCAAGGGGAAGAGATTAGTTATTTGTGAAGCTCAAGTTGTCTGAAGGATAGGGGGAGAGTTCATGTGCTATAAGCATCAGTACCCTCCACTTGCAAATAAACTGTCCCTGTGCTTTAAAATTCTCAAAGTCATATCCTTTCCACTGGTATAAATAGACCGACCCATAACTCTGTCCAGAAGTCCAGAACTGTGTGGAAAACAGAGGGACATACTGAACTTCCACGTTTCCCAACTGAGTCTGTGCCCAGTTAAACCTGGACCAACTGCAGGAATCTTATAACCATAACAATTACAGCACGGAAACAGGCCATCTCAGCCCTTCTAGTCCATGCAAAACTTGTCATGGAAAAGTGTGTGTAAACAATTGCATATGTACTTCAACCAGTTAAGATATTTTAATTCTATTTTTAATGTATCTGAATGATCATTAGTACTTCCATTGTTTTAATGATAGTCCTATGATAGTTACTCAGTCTTTTCAAATATATTAATGTCAAAGACATTTAAAAACATTAATTTTCCTTGATAGCTTTGACAGCTGGTGGAGCTAAGTTTGGGAACTCGCCAGATGACAAAACCATTTTGTGTGAGTAAATGGCCACGCACAATGCACCAAATTTTATTGAACCAGGTCATTATCACCTGCCATTGGAATACTAAGCACCTGCTGAAGAATAGGGCGAGAGGACCTTTATCTCAGGGTCCCAAAATATCTCTGTGGTGCTCAGCTGATCAGAATTAATTTTTTCTCAGCAGTATTTAGTTCTTACCCTTCTCCATTTCATCAGAAGTTTGCCAATTCTCGTTCAGTTTGTTCCAGGATTCTCACACCTTCAGCTGTGGTGCCTCCAACAACTGAACTTCAGCTCAGACCAACACTATCTGAGGAAAATGAATAGGCAGCTCACCACCCAGCATCTATATAAGAAACTAAAATGGTTCTGATAAATAAACAAGACCTTTAATTCCCTGTGAGTTTTATTTTCTTCAGAAATGCCAGAAGTAATGTCCAGAAAATTGTTTTTTGAATTCTGCATATTCAAGTAAGTAACTCCCACTGTTCAGGTCTCCTACTCTAAGCTCTGTTAAGTCAAGTTGCTGAAGTTTGATGTTCTGAGGTTCCCTCACTCATTTGAAGCCTTTCTGGTGCAACAGGACTGATGTGAATAATTAAATTCACTCAATTGATGAACAATGAAGGTGGCAGCATGCTGCAGTCTCTATTAAGGTCATGACTCAGACAAGCTACTTTTTAGGTCTGAAGGGATGGTTTTCGGGACAGAGATAGGAGTTGGGTTAAGATTAGAGTTTGGGGACAGGGATATAGAGGAATTAGAGGTCAGGCTAGAGTCTAGGCCACTGCTCCGCTCTCCATGTTCAAACACAAGCAACAGGGACTTGTGATGAAAGATGTAGGGCTGGCAGGCCATGAGGACAAAGGCTGGTGGCTCCCCAGGTCAGCAAGTTGTCAGCATGTTCCAGCACCAGAATTCCTTGCAGACAGGAGGCGCAAGGACCAAAGATCCCCTAGGAATGTGAGTCATGAGACCAGAGTTCAAAGCCTAGTGTTCGTCTCCTGTCATCAGTGAGCCTGGAGTTCAGAATCCTCATTCGTCATCATTGATGAGCTCTGGGATCAATACCGAAGTGTGAAGCCCAAGGGTCGATCAGAAGTCTAGAAGTCAAGGTCCGATGGCCGAAGGCTAGTTCCGCAAATTTCTGCAAGTCCGCTGGGGAAATTGAAGGCCCAATGTCTGTAAGTCTAAATCCACTAGAGGCCCAGAGATGGTCTGTCCAGGAGTTAGAGGACTGTGTGTGTGAATGCGTGGGTGGGAGGTAAGGGGCTGTGGTTGTTTTGTTTCTGTGTTCTGTTGTTTTTATTGTTGCAAGTATGGTGAACATGCTTCATTGGCATCAGATTGTGTGATGACACTTGCAGGGTGCCTCCAGCATATTCTTAAGTTGTGTAGGCTGTAAAAACAAAATTATCTCACACACCTGCATCAAAGAGTGATGAGTCTGTGGAATAAGTTGACTCAAGTGACTATGGAGGCCAAGCCATTGGGTATATCAATCAACTCAAACCAAATGGCAGCATGCAGTGAAACTGTGAGTGACTGTCTTGGATGTTTCTTTTGCGATCACGAGACCCTGTTGGAGATTGATTTCCACAGGCCTGATTACCTTGTTCGGTGATGAGACTGTCGGCGAGGTAGTAGTGTCACCTCAGTTGTAGTTAAGACTAGGTCTTAGTCCTCGGGCTTGTGTTGCAGAATGGCATCTGTAGGGAGTGACTCCCCTGGCCTTGCTGCCCTCCATTGGTGGATCAGTAGAATTACAGGCTTGACTGTCAGGAAACATCAATTTGCAGGACTTGTTGCTCAGAAACTTGGTCTAAAAATTTGTTTTCATATGTGACTATGTTCTTTTTTTTCTTTCTCGTTATTTTGAATGCAGGTGTATGTCTTTGCACCTTGTCCCCAGAGGAACACTGGTTCATTCAGCTGTGTTCATGTATGGTTTGAATGACAATTAAACTTGATTTGATTTTGATATAGGGATCCTGTCCAACATCACAGGGAAGCTCCATTTTCTGTTATAATATTTTGATATATGACATCATCTTTGCTATTGATATCTCCTAGATGTGTTGTTATGGCAGACTCATCTTTACAAAGCACCAAAGCTCCTTTAGAATTCAATCACATTCAACTCACATTTATAATATCTACCACTTTAGCATTTACCAAGTGAAGAATTTGACCTTCATTTTTCTCCAATTAAAACATGAATCATTGCAATCAAAATGAGCTGTACAGCTTTTTAAATAATTAATTGGGCTTGTGCATTCAGGGTGATGTATGCAATGTGATTCATTGACTTGAAGCTCCATTGTTTCAGCTGAGAATGGAGTCTGTGTTTATCCTTTCCCTCAACAATACCAAGATAAAAATTAGATTATCTGATCACCCTTATTCTGCTGTTTAAGGCACAATTCTCTGGACAAATTTCTCAGTTTACAAAAATGACTCTACCTCGAGAAATGGCTTTATTTGCTGCAGTCCACTCTGGACTGTTCATGAAAGACAACAGTTGTGTGTTTGTTCTTGTACTGAGGAGACAGTCAGGCGGTGTTGGTTTGTCCTTCACTACCTTGCATCCTGCTGGCCCAGTAGAGCTTGCTTGTTCTGAGTGCTCACAGCCAGTGCGGGTTTATCATGTTGTCCAACACATTTATCACCAGCTTAATTTTCCATCACCTCCCTCATCCCTAATGAGCCAATGCAGCAACTGAGAGGTAGGAAAATTCTTTAGAGTCATAGGGTCATAGAGTCATAGAAATATTTGTCCTATTTCCAGGTGAAAAAATTTGTACTATGCAATTGTGAATCCCTGATAATGTAAAGCACTCAACGCTCAATGAATTGTCAATGGGCACCCAGGTGAAACCCTGAATGGCTGATGCCTAGAGTATTGCCTCCTGGCAGGGAAGGGAGTCAGACAAAGGGGAAGGAAAGTGATAAGTAAAAACAAGTTAAGAAATAGAGGTATTGTTGCAAATTCCTGGCCTAATTAGTATCAATACAGCAATCAAGCTGCACATTCCTTTCCAGACAGTACAATTTTTTTGGAATAACACCATGTAGTTTTAGGAAGTTTCCCAGATGTGAAAGACTCCTCTCCTTCTGTTTTCACTTCCCCAAATCACACTCAAGCCTGCTGTGAAAACAGCCAGCTGCAGCTGAGTGATCTCAAAGTTCAATGTAAATCTTTTATTGAAGTATATATACAAATGTTTGTATGTCACCATATACAACCCTGAGATTCATTTTCTTAATAACTCTACAGAACAATAACAATCGCACAATCAACTAGGACATTCAACCAAGACAACAAACTGTACAAATACAAAAAGGAAATAAATGGTAATAATAATAATAAATAAGTAATAAATATCAAAAACATGAGATGAAGCGTCCTTAAAAGAGAATCCGTTGGATGTGGGATCATTTCAATGATGGGGCAGTGAAATTGTGTGAAATTATCCCTTTTGGTTCAAGAATCTGATAGTTGAGGGGTAATAATTGTTCCTGATCCTGGTGGTTGTGAATCCTGAGGCTCCAGTACCTTTTTCCTGATGGCAGCAGTGAGTAGAGTCCTGGATAGGGCAGTGGGGGTGTCACTGGTGATGGATGCTGCTTTCCTCCAACAGTATTTCATGTAGATGTGCTGAATGTTGAGGAGGGCTTTATCCGTGATGAACTTGGCTGTATCCAGTACTTCTTGTAGGATTTTCCATTCAAGGGCATTGGTGTTTCCATACCAGGCCATGATGCAGCCAGTCAATATACTCTCCGTTACACATCTATAGAAGTTGGTCAAAGTTTTATATGTCATGCTGAATCTTTGCAAACTCTTAATGAAGTAAGACTATAAGACCATAAGATACAGGAGCAGAAGTAGGACCATTCGGCCCATCAAGTCTGCTCAGCCATTCAATCATGGACTGATCCTATTCTTCCAGTCAACTCTACTCCCCTGCCTTCTCCCTATATCCTTTGATGCCCTGGCTAATCAAGTACCTATCCATCTCTGCCTTAAATACACCCAATGATTCGGCCTCCACAGCCTCTCATGGCAACAAATTCCACAGATTTACCACCCTCTGACTAAAGTAATTTCTCCACAACTCTGTTTTAAATGGACGTCCTTCAATCCTGAAGTCATGCCCTCTTGTCCTAGACTCCCCTACCATGGGAAATAACTTTGCCATATCTAATCTGTTCAAGCCTTTTAACATTCAGAATGTTTCTATGAGATCCCCCCCCCCCTTTCTCCTGAACTCCAGGGAATACAGTCCAAGAGCTGCCAGATGTTCCTCATACGGTAACCCTTTCATTCCTGGAATCATTCTTGTGAATCTTCTCTGAACCCTCTCCAATGTCAGTATAACCTTTCTAAAATAAGGAGCCCAAAATTGCACACACTACTCCAAGTGTGGTCTCATGAGTACCTTATAGAGCCGCAACATCACATCCCTGCTCTTATATTCTATACCTTTAGAAATGAATGCCAAATTTGCATTTGCCTTCTTCACTACTGACTCAACCTGGAGGTTAACCTTTAGGGTATCCTGCACAAGGACTCCCAAGTCCCTTTGCATGTCTGCATTTTGATTTCTCTCCCCATCTAAATAATACTCTGCCCATTTATTTCTTCCACCAAAGTGCATGACATACACTTTCCAACATTGTATTTCATTTGCCACTTCTTTGCCCATTCCCCTAAACTATCTAAGTCTCTCTGTTTCCTCAACACCACCCACTCCACCACCTATCTTTGCATCATTGGTAAATTTAGCCACAAATCTATTAATCCCATAGTCCAAATCATCGACATATGTCGTAAAAAGCAGCAGTCCAACACCAACCCCTGCAGAACTCCACGGGTAACCGGCAACCAGCCAGAATAGGATCCTTTTATTCCCACTCTCTGTTTTCTGCCAATCAGCCAATACTCCACGCATGCTAGTAACTTCCCTATTAGTCATGGGCTCTTATCTTGCTGAGCAGCCTCATGTGCAGCACCTTATCAAAGGCCTTCTGAAATTCCATGTAAACCATCTACTGCATCTCTTTTGTCTACCCTGTTTGTAATTTCCTCAAAAAATCACAGTAGAGTTGTCAGGCAGGATTTTCCTTTCAGAAAACCATGCTGGCTTAGGCCTATCTTGTCATGTGCCTCCAGGTACTCCGTGATCTCATCCCTAACAATCGATTCCAACAACTTCCCAACCACTGATGTCAGGCTAACAGGTCTATAGTTTCCTTTCTGCTGCCTCCCAGCCTTCAATAGTGAGTAACATTTGCAATTTTCCAGACATCTTGTACAATGCCAGAATCTATTGATTCTTAAAAAATCATTGTTAATGTCTCCGCAGTCTCTCCAGCTAATTACTTCAGAACCCAAGAGTGCATTCCATCAGGTCCAGGAGATTTATCCACCATCAGACCATTAAACTTCCTGAGCACCTTCTCAGTTGTAATTTTCACTGCACATACTTCACTCCCCTGACACTCTTGAATGTCTGGTATACTGCAGATGTCTTCTACTGTGAAGATTGATGCAAAATATGCATTCAGTTCCTCTGCAATCTCTCAGTCTCTCATTACAATATCTCCATCTTCATTTTCTATTGGTCCTATATCTACCCTCGACTCTCTTTTACCCTTTAGATAATTAAAAAAGCTTTTAGTATCTTCTTTGATATTAGTCACCGGCTTCCTTTCATAATTCATCTTTTCCTTCCTAATGACCTTCTTAGTTTCTTTCTGCAAGTTTTTAAAAGCTTTCCAATCCTCTATCTTCCCACTAGCTTTGTCTTCCTTGTATGCCCTCTCGTTTGCTTTTACTTTGGCTCTGACTTCACTTGTCAGCTATGGTAGGGTCCTTCTTCCATTTGAAAATTTCTTCTTATTTGGAATATATCTGTCTTGCACTTCACTTTTCACAGAAACAACAGCCATAGCTCCTCTGCTGTCCTTCCTGTCCCTTTCCAGTCAACTTTGGCCAATTCCCCTCTCACGCCATTGTAATTTCCTTTATTCCACTGAAATGCCATCACATTGGATTTTAATTTCTCCTTCTCAAATTTCAAAGTGAACTTGATCATATTGTGATTACTGTTTCCTAAGTGTTCCTTAACCTTAAGCTCACTTATCGCCTCCGGCTCACTACACAACACCCAAACCAGCACAACTGATCCCCTAGTGGGCCCAACAATGAGCAAGTAAAGGTGCTGTTGTGCTTTGTTCATAATTGCATTTATGTGCTGGGCCCAGGATAGTTCCTCTGAAATAATAACACTAAGGAATTTGAAGTTGCTGACGCTCTGCAACTCTGATCCTCCAATGAGAACTGGCTTATGGGCCTCTGGTTTCCTTCTCCTAAATTCAATCTTTAGCTCCTTAGTGTTGTTGACTTTGAGTAAGAGGTTTTGTTATGACAGCACTCAGCCAGATTTTCAGTCTGGAGGCTTTGAAGTCTGTGCAGAGGGATTACATGCAGATAATTGCAGAACTCAAGCCTTGTGAGTCACCTGAATCTTCAGTCTTGCTGTGTGAGTCAAGCGAATTTGGAGCAAGCAGTTTTCCACTGAGAGATGTGGGGGAGTCTGGCATGACTCTGACCAACTCCTGTGCTTTGCTACAATGAAGGTTACTCAGGGCTTTACTGAGCTGGGGTGTGACTGCACCCACAGAGGTGTTTCTCTTTCATGCCTACTGACTTCAATGTCACACTCAGTCAAATGCTGCCATGACATTAAAGAGGAGGTCACTCACTCGGAGAATTCAACTCATGCTCCATGATTGGATGGATTGAAGTCCAGAGCTGATTGGTCTTTGCAAAATCCAGACTGGACAAAGCTGGTTGGATGTGGTCACAAATGCTTCGTCCATGCTCCAGCATTGTCAGCTGTTGCTTGTAACCATTCTTCCTATCCTTGTTACCTCTTCACTTGGCAACTCAGATGCTCACATTAACATCCCAGTATATTGTTATCCAGAACTCATGTCCTAACTCACACCTCAATCTTCTTCACCTATCACCTAATGCTGACAGACTGATGTTGAAAACAATGCCCCTCACTCTACGCTCCAAAAGTTACTTTGGTGAAGAAGCATTGACTTGACATCCTCCCAATCTATCCAATCTTCCTTATATCTACAGCCTTCCATTCAGATGCTTCTTTATAGTCATTGCTTTGACCAGACTCTTGCCTGTCTGTGCAGTTGTTCTGTGTATTGCCACTTCTGCAACCTTTCTTGAGATGTTAGTTATATTAATGGAGCATTGTGAATTAAAGAGACACAAAACCTAGGGCATCTACCAATAGATGCTGCATCATTGATAAAAATTCCTGAGTCCACTTCTGAAAAGGCACAGAGGTATTCATTTGTTAATGTTTGCCCTGAAATCACAGACTCCTCTACCTTGTCCTTTATGTTGGAGTTTAGATGGGAACATGTGTGTACTGTTTGATTATGGTTGATGTTTCTCTCAACATTACATCTGCAGCTCCTTTCTCTATGTGGCTCATTCAAAGCCACATTCTTTTGCTCTATATCCTATTATATTTCTCTATAATTGCACTATATCATGCTGTACTTCCATTACATCAAACTGTTTTAGAAAGTGCCAGCAGAATTCCTTTCTCCTTTATGTGAAAACATGCCTCTGATTTTCTTTCTGAACAGCCTGGCTCTAAGTTTCAGATTGCATCCACTTGTTTTTGATCATACCATCAGAGGAAATTGTTTCTTTGTACCCAGCATATCAGATGTTTCTAACATTATAAAGTGCTTGATCAGATAACCTCTCCAAAGTGAGGCCAATAACTTTATGCACCTTGTCCTCAATATTTAATCTCATAATCCTAGAAAAGAAAATATCAGAATGCTGAGACATGGTGTAGCAAATCCTCTGCAGAGATGTTCAGGTGGAAAAGCCTATATCTAGGCTTTTTCCAAGCCTCCTCCCAACTGAGTTCCACATCTCTACTTGGGGAATATGATACGGAGCCTGCAATAGTAGGTTAATTGGTTACTGTAACTTGCCTAGTGTACAGGTGAGTTGATAATCCTGAGAAAATCAATGAGAATGTAGCTTTGGATGAGCTGCATGGAGACTGGAGCTGCAGATGTAACGAATCTTTATTCAGCACAAGCAAACATGCAGAGGGAGAACTGGTGGAGGTACTCTGACATCAAAGTAGATTAATTTTTTACACTCTTTATGTACAAAGATAAATACAATTTATAAGTTACATTTGCAGAGTCGACTTCAACTGGTTCTATAAAATCACTAATTAAACTAATTCTAAAATATTCAAATATCCCAAAGTTCAAAGTAAAGTTCATTATCAGAGCACATACATGTCACCACACACAACCCTGAGATTCATTTTTCCTGCGGGCATACTCAGCAACCCGATAGAATGGTAACTGTAAACAGGATCAATGAAAGAGCAAGAGAATAGAAGGCAACAAACTGTGCAAATGAAAATATAAATAAATAACAAAAAAAAAATGAGAGCATGAAATAACACGAATAAGAAGTCCGTAAAGTGAGATCATTGGTTGTGGGAATACCTCAATAGATGAATGTAGTTATCCTGTTTTGTTCAAGAGCCTGATGGCTGAGGGGAAGTAACCTGGTGGTGTAAGTCCTGAGGCACCTGTACCTTCCACCTGATGGCAGCAGGGAGAAAAGAGCATGGCCTGGGTGGTGAGGATCTTTGATGATGGATGCTGCTTTTCTACAACAATGTTTCATGTAGATGTGTTCAATGGTCGAAAGGGTTTTACCCATGATGTACTGGGCCGAATCCACTACCTTTTGTAGGATTTACTGCTCAACGACTTTGGACTTCCCATACCAGGCCACAATGCAGCCAGTCACCACACCTCTATAGAAGTTTGCCAAGGTTTTTGACGACATGCCAAATCTCCTCAGACTCCTGTGGAAGTAGAAGCTCTGCTTTCTTCACAATAATATTTATATGCTGGATCCAGGACAAGTCCTCTGAGATAGTGACAGCCAGGAATTTACTCTCAGCAACACTGATCCTCTGATTATTACTGATTTATGGACCTCCGGTTTCCCTCTCCTGAAGTCTACAATCAGATCCTTCGTCGTATTGACATTGAGTGAGAGGTTATTGTTATAACAACTGCCAGCCAAGTTTTCAATCTCCCTCCTGTATGCTGATTCATCACCCACTTTGATATACCTTACAACAGTGATATTGTTGTTCCCATCCCAGACCATAATACAGCCAGTCAGTTTGTGTTACTACTAAGTAATTCACATAGATGGTCTCAAAGCTTTTAAGGCCATACAGCCCAGGCACTCAGTACATATTTTCTTTATCATAGTTTTGTGAGGACTGATTTTCTGTGTCCACAAACACCCGAGATATTGATTATTAAACCAAAAGCTTTTGATCATATTTAATGTGCTTAGTTGCAATATTGCCAGTTTGGAACCTTTCTAGATCTCTGCCTTAATGGTACAAAACATCTTGGCTCAATGTATTGGCTGCCTGGTTCAAGGTTGTCAATAAGTCAGATCAGTGTATTCCAGAATGTCTGATGATCATGTCAGTATTTTTCTTAAATGGTGAACTGCAAGTTAACCTTTAGTAAATCTTGCACAAGTACTCCCAAGTCCCTTTGCACCTCTGATTTCTGAATTTGCTCCCCATTTAGAAAATAGACTACACCTTTATTCCTTCCACCAAAATGCATGATCATACACTTCCTTACATTGTATTCCATCTGCCACTTCTTTGCCCATTCTACTAATCTGTATAACTTCTTCTGCAGAATCCCTGCTTCCTCAATACTACCTACCCCTTTACCTACCTTTTCTTCATCCACAAACCTGGCCACTCCAAAGCTATCAATTCTGTCACTCCAAATCATTGATAATCTACCACGAAATGAAGTAGTCCTAATTTGGCCCTGTGAAACATAAATGGAGGGTTTTCAGCTCAACCAATCCAATCAACCAATCCATGTCAGCTTCTATGTAATCCTATGTAAGCTTATTTTTCTGTTATTTGTTTGCTTATTAACTCCACCCTGATTCTTCTCCCACCAAATATACCAGCCAGCCAGCTCATCTTCTAGATATAGGAGAATTCCAGAACACTTGGAAGAACCTGCAAACACATACCAATTCCTCATAGACTGCGCTGAAGATCCAGACTGAGCTCAAGTTACTGAAGCGAGGCAGCAGCTCTACCTTACCATGCCACTGTGTTGTCTGGGAAATTTAAACACGCATACGACTGAATTGATGAGATTATTGCCTAATGTTGAGATGCAGAGTTCAAGTGCATGGCTGGGGCAGCACAGTAGTGTAGTGGTTAGCACAATGCTTTACAGTACCAGCAACTCGAGTTCATTTCCCACCACTGTTCTACCCATAACCACGTGGGCTTTCTCAGGGGGGTCTGGTTTCCTCCCACAGTCTAAAGACATAACGGTTGGTAGGTTGATTGGTCATTATAAATTGTCCCATGATTAGGCTGGGGTGAAATTGGGGGATTGCTGGGTGGCACGGCTCGAGGGGCTGGAAAGGCCTATTCCACACTGTATCTCAATAAATAAATAAATAGCATACCGGCACAACAAGTAATAAGGAATACTATTAGAAAGTAATCATTTGGGGGAATTAAATGCAAAACTAGAGAAGGTATGCTTCATTTATTTAGGTGTTAGTGATACCACATTTGGAGTAGTATTCTTTTTTTTAAGATGGGAGGTAATGTGTTGAAAGAGAAGGCTTAGAAGACTAACATTAGCAATGTGCAAATTGACCTTTGACAGGCTAGGCTTGTATCCACTGGAGTTTGGAAGAGTGACAGGTGATTTGATCAAAACTTATAAATTATTGCAGACTCACAACAGGGTGGATGTGGAAAGGATGTCTCCTCTTCCAGGAGAATTTGGAACAAGAGCAGTTTTGAAATAACAGATTACCCATTCAAAACAGCGAAAAGGTGATTTCTTTCCTCTGAGAGATTGTGAGTGTTTGGGATTCTGTTCCTCGAAGGGCAATGGGAGCAAAGTATTTGAAAGTTTTTAAGACAGAGCCGGGTTGATGTTTGTTCAGCAATGATGTTGCCATTTCTGTGGGCAAACAAAAATGCAGAGTTGAGGTTACAATCAATCAGTCATTGTCAAGTGGTGGAACAGTTATGAGAGGCTGAGTGGTGATGCACCATCAATAACTCACTCTGAGACGTAAAGGCGAGGTATCGACTTTTATTGACTGGAAGAAGGAACAAGCAGTGATTGACCACCATACTACATCCTGGAGACAGAGAGGCCAGGCTCAGACCTCCATCACCTTTATACAGGGGTCTGTGGGAGGAGCCACAGGAGCAGTCAGCAGGGGGCGTGTCCAAACAGGTATATGTAGTTCACCACAAGTGGCCTAGTCTTGCTCCTCATTTTCTTCATGGAGCCTAACAGCACATGTCAAAACTGACTGTCAAGCATCCATCTACACTAAACCTATTTTTATGCGTGTAAATGATACATATAATTGGTCAAACTGATCCGTTCTCCAAAAGAGAGAGGCCTGTGGGTGACCTGATCAGGAGGGTTTTTATCCCAGTGGGTTGGCCCACTACCAGGAACTGTACATGTAGAATTTACGTCCACGTTGTGGATTTTGGAGAATCTCCTACTCACAGAGAGTGATTAGTGTGTGGAAATCACTCCCTCCAACAGAGTCCCTTGAGATAAGCCCAAAAAAATGCATTTTGGGCCACCTTGGTAAAGCCGTGTGAGAAAAGGAGAGAAGGATATTTTGAAAAGGGTGGGGTGATATTGGGGGATGGGACAAGTGGAGTATCAGCCCCTCATCAGTCCCTAAACAGTGGTGAAAATACCTGCCAAATCAGGGATAGTCATAGAGCGTTAGTACAGAAATGCAATAACTAGATGATTATGATCTTCATAGCTCAGCAGTGTCTTAGCTCTTGATGTGCAAGAAAGCTTTGCATTTCACCACAATGGTTCACATACCCTGGATAGGCTTAGCACAAGGATCACAAGAGATTAATCAAATCCATTATAACATGTCATATGGGTTTTGATAGTGATATTTAAAAGTTGTAAATTTGCTTACTGTAACTTAAAGCTTTTGAACAAATCAATGCCAGATGAAAGTGTAAGCATTTGTTTCCAACACTGCAACAACTGCAGTAAATGTATAGCAGGCTGCAACTTGCTGGGAAATGCTGGCAGTATTGGGCTCAACTTACCTGACATTTGTAACTCTCAGGAAGTTCACATCTTTACATGAACTTAAAGATCCATAGTTGTTTCAGTCCATCTCTGATGTTGCCTAGAGTTCAGCTGCAGTTGAGTCATAGAGCCATAAGCCCAACCTTGCCAACCACGATGCCCACCAAGCTAGTTCCATTTTCCCGCGTTCTGCCAATATCCCTCTAAGTCGGGATTCCCAACCTTTTTTATACCATTAAGAAGAGGTCAATGGAGCCCAGGTTGGGAATCTCTGCTTTAAATCATTTCTATGTATGTAGTTATCCACATGTCTTTTGAATGTTGTTATTTTTCCTCCCTCAAGTGCTTTCTCTGGCAGCTCAATTCCTGTACACACAACGATAGATTCCCCTCACATTTCTTTGAAAGTTTTCACCATACACTTGGAACCCATGCTTTCTAGTTTTTGTTTCCCCTCCCTTAGGAAAAAGATCGGATGGGTAGCGTGCTAGGGTGGTGGCTCTTCTCTGTGGATTGTCACCTTGTTGTGGTGGAGAAGCTTGTGTGGTCCTGAGATCCCAAGAGTGATGCCGTCTGGAGCTATACTCCTGGTAGGGTCACCCATGGTGGTAAGGTCGAGGGTGAGGTCCCTGACAAAGTACAATCCAATCAAAACCTCAAGAGGGGAACAAGCGGACGAAGCTACTTCGAACTCAATGGCTATGAAGGCAGAGGAAGGCTGCAACAAATCCATCAGCTCCAATCGTTGTGGTTTCCATCCCATTGGAATCAGTTGGTTGATTTGTGAAGTATCGTGCGCTTCTTGGAGTGCAACATCAAGTACGCGTTAAACAAGTACACGCACAAGGATCTTCGCTTTGTGGAAATGGAACGAAGACCATCATCCTCGACCTCAAGGGATAGCCACGACGACGAGGGTAGCAGCAAGCGTAACACTATTCTAGTGCTGACGATGTTGATTCTCTGTTCAATTCCTGCAGCTGCCATTAAAGAGTTTGTATGTTCTCCCTGTGACCACATGAGTTTCCTCTGGGTGCTCCAGTTTCCTCTCACATTCCAAGGTCCTATGATTAGGGTTAGTGAGATGTAGGAATGTCATGTTGACGCTGGAAGCATGGTGACACTTACAAGCTGCCCAGCACAATCCTAATTTTTTATCTTTATATGCGTTCATCCTATCTGTACTCTTCATGATTTTGTACACAGCTTTTCAAACTAGCTTTCTTTAATTGTTTAATTAAGAACACTTCTTTTACATACTGTAAACTAACTGTTTTGTAACACTTTTTGCATATTTCTGAATAACCAGGATATTTAAAAGCATTTAAAATCTTTGCCAGTATAAACAGTCACCAAACTTACTGTCAAAGCTGTTTCGGCTGTTCGGCTGACACACTTTATAATCCATTCTTAGAATGTGAGCTTCACTAGCAAATATTAGTATATCTTGTCTATTCAACTGTGGTGGCTATTAACAATCAATTGTATTGTTCTTTGAGACATACATTGGTCAGATTAGCTGAGGAGCACAGATTGTCTTCCTGAAGGATATTACGAAACAGATGCTTTTTTAAAACAATCCAGCAGTTTCAAGGTTCTTTAATTCCAGCTTTATTTAATGCTGAGAAGTTAAACAAATTCCCAGCTGCTTTGGTCGGATTCAATCTTAGTGATCCTGAACACTAGCAGTTAATCATTCATGTCGCCAGTACACTGTTGCCCTCACATAGCTGCCGTTTTGGATGAAGATGGCATTTGCCATCAAGTCAACACCATGGATTCCTCTGTAGCTCACACATATGCCAGTATCAAATGTGAGCAGCTCAACATGGTCTGGTCCAATGTATCAGGCATCATTTAGATATCTATTTACCATGTCTGAATTATTACAGAAGAATCTCCACACATTACGGAGTTGAAATCCTTTCATCTCCCATTTGAAACATTGCCTTTCTTAATGAGCAAACTTGTAAGCGTTGTTCATGCTTCAAATCTTCTCAACAGTGGCGCAGAATATGTTGTTACCAAAATGTAACCACGCAGCAATAACCCAAGTTTTGTTGTATTGTGGAATGGCTGCTAGCTTTGAAGCAGTTCTGTTCGGTTGTTGATACAATCTCCAGGATCCAGGCTTCTCATCAGATACTGGGCAAAACGGTTCCTAATCACAATACTGCACCTTTCTCAACTTGCTTGTCCCTTGAAAATGTATGGTGGGAGGGGCAAGCAACAAAAACAACCATCAAGAGATGTTTTAAAAATGTGAGTTAATATAATGATAAAAGAGACAATTGTCCAGCAAATTGAGTGATAATGAAAGAAAAGGAAAGAGAAATGAAGATAGAAGTAATGAAGGAAGTGTTCAGTAATCTTACATGCAATAGGTGTTTTGTTGCTTAAAGTGCATAAGAGCTCTTGATTTTTTTGCTGCTGGGAGTAACATCAATGTTTGCTTCAGTATTAAAATGCATGAATTGAAAGCAACCAACACTGGGTGTTTCCGCATTCCTCTCAGGGCACATCAAAGTGGAAGAAATCAGAAGAATTCAGCAAGAAGTGAAGGATTCAAAACAATTTGCTTGTGGCTAAAAATACATCCACTTTTAATCGTGCTTGATGTCTGTTAATGAGTTTTCAGCTGATCATGACATGCCTAGTTTCAATTTCAGAGTTGTCCAAAGATGCCCAGCTTGGCAGGATAAGGCCATGCTCCCACTAACATCATAATGTGTGCTTGTAGCTGTCTACTGTGGCCCTCACACTGATCCTGCCCATCGACTCTTGTTTGTCCACTCCCCTGTCTAAATCACAAAATCCTTAAATGTCACCAGCAACCAGCAACCAAGTTAAGAATGGGTCTCAAAGAAAGAAGGTATATTGGGAGTGGTTCAAGAAATTAGGTGTTGGTCAGAGCTAAGTGGGATGGCAAGTTAACTTTATTCACTGTTTTAGTGAATATTAGTGGCATTATCAGTGAAGACACCAGGAGAAGGTAATGGTGTGGACAGCTACAGATTGATTCAGGAAGGAAGTAGATCTGCTTTTGGTAAAGAAAGATGGTGAGTGATATTACCACTATGTACAAAGATGCAACTGGTCAGATGAAAGGAGGAACATTCTCCTTGTTTTAAAAGATTTTCTTCTCTCCAGAGTACAAAAACAGTTAAACTAGCTCTGATAAGGACCCTCCCCAGATGCATGATCTGCTGACATTAGAGTCAATCCTTGATACAGTTGAGGAAATAATGTCTTCCACATGTGAGTAAGCTAGATTAATCATCTACTTGGGTACTTCAGATGCCAGCTATAAACAGTTTGCAGTTCAACTGTGCAGCACTGTGTTGATATTCCATGTAAAGTTTATAGAATAAGATACAGATGTTGTTTATTACTCCAGCCTCTCTGCCAGTTTGGTCCCTGCTTTGAAGTGAAGTCAAAGGCACACCCTCGATAAATGCACTACCCACTGTGCTACAGTTTTATATGAAGTTGGAAAGCTCAGTGGTAGTTGTCAGTATGTGCGGAGGCCCAGGGATCTCATTCCTGATATTTATCAAAAGAAAATACTTTGGTGATCCCATTAGACCTGATGGGCTGCCAGCACCCTTTATTTGGGTCTACATTTGGCATTCAATGACCTTGAGGTGCACGAAATGACCTCTGGTCTGCAATGGAATGAGATGTTGCCTTCAGGAGAGGCAAGATGGTCAGATTAGAAATACTTACCTTTCAGTGAAAGAAATATCCATTTCAGTAGTTTACATCCCAAAGGGTAATTTGTAAAATAATCCTCGTTAGTGTATTATTGCTTTCATGTGTACACGCAGGGTAGGGAAATTGGAACAAGTCAGTTATGCTGATGATATTGCAGATAGTAATTGTTTTGTTGAATGGTTCCTGCCATAATATTATGAAGATTTAATTTGACTTCAAGAAACAATCTCAACCATCAGTTCATTTATATGATAATACACAAGTTAGGTTCTGAACTTATTCTGAGCATCACATCTGTCTGTAAGCAATGAAAGAATGGCCCTACCTCACTACGCATGTAAGGTGCTGGGTGTTTTGCTCCTTTAATGTTCTATGTTCTATGTTTAAAATCCCTTCACCCTCCCCTTCCTTTCTCCATGACAGACAATATCCCCTCCAAATCTTATTCTGTGATCCTACTTTTATCTTTTGTTGATCGACTATTCCATACTTTGGGATTGTCTTTTGTAACCTCTCTCCTCACGTGTCCTCTGTCCTCACCCTCATCTTTATACTCTATCCATCTTCCCACCACCCTCTCTCCTCCATCACCTCTACCCAATTCTGTTCTCTCACTCCACCGCTTCTCCCCACTGTCCCTGCTCCCCGCCGTCCTCTCTCCTCATTATCTTTTCACTCCATTGTCCCCTCTCCCCACTGTTGTCCCACTCCATCGCCCCTCTCCCCACTGTCCTCTCACCCCACTGTCCACTCTCCCCACTCTCCCCCCTCATTCCATTGTCCTCTTTCTCCAGTCCTGTTACTCTACTGTCCTTTCTCCCCACTATCCTCACTACTGTCCACTCTCTCCACTCCATCGCCTCTCCCCCCACTCCCCCCACTGTCCTCTCACCCCAGTCCCCTCACTCCACTGTCCTTCTCCCCAGTCTCTCTCCCCACTGTCCTTCAGCCCCTGTTTCTCTCCAAACAGTCCTTTCTCTCCTCACTGTCCAATCTTCTATGCCAAAAGATCTACAGAGAGGGGAGGCTTGATTTCGAGGGGGAGGAGGTATTCAACTCCAGGCAAGCAAATGCAAGCAAATAATGCTAGTTTGATAGAACAAGGAGGAGAGAGATTACGCAACAAATGGAGAGGGTATGATGTGGACAATAGAGAGTGATTTGTGTGATGTTACCATAGTGACACAGAGGTGGCAGAGTGTAGCTCAGGATGATGAAGAAAATGAAAACTCCATGAAGGGAAGCAAGTAGAGTCTTTTTATTTATTTTTACATCATATAAAACCAGTTACCAGTAATGGCTGGGTTTTTAAAAATCCAGGCACTCAATTATAAAGCTGAATCAGACAAATAATAGCTGGCAGTTCCACTTTGGCACTTTTCTGCATTTCCACAGCCAAAGAATTTGTCCAAGCAGCATTTTAATTTTTCAGGAGCGCCTTTTGAAAATGAGTCAACAAGTGAATGTTAACGGTATATTTTATTCATCATTGAATTCATCAAGAACTGATGAGGGCTTCAGAGAGTGTCCCTCAACCACTTCAAAGTACAAATCCTGAAAATAAATCATGCACTCATGCACTTAATTATATCTCAGTCCCTGCTTTCAGATGTTTACTCACTAACTTGATACTTTTCATTAATCAGAATTGTCTTGTCTCACAATAGATGAACAGTAAATGAGACTCTCGTCTGTGACAATTGACTGGCTGACACAGATGTGTCCAAATATTTTTTGTAGAAGCAAATCCACACAAACACCAAGTTAGATTGCAGCCAATGCACCAAATCCATTGAAAAATGTAACTCAAAACAGAAATCTCATTACCAGAAAATTATTTCATCCGTAACTCTTCCATATGTTTTATGTTTGAAGCTAAATTGGTCAAAGTGTCAATGGAAGACCCTACTTGTGATAGTTGTCAAGAGAAAGCACTTGAAATAATGAACAGAAAATATTGAGGCATTCTGACAGGTGAACCTGTGAAGAGAGAAAAAGAGTTAAACAATGTTCAAAAGCCTTCCATCAGAGCTAGTTAGAAAACAAGCAAGTTTTCAGTGGCAGTGCAGGTGAGGACAAGATGGACAGAGCAAGGGGAATGTCTCTAGTAGAGTGTTTTCTTCTTTTATTCAGCAGTTTCAGTCATGGGGTTGAAATGTACAAGAGGCATTAGCTTAAGGTAAGGAGGAGGAGAGTTAGATAGATTTGAGAAAGATTGGTTTTATCTTGAAATCTGACAATTCATTGCCTGTGGGGAGGATTCGCTTGATGGGGATGATGGGAATACTGATTAATTTAGGGGAGCTTTTGAAAAGCTATGCATAGAATGCTGGAAAACGTTTTGGTATAGATGGGTGCTTGGTGGTCAGCATAGAAACTGGGCCAAAGTCCACTTCAGTTCTTTATGATGCACTATTCAACAATGTGAGAGTGAGCTATTGAACTGAGTGTTCAGGGGAGGTGAGATGCTTGTTTGTTTTTATTCCAAAGAGGAGGAGATTTTAAGGGACAGGTAAGATTCTGGAAGCAAACCCAATGCCCTGGAAAGTGGGATTCTAAATGAGGGCAGCATTGAAGGGAGGCAGATACATCAAAACCAGAACACTGCAGGAAGAGGCTGAAGTGAGGGAAGAGGAGGGCGCAAAGAGGTTTGGAAACAAGGATGAGAACTTTATCCTAGAAGTGTAGTCAGATTTGGGCAACGGGTACAATGGGTAGCGGGCGAAAGGTAGTCAATACACAGAAAGGAAAGGTTTTGGTTTTCTTGAAGATGAGAATCAAGCATGAGAGCCTGGAATGGTCAACCAGAAGTACTAAAGGCTATTGAGACAAAAAACAGAAACTATGGAAATATTCTGCAGGTCAGGCAACACCTGTGATCTCAAAACACTGACTCATTCTCTTCCCAAAGATGCAGTCTGGTGTTGAGGTTTTTCCACCATTTCTGTTTGTTTCAGACTTCCAGTCTTTGCAGTTTTTTGAATTTTCATATAGATTTTTGTATTCTGTCTGAGCTTGTCCTGGGACAGAGAGGACAATATTGTCAGCAAGGTAGAGGAGGTTTTACCCAAAGAAGAGCAGTAGAGATGATTTAGCTGTAAACAATACTTTACTAATATACTACAAATTAACAAGCCATGGGTGGGCACAAAACAAGAGAGAATAGGTACTTAACATGACAAGGCAACAAGTTAACTGAAGGCTAGGAGCAAGTAATTGAGGCTGGCTGGTTCAATGAATGAACAAGCTGTGGGTGAGAGCTGGATTGAAATAGGCTGAAGGTGGTGAGTTGGAAATGAGTGGCAGGTGTTAGCTGGGTGGAAACGGAGGTGCCTACCTGTACAGGCCTGATAAATATTGGATGGCAATAGGTGATCTTCATGATGGACCAGATCTTTACGATGAAGCTCACATTGGAGGGTTTGTGGTTTGTTTGATCTTGTTTCAAAAAGTAATATATATTTACAGGGTAGAGAGTGTAAAGACAATGTGATATCCTTTGGAATGAAGTTTGTAATTAAAAGGGGAAATAGGGCTACCAACTTCACCTACTCTGGGCAGATTGGTCTAGCATCAACAGGGTGAAGCTGGTGTCATGGCTAATGTTCTCAAATGGCACTTACCCTCCAATAACCTGCTCACTTTGGGTTTTCACAGCACCACTCACCTCCAAACCTCATCACAGCTTCAGTCAATGCATGGACCAAAGAGCAGTATCTCAGAGCTGTGTGGGAGTGACAGTCCTTGGTATCGTTCACCAAGTGTGGCACTAAGAGACTCTGGTAAAACAGAAGTCAGCGGGCATCAAAATGAATGCAGCTGTAACATGAAGGAAGATGTTTGTAGTTGTTGGAAGTCAAACATCTCAGTTCAACGTACCACTGCTGAAGTTTCTCACAGCAGTGCCCTTTGGCCCAACTATCTTCATTTGTTTTATCAAGTCCTTGCCTCCACCCCAAGGTCAGAACCGTGGTAATCTGCATACTGTAACATTCAACTATATTCCAAACTCATCAGAAAATGAAGTAGCCCGTTCCTACATGCAACAAAACCAGAGAATATTCAGGCATGGGCTGGATCAGAAACAAGTAATATTCACAACACAAATATACCAGGCAGTGGTGATCTCTAATAAGACAAAACTAATTGCCTATGCTTGATATTCAATCACTCCTATCACTAGGTTCCCACCATCAATATCTTGGGGATTATCATTGGCCAGAAACTCAACCAGACTAACAACATGGTTACAAGAGCTGACCAGGCACTTGGTATCCTTTGTTAAGTAACTCACTTCCTGACACCTAAAGCCTTTCCACTATCTTCAAGGAGCAAGTCAGGGATGTGATGGAATATTCTTACATTTGCCTGGATGAGTGCAATTACAGTTACTCTAAAGAAGTTGTACAACAAAACCTGCTTGATTGGCATCCCACCAATTGATTCCCTCCAACATTGACGTGCCATGGCTGAAGTGTGTGCCATCTACATAATACACTACAGTTACTCACACTGACTACTCTGACTTCACCTCTTGAGAGACCCTCCCCAACAGAACTGTGGGATGAACCTCACCTTCTCATGGGCAGGGAGAGATGCAAAATAAACGCTGACTTTGCCATGAAGCTCAGATTCCCGTAACAATGAATAGATAAAATCAAATCTTTGAAGTTTAGGTGTGAGCCTGAACCGAATGGAACAGCAAGGAATGGAAGGGAGTGGCAGCAATGGGTCACAAGAACCAACAGCCTTTGCTCAGCCTGCACTTGCTTCCCTTCATAGTGGCTATGGTTTGCCAGCCCAGTCACCTGTTGTGTCCAGAAGTGACAGAAGATTATTGAGGCCTATTTGCTTCCAGCATTAGGATCCTGGTTCACTCCACCTGCCAGCTTTATACACATTTGCTCTTTTGTTCGCAAAAACAAGCCGGTACCCACAAGAACTGACAGTCCAGCGACTGCTCAATCCCTTGTAGTAGGTCAAGGTGCCCTGGGCCATAGAACTCTGCACCAGTTAGAGGGAGAAACAAGCCCTATGTGCATGCACCGTTTCTATAAAAGATATTTGACCAACTTTATCATTTTGAGGTGATCACCGTGCCCCAAGCTAAGGGCTAGGATTGGGGAGCTCCCACACCTTGGATGGAAGGTGTTAGTTGGCCAACAAGAAAAGCGAACAATAATAACAAAAAGTTTGCATTCTAGCCATCCTTTCCTTCTTTTTTATTTTATGCATAAGTATAGCCTTATCAACAAAAAGAACTCCTTCATGTCAAATCCTTTCTGTGGGGAAAACTATCAATAAATGTTCTTAGGTTGTGATCAGGTTGCAACTTAAATCCATTTCTTTAACTATCAGAGCCTGTCCTCCAGGTTGCACTTGGCTATTCTCTGCTACGTGGATATCAAATGTTTCAAAAGGCATGAGTAAAAGGGAAATCAACTGTACATTGCAGAACTAAGCAGAAGGCTGGCATTAACATAGTGGAGTTCCTGAGGGATCTTGCATTTCAAGTCTTAGAAGATTTTCATAAAGAAACCTTAAAGCTCAAATTTAATGGTCTTAAATTTGAGCAAAGGATAGACAGTATAACATGTTTGCCTGGGTGAATTTGGTCAGGAAGGAACTGGTTGCCAACTATAGTTGCATGGTCTAACATCACCATTCCCCATTTCCATGTGAAAAATGCCGGTGAAAACTGACTCCATTATAAGTTACCACACACCTGAAAGAAACAGGGGAGGATTAGATTCCATGGAGTCTGTCAGTACTGTACAAGTCAGCACAACACAAGCTTGATTGAAGGCTGGATGCCCGATGCTGAAGGTCAATTGCAGAGGGAATGAGAGAAATTACTTTTTAACATTAACAATCCCAATCCAATTTCCTTTTCAGAGCCCACAGATATTCTGGTCAATTGTTGTTTGAAGTGTATTTATTTTAAAATGTCCCCTGTGTTCAATGCCTTCTCACATCTAGGGAGGGGTGAATCTGGACAGGTGAACCATCTCCCTGTGGAATAGAACATCTTTGTTGCTTTAACTTTCCTTCACAGTCCTTCTCCTTTGCTATCCATGATAAGCTGTACTTTCTTGTTGGATCATTGCCTTCCAATGAGAAGGAGCAAGACTTTAAGCACAAGAAAAACATAGGCCATAAAATAATTTGAATTAAACAGCTCTGGCTGTGCACTGGATGGGTGCACCACACAATAACACGCATTCCATTTCATCTCCTAAAAACAGAGAGATGAAACGGTCTTGGATGTTCAGCTTTTAATGGTGGTGTTTGGTCTCCACTGTTATATGCTATACTTGTCTTGGATGAGTGATGGTGTTTAGTTTGGCAGTCCCTTAGCCAGAATGTTGTTAACTACCCCCCTGCTGAGTTGAACTTCCAGAAACATAAACAGAAGTTGTGGGAAGGGAATTCTAGAGTGAGCTGAAATATGCTGCTTCCACCTTGCTATTCTTCTCTCATTGCCCTTAAATCAAAGTGCAGTGGAGCTCACCTCTCCTCCTGGGGCAGCTAGAGAAGAACTTGGCTATTGGCCACTGCTTTTACAGATGGTTTGGTAGACATAGGAAGAACGTACATTCCTGTTGAGCCTTTTGTGCCCATCAAATACCCAAAGGTGGTTAATAAAGAACTTTTTCAAACACTTTTACTATTGTCGTATAGGAAAAGCCACAAACTGAAGATTTCACTGCACAGGTTGGTATGTTAAATAATAGGCTAGTTTATGCAGCATCCAGCTCATTCTCCACACTCACCCTGCATGCAGTCTCTGCAGCCATATTAAGATGTTGTCCTATTGCATATCTGATTGAGATTGAAACACCACTGGCACAGCAAAGCTGTCTACTAGCTCTAGATGTGCTTCAGGTGGCAAAATATAACACCTGTCTCTCTACCCAATGGCCTTTTGTCAATTTGTGCTGATAACTTAAAGGGAAGTAATGCAAAAAGTCAAGGGAAATTGGCTGCATTGATTAGCTTCAGGTATGATTGCTCAGTCCTCCAAAATGATTGGTGTAAGCTGGGAAACATTGGCAGGTTGAATTGGAGTGGGAAGATGAGTTGAAGAAACTAACACATTTGAAGTTTTTTTTCCAGTCTCAGTGGCAGATCATTGACTTGAAACATGAACGCTTTCTCTCTCCATTGATGCTGTCTTACCTGCTAAGCATTTCCAGCTTTCCCTATTTTAATTATGGTTTATCTGTTGACAGGTTTCACTCTGCACATCAGCAGATAATGCATTACCCTACTGAAACACAAACTTTCATTCTATTCATGAATGATGATTCAACAAATTAGGCAGAGGAGAAGGCAGATGTATTAAAAGACAAGTTTATGATTCACAATAAGAATTACAAACTTGTTGTACAGTTAAAAGTGCCTTTTTTGTCCTCAACTGTAACTTACAATAGTATTTGAGATGATGTGACTACTCTTCAAGATTACTTACTTTTTCAGGGCTCAAGAGGTAGTAGAGTTTGGAGCAAACTTAAGAAAGTGTACAACAGTGAAAGAATCAAATTAGTGCTGCTCCAAGTTAGCACAGTTTAAGCTATTCCATTGGCACTGTATCTCCCCATTGCTCCATTTGCTTCCAACAATTTATTCACTTTTCCTCAATGAAATGTCAGTGAGCCCTTGAGATAATGCATTCAATTCTGCTAGAACTTCTAAGGAACTTTTTCCCAATCACTTATTTTTCACAACAATTTGATATTACCAACAATTTTTGTTATTAACTCAAGATAATTTTATAAATGGTCCACCACATTTATTGCTAACAATTTAGTAAGGGTGACCCAGTATGTCAACTGTTTCCTTCCATCTCTGCCTTCTCAGTCCTTTGATCTATTGTGTAACCTTGTGATATGATATCCCAAGTTATCAAGTTTGATCATCCATGATGTAAGCAATTATTTCATCCAGGATTTTCATCACTTCTTGATTTTGAACTACATATGAAATCCAGAGAGGTGGTAATCTTTGTAGTTTTAACCATCTGCAGTTTTGGAATGTTAAGTACTTGAACACTTCTCTCTCCTGGTTCATTTATATCTTTCAGCCTCTGGGTGCAGCATTGACTTCATGTACTTCTCCAATAACTAGTACAACCCACTTTGTTAACATAGAGCATAGAACTCCGAATAGTACAGCACAGGAACTGGAGGCAGGCCCATCATCCCACAGTGTTATGCCAAACCAAATAAATTAGCAATCAAATGGCCAAATAACGCCCATATCCTTCCATTTTCCTCACATTCGTGTGCCTTTCTAAACGTCTCTTAAAAGTCCAATATGTATTTGCCATCAGCCCCATCCACAGGCAGCACACTCCAGCCAAGCACAATTCTCTGGGTAGAAACAATTGCCCCTCACATCTCCTTTGAAATTACCCCCTCTCATTTTAAATGCATACCCTCTGCAATTAGGCATTTAAACCCTAGGAAAAAGATACTGTCTGTCTACTCCATCTAAGTCTTTCATAATCATATAAACCTCTATCAGATCTCCCCCAAAGAGAACAATTCAAGTTTGTCTAACCTCTCGTTATAGCACATGCCCTCTAATTCAGGCTGCTTCCTGGTAAATCTTTCAATCCCTTACAGTTCAAATGTTTTGAGAGATCCTCCCATTAAGAGCCAGTGCATGACATTTATTTGGAAGATTTTAGAACTGGTAATCGTCTTTTTGTTCTTGCTTCCTCTCCGAGGCAAAGCCTGTAGAAGTGGATTTACAGAAAACAGGTTATTTGGTACACTCTTGTCTTGCCTGACTTCCTTATGGTGAATGGTCCTCTGTAGTCCAGCCACCAGCATATTGCATTTTGTGTAATTCTGATAATGGCCCTAAAGATTCTGGTGAGGCTCCATTGGTACGTAAATGGTAGATGGAGGATAAATGGAGAGAAGTAATACTTTGGACAGGAAGCAGATGCAGTTTTTGTTGGGGAAAATGGGTGTAGTTTTGTGAAGATGGGATACCGGAGTAGAGGAAGAATAATGTCAATACCTATTGAATTGAACTAGATGAATATTGAAGGAAGCAACATTCCTCTATTATTAACGCAGTGCAAAGGAACTCTGGATCTGCTTCAGGTTTGATCCTACAGAAGATTTATCCCCGTGAAGGTTAGAAAAATCATTTTTCTGTGTCGAGCCATGATATACTATTGACCATGTTGTACAGTCCTTAATCCTTGGTTTTCAAAGTTTAAAATATACCTCGTAGAGATTGCCTTTTTATAATAGAGAAGAAATATTTGTTTCAGATATCTGAGCTATGTTTGAAATCACGTAGGTCATGTGTTTTGATACAATTTAGAGGTTTTATTTTGAAGCTGACTACATAAGTATGGCTGCTCTAATGACAGAAAACAGTTGTTTGTAATGATGGTTTAGTTAACACTTCCCTGTTGACATTTTCTCCCAATGGGTTCTTGTCTCATCATGTGTGATACTATGTGACAGCACACACTTTCCAGGGATTTCCACATTCAATCAATGCAGAATTTCAACAGGATTTAATGCCTTGTGCTGTGTTAACAGGGGGAATTTTATCCACATTCAATCAATGCAGAATTTCAACAGGATTTAATGCCTTGTGCTGTGTTAACAGGGGGAATTTTATGCTTCTGGTACATTCCTTTAGACTGAGCACACTTGTTTGATAACGTGATAACATAATATTTTACAATCTGTTAAGAGTATTGGCTGAAGTGATAAACTTACAGGATTCATTACCTTACATTTTTTATTTTAAAGCTGGATCCTTTTGTTCTTTAGCAGTTAGTTATGTGTGTTTTATATCTCAGAACAAAACATGCCCTACATATTTTAACAGCCACTGCATTTGATTAGCATAGTGGCTTGGCGGATGTGGCATAGGTTGAGCAAGCCAGAGACTGAGTTTACTTTCCACTGAAACAAATTGTGAAAATCAACTCAACGCCAATCTGCCATGAGCACTGAAAGGAAAACCAAGCAAGGAAGCTGTCAGGTCATGGTCCAGTCCTAAATGGTTGAAGGAAAGGATATTTGATTTATGAATGACTCCAGTTCAAGGTTGACTCTGCCGTCTCAAATATGAGCGATGATCTTCAGCAGTATTACAACTGTCTCAAGGATTGTATATAGAGGATGCTGTTAACTTCCTTTTGTTTTTCAGTATTCTCCCGTCTCCACTGCTTTTCTTGAAGGAGCAGCAGCAAGTCAGACTGGAGTCCTTAATTCCTTCAACTTGATAGTAGGTCAGATACTCTGCTGTTCACTGAGCTTCGTAGAGATCACTGTTGACACTCACTTGAGAAAGAACTCATGATCTTTCTGCTGCAGTCCCGAAGAAAATCTCTCACAGGAGGAAATATAAGGATAGGAACTTTGTCAAGTTAATACATTAAATGGAGCAATTTAAGGTGAAGTGGGAGGTAGACCAGTCAGAAATTTTGGGAAGGAATTTCAGAACTTAGGGCCAAGGCAACGTAAAGCATGGTCACCAATACTGGGGAAGAAGTTCAACATACAAAATTTACTTCTAGTTAAAAATTCAGCCTGTGAAGTTACTTACTTACAAAACAAAAAGATCTTATTGACTGCATTTCCCCAGATACCACTCACTAAATAGATGATGCTCAAACTTGTTCTCACTGAGATCTGTGACCGCCTGCAACCTCAAACACAACCAAATTCCTCAATTTGCTATTAAGGTCAAGGACACCATCACTCTCATTTTCCTCTCTTCAGCATCAACCCAGCCTGGTGCTGCTGATATCAGCCACTTACAGCTGGCTTAGGGAGGTGTCCTAGGTTTCTGCACACTGCAGCTCAACAACTGAGGTTAAGGTGACCTTGGCTCTGGAGTGTAGTCATCGTTGATAGAAGAATTTTCCATTAGATCTGAAGATGAACCCTCCTCCCACTGGTTGTGAGAGGTGAGATGCAATATTGCAGTGAGAGAGACTGACTGGAAAAAGTGTTGGTGCTTGGGCACAGCTGAGTGAACCACAATGTCAACAAGAACTACAATAATTTAAGCACACATTAGTTCTTACCTACTTGGCATTTAGAAACACAAGCTGCCATTAAACTGCTTTTCCAAAATTCAGTATTATAATTAGTTTTTTGAAAAAACAGGAAGTGTACAAAATAACTTAAACCAACAAGTAAATTCACTGAGTTATACAACACAGCAGCAGGCACTTCAAACCAGCTCATCCATTGCAGAACAAGATGCTTACCAATGCTGAAGACATTTGTCTGCATTTGGTGCCTATCTCTTTGAACCTGTCCATATACGAGTTTAAATGCACTTTAGCTGTTATAATTGTACCTTCCTCTAGCAGCTCGCTCCATATATCCATTATTCTCTCTATGAAATCTTTCTCCTCACACCTTAAATTTATGCCTTCTATTTTTAACTCCCTTGTCCTGAGGAAAGGATTATGATTATTTGCCGTTTCTATACCTTTCATAATTTTATAAACCTCTTTAGGATCATCCCTCACCCTTGAAATGGCCAATGGAATACAGTGTTGGAAAGTGTATGTTCATGCACTTTGGTAAAAGAAATGAAAGGATTGACTATTTTCCAAATGGAGAGAAAGTACAAAAAACTGAGGTGCAAAGTAACTTGGCAGTCCTTGAGCAGGATTCTCTACAAGTTAATTTGCAGGTTAGACCATAAGACATAGGTGCAGAATTAGGCCATTCATCCCATCGAGCCACTCCACCATTTTTTCTTAGCTGATCCTGGATCCCATTCAAACCTATACACCTGCCTGCTCACCATATCCCTTGATGCCCCAACTAATCAGGAATCTTACCAACTTCCACTTGTACCCCAAGGTGTCACCATTCAATGGCATTCCCCATGGCCCTGCCATTCATTGTGCATGTCTTATCTGGCTTAAATTCACAAAGCAAATCACATTGCATTTGTCTGAGTTGAATTCCATCGGCCATTATCTTGTACAGCACTGAACAAAAGTCTTAGGTATATATAAATAGCTGGGTTGATCAAGACTTTTGGACAGTGCTGTATTTGTGAATATGGAGCGAATCAGATTCAATATTAAAACCATATGTTGTGAAATTTGTTAATTTAGTGTTAATTTATACATGATTATAGGAATAAGTAAATACATAACAGTAAGTATACATATCTATATTAAATAGTTAAATTAAAAATGCTGCAGAAACAGAAATAATAAAAAAGTGAGGTAGTGTTCATGGGTTCAATGTCCATTTAGGAATCAGATGGCAGAAGGGAAGAAGCTGTTCCTGAATTGTTGAGTGTGTGCCTTCAGGTTTCTGTACCTCCTTCCTGATGGTAAGAATAAGAAAATGGCATGTCCTAGGTGATGGGGGGTGGGGGGTCATTAATAATGGACATTGCCTTTCTAAGGCACCATTCCTTGAAGGTGTCTTGGATTTTACAGAAGCTAGTACCCAAGATGGAACTGAGAAATTTTACAAATTTCTGTAGCTTCTTTCAATATTGTGCAGTAGCCCCTTCCATACCAGACAGTGAAGCAGCCTGTCAGAATGCTCTCCATGGTACATCTGTGGAAGTTCTCAAGTGTTTTAGGGGACAAGACAAATCTTCTCAAACTCTTAATGAAGAGTTGCCTTCTTTATAACTGCATCGATATGTTGGGACTCAGAGATCTGACACCTAGGATCTTGAAAGTGAAGAGCACATTTGTAAATCTGGCTGAAGCAAAGCATGTTAGGAATGTCAAGGGTGGAGCACCACAGGAGGGGTGTGGGACAGGCAACAGAGAAGGTGTGCCTGGGGTGAGAGGCAGCGCAGGTACAGTCACAGCCAGCCCCAAGGAACCAGGAAAGGTCATTTGATTCCAAACAATTGGTTTATTGATCATCAGAGAGTATTTCTCTGTCCCCTCCCCTTTTTCCTTTTCCCAAACATGATTCATCCTCTCCCTGCCATCTTTCCACTCTCAGTCCATAATAGAGACCCATATCAGAATCAGGTTCATCACTCATATTTGTCATGTAATTTTGTTTTCTTTTGCAACAGCAGTACAGTGCAATACATAAAATTACTACAGTATTGAGCAGTTCTTAGGTACCCTAGATATATGTGCCCAAGACTCTAATGTATATTTCCCCATATTATAACTTTAAACAACCTTCACTGTTTACTTTCCCACCAATTTTAATGTCATTTACATGTTTTTAATCATGCCACCTACAGTCCCTTCCAAATCACCAATATATATTGTATATATAGAATTATAATGTTACACAAACAAGGCAGTGGACAAACCCAAGTGCAGAACACAGGCACAGAGGCAGAGTCAGGAGGCATTCTTAACATAGCAAGTGTGGAATCAGTATCCAGGAACAATGCTAGCCTTAGAACTGGCAGTCCTAAGAACAACAAAACAAGGTCACTCACACCAGAGTCAGCCAACAAACTGGCAGCTCCTTGTTGTGATCACAAGGTTTTTATCCTGCATTTGCTGATGGAAAGCAGGTGTGTGTAGTTAGTGGAACCTGGGAATGATTGGAAACTAAACGAGAGGATTGAGGCGCAATTCCTGAGGTAAATAGCCAGGCGGGGGATTGCCAGAAGGAACCATGACATATAAAGGTGTCAGCACTTATCACTGTGGTATACCACAGGTTATTTATCTTCAGTCTCAAAAGCAAACCTCTACTATCACCATCTGTCTCCTACCACCAGGCCAGTTTTACATCCAGCTTGTTATCTTACACTGGATCCCATGTGATTTTACTTTCAGGACCAGCCTACCATAGGGGATCTTTCAAAGGGCATGCTAAAGTCCATGTCTACCACCCTGCTCTCATAAATACTCTTGGTCTCCTCTTAAAAAAAACTCAGTCAAATTTGTGAGATATGACTGCCCTTGAACAAACCCATGCTGATTATCATAAACAGTCACAAATATGAGAATAATCAGTAGATGTTACAAATCCAAAGCAACACACACAAAAAGCTGGAGGAACTCAGCAGATCAGGCTGCATCTATGGAAAAGTGTAGACACTCAACGTTTCGGGCCAAGACCCTTCATCATCACTGGAAAGAAAGAGGAGAAGACAGAGTAAGAAGGTGGTGGAGGGGAGGAAGAAGTACAAAATGGTAGGAGATAGGTGAAACCAAGAGACAGGGAGGGGTGAAGTAAAGAGGTGGGAAGTTGATTGATGAAAGAAATAAATAGCATTGGAGATGGCAGAAGATGCGGAGAATTATGTGCTTGACATGGAGTTTAGTGGGGTAGTAGGTGAGGACCAGAGGAACCTTATCCCTGGTGCGGTGGTGGGAAGATGGATTGAGGGCAGACCTGACAAAATGGAAGAGATGCATGTGAGGGCAACATTGATGGTGGAGGAAGAGAAACCTCTTTTTCTTTGAAGAAGGATATCTCAGTAGTTTTGGAATGAAAAGCCTCATCCTGAGAGCAGATGTGGTGGAGATGGAGGAGCTGATAGAAGGGGATGGCATTTTTTATTAGTGACAGTGTGAGAAAAAGTGTAGTCCATATAGCTGTGAAAATCGGTGGGTTTATAAAGGATAGACTGTCTGCAAAGAGATCGAGAAAAGGAAGGAAGATGTCAGAAATAGACCAAGTAAATTTGAGGGCAGGGTGGAAGTTGGAGGCAAAGTTGATGAAGTTGATGAGCTCAGCATGGGTGCAGGAAGAATCACCAATCCAGTTGTTGGTGTAGTGTAGGAAGAGTTGAGGAGCAATACCAGTGCAGGCTTGGGACATGGACTGTTCCACATAGCTACCAAAAAAACAGGCATAGGTAGGATCTGTGTGAATGCCCATTACTACACCTTTGGTTTGAAGGAAGTGGCAGGAGCCAAAGGAGAAATTATTGAGGGTGAGGACCAATTCAGCCAGGTGGAGGAGATTGTTGGTGCAGGAGATCTGGTTGGGTTTGTTATCCGGAAAGAAGTAAAGAGCTTTAAAGCTGTCCTGATAAGGGAATGGAGGTGTATAGGGATTAGACATCCATAGTGAAAATGAAAGTATCGGGGCCAGGAAACTTGAAGTCATTGAAAGGGTCAAGAGCGTGTCAAGTGTCTCGGATGTAAATAGGAGAAGACTGAACTGGGGTGGGGGGGGGGGGATAAAACAGAATGGAGGTAATGGAGATATAAGTTCAGTGAATCAGGAACAGGCAGAAACAGTAGCTCTACCTGGACAGCCAGGTTTATGGATATTGGGAAGGAGGTAGAAATGGGAGGGGTGGGGTAAGGTAACTATAAGATTGGTGAGAGTGGGTAGGAGTTAATAAGATTGGTGATGGTGCAGGAGACAATGGCCTAAAAACAGTCCTTGCCTTTCATTGGATTGTCTATTAGATTGCATAGAGATGAAGCCATTAATAAATTAAACAAGTGTGTGATTATTCCAGTGAGATCTTCCAGATAAAATACTGCTTTGTAAGGAGCCGAATCCACCAGATCAAAGAGGTGAAGGAATTACTGAAATGTACATGAGAGAACTTTTTAGAGAACTCTCTAGACCAAAGCATATGACAGAATTTTCCAGATCAGCACCCAGCATTAAAGTTGGCCTTAAAAGAGAGAAAATGGTGCAGGATCTAGTATTGAAAAATGAAATCACAAAAAGCAGATAATAGCAGGTACTTAAAGTATGAAGAAAGAAATCTATTCTGAGGCAAACTGAATACAGAGTTAGGAAGGTTATGTTTTAGTTATGAAGAATATTGATGAAACTGCATCTGGAACAGATCTAGAGAGGACTTTTTCTCTTCTGGGATCAGGGTAAAATGGAGAGCCACATCATCCTCTCAGAAGTTAGATTTGTGAGTCTTTCCTTAAGACAGAGGTAAAGAATTGCTCAAAAGGTTATTGTAGTTGCATGGGAATGCTGTTAATGTTACAATTAGGTCAATTTTAACTTGTTAGATGGTCCATCAGGCTTGAAGGAAGGCTTTGATGTGTAGAGTGGGTGGATTGTGATGTCAGTCAATATCCATTGTCAACTTCAATTCTACTATTACAAAATATATACAGCAAGCAAAATTTAGAACTGTAGCATACATAGAAGTGGGAACTAATTGCCCTCGAGCATTCACTTAGTGTCTGATCTCTTTGTGCCTTTACCTATTCCAGTGTAGTTCTACCCCAGTGACTGCTAGATAGCTGACTGATATATTTTCACACTACCCTAGAACATAGCGATTATAGGTTTTGGAGGTATTGCTGCAGGACTGTTGAAAGTGGATTTGCGTAAATGGATAGTTGATAGCTAGTGTGGATTCAGTGGGCCAAAGGGTCTGTTTTCATACTTTATGTCTCTGATCATCTGAGTTCTAGCCAAAGCCTCCTTCTAGAGGGAGATAACTTTAGCAAATGCAGACCAATTAGCCAAATAGTGGAGAAAATCTGAAAGACAGTTAACTGGTAAACTCCAAAATTTAGGAATAAAGGAAATCAAGGATCTCACCATGATAAATTGTATTAAAATAATTATATCCTCAGTGGCCACTTTATTAGGTACCAAGTGTTCATGTTCATCTGCTACTGTAGTCCATTGACTTCAAGGTTCAACATGTGCATTCAAGAGATATTCTCCTGCACACCAGTGTTGTAAGGCATGGTTAGTTGAGTTACTGTCGCCTTCTGGTCAGCTTGAACCAGTCTGTCCATTCTACTCTGATCTCACTCATTAACAAGTTGTTTTCACTCACAGAAATGCCACTATCTGGATTTTTTGTTTGTTTTTTACAACATTCTCTGTAAAATCTAAAGACTGGTAAATGTAAAACTCCCAGGAGGTTAAATGTTTCTGAGATACTCAAACCACCCTGTCTGCCACCAGCAATCATTCCACAGTCGAAGTCACTTAAATCACATTTTCTCTCCATTCTGATGTTTGGTCTGAACAACAACTGAATCTTTTGACCATGTCTGCATGCTCTTATGCATTGAGTACAAAATTCAAAGTAAATTTATTATCTAAGTACATATATGTCACCATATCCAACCTTGAGATTTATTTTCTTGCAGGCATACTCAATAAGTCTATAGGATAATAACCATAAAAGAATCAGTCAAAGACTGCACCAGCTTGGGCATTCAACCAGAGTGCAGAAGACAACAAACTGTGCAAATGCAAAAGGGAAAAAAACAATAATAATAAATAAATTGCAATAAATATTGAGAATATGGTGAAGAGTCCTTGAAAGCGAATCCATTGGTTGTGGGAACATTTCAACGATGGGGTGAGTGAAGTTGAGTGAAATTATCCTGTTTAGTTCAAGAGCCTGTAGATACGTTGGGAGGTTTTAGCAAAGATGGACTAGGCCATATCCACTACTTTTTGTAGGATTTTCCGTTCAAGGACATTGGTGTTTCCATACCAGGCTGTGATGCAACCAGTCAATATACTCTCCACTGCACATCAATAGAAGTTTGTCAAAGTGTTAGATTCCACGCTGAATCTTTGCAAACTCTGAAGGAAGTAGAGGCCATGCTTTATTTATATGCTGGGTCCAGGACAAGTCCTCCAAAATAATAACTTAAAGTTGCTGAACCTCTCCACCTCTGATCCTCTGATAAGGACTGGCTCATCGACCTCTGGTTTTACTCAACCAGTCTACAATTGGCTCCTTAATCTTGCTGATATTGAGTAAGAGGTTGTTGTTGTGGCCCCACTCAGCCAGATTTTCAATCTCCCTCCAATATGCTGACTCAGCCCATGACAGAGATGTCATCAGCAAACCTGAATGTGGCATCTGAGCCGTACTTAGCCTCACAGTCATAAGCGTAAAGCGAGTAAAGTGGGGGCTAAGCACAGAGCCTTGTGCCGACAGAGATCATGGAGGAGATGTTGTTGTTAATCCAAACTGGTTGCCACATAATTGGCTAATTAGATATTTGCATCAACAAGCAGATGTATAAATGCACTGAAAAAAGTGGACACTAAGTGTATATAAATCTCTTATAAAATAACAGTCAGAGTTGACATTTTGAAAATTTGAAGAACCTGATTCAAAAAATTAAAGGTAATGAAATAAAAGAAAGGTAATAGTTAAACTATAGAAAACAAATGTAGTGGTGAATGTTTTTTAGACCTGAGTGTTTTGATTTTCCCCACTGCTTTTTCAGTATTTATTAATGATTTGGACTTGGACATGCAGACCATAGTTAACAATGCATTCAACTCAGAATGCAGTAAACGAGAAGGAGGACAGAAAAACATCGACAGCCCAGTGAAATAGGGAGAAATCAGCAAAACAGGGGGAAGAATGAGAAGAGGCAAGATGAACAAACTAATATAACTGATGCAGGACACACAACCAGACTTCTTGTACTTGAGAGGGTCCTGGCTTCTTGGGAACACTGTGCCTCTGAGGATGGAGCATCAGCCTAGATTTTTGTGCAATAATCTCTTGAGAGGCATTACATCCCACAACTTGTTTGACACAGAATTGTCTATAGAAGCCTAACTGACACTACCAGATCCAATGATAATATTCAGAACCGAAGGCAGAAATAACAGAATGTAAAGTTGTGGGCATCTAAGATTGTGGGCTAACAGTAGCATAAATTAGATTGTTCTGCCAAAATCTGACACGGTCATGTTTGGCTAATGGTTTCCTCAATTCTATATTATACTGTAATTCTATAATGAAGTCCATCTGTCTCTTCAAGAGATTTCAACTTGCATTTTGCTATTTACTTCTGCAGCAATCATAAGCTCCCTGCCAATTTCCTTGGCACGTCAATAATTGGTTATCATTTCAAGAATTTTGGTACTAATTAACTGTCTTTTATGAGGATCTTTAGAAAATGCCTTCTAGGAGTTCATATATCCAAGGGGACCCAAGTCACCAGGTTCAGGAGCCGTTATTATCCCTCAACCATAAGGCTCTTGAACCAGAAGGGACAACTGTACTCATCTTCAGTCATCCCAACAATGAACTGTTCCCACACCTTATAGACTCATTTTCAAGCACTCTTCATGTCATGTTCTTGATATTTATTGCTTTTTTCTTTCTTTCTTTTGCATTTGCAGTTTGTTGTCTTTTGCACGTTGGTGTTCGGGTGCAATCTTTCATTGATTCTATTGTCTTCCTTGTAGTTACAGTGAAAGTCCACAAGAAGATGAAACTCAGGGTTGTACATGGAGATATATATGTGTAATGCCCTGGTTCAGATGGTTCCGGTATGCTCTTCTGTTCTGTGTATACTGCTCATTTGGGGTACTACTGAAGATAAAAGGTAGGAGAATTGTATACCATCCAATTAGGATAGCTGGATTTAGGGGAGGTTTCACCGGTGAGGGGCACTAAGGTTGGGTTTGGGGCTTTATTGGGGGGGAAGAGAGAAGAGGTAGGAGGAGTGGACCCGGAGTGGAGCCGTGATTCGACGAAGCCCTGGGAGATCTAAGGAGGATCGGTGATGAGGAAACTGTGAGCCCCAACTTGTTCACATTGGACTGTTTCATTAACCTGGGCCCTTTTTCTTTGTTTTTGTTTTTCCTTCACTAACTTAGTCAAATTAAGAATTATAAAGCTAAATCCTTTAACTGTGTGTGGTGTACTGTCTGTTATTTCGTGGTAATAATTTGTAACGGTAACAAATCATGCGGCATCCACACAAACAGAGGGATTTGGGGGGGCTTGCACTTAAATCTCCAGCGTTTGGCGGGGCCAGAGATCATCTTCCCTAGACTTACACAGCCAATGGAACCAGAGTGTTACCTATGTACTTTAATATTAATTTTGCTTTGACCTTTCTGAACTTTGAAGATCCATAGACATTTCCTTTGCACTATAGCCACTTCTTCGATTAGAATTGTTGGTGCTGCTGAATGGAAGTAATTTTGAAAAGTTAAAGTTAATTCTCACTGATTTTCTTTACATTACTGAAGGAATTTCTCCCTCTGAAGTGTCACTACTTCCTACGTCAGTGTAACTCTCACTGTGTCCGCTCTGCTGGACTAATATTAGTTTCTTTTGGCTGCTCAGGAGTCTACCCTTTGTCCCTACTGTAAATCCTGGTGCAAAGTCAGTATGCTAATCAACAGGTATGCCACTTCCTTATATTTATTTACTTGTTTGTTTTAATTTCCCTTGCATTTCATTTAATGTACTTCCTACTATCCATCAGTCCTCTTGGCATTTTTTATTTCTCTCCCTGTTGCCAGTAGTATTGAATGTTTTTACAGTTTGAATCATGTTGTCCGTTACTTCCTTATTTGACCATGGTTTTTCCATTTCACAGTAAGTTTATAAGTTTTTGTTCAGTCAGCATCCAAATATGTACTTTAAGACACATTATTTGAGCATCTCTTGCTGCTGCCCCATGTTTTTTACTCAAACACTGATGTGACCAGCTTACTGTGGACTCTTTCTGTCTCATCAACCTCCTTACTTACACAATTTCAACATTTCACTTTCTTTCCCTTTTGAACACTGCATTAAACACGGAGAGAAATCTGTTTGCCATTACAAATTCATTAAGACTGTTAACTAAGTCTACTTCATAATTAAATCTTCATTAATACCATCCTCTTCCCATGAACCTTCCCCTGACCTGATCATTTAAAGATCGTTTGGTTATCCTGTGTAAGCATGTGACAGAGGCATACCTGTACTCTCTTTCAAAGTAGAAACAGCCAGTATGGCTTTTTCTTGCTCTTACACTCCTCGGGTTTTGCCATCACCCACCTGCACTGGGGTCAAGTTGCAGTGACCCTAACCACCTTGCTTTTTGGGACTTGGGAGGAAACTGGAGAAAAGAGAGCAAAGCCAAGGAGGTCACAAGGAAAGCAGGCAAATTTCATACAGACAGCAGAGGTCAGGGTCAAACTGTGAGATAGCCACACTACCACCTGATCAATTGTGAAACACCATTCTTTGTATTAACTCCTTGGGCAGGTGCTTTTCAAATAGAGCCTCTTGCCTTCACCTAGCAATCTAGTCACACACACTGAAAAAAAATTCTTCAAACCCAGTCTTCTCCAATAGACTGGATTTGAATCCTGGCTTTTAAGGTTTCAGATGTGTGTGGGAGTAAATATGATCGTTATCAGCCACACTGGTGCCAAAAGTTCTGGATCATTTACACAAGACAAACTTAAAGAACATTTTCATTGAAATTCAGTATTGAAATCTTCTTTGTGACCCATTTAATAAAGAACCCGTCTAAAATACGTTGGCTTTTAAATATAAAAGATGCACTTTTTCAAAGAAATGGATTTGTTGATGACTATTTGATTTGGCTCAAACCAAATGTCCTATGATGTGGAGAAGGATTTTAACTGGCAACCAGTAGGGTAATGCACTGCTGTCAGTAAAAATCCAGGAAGACAAGATAGGTCACTATTGTCAATTGCTGTTAAGGTGCACTTTTTGAAAGCAAAGCAACTCATGTGACAGGTTCAGCCTGAACTTATATACGTACTGCCCGTTAGGCACTGGCTTTTAGGGCAGCAATGAAGGCCCTCCATCTCTGGCAGAATTCAAGGCTTCCTTCATCATGTTAGTAGCTCGGTTTTCACTACTGTCAGCCATGCAAGTTCCGGGTAGAGTCTGAAGAATATCGTCACACTCAGATGTAGAAGGATTCTTCATTGCTATTTCTGTAACTATTTTGTTTTGCCATTCAGGGTTGTTATGCTTGAGTTGAACCCCAGAACCTGGAGGACCAGTGGATCACTCTTAGTCAGGCCTCTACGCTTTGACCTGTTTGACAAGACTACCCTAACCAAGAGCCAAAGCATAAAGCTCTGACTCCAGCCAGGGTAACTCTCCAGGTCATTGAGGGATGAAGGCCTCCAAATGTCCTCTTGGTCCTCTTGGAGATTCAACCTTAGCATGTCTCCAAAATAGGTAAAGATTAGTGAGAGATAGCAACCAGGGGTACAATGCAATTTCTGGAGCGTTTGGTTAAATGTAAGAAAATCCTTTTTTGTTTTGCCTCACTGATGTATCTCCTTATAGGGAACAGTGTGTTTTCTATAAAGAGGTGCAAAGCACTTTCCCAGCTGCTTGATGGTGTTGGTAAAAGATCTGATTGACGCTAGTAGTCAGAGCCAGGATACATTAAGGGCATTAGGTCGTTTTCGTAAACCCAAAAGGCTGCTTTACTGAATGTGCAAGCAAGTGCAAACTGAGTGAAGAATGCACATGACTATAAGCCTTTCTGTGCGTGTGATCTCCAGCTGGCACTATCCTCCAGGTAATTTGGAGGGTGGCCAATAAACACAGCAAGGCGTTGCTTCAACAAGCAGTAAACCATTTCATTAGTCTGCAGTGGAGTTTGTTTAAAGGTTAACCTATGTAATCTATTAATTCCGAGTATCATTCAGTGCCTTTCAAACAAAAGCTCTTACTGATGCTTATGAGTTAACTAACTCAGTAATTATATATAAAAACAAGGAATAACATGTAATGCTTGATAAAAAAAGATTACACAATCCATGGTCGATTTAACTTAAGGGGTAGATCACACAATAAATATGTGCCTCAGAGTATTCTATCTGAAGCAGGTGATAGTTGGTGTGGGCATGGTTGATTTAAGTTTCAAGCTTTATGACTGTGTTTAGGAAACACAGAGATGTAAAGTTAGGATTAGAAGTGTCTGGAGAGCCAGTCAGATGTAGTTAAATATCAAGACAATGGTGAAATTCATAGAATTCATTATTAATTATGCTTACAAAAATAAACTAACTTATTTTTGTCGTATCACATCCTTCATTGCTCTTATTGGATTTTAACCTCTAATCCAGCTTCCTGATGTTTACTATTGTTCACTCTTCGATATTGCCTGGGTTGAAGGACTTCAGCTTCATGGAAAGTTTGGATTGCCTGGGCTTGTTTTCTTTGAGCCAAGGAGGTTGAGGGGGGACCTGACAGAAGTCTATAAGATGTGAGGCATAAATAGGGTAGATAGAACCTTCTTTCCCAAGTGTGGAAAAATGGGATTAGTGTAAGCAGGCAAAAAAATTGGTATGGGCGGGTGAGCTGTTGACTCTAAATGTAAACAGCAATCAACAGTCTTGTTGATTGATTCCAATTACTGTAGATTATCATCAAATTCAAAGTTGTATCTATAACTAATTTACCGTGAAATCCACTGGATTCACATCTTTGCATAACGCTCGATGGATGGTCATGTGGACAAATATTTTGTGCCATTTCTTGACTGAGTTTACATCATAAATTAATTTAAATGTGTACGAAAAGGATTTTCAGAGGATTACAAAGGCTAAGATTATAATTACTCATTGAGTGGCCTTTTTGATATATGTAATGTATGGATTTATTTGTTATAGGGCAATGACTGCCCTTAGCACTACATATGATCTGTTGTCTACAAATGCGTATTGGTCTGTTGTCTAAGCATGCACATTGCTCACCCTCTCTCCTCTCCAAAATGAATACACCAGTTACAGCCATTCCTCGTGTGAGTGCTTTTCTTTTAATTGATAGATAGTTGCACAGACATGACAAATTGACGATGAGTACAAACCCGAATGTTAGAGAATATGAGCAACTGCACCAACGGGACGAAACACTGAGAGAGGGAGAAAGAACAATGCACATGCATAGACAACAGTGGGACGTGAATGGCTGAGAAAAATCCAACTAAACTGGCACAGCTGCATATGTGCTTCTATTTGAATTGATAGATAGTTGCACAGACACAATAGACTCTTTGTGTGGACGATTATTGTCAGTACAGCCTCACAGTATGGTATCTCAAAGCTTGTCTGAGAAACTTCAGCAGAATGTCCAGTCCTTCAGTGCAAATAAAGCGCACCTTGTTTATGCTGCATTTATCGTACCGAAGTAACTTTCACCTAGCTCCTTCTACTAATTTCTTTTTCGTATCTGCCTAAGCTCCAGAAGCAAAATTCAGTGGGTGCTGGAAATCTGACACAGAAACAGAATATTCTGAAAATAATTGCCAAGTCAGACACTATCCATGACAGGAGAAATGAATTTCACACTTTGGATCTCCAGGTTTTCACGTAGTAAGTTCACATCATTCCTTGAAAAAATAAGATTCTTTTTAAAAGAAATTAAAGTGAAACTTGCATTTGTTTATTAGTTTTCATCACCTAATGAGCTTTACAAGCAATGAGGTTCTTTTAAAGTGTAACTCTTATTGTCCTTCAGGGAAATGGCAGCCAGCTTCCATTATGAAGTTCCTCAAGCAGCAGAGGAAAACATGGCCGGCTAATCTACTTTACTGATGCTGATTTGAGGCTCACATCCTGATCAATCAATCAGGGTTTAACTCTCCAAGTACTGTGAGATCATTTCAGTTCCACCCAAAAGGGCAGAAAGTACATGAGATTAACGTCTTATCTAAACATGGGACAACACTCTCCACATTAATGATCTGGTGAACAAAACCAGATATTTGTACTCATATTTCTGATGCGGAGTGCAAACTCACAGCCTTATACTCAAAATCTGAAAATGTTAACTACTATGTCACGGATATCATCTACCCAACTTACCCAGTACAGTCGGCCCTCCTCATCCGCGAATTCTGCATGCGCGAATTCAACCAACCGCGAATCACGAAAACCCGGAAGTGCTCTTCCAGCACTTGTTGTTCGAGCATGTACAGACCTTTTTTTCTTGTCATTATTCTCTAAACAATGCAGTATAACAACCATTTTACATAGCATTTACATTGTATCAGGTATTATAAGTAATCTAGAGATGATTTAAAGTATACGGGAGGATGTCCGTGGGTTATTGTGGATTGGGATTGAAAAAAATCGAAAGTTCTCTTACTAAGTAAGTCAGAACAGGTACATCCGGTATTATTTAGTGTCAGTTAGTCAAACATTTGTTTTAGTATATAGTATATATTTTACCTTTCAATGCATATAAAACACTTAAGAATGTATGTTTCAGCGCTGGGCTCGGGAATGGAAGTTCTCGGGACTCGGGACAGATCGCTCCCGAGCGCACTCTCCACCGTGCCGGGTTGATGTGGAGGATCAAAAACCCAAAACCCAATAATTAAACTACTGTGTTGCTTAGTAATAATTGTAGCTTTCATCAGGGCAGAGCCTTTCTCACTTCTTTAAAATTGTTCCGATCATTGACCGACCATCAAAGCCTAACACTTTTCCAATGACCGATGGCATTTCACCTCTTTCCGATCGCTTTATTATTTCCACTTTATTTTCAATCGTGATCGTGATTATTTTCGTGAACAGAAACACTGCGGATTCAGATCTCTACCACTGGGTCCTAATGTTCACCGCACTGAGACAGGTTAAATAAGGTCTGGGGTTCCGCTGGGTCCTAAGGTCCAGCGCATTGAGACAGGTTGAATAAGGGACTTGAGCATCCATGAATTTTGGTATCCGCGGGTGGTCCCGGAACCAATCCCCCACGGATAAGGAGGGCCGACTGTACTACCTTCATGAATGCACTGAGACACAGCAGATAGATAGATAGATAGATAGATAGATAGATAGATAGATAGATAGATACCTTATTCATCCCCATGGGGAAATTCAACATTTTTTCCAATGTCCCATACACTTGTTGTAGCAAAAACTCATTACATACAATACTTAACTCAGTAATAATATGATATGCATCTAAATCACTAACTCAAAAAGCATTAATAATAGCTTTAAAAAAAGTTCTTAAGTCCTGGCAGTTGAATTGTAAAGCCTAATGGCATTGGGGAGTATTGACCTCTTCATCCTGTCTGAGGAGCATTGCATCGACAGTAACCTGTCGCTGAAACTGCTTCTCTGTCTCTGGATGGTGCTATGTAGAGGATGTTCAGGGTTTTTCATAATTGACCGTAGCCTCCTCAGCGCCCTTCGCTCAGCTACCGATGTTAAACTCTCCAGTACTTTGCCCACGACAGAGCCCACCTTCCTTATCAGCTTATTAAGACGTGAGGCGTCCTTCTTCTTAATGCTTCCTCCCCAACACGCCACCACAAAGAAGAGGGCGCTCTCAACAACTGACCTATAGAACATCTTCAGCATCTCACTGCAGACATTGAATGACGCCAACCTTCTAAGGAAGTACAGTCGACTATACAACTATAGTACAACTATAGCCAAAGTTTCTTTAACAAGGCAGCACACAAAACACTCACACACCAAGACTCCAAGCTCTTAATTACATTGACATTCAGTATAAACTATGACAGTTTTACACTGCGTGAAAAGCAGGCTCATTGTAAGACTGCCCAACAGGATCAAAGTAGAAATAGGTGTGTAAACACACACACACACACTCACACACACACATTCAGAGAAAACAATGTTCATGTTTAATGAGTCAACTAGGCTATAGCAAAGGCAGCAACACATCATCGTATATCATCAATACCACATATAATTGTCAGAATATTGTGTTATAAAAATGGAGAACTTGCATTGATGAACTGTATATTATGAACATTCACATTCTTGTGGTTATTAAACTGCCCGCTACTAGAGAGAGCTTCCCATATTAGCTCTGTTAATATTTGCAATGTTTGGTAAAATATCTGGTAAACTTCATATGATGGCCTAGGGCTGTCATTGAACTGATCAAGCAGCCACATGGTGTTTAACTGTTAAACTGACTGAATACGTATTTGCTGCATTTAATAAATGAGTAAGTTTGCAGTCTGCCGGCATGGGCTGAAAGAAAATGTAATAAACACACTGTACTGTTACCCTTGCATGGTGTGGAAATTGCCTGAGCCATTCAGCAGCTTATCTTCCCACCAGTGTAAAACAATATATCCTGAGCAATCATAGTATATCTGGGTTCTAAATGATTCCTAACAATCATTATAGTTCTATTACAAAGATCTTTTATAATGTTACTGTTTTCTTTGTAACAAAGCAACAGTTGTTTCTGAGAGGTATAAAGCAAGGAAGATTTGCATCTGTGTGATACCTTTCATTGTCTCAAAATATCCCAAAGTTTATCACAAGCAGTAACTTTAATTGAACTGCCATCACCTTTTTCTTAAAGTAAGTACAGAAGTCAAACTCATGCATAGCAATTTGTGTCCTCAAAGTTCATAAACAACAATCGAATCATCTTGCTATTATTTATTGATGATTAGCTTCTTCATTTGGTTGTCACTATTATAAGTATCTCTCTGTATTTTCTCCAATGCATCTAGAATTCAGCGACTATACATCTGAGACCAGTGATTCCAAACAATGACATAGTTACAGTACAGGATGAACTACATGCAGTTGTGCTACAGTTATCATTTGAGCTGTTGGTTTCTCTTTTCCCTTGAGGAATTTAGCTGTATCACACTTGTTTTCAGGTATTTAACAGGTACCTCCAACAAGATGAGGTAGCTTGATAAATGAACCATCCAGGAAATGAACACTGCAATAAGATGTGTGAGTTGGCTGTCTTGTGACACTAGGTCTCACAGGCAGACATATAGCATGGTCAGTCATTTATTTCGGGTGGGGCTGGTAGGTTAATGTGTGCAAAATCTTTTGAATACGAACTAATTGCTATGTTAATTTCAATTCCTCTGGGTTTTGATTGAATAGCTTTATAGCAAGTTAAAATAACTGTTTTGCCAAATTTGGAACAGTCCCATACATTGACATCTGTTTGCTCTGATTTCTGCAATAATGCAGAATTCATTGGTCAACCTCTACCACTTCGGAATCTCTCTGTCTCCATTTCAGGCACAAGTCAACACAAAATCCTGCAGCTTTTGTGATTTGACCTCCTCCAACCACGCTTTCTGTAAAGACTCCATAATATGATAAGACATAGGTGCAGAATTAGGCTATTCAGCCCATCAACTCTGCTCCAACATTCCATATAGCTGATCCCAGATCCCACTCAACCCTATACACCTCTCCACATCCACCCTATCTAGTCCTTTCAATATTTAGTAGCTTTCAATGAGATCCACCCGCATTCTTCTAAATTCCAGTGAGTACAAGCCTAAAGCTGCCAAACTCTCTTCATATATTAACCCCTTCATTCCTGGAATCATTTTTGTGACCCTCCTCTGGACTCTCTCCAATGACAATTCTTCCATCTATCTATTCTGATGATGAGATTTCTCACACAGGTATCTTTGAAAGATATTCATTTCCCTTAGCTCTGCTTTAACTGAGAGAATATTTTTATCCATATCTCATCTATTTTGTGCATCCAGTTCTGATTTCCCACCTCACCATCCTTGGCATTCAATGGATAATTCTTTGAAGTTTCTTACACCTTTGGTGAGTTTCTACCACCAGGCCTATCTTTTCTTCCATTCCAAAAGGTCAGTTCCTCCAAGCTTACCTTGGCCACATTGATATCTCCACTAGTCAGGGCCCTCATCATGGCACTTTCTCGTTCAACTGCCTCTCTCTCCCCTGCTCTTCCTCTCTTTTTTCTCCTCTCACACACCTCTCACTCCCCTCTTTCTCATCCTCCCCTTCCATCTCCCCTTCCCCGTCCCACTTGCTCTACCCTCCCCTTCCCCTTATTCCCATTCCTCTCTCACTTTCTCTCTCTCTCTCCCCCCCTCCCCCCCAACTGTCCTTTCAAACAACGCACACAAAATGCTGAAGGAACTCAGCAGGCCAGGCAACATCTATGAATAAGAGTACAGTCGACCTTTTGAGCCAAAACCCTTCAGCAGGACTGGAGAGAAGAAAAAAGATGAGGAGCAGATTTAAAAGGTGGGGGGAGGGGAGAACCACAAGGTGATAGATGAACTTCTGGTAATGTTCCCCCCTCACCCCTTCCTTCACCATTCCCCATCCCCTTTTCCTGCTCTCACCTTATCTATTTGCCAGCCCATCACCTCCCTCTGGTGCTCCTCCCCTGTTTTCTTCCATGCCCTTCTGTCCTCTCCTACCTCTCCTACTATACCCCCCCCCCCCTCTTCAGCCCTGTATCTCTCACCAATCCAATTCCCAGCTCTTTATTTCACCCTCCCCCTCCCGGTTGCACCTATCACTGTGTGTTTTCCCTCCCTTCCCACAGCTTTTGAATCTACTCCTCAGCATTTTTCTCCAATCCTGCTGAAGGGTTTTGGCCTGAAATGTCAACTGTACTCTTTTCCATAGATGCTGCCTGGCCTTCTGAGTTCCTCAAGCACTGTGTGTGTGTTGCTTAGAATTCCAGCAGCTGCAGATTTTCTCTAGTTTGTCCTTTCAATCAGATAGCTTCATCAACAACTTCTCAACCATTGAAGCCTGTTCTCACCTTTGCGGTTAATTCCCTTTGTCCTATTCATCCTTTCCTCACCCTCTTCTATTCTCACCTCCCCAGTTTCAACGCCAGGTTTTCAGCATGAAGCTTTAACTCTCTTTCTCAGTCTAGAAGCTCTACTAACCTGCTGAGTGTTTCTAGCATTTCTGTTTCTTTCAGATTTTCAGCATCTTTAGATTATTAATATTTTCAGTGGAGAATTTGTTTCTGTCTTAGAAATGAACACAGTAAAGAAGGTGATTACGATCTTGTAGTGCCTTTCAAAATATAGCAGGACTCTTTATAACCAATAAAATTCTGCTTTATGTTATACAACCTCTGTTGTAATACAATGAAGAAAAAATAAAATGTAGGAGATGTAATTTCCTTTTCTTAATAAGGCATGTAACTAGTTTACTGCACTATATAGAACAATACTTTCTCAATGAAGATTCAAAATAATTGGTAAAATTGCACATAAGACTGTAACACATAGGAGCAGAATTAGTCCATTTGCCCCATCAAGTCTGCTTGCCATTTCATGGCTGATCCATTTCCCTCTCAACCACATTCTCCTGGCTTCTCCCCATAACCTTTCACACCCTCACTAATCAAGAACCTAGCAACCTCCACTTTAAATACACCCAATGATCTTGCCTCCGCAGCCACCTATGGCAACGAATTCTACAGATTCACCACTCTGTAGCTAAAGAAATTTCTCTTCATCTCTGTTCCAAAATATATGTCCCTCAATTCTGAAGCTGTGGCCTCTGGTCCTAGACTTTTCCCCACTATACGAAATATCCTCTTCAGATCCACTCTATCTTGGCCTTTCAACATTCTATAGATTCTAAATTCCAGTGAATAAAGGCCCAGAGCTATCAATCACTCCTCATACAATAAGCCTTTCATTCCCAGAATTATTCTCGTCAACCTCCCTTGAACCCTGTCCAATATCAGCACATCCTTTCTTAAATAAGGAGACCAAAACTGCTCACAATACTCCAAGTGAGGCTTCAGCAGTGCTTTATAAACCTTCAGCATTACATCCTTGATTTTATATTCCAGTCCTCTTGAAATGAATGCTAACATTGCATTTGCCTTCCTCATCACTGACTCAACCTGCAAATTAACATTTATAGAATCCTGCATGAGGACTCCCAAGTCCCTTTGCATTTGGATTTTTGAAGTTTCTCCCCCTAAGAAAATAGTCTATGCTTTTATTCCTTCTACCAAAGTGCATGACCATGCACTTCTCGACACTGTATTCCATTTGCCATTTCTTTGTCCATCCTCCTGATCTGTCCAAGTCCTTCTGCAGACCCCCTACTTCCTCAGCACTACCTGCCCCTCCACCTATCATCGTATCATCTGTAAACTTGCCATAAAGTCGTAATTCTGTCATCCAAGTCATTGACATATAACCTGAAAAGAAGTCCCAGCATTAGGTCTACAGTGGAAGTAATTTTTTGGAAGAATAGTTCCTGTGCTATCAAAATATCAAGAGATAAGAAGATGTTACATCCCAGATGTAAAATTTTCATTAATTGCTTTTATAGTCTTTGACAAGTTCCATGAAGGAATCATTAAGAACCAATTACGTTTCTACTGTCCATTTCTACTGCAAGATGCTCTCTAAAGGACTTCTGACCGTTGATAGAATTTGGAGGTTCAAGAAGCCATGATGCAAAGAAGCAGAAAAACAAAGACAATTAAGAAGTTGAAGTGTGAATGAATGATAGAGTAAGACATATGGTGAGAAGAAATAAATATTCTTCATGTATCATTCAGTCTCTCCACTCCATTGTAGACCTGCATCCCTCTCACTTCTCTGCAACATAAAACTCTTGATTGTTTCTCTCTCTCTACAGGTACTGCTGGACCTATTAAATATTTCCAGCTACTTCTGATTTTAATTCTGTATACAGTACAGCAGAATCCTGTCTGTAGATAGTAGCTTTGGTGAAATTTTCTCAAATCACCTAAGATTCAAAAGCCATTCCTGAACAATTGTCAGCTGTCTCAAATTGACTTCAGCACTTACTGTATTTAAATAATGCAGTTAAATGTAAACAGAGCCTGTTATCACTGCTAAAAAAGAATCCTTCTTTCAAAGTATAAGGAAACAAAGATTTTTATGAGATGATTTGCAGCTGGTGATGGATCGCCAATATTTGATTGAAGAACATCAAATGTAAAAACATTGAAATAATAATGCATTAATCATTTAATTACTATTGCTGTTCCATTGTTCTCAAACAGACAACTGAATTCATGGCCAGCTTCTTGTTCCATGTTCACATCTAACAAAAACTAGCCCAAGTAACACAATGGTCTACTGTTGCATCAAAGAGAATTGACAGTGTGTAGCATTATTGTTTCTGCATAGTTTGACCATATTGTTCTCATTAATAGATAGGGAAAGATGTAGAAGCAGTAAATAACTTGCTCACTTTTGGATCAGGTGCTGCAAGTAGTTTGGCCATAGGTGATTCTGCAAAAATCTCGTCAATTCGCTATCGGTCTTAAAACGATTGCTTTGTAGAATGGAGAAACTTATGGAAGTCTACGTACATTCTATAAACAGGATTGAGGTTTTATTTCAAATTAACAAACAGAAGTGCTTTTTTACAAAGTAAATGGGGGAAGACATTTCTCAGGGTTATATAGAAACAGAGAAAACCTACAGCGCAATACAGGCCCTTCAGGCCACAAAGCTGTACTGAACATGTCCCTACCTTAGAGCTACCTAGGCTTTACCCATAGCCCTCTCTTTTTCTAAGCTCCATGTAGTCATCCAGGAGTCTCGTAAAAGACCCTATAGTTTCTGCCTCTACCACCGCCGTCAGCAACACATTCCACACACTCACCTCTCTCTGCATAAAGAACTTACCCCTGACATCTCCTCTGTACCTACTCCTCAGCACCTTAAACCTGTGTCCTCTTGTGGCAACCACTCCAGCCCTGGGAAAAAGCCTCTGACTATCCACACGATCAATGCCTCTCATCAACTTATACACCTCTATCAGGTCACCTCTCATCCTCCGTCGCTCCAAGGAGAAAAGGCAGAGTTCACTCACCTGTTCTCATAAGGCATGCTCCCCAATCCAGGCAACATCCTTGTAAATCTCCTCTGCACCCTTTCTATGGTTTCCACATCCTTCCTGTAGTGAGGCGACCAGAACTGAGCACAATACTCCAAGTGGGGTCTGACCAGGGTCCTATATAGATGTAACATTACCTCTCAGCCTCTTAAAATTCCCATGATTGATGAAGGCCAATGCACCGTATGCCTTCTTAACCAAAGCTGTGTAGCTGCTTTGAGCATCCTGTGGACTCGGACCCCAAGATCCCTCTAATCCTCCACACTGCCAAGAGTCTTACCATTAATGCTATATTCTGCCATCATATTTGACCTACCAAAATGAACCACCTCACACTTATCTGGGTTGAACTCCATCTGCCACTTCTCTGCCCAGTTTTTCATCCTATCAATGTCCCATTGTAACCTCTAACAGCCCTCCACACTATCCACAACCTTTGTGTCATCAGCAAACTTACTCACCTACCCTGCTACTTCCTCACCCAGGTCATTTATAGAAATCACAAAGAGAAGGAGTCCCAGAACAGATCCCTGTGGAACACCACTGGTCACCGAGCTCCATGCAGAATATGAACCATCCACAACCACCCTTTGTCTTCTGTGGGCAAGCCAGTTCTGGATCCACAAAACAATGTCCCTTTGGATCCCCTGCCTCCTTATTTTCTCAATAAGCCTTGCATGGGATACCGTATCAAATGCCTTGCTAAAATCCATAATTACTACATCTATGGCTCTACCTTCATCAATATGTTTAGTCACATCCTATAAAAATTCAGTCAGGCTCATAAAGCACGACCTGCCTTTGACAAAGCCATGCTGACTAATCCTAATCATATTATGCCTCTACAAATGTTCATAAATCCTGCCTGTCAGGATCTTCTCCATCAACTGAAGTAAGACTCACTGGTCTATAATTTCCTGGGCTATCCCTTCTCCCTTTCTTGAATAAGGGAACAACATCCGCAACCCTCCAATCCTCCAGATCCTCTCCCGTCCTCATTGATGATGATGCAAAGATCATTGTCAGAGGCTCAGCAATCTCCTCCCTTGCTTCCCACAGTAGCCTGGGGTAAATCCCATCTGGTCCTGGTGACTTATCCAACATTATGCTTTCCAAAAGCTCCAGCACATCCTCTTTCTTATTATCTACATTATCAGGCTTTTCAGTCCACTGTAAGTCATCTCTACAATCGCCAAGTTCCTTTTCCGTAGTGAATACTGAAGCAAAGTATTCATTAAGTATCTCCGCTATTTCCTTCGGTTCCATACACACTTTTCCACTATCACACTTGATTGGTCCTATTCTCTCATGTCTTATCCTCTTGCTCTTCACGTACTTGTAGAATCCCTTGGGGTTTTCCTTAATCCTGGCCACTAAGGCCTTCTCATGGCCCCTTCTGGCTTTCCTAATTTCATTCTTAAGCTCCTTCCTGCTAGCCTTATAATCTTATAGATTCCTATCATTGCCTAGTATTTTGAGCCTTTTGTAAGCTCTTCTTTTCTTCTTGACTAGATTTACAACAGCCTTTGTACACCATGGATCTTGTGCCCTACCATCCTTTCCATGTCTCATTGGAATGTACCTACTCAGAACCCCACACAAATATCCCCTGAACATTTGCCACATTTCTTTTGTATGTTTCCCTGAGAACATCTGTTTCCAATTTATGCTTCCAAGTTTCTGCCTAATAGCCTCATATTTCCTCTTACTCCAATTAAAAGTTTCCCTAACTTGTCTGTTCCTATCCTTCTCCAATGCTATGGTAAAGGAGATGGAATTGTGATCACTATCTCTAAAATGCTCTCCCACTGAGAGACCTGACACCTGACCAGGCTCATTTCCCAATACCAGATCAAGTACAGCCTTTCCTCTTGTAGGCTTATCTACATACTGTGTCAAGAAACCTTCCTGAACACACCTAACAAACTCCACCCCATCTAAACCCCTCACTCTAGACAGGTGCCAATCAATATTTGGGAAGTTAAAATCTGCCACCACGACAACCCTGTTATTCTTCTTTCCAGAATTTGTCTCCCTATCTGCTCCTCGATGTCCCTGTTACTATTGGGTGGTCTATAAAAAAAAACACCCAGTAGAGTTACTGACCCCTTCCTATTCCTAACTTCCACCTACAGAGACTCTGTAGACAACCCCTCCATGACTTACTCCTTTTCCGCAGCTGTAACACTATCTCTGATCAACAGTGCCATGCCCCCACCTCTTTTGCCTCCCTCCCTATACTTTCTGAAACATCTAAAGTCTGGCACTTGAAGTAGCCATTCCTGCCCCTGCACCATCCAAGTCTCTGTAATGGCCACAACATCATAGTGCTTATCCATTCTCTAAGCTCATCTGTTATATTCATGATACTCCTCGCATTAAAATAGACACCATCTGCTTTATTCATGATACTCCTCACATTAAAATAGACACCATTGGACTAAGCGAGTCCTTTCTCTATCATCTGCCTATACTCCCTTTCGCACTGTCTCCAAACTTTCTCTAATTGTGAGCCAACCTCCCTTTCCTCCGTCACTTCAGTTTGGTTCCCCACCCCAACAATTCTGGTTTAAACTCTCTCTAATAGCCTTAGCAAACCTTCCCGCCAGGATAATGGTCCCCCTCAGATTCAAGTGCAACCTGACCTTTTTGTACAGGTCACACCTACCCCAAAAGAGGTCCCAATGATCCAGAAATCTGAATCCCTGCCCCCTGCTCCAATCCCTCAGACACGCACTTATCCTCCACCTCGTTCTATTCCTATACTCACTGTCATGTGGCACAGGCAGTAATCCCAAGATTATTACCTTTGAGGTCCTGCTTCTCAACTTCTTTCCTAACTCCCGGTAGTCTGTTTTCAGGACCTCCTCTCTTTTCCTACCCATGTCATTGGTACCAATATGTACCATGACCTCTGGCTGTTCTCCTTCCCACTTCAAGATATCGTGGACATGATCAGAAACATCCCAGACCGTAGCACCTGGATGGCAAACTACCATCTGTGTTTCTTTCCTGCGTCCACAGAATCACCTATCTGACCCTCTAACTATAGAGTCCCGTATCACTGCTGCCATCCTCTTCCTTTCCCTGCTCTTCTGAGCCACAAGGCCAGACTCTGTGTCAGAGGCGCAACCTCTGTTGCTTGCCCCAGGTAGGCTGTCCCCCCAACAGTACTCAAGCAGGAGTACTTATTGTTCAGGGGGACAGCCACAGGGGTACTCTCTTGCCCTTTCCTCTCCTGACTGTTACACACTTCTCTGTCTCCTGTGGTCCCGGGGTGACTACTTGGCCTCCCTATCACTTCTTCACTCTCCCTGACCAGACGAAGGTCATCGAGGTACCGCTCCAGTTCCCTAATGTCTCTAAGGAGCTGCAGCTCAACACACCTGGTTCAGATTTGGTCGTCCAGGAGGCCGCGAGTCTCCAGGACCTCCCACATCTGACACCGAGCATAGAAAACTGGCCTCACACATACTTTCTGTCTTTATTTTAAACACATTACCTACTTGGCCTTGACCCTTTATCACCAAAGCCCCATTGAGCGAAAGCCTTCCTACTCTGTCTCCCACTACTATGACTCCTGCTCTGTAAATCTGTCTTCCTTTTAAACTCTTCCCACTGTTCTCACTGGCCGACCTCCGCGCGCTTGCACAGTCACGCCCCGTTCAAACTGCTGAAGAAATAACCGTCACCTTTTCAACTCTGCTCGCTTTTAAACTCTTCCCACTGTTCTCACTGGCCGACCTCCGCGCGCTTGCGCAGTCGTGCCCCATTCAAGCTGCTAAAGAAATAACCATATGGTTGTATACCATATACAATGATAATCAATGAAGAAATCCTGTGTTTCATCAACTGTTTTATCCTTTTTGTACCTTGGACCTGCAAATTTCTCCAGTTCACAACTAGCTGGCCAATGGACAGATTTGGTTTGAAGGTAGAACTGAATGATTGTTTGCTGTGATCTCTGTTGTGCCAGAGGCATCCACAGGATTTTGGATTTGCACCCTTTTGGAGGGACCCATTGAACATATAATTACAAATCCTTTACCTATCTTTTCCATGCTTAATTATCATTGGAAAGCCTATGTTTGTCCCTTCACTCACAGAGATCAGTAACACCAGAGATTCTACAGATACACACATAAAATGCTGGACAACCTCAGCAGGTCAAGGAACATCTATGGAAATGAATAAACAGTTGACAGTTCAGGTCCTGTTGAAGGGCCTCAGCCCAAAAGCCTCTTCATAGATGGGGTCTGACCTGCTGAGTTCCTCCAGCATTTTGTGTGCATTACTTTCAGTTTTTGTTTCAGTCCTCTGCCACAGACCCTCTCTTTGACCTCTTTGTCACTGGTCTTACACAACCCATAACATGTAGCTGTTAGAAGTGAATTTTTGCCACATTCCTGTGAGGAGACAACTGTACTTAACAAGCTGGACAAAGTATCCCCCTGCTATTTTGAAACATGTTCCCATGAAGGTTAAATTCTTACCTTGATACTTATCTTGAATAGAATGTGGAAATGTTTAGACTACAAATTCTTCACAAATTTTATTTAGTGCGTAACCTCCTTCATGTTAATCTGTTATCATTTCAGTGGCCATGATGTTCAACAGAAACATTAGAATGAACAGTGTCAGGGGCTATTAGCCACGCTGTTAAATGATAATATATTTGGCTCTGATTGATTATTTACTTAATTTTTTAACCCTTCATTGTCCCTCTTTCTGCAGAATCTGTGCTGAGTTTCGTCGATGACATTGCTTCTGGATCCAAGACCCCATGTGTGATGCTGGGGAAAGTTCCTGACACAGTGTCAAGCTCAATATCATTAATAATCAGATGCCTTGAGCCTGATACTACATACATGTGAGTAGATACTGAGAATATTCTGTCAACTGACTCTTTTGCAGAATTTACCTGAAAGGGTAGAGGAAGTTTCCATGAAGTTTACAGTCAGAAAATTGAGGAGGATCAACAATGGTTAACTTGGACAGCATTTATAAATTTCACTTCTGGAGCAAAAATAAATAGTTTGCTGAGGGAGAAATTTAGAAGTCCACTGTAATCTCTTGCTTCCAGTGGTTATGCATTGAGTAAATCAACTCGCTGAAACAGCATCCTTATAGAAAGGAACCTATTGAAAGTTATATCCAGAAAGGCAATGGGAAATGGCAGAATAGCGTGAGGTGTGTTATTGAGTGGTATGTGAATCTGTCGTATAATCAGGACTACAGTATTTGGATATATGTTCCTCTTTTTTTCAACTCCATTATCCCTCAGATTAACTACACAACATTTTCAAATAGTAACACACTTTGCAGTTTATTTATCCAAGAGTTTAAAGTGAGTTAAAAGGTACTTTACTTTTTCTAACTTCCTTCATGAATCTATTAGCCAAATTAGCTTTCATGAAGTGAGGGATCACTAAGGTTTTTTGTTTTATTTTCAGTTTCCAACTATATGTTTTACTTACATACCTACATTTGCCTCATCAGCAAACTAAGCACTGGTCCCTTTTGTCAAATCACAGCAAACATACTTCAGACCAGAAAGAGATCCCTTATGTCAAGTTTGCCAAACAATTTGCTCAGTACCACTTCCCTGATGATTGTAACCTTCCAGAGTTCCTTCTCTTCCTTTCAATTCCTGATTTACAGCTATTTGCTGACATCATACAGTGAAGAATGATACAAAATACCAGTTCACTGTATCTGCCTTCTCCTTGTTTCCATTATTAATTTTCTAACGTTCAAGAGTACAAAATGCTCACTTTCTGACCCTTTCTTAATGTTCTAAAGTTTAGGTTCTAATAAATGAACCCTTATGTTTTTATATACAGTGGATTCCAGTTAATTGGGGCAGCTGCTATAGTTGGGACAACTTTTAAAGAGCAAACAATAATCGAGAAATTAGCCTGGTTTCTTTCATTTATTTGGGACATTTTACCATTTAATTGGGGCAAAAGGCTGCTCCAAACAGTTTCTAATAACCTGAGATGTGTGCACTTGTGTGGCTGTTAGACAGTACACCGCACTTAGAGCAAACAGTTTTTAAACAGTGTCAGGTGCATGTGCTTATGTTCAAAAAACAGTGATTTTTGTCACTGATAGTTGTTGAGAAATAAACGAAAAGACAATTCAGAACTGTTTTGCCCACTGTGGTTTCAAGCATTCATGCTTGGAGATGCCAGAAATGACCAAGAATGAAATTGAAATGATTACACTACAACAAGTTACGAAATACAAATAATTTGAAGGTATCAACAATCATCTTGAGTGTTATAATGAAAATGATGATTCGGAGGATGCAATCATTGTATGAAGGCAGCCCATTATCTGCACTATGTGTTTGCGCTGATTTTGTTCATTTACCGTCAATTAAAATGTGTATACTGGATGAATTGCTCCGTTGATAATGATTGGGGACTAATATACAGTTTTGTAGTGCTGCAGTAATATTGATGGGGTTCTAATTTGTTCTATACTTAATTTAAATGTATAATTTGTTACTCATGTAAATGGTAGTTTGCCTTTTTAATAACTTTTTAACAATTTCCATGAAACTTCAACTAACTGGGGCTGCTCTTATCTTCTGCTCTGGCTTTCAGTCATTCTTTGATGTTTATTATATTCTGTCCAATCTTCTGACCTGCCACCTGAATTTGTGCAATTATGAGGTTTTCTTTCAGTTTAATATTTTCTACTGTATATTTTTGCAACATTGAAAGGAGCCATTTCAGATTATCGAGTCTATGTCTGCTCCAGAACAATCCCATTCCCTACTAGTAGTATGATCACTCGAATCGAGTACGATGTTCTCCTATGAGGTTGTCTGTTAATGGATCCAACAAGTGGCTGTAGAAGGCGATTTGTAATGTACATGTTGTGGTGCAATGAGGACACAAATAGGTGGTACCTGGGGTTAGTGGTTGAGTCTTTTGGTTGTTCTTTGACTCCTCTTGCAGCTGCTGCTTGTTCCCTGATAGAGCAGAAGTCACTCTCATGTACCCCAGCTCCTTCTTGAACAGATTTCCTCCAGGCGTGTCTAATAATTGTGATGTCATTCCAATTTTTAGATGTAATGTTGAGTTTCATCAGGCTGATTTTTATTTTATCTTTGAAGCATTTCCTTTGACCACCAGGGGCTTGCTAACCATTCTTCAATTGGGAGTAAAGGATCTGTTGGGGCAGACATCCGAATGACATGACCTACCCCTTGGGGTTGGTATTGCTTTATTGTAATGGAGTTCCTGTTCATGTTGGCTCCTCCAGTATGCTAGTGTTAGTACATCTATCCTTCCAGCTGATCCTCAAAATATTTCATAAGGTTGTTTGGTGGTGTTCTTCCAGGGCTTTCAGGTCTCTACTATGGGTGGTCCATAATTCAGTTCCATAAAATAATGGAGGAAGAATGACTGCTGTGTGTACCAAAAGTTTTATTTGTACCTTCAAGGACTCTTTTCCTTAATCTTGCACTTGCACTGCTGATCTCTGGTTGATCTCTAAGTCAATGTCTGCTTTTGAGAAGAGAATATTGCCAAGATAGAGAAAGTGGTCAACGTTTTCAAGGGCAATATTGACAACGTTCATGGAAGGCTGGCTAAGTGGCTGGTTGGGCAACACTACTGTTGCCGAGTACTGTGGCTGACTTGCCAATAGGCACTAGCACAAGTATTCGTAAGTACTTGTCAGGGCAGCCATATCTTGATAGCATATGCCAGAGAGCTTGGCGATCTACTGCATTAAATGTCTTTGTCTAACCTATGAAAACCAAGTACAGAGATTGTCTTTTTCATGGCATTTCTCCTGTAATTGTCATTCTCTGAAGATCATGTCTATAGTACCTCTAGATGGACTGAAACCACATTGCGATTCAGAGAGCACTTCTTCAGGTAGTGGAAGGAGTTAGTTGACAAGGATACATGCAAGAACTTTGCCCGTTGTTGACAGGAGGAGACGTCTCTGTAATTACCACAATCCGTGTTGTCTCTCTCCTTGAACATGGTCACTATTAGAGCATCCCTGAGCTCTAAGGCCAGTTGTTGCTTTTCACAGATCTTCAAAAGCAGGTTGTGTATTTGGTGCAGGGGTGCTAGTCTAACCTATTGAAGGATCTCTCCTGCGATCCAGTCAGGACCGGTGGTTTGTTGCTTTTCAGCCTTCCTGGATCTTTCACATTGGGAGGATACCCCCATGTCTCTGGCAGATTTGGTTAGTAACCTCTGGTTCAGCAGTGCTGTCACAGTTAAGAAGTTCTTGAAAGTTCTCTTCCCAATGATCATTGATATTCTTCCAAATATTTAGCAAGATCTTCACATCCTTTCAGTGCAGGGGATTTAATCCAAAGTAACATGGACCATAGACTGTTTTGGTGGCACTGAGGAAACCTCTTATGTCACCAGTCTCTGGATTTCCAGAGCTTTCTCCGTCCACTACAATTTACTTAGTTCCCTTACACTGCACTGGACATTTGCCTTGGCTCTGGAGTAAGCTTTTCTTTTGGCCTTGCTACCAATGTCATTCTGCCTAGCACAAAAGACTTTCCTTTTCTTGAAGGTAAGTTGTTCTGCCTCCTTGTCACTATCATCAAAGCAATCCTGATGTGTTCTGGACCCAAGGACGTGTTGCAGGTATTGATAATGGTGGAGTTAAGTGTCTTTTGATATTGTCTGGATATTCCTTCTGAAGGTTTTTCCCAAACAAGGCCTGAAGGCGCTGGTGTGTGGCAGTGTCGAGTTTTAATCTTGGCCTGGTCTGCTTCTCTTTTTCATGAGTCTAATGGACATGATAGAGAGGATCAGATGATGATCTGTCCAGCCATCATCTGTGCCAATCATGGTCCTTGTGATATTCACATCACAGTGGTGCCCATTTCGGACCATGATGTAGTCAATGAGGTGCCACTGTTTAGATCGGGAGTGTTGCCAAGATCCCTTGAATATGTTTTTCTGGCAGAAGAGTTCAATGGTTCCACTTAATATCAGAGAAATGTATGCAATATGCAGCCTGCATTTTTGTTCTTCACAGACATAATGAAAACAGAAAAGTGCTCCAAAGAATCAGTGATAGTAAAAACGTGAGAACCCAAGGATCCCCTCCTCCTTCCTCCCGCGCACAAGCAGCAGCAAAGCAATGACCTTCTCCCCCTCCTCCACTTGCATCAGCACCCTCTACCCACCAAGCACACAAAGCCCTCAAGAAAGACCATGATCTGCAGTACAGAAAAAACTAATTGGTCACATCAACAATTCAATATACCACAGGCTCTCTCTCTCTCTCTCTCGCCAGTACCAGGACAAAGAGGTGTCATCCTTTCACAGTGAGACGGGAGCGTAACAGATCAATTTGTTGATTTGCGATGATGAAGACAGCTGCGTTGCTTGTTGTTCCCTCCCCCCCCCCCCTGAGTTCTCTGGCTCAAGAATGGGCAACAAACTTTCCCCACTAATGACAGAGAGAGAGGGAGGGAGCATGTGAGTTGCTGAGTACAGAGCTCCTGACAGCCAATCTGTAGTTCCCGATGTTCTGATTTCTCCTGCGATGATGCTTCAGTCAGCGGCACTGGCATAGAGATGACTCGTCCATAGGGTCGTGAGGCCACGGAACCCCAAAGGCGCACTCGTCTTCTCGGCCACATCCTCAGAATATCAAAAAGTGGCCAGTCATGAGACTCAGGGAGCAGATCCCACCACCTCATAGAACCAAATCTGAGTGTAGCTCTAGGTCAGGGTCTCTGGCAGAACCCGATCCACCTTGAAAAGTTAAAAGAGAGACTCTAAAGGTAGAAATTAAGCTGTTTCTGCAGATGAGCTGAAAGCAGTCACCGTTAAGTAATTGTGAGGATAAGATTTTGCTCAGCATATATAGAAAGAAGTAGTATTCCATATGAGGTGATGTTACTAGTGCCTTCTTTTCCTGGCACCCTTCCAAAGGTTGAAGTCTCAATTGACCCTGGCATTGAAGTCCCCCAAGAGAATTACCTTATCCTCCTCAGGGATGCTCAACATTGTTGTGTCTAGGCAAGCATTGAAGACCCCTTTATCACACTCATGTGAGCACAGAGATGGTGCATAAGCACTCACACCGGTTGCCATCTGGTTGTTGGCATGCACCATGACATGTTCACTGATTCTCAGAGGTTCAGAGAGTTGACTGGCAAACTGCTTCTTTACTGCAAATCCAACACCAGGAACAACAGCATGTTGTTCTTTGTCTGCCACACGGGTTTCAGAAAGAGCAGCTTGGTCCATCTGGAATCTCCTCAGTTCTCTGACAATGATCGCAGTTTTCCTCTCTGGTCATTCACTGGTTGCACTGTGTATCAGGGTGCACACATTCCAGGCTTTTTCATTTCTGGCTGCATCTGGTGATCCCTCTGGATGCGTAATCCTTAGGATGTTTCAAGGCAGGGGACCTTTCTAGCCCCTTCCCCGAGTGGGGTGAGTGGAGTGAAGCCGGAAGAGGCCTGCTCAGTCATGAGTGCAGCTGCCTTTGTGATCTTTCTACTTCAGTTCAAGAGTCTAGTGACTGGATCAAACACCCACTACTCAATGTGCTGGCTCATGACCGGGGGCTTCCAGACTTCACAATCCTGCTCCCTTCACCACTAGCTGATCACCATGGGACTTAACCTGGAGTGTTATGGTTGATTCCCTTAATAGAGAATGCCTGTGCGTGACTTCGTTTAACACGAGGAGGCTGATGCACTGCAGCCACCATATGGTCCTTGGCAGATCGGGTCACGGTCCCAGAGCATGCAGTGCAATATGACTGGGGACCCTTCACTGCTGCAGCCTTCCTCCAATAGGCGAACTGCAAGTAATGAAGGAGGCTGGATTCTTCTCCCAGGATCATCACCTTGTCACGGTGGAGAGGCTCGCGAGTTCCTGAAATCCCAAGAGCAATGCCACCTGGAGTTTAACTCCTGGTAGGGTCACCCCTGGTGATAAGAGCAAGGGGGATGTTCCAGACAAAAAGCAAACCAGCTAAGACATCAACAGTGGAACTGGTGGAAGATGATGACACTGATATTCTGTGTAACCTACTCTTCCCACATTCCCATGAACATCCTTCAAGATCTACCAGTCATCCACACAGCGGATGTAATTTAGCGTGACCAATAACGCCACTGTTGTCTTTACAACTACAAATATTTTAAACTTACACAGGTGGTAAGTCCTCCCTTCATTTGTTCTTCCACATTGGGGTGCACCTCTGTTGTGTATTCTGGCAATTTCCTTCAAAGAGCTGCAACCACATATCAGCATAGCAGTTAACACCATACTTTACAGCACCAGTTGTAAGACTGGGATTTGATACCGGCTGCTGTCTGTAAGGACTTTGCACATTCTCCCCTGACTACACGTGTTTCCTCCGGCTGCTTCATTTTCCACCCAAATTCCAAAGACGTGCGGTTAAGGTTAGTAATTGCGGACACTATGTTGGGCTGCCCAGCATGATCCTCACTGATCTGATTTGACATAAGCAATGTATTTCACTATATGTTTCAATATACGGCATATGTGACAAACAAAAAGTTAATATTTAAAAATCTTTCAGCACATCTGGACTGACTGATCACTTAACCTAATTTGCCAGTTCACTTTAGCTAGCTCCACTTTCATGTCATCCCAAATGCCCTTATGTATGTTTAAAGTATGAATCTTGGACCACTTCCTCATTCTAAAATCTTGCTTGGCAGATGTTTTGAAGCTGATGTGTTAGATGTTATGGATCAAACATGATTGAGGTTATAACCCACATTCCTGCCATCAGCTGTACCGTTCATTCCCATCTTCTTCCTTGGCCCATTGCAGCTGAAACCCTCTTTTGTTGTCTCTAAATTTAATTATTCCAATGCATGTTCTTTTTATAAATGTGCATTGATCCAAAACCCTGCTGCTTATATCTTAAATTGTTCTATCTTGTTCACCCTGCATGCCAACCCTCACTGGCTCCTACTACAAGGGCTTTGCAAAGATAGGCTTCAAATCTGAGTCTACAATGGCCTGAGGCTTTGCCCTCACTCTTTTTCAGCATTCCTTGAGCTATACAACTCTCCGAGGATGCTATGTTCTTTCAATTCTACCTGCTTCAATGTCCCTGACTGTTGGCAACCATGCCATTGGCTCCTTAAGCTCTAAACTCTGAAAACCATATTTTGGGGTCAGCTGTTAAAAGACATTGGTTTTTCACCACCTGAGTTAATTTTTGACTTCGCCCATGCTCCTCTACCTTATGAAGCACTGAGAGGCACCAAACATGCCAAACAAGCAGGTTATTGTTAGAACCATATAACAATTACAGCATGGAAACAGGCTATCTCGGCCCTTCTAGTCTGTGCCGACACTTACACTCACCTAGTCCCATTGGCCCGCACTCAGCCCATAACCCTCCATTCCTTTACTGTCCATATACCTATCCAATTTTACTTTAAATGACAATACCGAACCTGCCTCTACCACTTCTACTGGAAGCTCATTCCACACAGCTACCACTCTCTGAGTAAAGAAATTCCCCCTCGTGTTACCCTTAAACTTTTGCCCTCTAACTCCCAAATCATGTCCTCTTGTTTGAATCTCCCCTACTCTCAATGGAAAAAGCCTATCCACGTCAACTCGATCTATCCCCCACATTATATTAAATACCCCTATCAAGTCCCCCCCCCCAACCTTCTACACTCCAAAGAATAAAGACCTAACTTGTTCAGCCTTTCCCTGTAATTTAGGTGCTAAAACCCAGGTAACGTTCTAGTAAATCTTCTCTGTACTCTCTCTATTTTGTTGATATCTTTCCTATAATTCGGTGACCAGAACTGTACACAATACTCCAAATTCAGCCTTGCCAATGCCTTGTACAATTTTAACATTACATCCCAACTTCTATACTCAATGTTCTGATTTATAAAGGCCAGCATACCAAAAGCTTTCTTCACCACCCTATCCACATGAGATTCCACCTTCAGGGAACTATGCACCATTATTCCTAGATCACTCTGTTCTACTACATTCTTCAATGCCCTACCGTTTACAATGTGTGTCCTATTTGGATTATTCCTACCAAAATTTAGCACCTCACACTTATCAGCATTAAACTCCATCTGCTATCGTTCAGCCCACTCTTCTAACTGGCCTAGATCTCTCTGCAAGCTTTGAAAACCATCTTCATTATCCACAACGCCACCTACCTTAGTATCATCTGCATACTTACTAATCCAATTTACCACCCCATCATCCAAATCATTAATGTTTATGACAAATGTTACGAACCCCGTAACTGGGTCACTTACCAGCAAAGATAGAGAGGTCCGTTGAAGTCTGATGGTACTATTTTTAACAGTATTTATTAGTAAAAATACACAAAAATGCTATCAATGCAAACATACAGATAATATACATCGTCAATACTAAATCTAAAAGTGCGGGTATAATAATAATCAATAAGAAATAGCTCTATCATTGTCTAGGGGATAATGTATTGTCCGATGGAAATATAAAAGTCACTCAGTTCATTCAGGCTGCAGCCTTTGGTTGGAGTCAAGAGAGAGATTTTTAGAAACTTGCCGGCTTTTCCTTTTATGATTTCGATCCTTCAAGAGTTCCATTGGTGTGGCCGGTCACTTGTGGCCTCTCCTTTAGCTAAAGCCGTTCTTCTGTGGCGAGCCCGCCAATTCCCAGGCAAGGGAAAAGGACGCACGCGAGCCCCCCACCGGCTGTCGCTATTAAACGCTGTCACGGGATTTCTAGCGTTTCTCCTGGTGCGTCTAAAGGGGTTGTTGCCCAGACCCTCTTTTATCCTTACTCACGGGGTTTCGGATGTCATTCAGGTTGGGATGATGCAATCCCTCAACCAGCCCACTCTGGTCATCCCCTGAGGGGCTTCAATGAATAGTACAGTACTCAATACACAATTCTGTCTCCAAGAGACAATAGCCGTTATCAGTGGTTCCGTCTTGCTGAGGCCAGGACACATTCCAAACCCTGTGTATTCTGGACGTCTCTCTCTCATTTCCTGGGTCCCAGACCCGAATTAATAGCGATCTTGCGATTCTCAAAAAGGAGGGGGCTACTTTGTACCCTTCGGCCCCTCAGAGTTGTGGCACATTCGTAACACCCCCTTCCTTCAAAGCCTTTTTACCATAGGTAAAAATGAATTAATACAGAGCCTTACAGGATTTTAGAATCTAACACAATACAAAAGAGTTTTTTTTTCACTACAGAGTAATACAGTTATACATTCCATTCAGCATCTAAACAGTTAACAATTACATTGTCACTTCCTTTAATATCTTAACATCTTGTACCTTACTAAAGTCTTGTAGCATCAGACTCCAATTTAATAACTACCTATTTTTATTCCTTTTCTTCAGCAAACAAAAACTAGAGTTGTGATCTTAGCTTACATGTATACTACAAAAGTTCATGCAAATACTAATCTTCATGTTACTTTCAAACTGAACAGTCAAACTTCCATGGGGGTTGTCTTTATTATTCACATGCTTTGTCAAAATTCCTTAAAACCGGATCCTGTTAGTTAAAATGGCATCCTGTCAACCCTTGCCCCGTTTCCAGTTAACTCCCACGTGGTGAGCTTGTGCACCAGTGTGGAATAGGCTTTCGCCTGCTCCTTTCATAGGAGTTATTTTATCAACAATGTGTTCCAAACTTAGACCATTTTCCAAATTTCCACACAATTCTTTAATTTTAAGCAAGTTGTTGGTTTTATCTTCAGGACCCTTCACGCTATTAGTTTTCAGTTTAAACTCTTTGTCCACACAGCATTTCGAATTCTGCTTTTTCACAGCACACTCTTGAATAACAATAGCGTGTGGGGCACCTTTACATCCCAAATCAACCTGTAATTGATTCGCAGGCACCGTGTTACCAAGCCATTGTCTCTGCAGCCTGGTTGCTGCTTCTGACATCAATCCAGACTTTAAATTTTCTTCATTCAATTTAGGAACTACACTTTTCCCTTTTCCTTCAATAATAATATTCACCTCACCACCTTTTATCTCCTCACTAACTTTTAACACACCTTAAACACAAACAACTGGGAATTCTCACTTCCCACTATTACCAAGTTTAACCCTTTCTTCACTGAACCAAGTCCATCTGACCCACAAGGACTGCATTCCTTTTCAACTGAATCAAATACCTCAGACTTTTTCTGAGCTCCATTACTAGGTTCAGTACCACGTGTGTCCACATCTTGAACACACTCAAACAGGACATTTGCCTCTTCCAGGCTTTCAATACCCGTACCCTTTTCAAATTCTAAATTCCCCTGATCCTCCCAGCTACTCTCTGGGCAACTCCCTTCCGGAGTAAACTCAACCCCACGGGCTGAAACAACCTCATCTGCCAACCCAGCAGACTTCTTCAAGGTAATGGCATCCTTTTCATCTAGGACTGTCCTCATTTCATGATCAGGGACACTTTTAGAATTTTCAACTTCTTCAAACAGTTCTGCCAAACCAGACAGATCATCCATGTCCAACCCTGGACCTGTTAACAGCCTTATCTGTTTCTCATCTTTACTTCATGCCTCTATAAATTTCCTCCTGGCTAAAGGCAGGACTACCTCCTCTCCCTTACTCTCTTTCACTTTCCTATTCTCTGTTTTTCCACCATCTAAACCCTCTTGGTACAGGGTCGGTAAAAACGTCTCAGCCGAATCAATACTGGCCGGATTTAAACTGGTCTCGTTCTCAGCTGCCTTTCACGACATGCTGCGAGTGGTCCCACATGCGTGATAGATCTTGGAACCTAGGGGCGGGACCTCAACACTTTCAGGCTGGCTCGTCAGCTTCATTGCTGACCAAACCTTACCACCGGCTAAATCGTTACCCAGAAGGACATCAACGTCAGTTCTCGGGAATTCTGATCGCACCCCTATTTCAACTGGTCCAGATACCAGCTCACAATTTATAATGATCCTATGCAAGGGCACCGCTTCTGTTCCTTTTCCTATGCCTCTCAAAGCTACCATTCCAGTCTTGCGACCAAAATCCAGTACCTTACTGCTAATCAATGACAGTTCAGCTCCCGTGTCTCTCCAGATCCGCACTGGAACTAGTGTGTCTTCCTCTCTCACAGACACGGTTCCTTCTGAAATACATTTCTCAGACCCTTCTCGTACTCTGTCTATCTGGGGCTCTCTCGTCGATTTACTGATCACCACAGCACATCCTATAGGGACTGCTGCTTTCCATTTTCCTGTCTCCTTCCTCAGAGCAAGGCACTTAGATGCAATATGACCCACCTTTCCACAATTAAAACAGGTCAAGCCAGGACCTCTCCTGCCGTCTTGCCTCTCCTCCTCCTTAATTTTACCCCAAGCTCCCGGCGGGATCTCTGCCTCAGCCGGCGGGATTTCTCTACCGTTCCCACGGTCTTTCTGGTAACTTTTATTCGAGGAAAACTTTGTCTTGTGGGTTAGGGCATATTCATCTGCGAACCTAGCAAATTCAGAGATGGACTTATTCAGCTTCTCATTCAAATACATCCAGATATCATCCAAAACACAACCTTTAAATTCCTCAATCAGAATTAACTCCCTGAGACAGCAAAAATCTTCGTCCACTATTTCTGCTGCACACCAACGATCCAAGAGCACACCCTTCTCATAGGCAAACTCGGTATACGTCTGATTCCACCCTTTCTTTAAATTTCTGAACTTTTGTCTATAGGCCTCCGGTACCAATTAGTAGGTCCGAAGAATGGCCTCCTTTACTTTCTCATAATTCTCCGACTCTTTCTCCTCCATGGACAACGCCGCATATGCCCGTTGTGCCTTCCCTTTTAACACACTTTGTAACAACGCCACCCACTGATCTCTGGGCCACTTCTGACTCACTGCCACCTTTTCAAAATGCAAGAAATAACTATCAACATCCGTCTCCTAAACGGAGGTACTAACCTAAACTCCCGACTAACATTAAACCTCTCCTCTCGGTCTGACCCTTGAGCTCTTCGCTCTTGCCTTAACTTCTCCATGTCCAAGTCATGTTGCCTCTGTTTCTCTTTCTCCTCATACCCTCTCTCCTTCTCGGCTGCTTCCAGCTGTTTTAACTGAATTTCATGCTCCCTTTGCTTCTCAGCTCTTTCCTGCTCTTTTTCCTTTTTGGCTCTTTCCTTTTCTCTCTCGGCCCTTTCTTTCTCTTTCTCGGCTCTTTCCTTTTCCTTTTCAGCTGCTTCCAGCTGTTTTAACTTAATTTCATGTTCCAACCTTAATTTCTCCAACTCTAACTGAGTCATCCCACTAGCTGGTGCCTTTTCAGGGATATTTTCCAATACCTCAGCTGAAAGCACATTCTTCACAATATAATACTGAGTTATGGCCCTCCACACCTCCCGCTTTTTCATCGACAACCTCATCTCTGCGAGGTTTAGTCCTTTCGCAATATTTATCAATTTCGACTTTGTGGCTGCCTCTAGCACCTCCAGAGTCGGGTTTTCTATAAATTCATCCACGTCCATCTTTGCTGGTTTCCTGTCTGGCTACCCGCGTAACCAGATCCAAGTTTGGGCTTACAAGCCCGATTCACTGGCCCTCCAATTTGGTATCAAATCCCGAGACGATATCCCCACTTTGTTACGAACCCCGTAACTGGGTCACTTACCAGCAAAGATAGAGAGGTCTGTTGAAGTCTGATGGTACTATTTTTAACAGTATTTATTAGTAAAAATACACAAAAATGCTATCAATGCAAACATACAGATAATATACATCGTCAATACTAAATCTAAAAGTGCGGGTATAATAATAATCAATAAGAAATAGCTCTATCGTTGTCTAGGGGATAATGTATTGTCCGATGGAAATATAAAAGTCACTCAGTTCATTCAGGCTGCAGCCTTTGGTTGGAGTCAAGAGAGAGATTTTTAGAAACTTGCCGGCTTTTCCTTTTATGATTTCGATCCTTCAAGAGTTCCATTGGTGTGGCCGGTCACTTGTGGCCTCTCCTTTAGCTAAAGCCGTTCTTCTGTGGCGAGCCCGCCAATTCCCAGGCAAGGGAAAAGGACGCACGCGAGCCCCCCACCGGCTGTCGCTATTAAACGCTGTCACGGGATTTCTAGCGTTTCTCCTGGTGCGTCTAAAGGGGTTGTTGCCCAGACCCTCTTTTATCCTTACTCACAGGGTCTCGGATGTCATTCAGGTTGGGATGATGCAATCCCTCAACCAGCCAACTCTGGTCATCCCCTGAGAGGGTTCAATGAATAGTACAATACTCAATACACAATTCCGTCTCCAAGAGACAATAGCCGTTATCAGTGGTTCCATCTTGCTGAGGCCAGGACACATTCCAAACCCTGTGTATTCTGGACGTCTCTCTCTCATTTCCTGGGTCCCAGACCCGTATTAATAGCGATGTTGCGATTCTCAAAAAGGGGGGGGGGCTACTTTGTACCCTTCGGCCCCTCAGAGTTGTGGCACATTCGTAACACAAACAACATTGGAGCCAATACAGATCCCTGAGGCATACCACTAGTCACCGGCCTCCAACCTGACAAACAGTTATCCACCACTACTTATAGTTGCTTAGCTTGCATAATACACGAGACTACATGGATAGGAGGGTGAATGCACAGGAAGGTGGTGCAATGAAGATGAAGGTTTTAACTCTGTTCCATGTTTTTGTTGGTATTACATTCTAATTAGATCCAGGAGGTGTTCGAAGTAAGGGCAAGTTAATTCCTTCCATAGGCTTCCTTGCTCTTTTCCAGAGAGTGCATTGTTCCCTCACAATCTATCTTGTTCTAAGACATGACTGAAATCAATAAGACAAAATGTTCAGTATGGAATAAAAATCAGAGTCTGGTTTAGCAATCGCCTGTTAATTCCATCAATCCTGTTTCACGTACAATTAGAGATAAAGCATAGAATGCAGTTTTAAGTTCTGTTTTCTAGAGTGATGAGACAATGAAGAGCAGGTTACAGAAAAAGAAAAAGTGATTTGAAAATCGGCGGTGGCTAATGATAGAACTGAAGATGATTGAAAGAGATGCATGGGGTTAATAGAAGAGTCTTTAAAACTGCAAAGTGGGACTGGAGAGAGGTAGAAGCAATGATTATGGAATCTAGCTTGAAGGAACATATATATTTATGATTATTCAGTTCTGGTCACCTCATTATAGGATGGATGCCAACAAAAGACAAAGGGTGCAGAGTGCAGAGAAGATCTACCAGGAAGCTGCCTGGACTAGAGGGCATGTCTTATGAAGATAGATTCAGCAAGCTACGTCTTTTCACTTGGGAGTGAAGGAGGATCCGAGATTAGAGGTGTATAAGATCATATGAGGCATAGATCAAGTGGATATCCAGAGACATTTTCCCAGGGTAGTAATGGCTTTTACAAGGGGACATAATTTTAAGATGATTGGAGGAAGGTACAAGGGGATGTCAGAAATAAATTCTTTACACAGAGTGGTGGGTGCTTGGAATATCCTGCCAGGGGTGGTGGTACAGGCAGATACATTAGGGGCATTCAAGAAGCTTAAAGATAGGCACGTGGTTGATAGAAAAATGGAGGGCTTTAATGCTCTATGTTCCTAGGGCAAGGAAGAGGAGAAAATATTTAAAGTGAAGTTTGTGAGACAATGAAATGTGCTAATGATAGGTGTGTATACCAGATCAATGTCAAAATATGGGTAAGCTGATAGTAGAAATTAAGGGTGGGGAAAGAATGTGATAGCAGAGTGGTTGCTTGGATTCAGATTGCTGCTCATGAGCAGAACTAGTTTAGAAATGGTGTATGTACTTTCCATTATTGATGCTTGTACTTGATCTTGATCCTGGAATATGTGGAGAGTTGACAGTAAATCAATACTATTAATCCCTTTTCATAAACTGTGCACTAGAGCTGTTGTTGGATAACACCTGTTCTGAATTCAGGTGAACTGTGGAAATATTCCTCCATTTTACAATCATCAGCCCTTCCAACTGCACTGACAATATTCCTGTGCTGAGGAAATACTCACACATTTCAGTAACTGTTGATAGTCAGCCTGAAGGTGATGATTGCCAAAATAGTGAATTGCCATTTAGTTCTGGGACATTGTTTGGACTTGCCAGAAGTTTTAAATGTCAGAGTTCCCATGTTTCAGTTGGACTGGCATTTCTGTTTACATTTTTAGATCCATTAGTTTATAAGCAGATTTGCAATGACAAAAGATGCCAGTAAGTCTTTACATGATAGCTCCTTTCTGAGAGATCATGGACTGGATGTACAGGAACTGCACCAGGTTTTAATTTGATTCAGAACAACAATATAACTAATGCACCATTGCAAGAAGAGCTTAGTCATCTGGGACCAAATTCAGAACCCAATTCCGCACAAATGGGTGTGCAAGAACAGTACGTGATGCTTCACACCTCCAGTGACCATAGTTCAATCCACTCCATTTATAATCCCTGTCACATCCCTGTAAGCATTTTAAAACACTTTTCATAATTCTCCTTACATTTCAGTTATTTATGTTTTTATGCACACTTTATTCCATATTAATGCTTTAACCTTTTATATAATTCTTTATGCTGCGTAATTGTTGAATCTCAATTTTTGTTGCATTGCATACGCTGACCATCAAATGCCTAATACATATAAATAAAGTTGATCCTTGATCCTGACCTCCAGTGCTGTCTGTATGGAGTTAGTTCTTTCTCCTTGTGACTGCATGGGTTTCCTTCCTTGTGCAAGGTTGGCGTACGGGTGAGTGGTAGAACCTGGGGATGTGGGGAGAAGAGTTTATAAGGAAAATTAGTGGGGGAGCTGGATTGCTCTGTCAGATGGCAAAGACTCGATGGACCGAAATGGCCACCTTCTATGTTGTAAAATATATGACAACATAAGAATATGTGAACATAGAACTGACTCCTCTAAAAGTTTATGAATTACTAGAGGTTTGAAAATTGGGCTTAACAGATTTTGGTTGGGTGGGAAAAGAAGTTAGGGCAAAGATCAACCATAATTCCATGGAATGATGAAACTGGAGAATATGAAAAGCTTCAGAAATGGATGTTTACTTTCTCTCCATCTCTACTTTGTCAACTATGAATACAATACTAGTTATTTGTACTCCTGAATATATTAGGAGTTATTTTCTTACTTATTGCACAAAGTTCAAAGTAACTTTATTGTCAAAGGACATATATGACACCATATACAACCCTGAGATTCATTATCTTGTAGGCATTCACAGCAAACACAAAGAAACACATTAGAATTAATGAGAAACTACACATAGACAAAGACAGACAAATAAGCAGTGTGCAAAAGACAACAAACTGTGCAAATACAAAAAAAGAAAAACATGTAATAAATAGATAAATAATTTTGAGAACATGAGTTGTAGAGTCATTGGAAGTGAGTCTATAGATTGTGGAATTCAGTTCAGGGTTGAGGTGAGTGAAGTTATCCACCTTGATTCAGCAGCCTGATGGTTGAAAGGTAATAACTGTTCCTGAAGCTGGTGCTATGAGTGCTGAGGCTCCTGTACTTGCTTCATGATGTCTGCATCGGGAGGAGATCACGGCCTGTATGATGGGGGTGGTTGACGATGAATGCTGCTTTCTTTTGGCAGCACTCCTTCTGGATGTGCTCAATGGTGGAGAGGCATTTTCCTGTGATGGACTGGGCTGTATCCACTATTCTTTGTAGGCTTTTCCATTCATGAGGATTGGTGTTTCCATGCCAGGCCATGATGCAACAAGTCAGGGTACTCTCTACTGTGCATCTGTAGAAGTTTGACAGAGTTCTGGATGACATGCTGAATTTGCACAACCTTTGAAAGAAAGTAGAGGTGCTGCTGTACCTTCTTTGTACTGCCACATATGTGCAGGATTCAGGACAGATTGTCTGATATGATCACACTGAGAAATTTAAAGTTACTAACCTTTCCACTTCCAATCCCCTGATGATGACTGCCTCCTAGGCCTCCAGTTTTCTCCTTATCTAGTCAATAATCAGCTCTTTGGTTTTGCTGATGTTGAGTGAGATGTTGTTGTTGTGGCACCATTCAGCAAGATTTTCAATCTCCCTCCTATACACCAATTCATCACCATTTTTGATGCAGCCAATAACAGTAGTGACACCACCAAATTTAAATATGGGATTGGAGCTGTACGTAGACTCACAGTCAAAAGTATAAAGCGAGGAGCAGGGGGCTAAGCATGCAGGCCTGTGGTACACTTGTGTCGATGGTGATTGTGGAGGAGATGTTATTGTCAATCCAAGCTGACTGGGTCTGCAAGTGAGAAAATCGAAGATCCAATTGCACAAGCAGGTATCAAGACCTACGTCTTGGAGTTTATTAATTAGTTTTGAGGGGATAGTGGTGTTGAATACTCAGCTGTAGTCCTGATGTATGCATCTTCACTGTCCTGATGTTCCATGACTGAGTGATGAGCCAATGAGCTATTGACCTGTTATAATGGTAAATTAGAGTGGATCCAAGTCACTGCTCAGGTGGGAGTTGATATGTTTTATGACAAACCTCTCAAAGCATTTCATCACTGTGGGTGTACTGGATGATAGTCATTGAGGCAAATTACCATGTTCCTCTTGAGCAGCACTGGTATGATTGAAGCCTGCCTGAAGCAGGTGTTTACCTCTGATTGCTGAAGCGAGAGGTGAGAGATATCAGTAAACATTCCTCCCAGTTGATTAGCATAGATCTTTAGTATTCGGCCAGGATTAAATAAAAGATTGTGAACTATACTAGCTCCATGCTAAACAACCTCATGTGAACAATTTCCCCTGTCTTTATATTGCTTTACCACTGCAACATTCTCTCTTCCATCTCCATTAAGTCCTCTCTGATCCTTTCGGCACTTACCTGCACTAGTGGTCAATTTAGAGTGGCCATTAAACCATGCAGTATTTTTGGAATGTTGGAACTACCTGTAGGAAGCCCATATGACCATGAAGAGAATGTGCAAAATCTACACTGGTAGCACATGAGGTCAAGATTGAACCTGATCTTTGGAAAAGTGAACCAACAACCATGCCAATGTTAGTCATATGTCAGATGCCCAGCTTCATCTCTTTCCCTAAAGTAACTGACCCATTTATTTGATTCACTAGTTCAAATCAGAATTTATCAATCATAATGTAGGATGAGTACTGTGATATGTCAAGGGAATGTGATTTTAGAGCAATTATCACACCTGATTGAGATAAAACTGTGTAGAGCATCATCCAAGATCTACCATAGAGCATTTGTTTTGGTATCAAGGAAAGGTCCACACCAGTGATAATCCATCAGTGGCTTTAGAGGCATTAGTGCACATCTTTCTCTGTGTATGGAACTGTTTAATCAGGTTGTGTATATTACTAATGTCTTATGCAGACCAGTATATATTTTATCATAAGTCTGTACAATGTTGGACTTCATTACTTCACTCTGTTCTGCTAAGTGTATCATCACCAACAGTATATTTAGATCTTTTCTAATGATCTTCATCTGTCAGATATTTCAATAGTCTGGTCACAAACTTCTAGTCATTTCATTGCAAGGACAATTATTTATTGGACAGCAATGATATCAATAGATTCTCCTGTCTCAAATTTCTTCAAATCTTTCCAGAATGCTCTTCTTTGCTCTTTTTCTCTTTGTTTCTCTCAACAAGCACTGAGTTTTTTTCTGTTTTTTTCCATCACTGAGAAATCCTCTGTCTTTCTAATTTTTTTTCGTGCAGACACTGGCAATTTTCCTGCATCACTCCCATGTTTGAACAAACTTTGCCAACTATAATTCAGAATCTAATTCAAACAGTTTAAGTTAAATTTCTCCAGGGAATATGCTGAAATGTTGATGTTTTCTGCTTGCTAATCAGTGCTTCCTAATAATCAAAAGCTGCCTAAGCCCAAAGTTTTTTTCTCATCCATTTCCATGTGAAACTGAGTTACAGCTGCCTCTCATGACAGGGAGGGCTGATGCTGCTAAAATATTTTAATACATATAAGGAACAATCAGCATAATTTCAAAAATTATGCCAGCACACTGGCTTTTCATTGTAAAGAATGTTAGGTTCCCCTCAAAGGACAGCCTGGTTTTGTGAGACAAGTCTTTAATTGGGCCTAAATTTGTCACAGTTTTAAACTTAGAAGCATTATTTCCATACCTTAGAAAAAGTCATCCACCTAAAGGGATGCAAGAACAACTAGCAGCTGCCTAGAATTTCCCTACTGCATAATCCTCTATTTTTCTAAGATCCATGTACTTATCTAAGAGTCTCTTAAAGACCCTATTGTGTCCGCCTCTACTACCATTGCTGGCAGTGCATTCCATGTGAAAAACTTACCTCTGACATTCCCCTTGTACCTACTTCCAAGCACCTTAAAACTATGCCCCCCTGTTTTAGCCATTACAGCTCTGGGAAAAAGCCTCTGGCTATCCACACGATCAATGCCTCTCATCATCTTATACACCTCAATCAGGTCACCTCCCAACCTACGTCACTCCAAGAACAAAAGGCACCCTCTCCAATCCAGGTAACATACTTGTAAATCTCTGCATTCTCTACATAGTATCCACATCATTCTTGTAGTGAGGTGACCAGAACTAAACACAGTACTCCAAATGGGGTCTAAGGTCTTATATAGCTGGAACATTACCTCACAGCTCTTGAACTCAATCCCATGGTAGATGAAGGCCATCACACCATACACCTTCTTAATGACACTGTCAACCTGCACAGCAGCTTTGAGTGCCCTATGGACATGGACCCTAAGATCTCGTTGATCCTCCACACTGCCAAGAGTCTTACCATTAATATTATATTCTGTCTTCAAATTTGGCCTACCAAAATGAATAACTTCACGCTTATCTGAGTTGAACTCCATCCGCCACTTCTCAGCCCAGTTCTGCATCCTACTGATGCCATGCTGTAACCTCCGACAACCCTCCAGACTATCCATAACACCCCCAACTTTTGTGTCATCAGCAAACTTACTCATCCAGGTCATTTATAGAAATCACAAAGAGGAGGGGTCCCAGAACAGATCCCTGTGGAACACCACTGGTCACCGACCTCCATGCAGAATATAAACCCTCCACAACCACCCTTTGTCTTCTGCGGGCAAGCCAATTCTGGATCCACAAAACAAGGTCTCCTTGGATCCCATGCCTCTTTACTTTCTGAATAAGCCTTGCATGGGGAACCTTATCAAATGCCTTACTGAAATTCATATACACTACATCCACTGCTCTACCTTCATCAATGTGTTTTGTTACATCCTCAAAGAATTCAATCAGGCTTGTAAGGCATGGCCTGCCCTTGACAAAGCCATGCTGACTGTCTCTAATCAGGTTATGTCTGTCCAAATGCTCATAAATCCTGCCTCTCAGGATCTTCTCCAAAAAATTGCCCACGACGGTAGGAAGACTCACTGGTCTATAATTTCCTGGGTTATCTCTACTCCTTTTCATGAACAAGGGAACAATGTTTGCAAACTTCCAATCCTCTGGTACTTCTCCTATCCCTATTGATGATGCAAATATCATCACCAGAGGCTGAGCAATCTCCTCCCTCACTTCCCATAGTAGCCTAGGGAGTATCTCATCTGGTCCTGGCAACTTAACTAACATAATGTCTTTCAAAAGCTCCAGCACATCCTTCTTCTTAATGTCTATACATTCAAACATTTCATTCTGCTGTAAGTCATCCCCACAATTGATAAGGTCCTTTTCACTGGTGAATACTGAAGCAAAATATTCATTTTAAGTACCTCTGCTACCTCCTTCAGCTCCATGCACGTTTCCACTCTTACTCCTGATTGGTCCTATTCTCACAGAGCTCATCCTCTTGCTCTTCACATACTTGTAGATTGTGTTGGGGTTTTCCTTAATTCTGCTCACTAAGGCCTTCTCATGGCCCCTTCTAGCTCTCCTAATTTCATTCTTGAGCTCTTTCCTGGCACCCTTGGAATTTTCTAGAGCTCTAAAAGTACTTTGTTTCTTGAAACTTTCATAAGCTTTTCTTTTCTTCTTAACTAGATTTTCTACATCCTTTGTACACCATGGTTCTTTTACCCTACCATCCTTTCCCTGCCTCAGTGGAACATATCTATGCAGAACGCCATGCAAATGTTCCCTGAACATTTGCCACATTTCTGCAGTGCATTTCCCTGAGAACAATTTATGTTCCCCAGTTCCTGCCTAATAGCATCAAATTTCTCCCTACCCAATTAAATGTTTTTCCAAATTGTCTGCTCCAACCCCTCTCAACTGTATGGTAAAGGAGATAGAGTTGTGATCACTACCTCCAAAATGTTCTCCCACTAAGAGATCTGACACCCGACAAGGTTAATTTCCCAATACCAGATCAAGTACAGACTCTCCTCTAGTTGGCCTATCTACATCAGGAAACCTTCCTGAACACACCTAACAATCTTCACCCCATCTAAATCCCTTGCTCTAAGGAGATGCCAGTCAATATTAGGAAAGTTAAAATTGCCTGTCACAACAACCCTATTATAATTGCACCATTCCAGGATCTGCCTCCCTATTTTCTCCTCGATATCCCTGTTACTATTGGGGGGTCTATATAAAACACCCAGTAGAGTTGTTACCCCTTCCTGTTTCTAACTTCCACCTACAATATCTTAGGAGACAATCCCTCAATGACATCCTCATTTTCTGCAGCCATGATACTATCTCTGATTAGCAATGCCACTCCCCCACCTCTTTTGCCTCCCTCCCTGTCCTTTTTAAACCATCTAAAGCCCGGCACACTCAGCAGCCATTCCTGCTCCTGAGTCATCCAAGTCTTTGTAATGGCCACAACATCATATTTCCACATATTGATCCATGCTCTAAGTTCATCCGCCTTGTTTATAATGCTCCTCGCATTAAAATAGACACATCTCAAACCATCTGGCTGAGTGCTTCTTTGCTCTGTCACCTGCCTATCCTTCCTCATAAACTGCCTACAAGCTATCACTACTTGTGTGCCAACCATCCCATCCTCTACCTCAACTTCAGTTCCCCCCCCCCACAAATCTAGTTTAAACCCTCCCCAATAGCATTTGCAAACCTCCCTCCAGGATATTGGCTCCCCTGCAGTTCAGGAGCAACCCGTCCCACTTGTACTGGTCACCCTTTTCCCAGAAAAGGTTCCAATTATCCAAGAACTTGAAAACTTGCCCCCTGCACCATCACCTCAGCCACTCATTCATCTGTGCTGTCTTTCTGTTCTGACCTTCGTGGCAATGGGAGTAATCCAGAGATTACCACCTTGGAGGTCCTGCTCTTCAGCCTCCTTCCTAACTCCCTAATCTTACTGAACAGAATCTCTATCTGTCTCCTGCCTATGTCAATGGTACCAACATGTACCACAACCTCCAGCTGCTCACCCTCCCCTTCTAGAATATTTTGCAACTGTAAAGAGACATCCTGGACCCTAGCACCCGAGAGACAAAAATTATCCTGGTGTCTCTTTTGCTGCCGCAGAATCTTCTATTAGTCCCCCTAACTATCGAATTCCCTATGACTATTGCTCCGCCTGACTTCACCCTACCCTTTTGAGGCTCAGAGCTGACCACAGTGCTATTGGTATAGCTGCTGCTGCCTTGCCCAGATAGGTCATTCCCCCTCATCAGTATCCAAAGGGGTATACCTATTGCTGAGAGGAGTGACCACAGGGGAATCCTGCACTGACTTCCTTCTCCCTTTACCTCTCTCGGTGTTCACCCTGAATTCTGCACTCTGGGTGCAACCATCTGCTCAAAAGTCGTATCTATCAATTGCACTGCCTCCTAACTTCATCCAACTCCAGCTCCATCTCCTTAATGTGGTCTTTCAGGAGTTGGAGTTGGCTGCACTTCCTACAGATGTAGTCATCGGAGACACTATCAGGTTCCATGAATTCTCACATCCTGCAGGAGGAGCATTCCACTGCCATATCTGCCAACCTGTCTGCACTGTACAACCAAGACCAAATCTTCTAACTTATATCTTTGACCTCAGCCTCTTCTCATCGAAGCCTCTTGAGTCAAAGCCTGACGTTCCTACTCTCACCACTGGCCTACTGCCAACAATGTCTGCCCCACTTGCCCCTTCTGTACATTTATTTAATTCACAGTGCTTTGCTCCTGACACTGATTGTACCTCTGGAACGTCTGAATGCCCACGAAGCTCTCCTTTTATGCTAGCTTCGCCAACCTGCGAGTAAACTCTTCAAAGTGCTCAGTGCCTGATGCTGATTGGGTCTCTGAAATGTTCGAACTGCTTCCATTGCAAGCCAGCCTTCCTCCCACAACCCTCAGAATCTGAATTGTCTTCCACTGCTCCTTGCCTTAATGTAGACCAACATCATTCAGCATGTTAAAGTTCCCCCACAGCCCTTCATCTGAAGCCTGTTCACATGCTCAGTGTGGGATAAATCCTGTCCCTTCATCTGAAGTGCACATGTGCTTGTAGAAAGAATGTAATTTCACTTTTACATCGAGACCAAGTGTTCGCTAAAAATTTCAAACTGAGACCAAACAATTCATCAGCACTATCTGACTCGGATACAAAACAGGAAAGGAAAAGAGTCAAACTGCCTTCTTCCACTTCTAGCCTTTGTTACCCATTTCAGGCACATATCACTCTGTAAAAAATTACCCCTCATGTCATCTTTAAACTTATGCCTCTAACCTGAAAAGCATGACCTCTAATATCTGATATATCAACCCTGGGGACCCTGACTGTCTACGTTAATATTACCTCACATCATTTTGAAAACCTCCATCAGGTCACCCTTCAGCCTCTGACTGTCACTTTGTTTGGATATGTCCCAAGTGCAGAGCGAGAGACACTGACATTGGCTGATAGTTCACAGACTTTGATGTGAACAGAGTTAGAGGGAAAAGAAAACAATAAATGCTAGGCCAAACAGGGCTGTTAACTAAAACTCTCAAATGGAAAATGAAGCCAAAACTGCGGCTGAAAGAAATAACTAAATATAAAACAAATACCGCTAGTCTTCAGAGTCAGTGGACATGACAGTTCAATTGCTCAGGCACAACAAAATAATTCACGAGCACAATTGCTGTACCTGCTGCACTGCCGAATCCGTGGTTGTGACAGGGCCTTCCCCTCTCTAGGCACAGCCCCTGAGGTGCCAGAGACCTGTGACCGCTGGAAGACCCAGATGTGAGACTTGTCCTAGATGTCCTTTGTCAGGATCCAAGAACGTTCTTCTAGACCATACCCTTCCTAGTCCATAAGGTACTGGACCTTACCACATACATGGCGAGATGCCAGGCGGCGATTTACCATATAGAACAGGGAACCATCTAGCAAGCAGGGAGGAGGGGTAAGTGGGATGACTGGAGGGAGGGTTAGTTGCCGGCTTGAGCTGGGAAACATGGAATATTTGGTGGATCTTCAGCAATGCTGGTAGATGCATTCTATATGAGACCCTGTTGACAGCCTTTTCCATTACAAACGGACCCAGGTAGCATGATGCCAATTTGCAGTTCTTGACTTTCAGGGGAAGATTCTTTGATGCCAACCAGACCTGCTCTCATGGCTTGAATGGCCTTACCTGTCAACGGAGCCGATCAGCCACCGGGAATGCTGTTTCTGGGCACGCAGCAGAGAAGCCCTGGCTCGTCTCCAGGTGCGCGTGTAGTGCTGGATCAGCTGTTCAGCAGCAGGAACTCCTACATCAATCTCCTGGACCACTTGAGGTTATTGTGGGAGGTCTCTGCCTAAACCATTTGGGAGCTGCAGTACGAGAGGTTGCAAGAGGCAAGGCAGCGCAGGGTTGTCTCCAACTCCTGGTTCACTCTCTCAGTCTGGCCATTGGATTGAGGGTGGGAACCAGATGAGAGACTGGCCTTGGCTCCTACAAGAGAGCAGAAAGCCTTCTAAGGTGGGCACAGTGAACTGTGGTCCACGTTCAGATACTATGTCTTGAGAAAAGCCATGGACCCTGAACACATGTTGAACTATGAGTGCAGCAGTCTCACGGGCTGATGGGAGTTTAAGGAGGGCAATGAAGTGAGTAGCCTTGGAAAATCGATCCACAATGACCGAAATAGTGATGTTTCCACTGGATTTGGGCGCCCAGTGATGAAATCTTCTGAGAGGTGGGGCCAGGGGCAGTGGTGCACAGATAGCGGACAGGATGAGCAGGGCACTGGTGTGATGTCTTGATCCAAGCACAGGTGGGACAGTAAGATACAAAGTCATTGACATAGATGGCCACAAAATACTCTCTTTATAAACTCCTGGATCTGTGAAATTCCCGGATGTCCAGTCAGACAGGGAGGAGTGACCCCGTTCTAACACTTTGGAAAGTACTGCAGCAAGGACAAACAGCCTGTTGAGAGGACCCCACCTGAGCTTTGGTCTGACAGTCGGGCAGCCCGCACCTCTGCCTCTGTTCCCCAGATCACCAGAGCAGCGATACATGAGTGAGGAAGAATGGGGTCTGTTTTGGCATTTCCTCAGATCCATTGAACCACTGGGAGAGTGTTGGCTTTGGCACTATGGCTGCCAGGATGATAGGTGAGGATGAAATTAAACCGTGTAATGAAGTCATAGAACTCCGGCCAGAAATGCAAGCTTCCACTCCTGCTTTGTGACAAGAGGCCTAGGTGAGGATGGAAAGGACCCAAGTGCTGGAGTATCTGCGACTACTTTCAAGACTGAAATGAGAGCAAGTTCCTTGACAGATGAAAACCTGATGAGACCAGATGAGAATCCAAATGAGACAGAATTCCTAAATGCTTTTCCAGACTGAACCAAGGTTGAGCTGACAATTGAACACTGAACCTGAGTTCAGATACTCTTTAAATCTCCAGATCTTGGTGTCAAAACATGGTTGCCAATTAGCAGACTGTGCCAGCTATTCCTACTTCGGAGACTCAGAGCATCTATAGCCCGGAGGCCGGTGCATTCAGGTGTGTACTGTAACAGGACCCCTCTCTGTGGCTGGTTCCTGATGGCACTGGCTGCTCGGGGTGATGTCTTCAATAATCATGGATTAGTGCCGGCTCCACGATGTCCCTTTCTGGAACCCAGCACTGTTACCCAGGTCCAAACCCTACCCAGTCAAAAAAGAAATACAGATCACCCCAAACAGTGAATCCAGAAGTCTATTTACGGGCAAGACCTGTTCCCATTAAACAAATCTGGGTGGCGGTGGGGCTGATGGTGGTGGGACTAAAGGACTAGCATTCAGAGGTTTTAACATGGATACATGGAAGGTGGAATTAATCTCAAGGATCTTGGGGAGCTGCAAAGTGTAAGCTACCAGGTTCACTTTCTTAAAGACTTTGAAGGGCCCAAAGAACTTGGACATCAGTTTCTTGACTCCCCCCGGAGAGGGAAATCTTGAGTAGACAACCAGACTTTTCGGCAAAGTTGGTCCTGTCTTCTGCAATAGTTGGCCTTCAGTTTGGCCTTATGGGTAGCGACCAACAAAATCTCCCTCACCCTAGTCCATTTCACTTTGCAGTGACTGATGAGATTTTCCGCAGCAGCAACCCCAACCTCCTACTCAGGGAAGGATGGTGGAGAACACCCAAACTGGCATTCAGATGAGGACACTCTCCCATGTAGAGACTGAAGGAACCCCAGAGGTTGGTTGTTGGGTTCCTTTTTCCAGACACACAGGTCGTGTGCTTGCACGTATTGCCAGTCTTCTTCAGTCATTCCACACCACCAGTGTCTCCTCGTAATGATCTCAAGGGTTCTGGCAACCCCCAGGTGAGCGGTCATTCTAGACAACACACACAAGATGCTGGAAGAACTCAGCTGGCCAGACAACATCGATGGTAAAGAGTCTAATCGACATTTTGGGCTGAAACCCTTCATGATTCTCCAGTTCAGATTCTCCTCCATATAATCACTGGAGTCCTTTGTTGAAATAAATCCAAATTAGAGTCCTTATTTGACTCAGAGTCTTGACCAAATCAGAATCCAAATCTTCATCTGTATCCTCAGATGACGGGTATCCTGGGACTAGGTTCCAAGGATTTACTTTTAGGAGCCTTTCCTCTAGACCGGACCTGACGACTGGTTCCCTCAGGCTTGGCTGCTGGGGCTCCACAATTCTTAGACACTTCCTTGTCAGGCTTTTTGGCTTTTTCCTGAACCAGAGACCCTTTCTCTCCAGTTCCAGCTCACCTCTGACTTGACCGTGTTGGCATTCACATGGTCTTGTTGACTAGAGCAAGCTTGTCTGGCCTTGGAGGCATGACTGGGTCTCCCGAAGGTTTCGGGTTACCCTGAGCAAAAGTCTGCCTCCTCAGGAGAGAGTCTGGGGTCAGAAAACCAAACCAAAAACATTCTTGCTTGTAAAGACTTGTCCATGCGATGATTCTCCCTTCTTCCCAGTTCATGGAAGGGTTATGCTTGGACAGCCAAGGGTGCCCAAAGATCAGGGGTATGTGATAGGAAAACAAATATCCCCTGCATGTTCCCCTATCCTCATTTGCAGGATCTGCCGGACCCAAGAGATCGTCTCTCCAGGGCAGTTGCAGTTATATGCTGGCTCAGCTCCTGCAGAGGTATGTTGAGCTGACGGGCTGTCCAGGAAATTACCAGCTGCCCCAAAGTCCACAAAGGCACGTGCCTTTCATAGGTTCTTTCCCCAGGAGATCTCCATCTTCCGCATACACCGGAATCTGTAGGGTTGGGAGTATTGACTGCTATTGTTACAGTCCTCCCATCACTGGATGGTCTCAGCAGTTCCCCAATGGCCCCAGCTTCACAAATTCCTGTTTCCCTGCAGTAATAGCAACAACCTTGACTCTGATGCCGGGACCTCAAATCAGTGGAGAGTCTTGTGCAGCTGATTTGCATCGTCTCAACAGGGTCATTGTCCGAAGTCAGGAAGTGGAACTATGATGCGAAGAGGCTGGGCTTGAGCTAGCCTTCTTCGGCCTTTTGAGATAGTCCCACTTTCGCTCTGCCAGGCAATTATTGAGGATGATAGACTGATCAATCAGAACCTCTAAGTCCTCTATCAGCTCTCCCAAAGAAAGGGTATTCTTTAATTTGCCTCAAAGTCTGTGGCGGTACAGAGTGGCCAAGGTCTCCCCATTCCAGCCACACACCTTGGCCAAAGTCCAAAGCTCAATTGTAAGGTTGGCGGCTGACCGACTACCTTGATGTACCTTGATCAGATGATCCAAGGATCTGTTAGCTCTGATGGGATAGTGGAACACATTCTCCATGGTGTTCATGAATTTTTCCGAATCAGAGCAAATCACCGAACTCCACACTCAGAGCTCTCCCTGTCAGGAAAGAAATAAGGAAGGCCACCTTTCCACACTCCATTGAAAACCAGGTTGGTTGAAGTTCCCAGCAAGCACTGTGTGAGGATGCTGCAGCAAAAACCTGGGTCACCACCGGACATCTCTGGGGTCAAAAGATGGACTGGTTCCACAGTGTGACAAACGGCCTCATCCGAGCGGTTCTAGCTTCCTCGTGGTGACCTGGAAGTCGTATATATCCAGGCCCTGCCTTGAGAACTGCTCACTGTGGCTGGCCATAGCTGATGACAGACTCCGGTATGCCACTGGGTCCATGTTGGCTCAATCGTACTCTGACGAAAGGCCGAGGCGAGGATGGTAAGGACCCAAGTGCTGGTGTATCCGAGACTAGAATCGAGACAAAATTTCGAGACTTGGATGATAAAGGGGTTCTTGACTAGATGCTAGATGAGAACCTGATGAGACTTGATGAGAATCCAAATGAGACAAATCCTAAATACAATAGCAGACTAAACAAAGTTGAACTGATGATAAATGGTTGCCAACTAGCCAAGCGGGCCAGAATCTTTAAAGGGGCTGCACCAGCTATCCCTACTCTGGAGATTTGGAGTATCTAAACTGGCACAGTTGGGTGCATACCATAACACACTCATTGTCTTCTATGGGCAAGCCAATACTGAGTGCAAACTTACAATTTACCCTGCATCCCCTGCATATTTATCCTCTGAATCAACCTTATCAGATGCCTTATTAAAGTGCATGCAGGTAGTGTCCATTGCCTTACCCTCATTAAGCCCCTTTGTGATCTCCTAAAAAAACTTAATAAGCCATGCTGATTGTCCCTAAGCAGGCCATGCCTTTCAAATATGCATAAAACGTATCCCTCAGTATTCTTCCCAATAGCTTCCCTACCACTAACGTGAAGCTGACTGGCCTATATTAACCATAATGCAATCAATGAAAGACCACACTCTACAGAGTGGACAGCCAGTGTGCAAAAGAAGCAAGCTGTGCAAATACAAGAAGAAAGAAAAAAAAATTAATAAATCAACAATAAATATTGAGAATATGAGCATAATATTTCATACTTCCATGTTACCTACAATGTGGCCATTCAGACTGTCAAACCAATGCAGGCTCACATAGCAATCCTATTTCCCTGCTTACTCCCTGTAACCTGTTCTCTCCCCATGTTCTCACCAATTCTATCAGTTGCCTACACATATGGAGTATTTTACAGTTGAAAATAGCCGGCTGCATATCTTTGTGATGTGAAAGGAAACTAGAGGACCAGCACTATCACAGGGAAAAAAAAACTCCACACAGACAGCAGCAGAGGTCAGGATTACATCCTGAGACAACAACTCTGCTAGCCGCTTCATCATGCCACCCTTCCACAGGGTTCTTCCTGGCTTGTTTATTTTCTGAACAATATATTTTTGATGTTCACTTAATTGGTGACACAACAGTGTGATTGAAAAAATGAAAATCTCTCTTTGAAAACAGTCATAGTGTTGTGACTGCCTCTTTGAACCAAAAGTTTCAATGGCAAGGGTGTGTTCCGTCCAATTATCAAAGGCTTTCATGTTGGGGCAGAAATTTTATGCACTGTTCTCATCTCATTAATGCAACATTGCTTGGGATGATTTCAACAAATGATCTCATCGAGCATGGCTTAGTGAAGATTGGATAGATATCATCTTTGAAGGTCATGTTAACTTTGAAGTTGATTTTGCTCTTGGGTTGGATCTGATTCTGATTCCCAATAGAGAATTGTGATGTTTGATTTCACCTCTGCCAAGCCTCCATTTTGACATTGTGAACAATCATTGTTTTAAATGAATTATAATCATTATGTTTCTTTAATTATTAATAAGATCAGTATCAAAAAGTCAGATGGGTAACTGTAAAGTGAAGTTATACAGTAGTTCAAAATTCTACCCGTCCAGCTGTGCTAAACATTTCAATACGATCATTTTCATTTTCTTATTTGATCTTTATCTTATATGTCTGACTCTCCCAGTGCAATGAGGAAAAATAATTTCTCCCTCAAAAGTTAATATTCTATGAAACAAGGACTCAAATCCTGGCTCCTTCGTCATAGCATTATAACTTCCCCATATATATCCATTGCATGTATTGGCTTTGACCCTCTCACCTTTATAGTTTTATTCATGCTAGCATCTATAGTCCAGAAGATGATCAGTTCCAAAGTTGCTGCCCTACATGTCCTACCTCCTCATCACATTCCCATGACTCCAATCTAAAGCATAGAGTTGGCTACTAAATCTCTATCTCTGAAATGTTTCCTTTCTTCTGTCATCTCTTCCTCCCACAACATGTAGATAATCCAACCCCCAAAATTGTTGCTTTTCCCATTAAGTCACAGCATAGGAAGGCCCTTCTGCCCATTCACAGAGTCCACACTGACCCATTTACACCAATCCCCATTTTGATTTACTTCACTTAACTTCAATTATTTTCAGTTTTGGTGCTCAACTGACTCCCATCTGTTCTGATGGTTATACTTTCTAACACTTATCTGCCTCTGCCATCCAATTTCTGAATGGACATTGAACCCATGAACACTATTTCACTACTTTTTTATTTCTATTTTTATTTTTGCACTACTTATTTCATTTAACTATTAAATATATATACACCTGTAATTCACTGTTTTTTTCTCTATTATTGCATTGTATTGCTGCCACAAAAACAACAAATTTTATGACAACAACACACACAAAATGCTGGTGGAACACAGCAGGCCAGGCAGCATCATGGGGAGAAGCGCTGTCGATGTTTCGGGCCAAGACCCTTCGTCAGGACTAACCGAAAGGAAAGATAGTAAGAGATTTGAAAGTAGTGGGGGGAGGGGGAAATGCGAAATGATAGGAGAAGACCGGAGGGGGTGGGATGAAGCTAAGAGCTGGAAAGGTGATTGGCGAAAGTGATACAGAGCTGGAGAAGGAAAAGGATCATGGGACGGGAGGCCTCAGGAGAAAGAAAGGAGGGTGGGGGGAGCACCAGAGGGAGATGGAGAACAGGCAAACAAATAAATATGTCACGGATGGGGTAAGAAGGGGAGGAGGGGCATTAACGGAAGTTAGAGAAGTCAATGTTCATGCCATCAGGTTGGAGGCTACCCAGCCGGTATATAAGGTGTTGTTCCTCCAACCTGAGTTTGGATTCATTTTGACAATAGAGGAGGCCATGGATAGACATATCAGAATGGGAATGGGACGTGGAATTAAAATGTGTGGCCACTGGGAGATCCTGCTTTTTCTGGCGGACCGAGCGTAGGTGTTCAGCGAAATGGTCTCCCAGTCTGCGTCGGGTCTCACCAATATATAAAAGGCCACACCGGGAGCACCGGACGCAGTATACCACACCAGCCGACTCACAGGTGAAGTGTCGCCTCACCTGGAAGGACTGTCTGGGGCCCTGAATGGTGGTGAGGGAGGAAGTGTAAGGACAGATGTAGCACTTGTTCCATTTACAAGGATAAGTGCCAGGAGGGAGATCGGTGTGAAGGGATGGGGGGGACGAGTGGACAAGGGAGTCGCGTAGGGAGCGATCCCTGCGAAAAGCAGAAAGAGGGGGGGAGGGAAAAATGTGTTTGGTAGTGGGATCCCGTTGGAGGTGGCGGAAGTTATGGAGAATTATACATTGGACCTGGAGGCTGGTGGGGTGGTAGGTGAGGATAAGGGGAACCCTATCCCGAGTGGGGTGGCAGGTGGATGGGGTGAGGGCAGATGTGTGGGAAATGGGAGAGATGCGTTTGAGAGCAGAGTTGATGGTGGACGAAGGGAAGCCCCTTTGTTTAAAAAAGGAAGACATCTCCTTCGTCCTGGAATGAAAAGCCTCATCCTGAGAGCAGATGTGGCGGAGACGGAGGAATTGTGAGAACGGGATAGCATTTTTGCAAGAGACAGGGTGGGAAGTGGAATAGTCCAGGTAGCTGTGAGAGTCTGTAGGCTTATAGTAGATATCAGTAGATAGGCCGTCTCTAGAGATGGTGACAGAAAGATCAAGAAAGGGGAAGGAGGTGTCGGAAATGGACCAGGTAAATTTGAGGGCAGGGTGAAAGTTGGAGGCTAAGTTAATGAAGTCGACGAGCTCAGCATGCATGCAAGAGGCAGCGCCAATGCAGTCGTCGATGTAGCGAAGGAAAAGAGGGGGATGGATACCGGTATAGACTTGGAACATGGACTGTTCCACAAAGCCAACAAAAAGGCAGGCATAACTGGGACCCATACGGGTGCCCATGGCTACACCCTTGGTTTGGAGGAAGTGGGAGGAGCCAAAGGAGAAATTATTGAGAGTAAGAACTAATTCTGCTAGACGGAGGAGAGTGGTGGTAGAGGGGAATTGGTTAGGTCTGGAATCCAAAAAGAAGCGAAGAGCTTCGAGACCATCTCGGTGGGGGATGGAGGTATATAGGGACTGGACGTCCATGGTGAAAATAAGACGGTGGGGGCCAGGGAACTTAAAATCATTGAAAAAATTCAAAGCATGAGAAGTGTCACGAACATAGGTGGGAAGAGATTGAACAAGGCGGGATAAGACAGTGTCAAGGTATGCAGAAATGAGTTCAGTGGGGCAGGAGCAAGCTGAGACAATAGGTCTACCTGGACAGGCAGGTTTGTGGATCTTGGGTAGGAGGTAGAAATGGGAAGTGCGGGGTGTGGGAACTATGAGGTTGGTGGCAGTGGATGGGAGATCCCCAGAGCTGATAAGGTTGGTGATGGTATAGAAGATAATGGCCTGGTGCTCCTTAGTGGGGTCATGATCAAGGGGTAAATAAGAGGAGGTATCAGAGAGTTGTTGCTGTGCCTCGGCCAGGTAGAGGTCAGTACACCAGACAAGAACAGCTCCCCCCTTATCAGCAGGTTTTATAGTGAGGTTGAGATTGGTGCGGAGGGAGTGGAGAGCAGAGCGTTCGGAAGGAGTGAGGTTGGAATTGGAACAGGGTGTGGTGAAGTCAAGACGGTGGATGTCCCATCGGCAATTAGCAATAAAGAGATCCAGAGCAGGCAGAAGACCAGAGCGGGGTGTCCATGAAGAGGAGGAGGGTTGAAGACGGAAGAAGGGGTCATTGGTGGGTGTAGGATAGTCCTTGTCAAAGAAGTAAGCTCGGAGACGGAGCCGGCAGAAGAAGAGTTCAGCGTTATGGCGTACACGGAACTCACTGAGGTGTGAGCGAAGGGGGACAAAGGTGAGGCCCTTAATGAGGACAGAGACATGCTGGTTATATTAAACCTGATTCTGATTGTCCAACTCAAATTTCATTTTTCAGATTGACACTGGCATTAAAATAATTGCAGATTATACATTCAACCTGGCAAATCTTATTGTAAATTTCTAAATTTGTAAATTAAGGCTTTCAATTAAAAAAATCTACTGTCAATTTCATATCAACATGTTTTAAATTTGAACCCTTTTTGCAGAATTTCCAACTTCAACTGGATGTATTGTTCAACCATATCTCATCTAGCCATAATCAGATAGATATGAAGACAAAGCACAATAACAAAGCAAGATAACTGCTGAGTCCAGCTAGACTGATAGGTCATGACGTATTCATCTTCGATGATTAGATAGCATTGATGTGAAGAATATTCCTGTGTTTTGCTATCTATCATGGGAAAGATTACTTGTCATCAATTATACCTCCCCCCACTTCTTATCCCCCCTTGACCATCCCATGTTACTTCACTCCTGATGAAGGGTTTCGGCCCGAAACGTCGTCACTACCTTCCCCCATAGATGCTGTCTGGCCTGCTGAGTTCTGCCAGCATTTTGTGTTTTTATTTATGTCCAGCATCTGCAGATTCACTCGTGTTGCCTATAAAAGCCAAAAAGAAGGTATATAATAGAGTGAAAACTAGTGGGAAGTTAGAGGATTGGAAAGCTTTTAACAACCAACAGAAGGCAACTAAAAAAGTCATTAAAAAGGTAAAGATGGAATACGAAAGTAAGCTGGCCAATAATATTAAAGAGGATACCAAAGGTTTCTTCAGATAGTTAAAGTGTAAAGTGCTTTTTAAGGCAGAGATTGATAGATTATTGATTGGTCAGGGCTTGAAGGGATACTGGGAGAAGGTAGAAGATTGGGGCTGATAGGGAAATTGGATTAGCCATGATGAAATGGTGGGACAGATTCAATGGACCAAATGGCCTAATTATGCTCCTATATCTTATAGTCTTATGGTCTTATAAAACACTGCTGAGATGAATGAGGGAATTAGAAATGCTAACATTGAACTACAGTTCTGATGTTTCTAATACCCTCATTCAGCAATTTTTTTAATATAACCAGTTTTCATCAAACATATTAATTGTATAGGTTAAAATCGAAATTAGTTATCTGCACTAAAAACACTAAATAACAAAAAAGGGACTGAATTATTGACAACCATCTTACATCCATGAAGATTCAAAACCTTATAAGTAAAGGATGACTCTATTTATAGTTACTTCTTTTGTATCAGCAGCTATTTTCTGATGTACTGTGTTATTCTGTTTTTGTTATACACTGTGAGTATTTGAAAATTAAAAATTAACAGAAGTAGACGATCCTACTCGTTGGAGCTGTCCTGATATCACATGGGCACTTTCATGCATACTTGCACATTTTTAACTCCTGCCAAAACATCTCTCAGCCTCTACTTAATTCCAATGGCACAAAATCTTTTACATTTTCTGTTACCTGTTAAATGGCTAACCACTTTTGGAAAGGCAACTCCCCCAGTTCTAGACTCTTCCACTATATCCCAATTGCAGCAAGATTTCCTTTCCTTTATACTCCAATTCTCCTGTATAAATGCTGGCGTGTTATTGGTCTTCCTAATTGCTTGGTATACCTGCATGTCTATATTTACTGTATACACTATTGCTTCCACATCCCTCAATTTATCACATAGCTTATTTATAGTTAAAAGGGTTTCTGTTTTTCTATTTGTACTATTGACTGAGGAATCTGTTTTTTCCCATTAGACTTCTGTCATCTTTTTGCCCACTCACGTAATCTTGAGACCGAATCCTGGCCTTTGCACAGATTCCTATCTGCTTTGCACCATGAACTATAGAAATATTCGTGCATACACACACACACACACTCTCTCTCTCTCTCTCTCTCTCTCTCTCTCTCTTGCTCTCTCTCTCTCTCTCCCCCCTCTTTCTTATGCTCTCCATGTCTCTTCACTATCTCATCAAGTGTGCTGCAAACGTATCAATAGACAATAGACAATAGGTGCAGAAGTAGACCATTCGGCCCTTCGAGCCTGCACCGCCATTTTGAGATCATGGCTGATCAATTCCTATCAATACCCGGTTCCTGCCTTGTCCCAATATCCCTTGATTCCCCTATCCATAAGATACCTATCTAGCTCCTTCTTGAAAGCATCCAAAGAATTGGCCTCCACTACCTTCCGAGGCAGTGCATTCCAGACCCCCACAACTCTCTGGGAGAAGAAGTTCTTCCTTAACTCTGTCCTAAATGACCTACCCCTTATTCTCAAACCATGCCCTCTGGTACTGAACTCTCCCAGCATCTGGAACATATTTCCTGCCTCTATCTTGTCCAATCCCTTAATAATCTTATATGTTTCAATCAGATCCCCTCTCAATCTCCTTAATTCCAGCGTGTACAAGCCCAGTCTCTCTAACCTCTCTGCGTAAGACAGTCCAGACATCCCAGGAATTAACCTCGTGAATCTACGCTGCACTTCCTCTACAGCCAGGATGTCCTTCCTTAACCCTGGAGACCAAAACTGTACACAATACTCCAGGTGTGGTCTCACCAGGGCTCTGTACAAATGCAAGAGGATTTCCTTGCTCTTGTACTCAAATCCCTTTGTAATAAAGGTCAACATTCCATTAGCCTTCTTCACGGCCTGCTGCACTTGCTCATTCACCTTCAGTGACTGATGAACAAGGACTCCGAGATCTCTTTGTATTACTCCCTTACCCAACTCTATACCGTTCAGATAATAATCTGCCTTCCTGTTCTTACTCCCAAAGTGGATAACCTCACACTTATTCACATTAAACACCATCTGCCAAGTATCTGCCCACTCTCCCAGCCTATCCAAGTCACCCTGAATTCTCCTAACATCCTCATCACATGTCACACTGCCACCCAGCTTAGTATCATCAGCAAATTTGCTGATGTTATTTTCTATGCCTTCATCCAAATCGTTAACGTAAATAGTAAACGATTTTTTATTGTGGTTGTAGGAATGACAATTTCACAACCTGTAATGATATCTGTTAAGACATAACCTCTGGATTCCAATCCAGCATCATTTATGATATTGAACTAGAGCAAGTTCATTATTTCATGGATTCAAGCATGCCTTATTGATGTGTGAAATGCTATTCATTTGCCGACAAATGCACTTAAAGAGAAGAACCCTACAATCTGGAATTATTGTACTAAAATCTAACCAGTTTTGGTTGGTGCATACCCAGCCTGAAATATATTTTGGAAGGAGTTTGGTTTTACAGGAAGCATATTGATGAGGAGTCATTCAGCAATAGAAGCAGACACTATCAACCAACCTTTAACATTAATCCCGGTTATATACACTTTCTTTTACAATATTCTTTTCATCCCTCAACTAATATACACACTAGGGTCAATTTACTGTGTAGTAGCCAATTCATCTACTATCCCATATATCTTTGAGCTATGGAAGGAAACTAGACCATCCAATAGAAAGCCATGTAGCCACAGGGAGAACATGCATTCAAGATTAGCATTCAACCTCGGTCTGTGTTTCTGTGAGACAGCAGAGCTATCAGCGGTGCCACTTTGTCACTGGAAGAAGACTGCTCAGGATCGATCATTGGTGGCTCTGGAGTACAGTACATGGGGGGAAAGGCAGCTTTTTCTGAGGATGCATTTGGTTGTGCTTGGCTCTGAGGTCTCCATGCATGTTCACGTGGAGCTGAGCCACACTGCAGCTGTTTTGAGAGGAGAACCCCTGGCTAAGTTGATCTTTGCTGATGCCCAATTAGATTACATTCACTTTAAGTAGCCAGTTTTGAGAGGGTTAATCCTTTCCAAACTTGAAAGCGGTCACAGGTTCGATCATCTGTTTTGAATAATTTGGAACAGATGGAGTTTACAGAGATAGAAGGTGGCTGTACGCAAATGGATAATGTTTTGAATATCGGCTTTGTGCCAAGTGAGCTGATGGTCATGGTGCCTGCAGATGTTTTTGAGCCATATCACTTGGACCCAATACAAAACACTGTGCGACTCTAACTGCAAACATGTGCATGTATTTAAACTGGGAAACCATACTAACAACACCACCCTGAACCAAGCTGTAACAATACAGTGAGATTAGCGTCTTCAATGTTTTTGATGTTGTTGAGGCAAGCGAGGCTTTGACCCTCCTTTATATAACATTGGCACAGGCATCTGATTTTCTAGCTTTGACAATTTATCATTTATTCAGATGCTGGGATGTAGCCATATAACTATTCTTTAACTGCAGTCATGGTATAGAGCAAGTCAGTAGCATTCCAATTCAGAAGTTGTTATGACATTGACAGATGATTGAGCAAGTCTCTGACTGCTTTGATGATTAATACATTTGAGTATTGATTCACTCAGCATTAGAACGGCAAGTTCCCTGACTTGAATCGCAGATTTTTCTGCATTAATATACATAATCATGGATGGAATTAGATACTACTGGGCACAAGAGAAGAATTGTTATCATCATTCCTGTCCCTTATTGCTATTCAGCATTTCTTCCCATAGAAATGCTCTTACATGGAAACAGGAAGGGTCCTTTAGATCTTCATGATCTTGAAGACAGGGGTCATTTGAGCAAGCTATTAGACAGTTCTACTGAAAAGGAGGAGAACAGACATTCAACAACTTGATTGATGAAAGGAGGCATGTTGAAGACTGACCAGCAATGGTATTGGGCTTTAGTGAAGAGTCTGACGTGGGAGCAGTAAATCTCTGTCACCCACCCACACCCCACTGCAGTAGGTCCACTAGCCTGATGGATTTGGAGAACACATTGCCTCCTGGCCTGCCTGATTCCAGCGATGACTGGCTAAGATTTGGCCTCTCCAGACTGAACTTGGGTCTCTCAGAGGGAATTCTGAACATTCTGACCCTGTTGTGTCAAAATACTTTCTTTAGGAAGTTACCTACACATCATCACATCTCCCAAGCAGCCAAAGCTAAGAGGATCTAGCATAGTTGTTGCTACAGATTCATCATTGTTAGGATGATGATTCTCTCATTGTTCTGTTAGTTCCATGAATTTTTCTAGGACATTAAATGTGGAAGCTAGTCCACATCCACTCCCAGCAGTTTGATTATGACAAAACTTCCACAGCTATGAAACTGTACCAAGGACCCAACCTTGGTGGACAACATAGTGGCTTAATGTTCCAGCCCAGATAAAAACATAAAAACATTATAGGAAGATAGGTGGGAAAAAAGATTGCTCTGAGGACTAGAATAACTGTATGGGCTGATTGATCTTCTCCTGTGTCAATATAAAGTATGAACTGAAGATACGAAATCTCAAAGAATTTTCACCAAGGCACCATAACATTGTTTACTAAGCACATAGTTATCTGGATTTTAATGCAACAAGAGGAAATAATAAAAAGTGAACGCTTTCTGAACCCCAAACACAGGATTCTGCAGATGTTGAAAATCTTGAGCAACACACACAAGATGCTTGCGGAAGTCTGCAGGTTGAACTGCACCCATGGAGGGAATAAACAGTTTGATGGTTTGGGTTTCAGGACTGTGGTCCTGATGAAGGGTGTCAACTGTTTATTCTTCTCCATAGAAGCTGCCTTACTTGCTGAGTTGCTCCAGCATTTTGTGTATGTGTTGCTCATTTTTTTTTAATCATGTTGTTAGAACAGACTCTGGTCAGAGATTATTATCCATTAACACCACATCATTTAATTATTGTAATTTAGAATAAAAATCCTGACATTGAGTGCACATCTTCCATTCCTTGAGCACATATGAAATGTACTCTATACCTTATTTAAACCACCAGGGTCAAAGTACAGGATTATCCAGTTGAGCCCATGTTCAAAACGAACATCACAAACAATTCATACATTAACCCATAGTCATTGGAAAAGGATTGACATATTTCAGTGCATCAGCAAGCTCAAAGCCTTTGCTCTCTTATTACTTTACCTTAAATGATCTTACAAGTCTCCTTACCATTTGGTGAAAGTTAGTATTAAGAGTCCAAACCAAGCACTGTTTTGACTTGGAGTAAGAACTGCATTCTTACTCTGTTCAAAGTACTTATGTTGGTGTTTAATAATAACTTAGAGTTCTCACTCAATTCTTCATTCGTGTTGATGAGTCCAAATATCCACGAGCTTCTCATTCTGAGTTGAAACATTTTTGTGTGAGGAGTACAAAGGAAGTCTATTTATTGAATCATGTAGCTAAGCTTGCTTCTGTTCACATCTAATCAATGCATATCTTCCTTTTGTTATCAGACTTTTGGAATGCAATCGACATGGATAACTAAAATGGTTTTACTCTCCACGCACTAAGGCTCCTCCATCCAACAAGGGAGTTTGCCAATCAAGAATTATTTTTAAACAGAGAGCTAAGTTCAGAGGGTAAAGATTAGTGTTTAGAACTTTGAGAGGTTCTCTCTATGCAGCCCCACTTTGCTGCATAGAGAGAAAAATCCCTATTGCTGTACAAGTTTCAAAACAAATTAAAACACCAAAATAGTCATTCTGTGCATTTGATTATCATGAGGACTTATTCATGAATACATATTTATGGTATAATCTGGAAGGCTAAATTCAAAGTATCTCTGTCTTTTTCAGAGAGCATTATTTCTAGAAATTATAAATGGCATTTGCAGGGTGTAATCCATAAAATGGAGGGTATAATCCTGTATATTATACAACATAGAATATAGAACAGTACCACGCAGGGGAAAGCCCTACGGCACACAACGTTGTGCTGAACCAATTAAATCAGTAATCAAATTGCTAACTAAACTAATCTCTTCTAACTATGCTATGTCCAGATTCCTCCATTTTCCTCACATTCATGTACCTATCTAAACATCTCTTAGAAGTCCCTCTACCACCACCCCAGACAGTGCATTCCAGGCATCCACCACTTTCTGTGTAAAAAACTTGCCCTCACATCTCCTTTTCAATTGCCCCTCTCACCTTAAATGTATGCCCATTGAGTATGGATTATGGATTAAGCATGCCTATTGAATTATTAACAGAGGTTCTTGCTTTCTGAGAGCTATTCCATTCTTTCTTAATTCAGAATCAGAATCAGGTTTAATATCACTAACATGTTGTGAGATGTGTTGCTTTGTGGCAGCAGTACAATGCAATACATAAAAACTATAAATTACTAACAAATTCATTTAGCTATTGCAAATAGAAATCAAAAATAGTGAGGCTGTGTACATGGGTTCATTGGCCATTCAGAAATCTGATGGCAGAGGGGAAGAAGCTGTTCTAAAACATCGAGCATGTGTCTTCAGGCTCCTGTACATCCTCCCTGACGGTAACGGTGAGAAGAGGGCAGATCCTAGGTTTTGGGGGTCCTTAATGATGAATGCAAACTTATTAATGCATCACCTTTTGAAGATGTCCTTGTTGCTGTGGAAGCTAGTGTCCATTATGGAGCTGGAAGAGTCTGCAACTCTGCAGTGGCCTCTGCATACCAGATGATGATGCAATCAGTTGCAATGCTCTCCATAGTACTTCTGTAGAAACTTACTTGAGTTTTTGGTGACATAGCAAATCTCCTCAAGCTCTTAATGTTCAACTGCTGAGGTGCCTTCTTTGTAATGGCATCCATAGACTGGGCCCAGAATAGACCTTCAGAGGTGTTGAACCCAGGAACTTGAAACTGTTCACCCTTTCCACTGCTGAACCCTCTATGAGGACTGGTGTGTGTTCCCTCAACTTCCTCTTCCTGAAGCTCACAATCAATTCCTTGGTCTTACTGACATTGAGTGCAAAGTTATTATGCAACACCACTTAACCACTATCTCATTCCTGTACACCTCCTTGTCACCATCTAAAATTCTGCCAACAATAGTTGTGTTATTGGCAAATTTATAGATGCCGTTTGAGCTGTGCCTAGCCATACTGTTATTGATGTAGAGAGAGTAGAGCAGTGGGCTAGGCATACACCATGAGATGTGCCAGCATTGAATGTCAGCAAGGAGGAGATGTTATTTCTGATCCGCACTAACTGCGGTCCCCTGATGAGGAAGCCAGGGATCCAGTTGCCGAGAGAAGAATGAGGCCCAGGTTTTGAAGATTGTTGATTAGTACAAGGGTATGATGGTGTTGAATGCTGAGCTATAATCAGTAAGCAGCAGCTGATGTCCAGGTGGTTCAAGGCCGAGTTAAAAACATAAGAAATAGGAGCAGGAGTAGGCCATCTGGACCATTGAGCCTGCCCCGCCATCCAATAAGATCATGGCTGATCTGTCTGTAAACTCAGCTCCATCTACCTGCCTTTTCCCCATAACCTTTAATTCTCCTACTATGTAAAAATCTATCTAACTGTATCTTAAATATATTTAGTGAAGAGGCCTCAACTGTTTCCCTTGGCAGAGAATTCCACAGCTTCACCACTCTCTGGGAAAAACAGTTCCTCCTCATCTTCATCCTAAATCTTCTCCACTGAATCTTGAGGCAATGTTCTCTGGTTCTAGTCTCACCTACCAATGGAAACAGCTTTCCTACTTCTATCTTATCTATCCCTTTCAAAATTTTGTATGTTTCTATAAGATCCCCTCTCATTCTTCTGAATTCCAGACAGTATAGTCCCAGGCGACTCAATCTCTCCTCATTGGTTAACCCCTTCATCTCTGGAATCAACTTGGTGAACCTCCTCTGCACTGCCTCCAAAGCCAGTATATCCTTCCTCAAATATGGAGACCAGAACTGCACACAGTACTCCAGGTGTGGCAAATCAGCAAATTTTGCTATGCTACACTCAGTCCCCTCTTCCAAATCATCAGTGTAAATGGTAAACAGCTGCAGGCCCAGCACTGACATCTGTGGCACCCCACTCACCATTGACTGCCAACTGGAGAAACATCCATTTATACCAACTCTCTGCCTTCTATTGGTTAACCAATCCACTATCCATGCTGATACACTTCCTCCGACTCCATGCATCCATATCTTATTTATAAGTCTCTTGTGCAGCACCTTATCAAATGCCTTCTGGAAAGTTGAGTTGAGAGGCAGTGAGATTGCATCTGCAGCAGACCTATTCTCAGCATATTGCAGCAGATCCAAGTCATTGCATAGGCAGCAGTTACTTCTGGCCATGACCAGTCTCTCGAAGGACTTCATCATAGATGTGAGTGCCATTGTGCCGTGTTTATTGAGACAGCTCATCCAGTTCTCCTTGGGCACTGGTATAACTGATGCCCTTTTGAAGCAGGTGGGAATCTCCAGCAGCAGCAGTGAGAGATCGAAGATAACCTTGAACACTCATGCTAGTTGGTTGGCACAGCTTTTTTATGCGCTACCAGATACACCATTGGGGCCTAACACCTTGCGTGGGTTCACCCTTGAATGACGTACTGATGTCAGCCTCTGAAACGGCGATCACTGGATCACCAGATGCTGCAATGATTCGCAGAGGTGTCGTTTCAATTTTCCCTTTCAAAGTGTGCATAAAAGGTGATGAGCTCACCTAAGAGTGAAGCAGCACAGCCGTTTATGATATTAGGTATTATCTTGTAGGAAATAATGGCCCGCACACTTTGCCAGAGCTAACATACATCCGATTCCATCTCTTAACTTCAATTGGAATTACTTTCTCACTTTTAAAACAGCTTTCCTTAGGTTGTACCTGGACTTCTTGTATACTTCTGGATCACCAATCTTGAATGCCACAGTTTGAGCTCTCAGCAGACTGCAAATCTTTTGAGTCATCTTTGGCTTCTGGTTTGAGTATGTCTGATATGTTCTCAAAGACACCCATTCATTCAGGCAGGTCTTGATGAGATTGGTGACAACTGTAACATATTCATTGAGATCTGAAGACGAATTCCTGAATATGGTCCAGTCCATCAACTCAAAGTACTCCTTGACCATATCTTTATGGTCCTCACCACTGGTGCTGTGGTCTTCAGTCTCTGTATGTGGAGAGTAAAAGTACAGCCAGGTGATCAGATTTGCCAAAATGTGGGTGTGGGATGGCATGGTAAGTGTACTTGTTGGTGGTGTAACAATGGAGAAGTGTGTTGGTTCCACAGGTGACGGCAGTTGGTCAGACACTTCTTCAATCTGGCCTGGGTCGAGATTCCTAGTGTCCTGCATCAGCTTCCTACCATGCTGTCATGATCCACAATGATGAGTCCACAAGTGCCTTGTATTTATTTAATACATCCGCCTGCAAAGAGTAAAAATCTTTGCATTATGACTCCGTCGCAATGTACAGACATGTGTATTTATAAGTCTAATGGCTAGTGACTGGTGTCCTTGATGATCTTCCAGGCCTTCTTTAAGCACCTGCTACTGTAAATGTCCTCAATGAAGGGAAGTTCACATCCACAGATGCGTTGGGCTGTCTGAACCACTCTCTGAAGAACCCACCAATCAAGGTTGGTGCAGTTCCAGTACCAGCCAGTGATAGAGCCAGTCAGAATGCTCTCAATGAAGAAGGTAGAAGGTCTTGAGGATTTGGGGGTTCATGCCGAACTTCTTTAGTCACCTGAGGTGGAAGAGACACTGTTGTGCTTTTTTTTGCCACGTAGCCGGTGAGTACAGTCCAGGTGAAATTTTCAGTGATGTGTATACCGAGGAACTTGAAACTGCTCACCCCCCCAGCTGCAGTCCCACTGATGTTGATTAGGGCGAGCCTGTCTCCGTTCCTCCTATAATCCACAGTCAGCTCTTTTGTTTTTCAGGCATTGAGGGAGAGGTTGTTATCCAGACACCACTGTGTCAGGGTGTTAGCCTCTCCTCTGTAGGTTGTCTCATTACTGCTAGAAATAAGGGTAATCAAAGTCATGTCATCTTCAAGTTTGTTCTGCAGATTGGAGCTATATGTGGCAGCACAGCTTGGGAAAGCAATGAAGATTAAACAGTCCTGATGAAGGGTCTCAGCCCGAAACATTGGCTGTGCTTTTTTTCCCATAGAAGCTGCCTGGCCTGTTGAGTTCCTCCAGCATTTTGTGTGTGCTGCTTGGATTTCCAGCATCTGCACATTTTCTCTTGTTAGAAATATTGAGGAACATTTTAAGATAGTTATATTAGATAGATTGTTCATCATATCTGACAATGACAGGGGACCTGTGCAGGAGAGTTTTTAGTGTGGAAAGGCCATTGCACTGGAGTAGTTCCACTCTCCCAACCTCAGAAGTCTGGGTCCAGTAGTCATCACAAACTGGGGACTTCTTTGGTTGTAGTACATGGCCATGATTTCTTCTGTGCCTTGTCATTCCCTTTGCTCTTCATGGAGTGTTGTAGAACCACCTTCCTAACCATTAGATCTCCCTGTTGATCTCATCCTCCTACTCCACTGGAGCTGACTTCACATGCTAGGACAGGTATTTCCCTATCTCACCAGAGTATGAGGCCCACTGGCTACCCTCATCTGGTGTAGCTCACCTGTCAAGGTGGTGTATGAGGGTGTGGCCACGATCACAAGCCAACAGCTAATTGGAGCCACAGGTGAGAGCTGAGTGGGGACCAAAGATGAGTGAGCTGCTCCAGAATGGACATGACAATCTCCTTCACGGGAGGTGCCACCCCTCCCTTGACAGCCCCTACATTCCTAACAAAAAAGTAAAAGTAATAGAAAACATTTATAAATAATGTAAAATACCTGGTCTCACAGCTAATTCTGTCCATCAAAGTGTCAAGATGCTGTTCCTGCAGCAGTTCTAATCTGGCATGGAACACTTGAGCAGATTCCCAGCTTCAGCGCTGGGAAATTTCTGCAATTGTTTGTTCTATCACTACTCATGGAATCCAGTGTTAGAAAGCAGTCAGGCTGACAGAGCCATGGTCAAGAGTGTTCCTGAGTGGCCACAGAAATTTCTTGAGTGTGAGGCTGAACAGTAGGAAGTTGTACTTGTTGGTAGAAATGACATAGATAGAACAAGGGGTAAGATTCTGTCGATTGAGTATAGGGAGTTGGGTAAGAAGTTAAGAAACAAGACCTCTAGGGTAGTGATTACCAGATTATTCCTGCTGCCACATGCAAGTGAGGTAAGAAATAGAAAGGTAGGCCAGATGAGGAGCTGGTGCAAGGGACAGAAGTGCACATTCTTGGATCATTGGGCTCTCTTCTGGGGTAGAGGGATGGGTTGCACTTGATCGAGAGAGGGACCAGTATCCTTGCAGGGGTATTTTCCAGTGTTACATGAGAGGGTTTGAACTAGATTGGCAGGGATGTGGGACTCTGAGCAAGAGCAAGTCATAAGATAAAGCAGTAACGAGCAAGAGCAAGTCTAGCAATCAGGATAGCTGGGGGCACAGTAAAGACCGGGAAATCAACACACAGTTAAACAGTATTTCAATACTCATTGTTTAATGGGTAAGACAGATGAACTCAATGCATAGATTGGCTCTGAGGACTGGGATGGTATTCCATAATAGTAATATGGCTAAGAGAAAGGCAGGAGTAAATGGGTCAGGGATAATTTTGGGAAATTAGGCAGGATCTCGCAAAGGCCCATTGGATGAGCCTGTTTGAAAGAGAAGTAACGGGTAGGAAAGTTGAGACTTTTAAGAGTGTGAAATCAAGAGTACAGGATTTCCTGTAACAGTGAGGGGTAAACCTGGCAATTTTGGTGAACTTAACTGAGAGATATCAGGCTCAAGTCAAGAAAAAGAAGGCAGCATACATTGGTCTTAAGGAGGTCATGGAGGTCAATTCTTTGATAACTATAAAAACATAAAGAATAATCTTAAGAGAGAAACCAGGAGGGCAAAGATAGAGAGCTACAGCAGATCTGGTAGATAAGGTTAAGGAAAATCACTAGAGACTATATTAAAAGTGAAAAGGTGGGTAGGGAGACAGTAGGTGTACTTGGAGATTTGCAGAGCCATAGGGGATTTTCCTTGAGTATTTCTCCTCGATGTTTACTGAGAAGAAAGTTAAGGTTGCTCAAGAGATAGAACATAGAACATGTATAGAACATAGGTAAGGGAAACAATTGGAGATGTTTTGGAGGACATTTATATTACCAGCATGGAGGTATTTGCAACCATACAGCACAATAAGTTGGATAAATATCTGCAGCCTGACCAAGTGCATCCCTGGATTTTGTGGGATTCTAGGGGAGATGTTGCGGAGGCCCTTGTGGAGATACTTGCTTCACTGTTAGCCACTAGTGAACGACCCAAACACTGGAAGGTAGCTAATGTTGTTCCATAGTTTAAGACAGGTGGCAAGGATAAGCCAGAGAACCTCAGGTCAGTCAGCCTGACATCATTAGTGAGGAATCCTGAGGGACAAGATCTACCAACATTTGTACAGGCAGACTCTGATTGGGAGGAATCAGCCTGGGTTTGTGTGTGGAAAGACATGCTTGATGAATCTTTCAGAGTTTTGTAAAGAGGTAACTGAAAAGGTAGATGAGGGTGGGGTAATGAATATTGTCTATTTGGATTTGAGCAATGCTTTTGACAAAGTCCTGTTTAGTTGACTGGTCTGGAACATTAGGTCCATGGAATCTAGAAAGAGTTAGCTAGATGGATTCAAAATTGGCTTAGAGGTAGAAAGCAGAAGGTAGTGCTTGAAAAGCAAACACGAGGAAATCTGCAGATGCTGGAAATTCAAGCTACACACACAAAATGCTGGTGGAACGCAGCAGGCCAGGCAGCATCTATAGGGAGAAGCACTGTCGATGTTTTGGGCCGAGACCCTTCGTCAGAACATGTAGAGTCCTGACGAAGGGTCTCGGCCCGAAACATCAACAGTGCTTCTCGCTATAGATGCTGCCTGGCCTGCTGCGTTCCACCTGCATTTTGTGGGTAGTGCTTGAAGGTTGTTTTTCAGAATAGAGCCCATTCTATAAATGAATTGGATGTGAATGCACAAGGCTTGGTCAGTAAGTTTGCAGATGCAACAAAATGAGGAGGTGCTGTTCATAGTGAAGAAGATTAGAGTACATTACAGGAGGATCTTAATCACTTAGGGAAGTGGGCCAAGAGTTTAAAAAAAAGATTTTCAATATAGGTAAGTGTGAGGTGTTGCATTTTGGAAAGTCAAACTATGATAGGACATGCTCTGCATGGCAGGGCACTATGGATTGTAATATAACAGAAGGACCATGGAGGACAAGAGCATAGTTTATTGAATGTAGTCTCACAGGTAGACAGGGTAGTGATTAATGCGCTGAGTATGATGGCCCTCAGTGCATTGAATATTTGAAGTGCAGAGTGGAGCATTATGTAGCAGTTGTGGGTGAGGCTATACTTAGAGTATAGTTTTGATTAGCCTTTTATAGGAAAGACATGGTTCAAAAGAATGGGGAAAATATTTATGAGGATATATTGCCAGGACTAGAAGGCCTGAATTATAGGAGAGGTTGGCCGGGTTCGGTCTTTATTCCTTGGAATGTAGGACCATGAGGAATGACATTGTAAAGCAGGGGTTCCCAGCCTTTTTAATGCCATGGACCAATACCATTAAACAAGGGGTCCATGAACCCCAGGTTGGGAACCCCTGTATAGATGTTTATAAGATCCACGAGAGGTGTATATAAGGTGGATGATGGCAGCATTTTCCTTAGATTAGGAGAGTCCAACCGATGGAGTATGGATTCAGGTGAGAGTGGAGAGACTTAAAAAGAACTGGAGAGACAATTCTTTCACACAGTGAGTGGTAAGTGTATGGAATAAGCTACTAGAGGAAGTGTTTGAGGTAATACATGAGTGTCAGTTAAGATACACTTGGACAGGTACATGCAGGGAAGATCTCAGAGAGATATGGGCTAGATGGGTGGCTACCATGGTCAGCATGAACTTGTTGGGCCAAAGGACCTGCAGCCATGCTGTATTATTCTGCGACTCTATGACTAAACTTGTAAAGGATAACATTAATAAAATGAGAAAAAACTGCATCTGTTTGGTTCCTCATATACTATGCTGCAAGATGTCCTGAGCTTTTTCACAAGAGCTTAATTCAGAGAGTCTTTAGTACAGGTGAACAAACCCTTGGACTTCAAGTAGCATCTTCTCAGAGGAGGGAGATGCTTGTGGAGGGAATTCTAAAGCTAGTGTGAAACCATGGTGGCTTAGTGAAATGATGTGCGCTTCACTGACCAGCAGACCACTGTCAGCAAGGAGAAGAACAACATCTTAAGCACTATTATTATATACAATGGTGCCCCACGAGACTGCATCTTTAGCACTTTACTTCCTAAACACTCATAACTCTGTGGCCAGATTCTGCTCTATCTCCATCTACAATTTGTAAACGATGCCACTCTAGTGGGTTGTATCTCAGATAAAGTTGAGTCGGCTGCATGAAAGAAGGAGAGTTTCAAGGTCTCGAGATGGAAAGAGTGAAATGGTGTCATGAGAACAACCTTTCCCAAATGTCAGTGAAACAGAAGAGTTGGTCATTGACTTCAGGAATGGAAGTGGTGCACACGGTCTTATCTACATCAACAGTGCTGAGGATGAGAGGCTTAAGAACTTCAGTTTCCTAGGACTTAACGTCACTAGTAACCTGTCCTGTCAACCACAGCCAAGAAAACTTATCAGTGCCTGTACCTCCTCAGGAGACTGAATAGGTTTGGCATGACTCCCTCTGATCATTTCCAATTTTTATGCACCATCAAAAGCAACCTATCCAGATGCATTGTGATTTGATATGGTAACTACTCTGCCCATATCTGCAAGAAACTGCAGATTTGTGAACATATGGCAGTACATCATGGAAACAAACTTCCTCTCCAAGAACTCTGCGACTACAGTAAAGTAACCAGCATAACCAAGACCCCACCCACCCCTTCCTACTGGGCAGAAGATATAAAAGCCTGAAAGCATGTACCACCAAGCTCAAGGAAGCTTCAATCCTGCCATTATAAGGCAATTTAATGGTTCCTTTGTATGATAAAAATGCACTCTTGCCCTCACAATCTTCCTTGTTATGATCTTATATCTTATTTTCCACCTGAACTGGACTTTCTCTATAACTATAACACTTTATTCTACATCCTTATTGTTCTACCTCGTACTACCTCAGAGCACTGTTGTAATGAATTGATCTGTATGTACAAGTATGTGCAAGTTTTCCACTGTGCCTCTGTACCTGACAATAATAAACCAATTTACTAATTTCTCGTTGAAGTCATAATGTTCCATCTCAACGGATGCTGCCCGACCTGCTGAGTTCATCCAGCTTGTTTGTACATATAATGTTCCATCTGTCTCCCCAACTTTCAAACACTCTACTATTGTCAGCATAGCCAATCACTTTAACCCTTTCGCATATCAAATTCTTCCTTCAAAGTTACCCTTTTGCCACATGGTCTCATTCTCTGAAATTGAATTTTTGGACCTTCTGTTTTGCTACAGACAGTGTAAAAATCCAAAGTATTTTAAAAAGATGAGATTATGCATGAAATCAAAGTATCACAAGTAGCAGCCACATCTGGTCTGACTGTTGTCTGATGCTCTGCTCATTCTTGAGGACTACCTGTTCTGCCAAAGTGGCTAAATATATAACGTGAGTCTGCTTCTGCTTAGATGTTGGCCCATGCTATTTTTGTTCTGAAGTAAGCTGCAGCTGGAATCACAGATGGTTTTAGTCTACGTTGTAAATGCTGCAGCAGCCACACTTCAGAAATGCCAGCACGTGCTTCTGCCCAAACGTCAATGATTCATTGGGTAACTGTGTTATCTAACAGTGCCAAAGCTAACTTGTTTGTGTTCAAACTAGGTTTTCCTTGTGGACTGTAGACAACACTGGAAGGCGCTCTAGACCAAGTGCGGTTACCGTCAAAGTCCCCTGTCCACTCGTGGATGACGTTAAGGCTAAAGGTACCTTTCCTACTTGCAACCATTTTTAACAGTTTCTCAATTCCACAAATCCATTAGACCCTGAGTATTTACCACCTGTACTAGCCACATCATTTACTTCTGTACTACATAATCAATGACTGTGCATGTTATTATTTACTCTGTACTCCACATCTTGTCCCTTTGTGTTGATATGTTTACTTTTGGAGAGACACAGGATCACTCACAGCTTTCAAATTACATGCAATAACCTTAATGAAATTTATTTTTAGCTGAAGGGTAGAAAGTCTCTGGATAACATTGTCTGCAAGTTGTCTATGGGAATATATCAAATATTACCACATGATTCTCTTTATGAAGAGTAAATGAAACCCTCACCAGAGAGAAACCAGATGGAATACAGTGTTGGGAAGTACTGTTGAAGTCAGAAGTTTACATACACCTTAGCCAAATACACTTAAACTCAGTTTTTTCACAATTCCTGACATTTAATCCTAGAAAACATTCCCTGTCTTAGGTCAGTTAGGATCACTAATTCATCTTAAGAATGTGAAACGTCAAAATAATAGTAGAGAAAATGATTTATTTCAGCTTTTATTACTTTCGTCACTTTCCCAGTGGGTCAGAAGTTTACATACACATTGTTAGTATGTGGTAGCATTGCCTTTAAATTGTTTAACTTGGGTCAAACGTTTTGGGAGCCTTGCACAAGCTGCTCACAGTAAGTTGCTGGAATTTTGTTCCATTCCTCCAGAGAGAACTGATGTAACTGAGTCAGGTTTGTAGGCCTCCTTGCTCTCACATGCTTTTTCAGTTCTGCTCACAAATTTTCTGTCAGATTGAGGTCAGAAAATGATGTCAAGCCTTAGGAGCAATTTCCAAATGTCTGAAGGTACCTCATTCATCTGTACAAACAATAGTACACAAGTATAAACACCATGGGACCACGCAGCCGTCATACTGCTCAGGAAGGAGACGCATTCTGTCTCCTAGAGATGAACGTACTTTGGCGCGAAAAGTGCAAATCAATCCCAGAACAACAGCAAAGGACCTTGTGGAGATGCTGGAGCAAACAGGTAGACAAGTATCTATATCCACAGTGAAACGAGTCCTATATCAACATAACCTGAAAGGCCGCTCAGCAAGGAAGAAGCCACTGCTCCAAAACCACCATAAAAAAGCCAGACTACAGTTTGCATGTGCCCATGGGACAGAGATCTTCCTTTTTGGAGAAATGTCCTCTGGTCTGATGAAACAAAAATTGAACTGTTTGGCCATAATGGAGGAAAAAGGTGAGGCTTGCAAGCTGAAGAACACCATCCCAACCGTGAAGCATGGGGGTGGCAGCATCATGTTGTGGGGGGTGCTTTGCTGCAGGAGGGATTGGCGCACTTCACAAAATAGATGGTATCACGAAGAAGGAAAATTACATGGATATATTGAAGCAACATCTCAAGACCTCAGCCAGGAGGTTAAAGCTTGGTTGCAAATGGGTCTTCCAAATGGACAATGACCCCAAGCATACCTCCAAAGTTGTAGCAAAATTGCTTAAGGACAACAAAGTCAAGGTATTGGACTGGCCATCACAAAGCCCTGACCTCAATCCGATAGAAAATTTGTGGGCAGAACTGAAAAAGCGTGTGCAAGCAAGGAGACTCAGTTACACCAGTTCTGTCTGGAGGAATGGAACAAAGTTCTAGCAACTTACTGTGAGAAGCTTGTGGAAGGCTATCCAAAACATTTGACCCAAGTTAAACAGTTTAAAGGCAATGCTACCAAATACTAACAGTGTGTATGTAAACTTCTGACCCACTGGGAAAGTGATGAAAGAAATAAAAGCTGAAATAAATCATTCTTTCTACTATTATTCTGACATTTCTCATTCTTAAGATAAAGTTGTGATCCTAACTGACCTAAGACAGGGAATGTTTTCTAGGATTAAATGTCAGGAATTGTGGAAAATCTGAGTTTAAATGTATTTGGCTAAGGTGTATCTAAACTTCTAAATTCAACTGTATAGGGTCATACACTTTGGTAGAAAAATAAAAGTGTAGACTATTTTCTAAATGGAGAGAGCATTCAAAAATCTGAGGTGCAAAGGGTCTTTGGAGTACTCGTGCAAAAATTCCCTAAAGACTAATTTGCAGGTTGAGTAGGTGGTGAGGAAGGCAAATGCAATGTTAGCATTCATTTTAAGAGGACTGGAATATAAAAACTAGGATATAATGTTGAGTCTTTATAAGACACTGATGAAGCCTCACTTGGAGTATTACGAGCAGTTTGGGGCCCCTTAGAAAGGATGTCCTGATATTGCAGAGGGTTCAAAGGAAGTTCACGAAAATTATTCTGTGGTTGAAAGGCTTATATATATGATAGCTCTGGGCCTGCACACACTGCAATTAAGATGAATGGTTGGGGGGGGGGATGTCTTTGAAACCTATCGAATTTTGTAAGTCCTCAATAAAGTGAATTTGGAGATGGTATTTCCTATGGTGCAGTTAAGGGCTTTCTTCTTCTTCTTCTTCTTTCCTATGGTGATGAAGTATAAGTCCAGAGGACACAACCTCAGAATAGAACATAGAACATAGAACATAGAATAGTACAGCACATTACAGGCCCTTCGGCCCACAATGTTGTGCCGACCCTCAAACCCTGCCTCCCATATAACCCCCACCTTAAATTCCTCCATTTACTTGTCTAGTAGTCTCTTAAACTTCACTAGTGTGTCTGCCTCCACCACTGACTCAGGCAGTGTATTCCACGCACCAACCACTCTCTGAGTGAAAAACCTTCCTCTAATATCCCCCTTAACTTAAAGCCATGTCCTCTTGTACTGAGCAGTGGTGCCCTGGGGAAGAGGCGCTGGCTGTCCACTCTCTATTCCTCTTAATATCTTGTACACCTCTATCATGTCTCCTCTCATCCTCCTTCCCTCCAAAGAGTAAAGCCCTAGCTCCCTTAATCTCTGATCATAATCCATACTCTCTAAACCAGGCAGCATCCTGGTAAATCTCCTCTGTACCCTTTCCAATGCTTCCACATCCTTCCTATAGTGAGGGGACCAGAACTGGACACAGTACTCCAAGTGTGGCCTAACCAGAGTTTTATAGAGCTGCATCATTACCTTGTGACTCTTAAACTCTATCCCTTGACTTATGAAAGCTAACACCCCATAAGCTTTCTTAACTACCCTATCTACCTGTGAGGCAACTTTCAGGGATCCGTGGACAAGTACCCCCAGATCCCTCTGTTCCTCCACACTACCAAGTATCCTGCCATTTACTTTGTACTCTGCCTTGGAGTTTGTCCTTCCAAAGTGTACCATCTCACACTTCTTCGGGTTGAACTCCATCTGCCACTGCTCAGCCCACTTCTGCATCCTATCAATGTCTCTCTGCAATCTTTGCCAATCCCCTACACTATCTACAACACCACCAAGCTTTGTGTCATCTGCAAACTTGCCAACCCACCCTTCTACCCCCACATCCAGGTCGTTAATAAAAATCACGAAAAGTAGAGGTCCTAGAACTGATCCTTGTGGGACACCACTAGTCACAACCCTCCAATCTGAATGTACTCCCTCCACCACAACCCTCTGCCTTCTTCAGGCAAGCCAATTCTGAATCCACCTGGCCAAACTTCCCTGGATCCCATGCCTTCTGACTTTCTGAATAAGCCTACCATGTGGAACGTAGTCAAATGCCTTACTAAATTCCATGTAGAGGGATATAGAATAGAGGGACATCCTTTCAGAGCAGGAAGGAGGAGGAATTTCTTTAGCCAGAGAGTGATGGATCTGTGGAATAGATTGCCATTAGCAGCTGTGAAGGCCAAGTCATTGGGTATAGTTAAGGCAGAGGTTGATAAATTCTTGATGGTCAGGGCATGAAAGGATGCCAGGAGAAGGCTGGAGATTGGGGCTGTGAGGGAAATGGATCAGCCACGATGAAATGGTGGAACAGACTCAATAGGCCAAATGGACTGATTCTGCTCCTATATCTTATAAACAAATGACTTAAGTTGCCGAGGACAGATAAATGAAGGAAAAGAACGTAGAACAATTCACATTTCTGTACTTGGGGTGATAAGGCGAACAATAAAGGTGTAACTTGCTTTCCTTCTGAGTGTTCAAAGTTCAAAGTAAATTCAAAATAAATTTATTAGTGAACTACATATATACACCATCAAACATGAGGAAATCTGCAGATGCTGGAAATTCAAACAACACACACAAAGTGCTGGTGGAACACAGCAGGCCAGGCAGCATCTATAAGGAGAAGCACTGTCAACATTTTGGGCCGAGATCCTTCGTCAGGACTAACTGAAAGGAAAGATAGAAAGAGATTTGGAAGTAGTGGGGGTGGGGGGAATGCAAAATGATAGGAGAAGACCGGAGGGGGTGGGATGAAGCGAAGAGCTGGAAAGGTGATTGGCGAAAATGATACAGAGCTGGAGAAGGGAAAGGATCATGGGACGGGAGGCCCTGGGGGAAAGAAAGGAGGAGGTGTGGGGAAGCACCAGAGGGAGATGGAGAATAGGCAGAGTGATGGATAGAGAGAGAGAGAGAGAAAAAACAAACAAACAGCTAAATATGTCAGGGATGGGGTAAGAAGGGGAGGAGGGGCATTAACGGAAGTTAGAGAAGTCAATGTTCATGCCATCAGGTTGGAGGCTACCCAGCCGGTATATAAGGTGTTGTTCCTCCAACCTGAGTTTGGATTCATTTTGACAGTAGAGGAGGCCATGGATAGACATATCAGAATGGGAATGGGACGGGGAATTAAAATGTGTGGCCACTGGGAGATCCTGCTTTCTTTGGCGGACCGAGTGTAGGTGTTCAGCAAAACAGTCTCCCAGTCTGTGTCGGGTCTCACCAATATATAAAAGGCCACACCAGGAACACCGGACGCAGTATACCACACCAGCCGACTCACAAGTGAAGTGTTGCCTCACCTGGAAGGACTGTCTGGGGCCCTGAATGGTGGTGAGGGAGGAAGTGTAAGGACAGATGTAGCACTTGTTCCGCTTACAAGGATAAGTGCCATGAGGGAGATCAGTGGGAAGGGATGGGGGGGGACGAGTGGCCAAGGGAGTCGCGTAGGGAGCGAACCCTGCGGAAAGCAGAAAGCGGGGGGGAGGGAAAGATGTGCTTGGTAGTGGGATCCTGTTGGAGGTGGCAGAAGTTACGGAGAATTATATGTTGGACCTGGAGGCTGGTGGGGTGGTAGGTGAGGACAAGGGGACCCGTACCCCGAGTGGGGTGGCAGGCGGATGGGGTGAGGGCAGATGTGCGGGAAATGGGAGAGATGTGTTTGAGAGCAGAGTTGATGGTGGAAGAAGGGAAGCCCCTTTGTTTAAAAAAGGAAGACATCTCCTTCATCCTGGAATGAAAAGCCTCATCCTGAGAGCAGATGCGGCGGAGACGGAGGAATTGTGAGAAGGGGATAGCTTTTTTGCAAGAGACAGGGTGGGAAGAGGAATAGTTCAGGTAGCTGTGAGAGTCTGTAGGCTTATAGTAGTTATCAGTAGATAAGCCGTCTTTAATTGTAATTCCACATCCCATTCCTATTCCGATATGTCTATCCATGGCCTCCTCTACTGTCAAAATGAATCCAAACTCAGGTTGGAGGAACAACACCTTCTATACCGGCTGGGTAGCCTCCAACCTGATGGCATGAACATTGACTTCTCTAACTTCCGTTAATGCCCCTCCTCCCCTTCTTACCCCATCCCTGACATATTTAGTTGTTTACTTGTTCTCCATCTCCCTCTGCTTCCTCCCCTTTCTTTCTCCCGAGGCCTCCTGTCCCATGATCCTTTCCCTTCTCCAGCTCTGTATCACTTTTGTCAATCATCTTTCCAGCTCTTAGCTTCATCCCACCCCCTCCAGTCTTCTCCTATCATTTCGCATTTCCCCCTCCCCCCACTACTTTCAAATCTCTTACTATCTTTCCTTTTAGTTCGTCCTGACGAAGGGTCTCAGCCCGAAATGTCGACAGTGCTTCTCCCTATAGATGCTGCCTGGCCTGCTGTGTTCCACCAGCATTTTGTGTGTGTTGTATATACACCATCATATACGTTTTCTTGTGGGCATAGGCAGAAAATCCAAGAAATGCAATAGAATCAATTTAAGACCACACTCGACAGGAAGCATAAACAACCAAAGTGCAAAAGACAACAAACTGTGCAAATGCAAAAGAAAAAAAACAAATAAATAAATATTAAGAACATGAGATGAAGCGTCCTTAAAAGTGAATCCATTGGAATAGTTCAGTGATAGGGTGAGTGAAGTTGAGTGAAGTTATTCCCTACGGTTCAAGAGCCTGATGGTTGAGGGATAGTAACTGTTTCTGAACCTGGTGGTGTCACTGCTGATGCTCCTGTACCTTTGTCCTGATGGCAGCAGCAAAGGTGGTGGAGTTTGCTGAGGATGGATGTTGCCTTCCTGCGATGGAGCTCCATGTGCTCAATGGTAGGGGAGCACATTTCCCATGATGGACTGGGCCATATGCACGACTTTTTGTAGGATTTTCTGTTCAAGGGAATTGGTGTTTCCATACCAGGCCATGACGCAACCAGTCAGCATACTCTCCACCATATATCTATAGAAGTTTGTCAAAGTTTTAGATGTCAGGCTGAATCTTTCAAACATCTAAGGATGTAGGGGCGCTGCCATGCTTTCTTCATAATTGCACTTTAATGTGGACTTCAAAAAGAAGCTTCTTGGCCACAGCTTCCATCTGGCATAGTTTACCTCCAGGTTCAGCCTCCAAATTTAAAACACATTACACTTCTGCTGCTGCTTTCAATATATCACAATGAATGCAGACTTCTGTCAGTAGAATCCTGAAAAGGGGAATAGTTTTCTCACTGGTATGATGTTTGGACTCTTTCTCATAGAAATGGATTTCTGTGAATGCTGAACACCCTTTAGATGAAAAAATCCATTTTGCAGCTGAAAACACTGTCCACTAACCCCAAAACACTTTCCTCTAACTCAAAAGAATTATGTAGTGCAAAAAATTATTGTCTAACTCTAAAAATCTGTCATCTGGTCCAAAGAAGAAACATCTCATTCAGTCGATTTAACCTCTGCATTGTGCTCTGCTGATTCTTCCTGCCAGTATTTGTAGCTTCTAATACATTGCTCAGTCATTTGTTGTCTTTGTGTGTATATATAAGCATTCACGATCCTGCCAATGATCGGTCAATGGCACTTCCACTGTGACTCAGAGATTTGCGCACTTGTATTCCAGTAAGGTATTTGTAGATCAAACCCGCACCAGAGGTTTGGCTACAACATCTGGGCTGGCACCCAAGTGTGGTATGCTCACTGCTGCAACAATTTGGGTTTCCAGTTCCATTCTCAACTTAGAGCAGGAAGGTTTTTGCCCAAAACCATTGCTTGCAGTGTTGTGTATGTGATGCATCACCTGGGCATGCGCAGAGATGTCAGAAGAAGTGCAATATTTGCATTTGTGACTTGTGCAAAAACATACAGCAAGCACCAGGCTTGTGCAAATATCGAGGTCAGAAATAAAGAGTTGAGACTTGCTTTAAAATTATTTAAGTGCTCCAACATGCCTGGGCCATTGCATGAAAGCCAGGAACCTATCGTCATCCAGGTCCTATATCTAATTTGCAGTCATTGCAGATTAACACCGCTCATACTAACATTGCCAATGTCTTCATGCATCATTAATCCATTATCAGCCCCACACCCTTCTGTCAATGCTCTATCACAACCACCCCACCCTTTTACTAGCAACTGTTGAGGCACCTAATCTCACTAACTCATGCTTGACCACCCCACTACCATTATCACTTCTTTGATCTTCCCCAACATCAGCTTTTCAAGCTCTGTCTGTCATCTGTCTCTCTCACTTTATCATCTACCCACTAAGACCCACTAAACACTCAAAGGTGTTCTCCCCTTAGATGATCTTTTCTCCAGCTCATTTCCTCCGCCACTTCCATGAAGATGAAAGTTCGTGAAGAAAAGTTCTATTGTATTTTACCCACACAAAATCTTGTGCTTGTAGCATATTAGAGCCTTCCAGTGAAACAAAGCAAGTGTGCGTGTCCAAAATTGTTCCAAAGGTTATAGCTTGTAATTCCCTATATTAAGCCTAGCTCTCTGTAATTTTTATCTTCAATTAAGTTCCATCACTAGACAAACCTTACCCCCCAATTCCCTTTCAGCATTCCAAAGAGATGATTGCCTCAGTAACTGCCTGTTTCCCTCTTCCATCTCCACTTCTCACAGTACTTTTCTTTGCAACTCCAGAAGATACAGTACCTGCTCCTTTACTTCACCATCTTCCAGGGTCTTCCAGCCATTCTTTGAGAAGAAACAGAACTTAAGTTGCTCTTCTCCTAATTTTGTGCAGTGCAGACAATGAACACCACATGTTCCTTCACTGCACCTAGCAGACGATTAGTAGGCACCACTTTGCAGAAGACCTCTTTTCAGTCTGTTATTATGGCCCTGAACTTCCAATTCAATTTTCACTCCAGTCATTATCTTAAACTTCCTGCACTGTTGCACAGAACCCAGTGTGAATTTGAGGAACAGGATCTCATACTGTCTCAGCACATTACAGTCCTCAGGACTCAATACTGAATTCATGAATGTCAGGTAACCAACCCTTCCTGCTTTTTTAAAGAAACTATCATTTCTGATATAAGTTTATCCACCTGAAATGTTAACTCTAATTTTTACTATCTACCGAACCCACCTGGCCCTCTGAATATTTCCAGTATTGTTTTACTTCAGATTTCAGTCATCTACATCTCTCAGTTCCAACATAGTTTTTATGTTTCTAACTACCTTTTTTCATCTTCCTCCAATTGCACAGACAGCTCTCTCCTAGATGGCACTGAAAGTATTTGTTTTACCTGGACAACCTTGAGCTCCACTTTATCATAAGCTTTCCCCTTGCTCTCTCTTCCTCTCCCTCTCTGTGCAACTTAAAATATTTTCTCTGATTTTTCAGTTTTGATGATATTATAGATATTATAGATGATATTAAAACACTAATTCTGTACTGCTCCCACAAGCACTGACCAACCTGTTGAATATTCCTCACAATCTCTGTTTTTATGTAAAACATAGCTCCGCCCCTCCTGTATCATCCTGATGTGTAAATTATTGTCCCTTACCCAAAACACCCCCACTTGAAAGAACACTTCCAATCAACATCATCAAATCTATTAAACTTATTTGAAACATTAATTGTTGTTTTATTCCATTTACCTTGTGGTCAACCTTGGGCTTTGTGGCATTTACTAATATGTTGAAAAGATTTTGTGTTCTTAATCTCCCCTTTAAACATCTAACATAGAACATAGGAACAGGCCATTCAGGCCCACTTTGTTGTGCTGAACCAGCTAAAAAGTAAAAGCTAATTTACTTCAATTTCTTCCACAGAAATTGCCGACAAAATCTATAACTTATTCAATGGTTATACAAGTGGAAAGGAACAACAAACTGCATACAATACGCTGATGGATCTGGGCTCGTCCACTCTACACCGAGTCTATTACCACTACAATCAGGACTATGAGCACTTTGGAGAATTTACTTGGCGCTGCGAAGATGAGTTGGGACCGAGGTATATCCACTTCAACCATTTACAGGATAAACTCACCTTTATTGCTCCAGGCATGTTCAGGGGCTATCTCAAACTGTGGTAATCTGGGCCATAATGCCTGGAGGCAATTGTGATACAATAATAATTCACAGTACACAGACTTCAATATTACCTTCTCTTACCAAGTCCCAGGAGTAAAAACTTATTCACAGGGAGAACAGACTAATGAAATGATAGACTAGCACAGGGATGCAATTATATAAACACATGATTGACTATGATTGTTAGCCTGTGTAATTAGGAAAGGCCATTCACTGATTATTTTAAAATTTAAAAGAACTGAAATTGTTTCTGAGAATGAATTTACGACTGAACAGAACTAAGTAGCTGTAAATCATTTGGTTCTGACTCTCCTTTGCAGACTACATTCCTCAATAGGGCACCCTTAACCATGGAGTTTGCTTTTAATTACTGGTGCAGCTTCAGCCTTCCGGTGGTGTTCAAATTACAATCTCAATGTGGTGGAACAAATTTCCCTCAGGTGTGGTTATGAGGTGGGTTGCCACTTTTCAAATGGCTCTCAGCAGGAATTTCATGTCCAGAAAATGGTGCCTTCAGTGTGGTAATCACTGACAATTCAACACTGAGACAGAAAATAAGAGAGGCCCCCGCACTTGAGATCTCAGTGTCACCGTGATTGATCTCCGGTGTTTTTAGGTATCCCTGTTGAAGTTCAAAGTAAACGTGTGATAATCCTAGCAAACCCATGAAAATCTTTTTATGGGGTGCGGAATGGGGAAGATAAACTTTAAAGTTATTTATCAATTATGGTCTGACACCAAGACATTAATATCCCTAATTGCCCTGAATTCCGGTGGATGTCTCCTTGGACCTTTGCATCCTAACTTCCACGGCTCTGTTAGATGAAAAAATTAACAATTTAAACATGGCATTTGTTAAGGAGTGGTGAGCTATTTCCAAATCAGAATGCTGTGTGACTTAAACATGTTGATATCCCATTGAATTTGCTGCCCTTGTTCTTGTAGATGCTGAACTTCTGAAACAAAAACAAAAAGATGCTGGAACTGCTCAGTAGAAGGTCTGCAAAATGAATGGAGAACCAAAGTTAACATTTCAGGTGGAAGATCTGGGAAAATGAGGAAAAGTAGTTAGTTTTAATTTGCAGAGGAGGTAGAGGGAGGGATGGACAGAACAGAAAGATTTACTGTATAGGTGATGTCAGATCAAATTGAAAGTTAGGCAGTGACCACACTTCTTTGTCTGTGTTGAATGTTGCTAATATCAGAGTTGTGGGACATACTCAGCAGAACAGGCTGTACTAATGGAGAGAGAAAGTTGAGGAAAGATGATTTGCAGCTTAAATCTGGCATGAATTGAACCGCAGGCACAAGGTGGAAGTTTGCTTTGACAGGTCAAGTGAGCTATGTTCACTGGTGTCAAGAGCATCTCAATGTTTGCGCACAAGATCACTGAAGTGTCAGCACCAAGTTCAGCCCACCATTTCCCGCTCCAAACTTCAATGGCTCTTGAAAGATTTTGGCCCCGTAATCTTTAAATGTTTTGTACATGTTCACAGTTTATGTTGCTGTTATAGAGTCACAGAGCAAAATGGCGTTGCAACAGGCCCTTCTGTCCAACAGTCTACCCTGATCATAGTGTTCACCAAGCTAGTCTCATTTACCCATGTTTGGCCCATTGAAATCTGACCTATCCACAATATTGACTACGTAGTTGAGCAAATGATAAGCTATGACTAATCTACAGTGCCATCATTTCAGATTTGGAGAATTCTCTGAAGATTGCATGATTATGAATTGAGTTGTGCAAGTTATTTACTATTATTGAAGTACCTCATTTCAGATCCTTTGCACTATTGGTAGTTCAGCATTAACAATATCACACACCTGCCTGGGAATATGATAGGTAAATATCATTGCCATAAGTGAGACCAATTATATTAAAGCAATATGCAGCATTCTGGGGATGAAAATGGTTCTCCAGAATCACAGGATCATCTTTCTGACCACCTGCTTAAAACGTGTAGTTGTTTTTATCAAAGCTGTGCAGTCCATGATGAATGAGATGGAGAATTTATAAAATGCGGAATCAGAAAACCCAGAGAGAGGAACTATTCTGAATTTCCTGGTTTTCTTTCAGGGTGAAGTATGGGAGGGGTGTGGAAAGACTTGGGATTAAGTGGGCATCGGTATCAGCACAGATTAAAGGAATATCTCAGTCCTGGAATATAGAACTGTACCTGCACATTCACCTCCTTCCTTAACAGTCCTTCCAGGTGATTACACACTTCACCTGTGAATCTGCTGACATCATCTGTTGTATCCAGTGTTCTCGGTGGCAGCCTGCTGGACATTGGTGAGATCTGTTGTAAATTGGGAGGCAGCTTCGTCGAGCACTTACAGTCCATCCATTAAGCAGAACTTCCCAGTGGTCTAATATGTTAATTCTGATTCCCATTACCCTTCCAACATGTCAGGCCATGACTTCCTCTGTGTCACGATGAGGCCACTCTCCTCTCCTATCAGATTCCTTCCTCTCCAGCCCTTTATCTTTCCCACCCACCTAGTCTCACCTATCATCTTCCAGCTATCCTTTTTCCCCTCCCCCACATTTTTATTCTGGAGTCTTCCCCCTTCTTTTCCAGTCCTGAAGAAGCGTCTGGGCCTAAAACATCGAATGTTCGTTCATTTCCATAGATGCTGCTTGACCTGCTGAGTTCCTCCAGCATTTTGTTTGTGTTGATTTGGATCTTCAGCATCTGCAGGATCTCTTGTGTTTCTGTTTCAACCAGTTTTTATTTGTGCATTTCAAAATAAGGTGTGTTTTGGGTGAAACAACAGTGTACAGCTCTCTAGATCAACCCAAAGTTAACAATTATAACACACACAAATGGAGCAGAAGATTTTATGGGACATCCCAAAACTGAAGTAATATGGTGGTTAATGGAATTTCAGCAGGCAATTTCAAAAGATTCTGATCCAGGTGTTTCTCACACCTGGTAATGATTCAAAATTCATCAAAACCAGGCTCAGTATTTGACTTGGCAAAGTTATTTAGGAAGTATACTTTTGTGGTGAAGTTGAACAAGCTGATCATATTGCTAGATCTTCATAAAGTACAGCTGCAAAACCTCACTAAAACTTAGAGGTTTTGTCTTTCTGTTGTCATTTGAAATAGAGTCGATTTTACAAAGGAAAAAAAGAATGATGATACTAACAAGCCAGAGGCCAACTAACACCAAGGAAAACAATTTGAAAGTAGAGTAGAGTCTCCCACTTTCACTCTCATCCTAGAGTTTCATCATTGTGGTTATCACTCTTTCCAAGTGAGATTACCAACAAATCAGGAATCAGTGCTCAAGACTCGATCTAAAATACCTTGATGTCCAATTGAGTCCATTATGTATCATGTCATGTTCATTCTTGGAACTCATTGTTCAGTCTGTGTTTATATTTTGGTTTAGATTGTGATTAGATGTCCTGATCTTCCAAGCCTCAATCAGTCCTGACAATTGCCTTATGCAAACATCAATGTAGACTCACTAATTACCTCACCCTTTTTAACCTACCTCGATATGTCCCCAACAATGTTGAATGGTGCTTCTTAAACCTGCTTTCCTTAATTAATTCACTAGAGGTGTTAGTCCAAGTGGCTGAAATTCTCATTTCTGACTAAGTAATGTTTTGGTAGGATGGCAGTTAGCTAGTTGAGTCCTGAGAAATCCCATCCTCACTTACTTCCTTGTGTCTCCCCCATCCCAATTAACCCCACGCCAACCCCTCCCCATGTGATTTGCCCATCACTTACGTACATCAGGAGAAAGTGATTGGCATTTGGGAAGAGATCAGAAGCCCTAGCAGTCATAGTGAGAATGTACAAACACCACACAGGGAGCACCCCAGGTCAGGATTGAACCTGCTCTAACTACAGTGCCACCACTGTTCTGGTATTAAATAGTGGTACATTTCTTCTGTACTTTTCACTGAGAACATCTGTTTCCAATTTAAGTTTCCAATTTCCTGCTTGATAGCCTCATGATTCCCCTTACTTCAGTTAAATGCTTTTCTAACTTGTCTGTTCCTATCTCTCTCCAATGCTATTGTAAAGGAATAGAATTATGATCACTATCTCCAAAATGCTCTCCCACTGAGAGATCTGACACCTGACCAGGTTCATCTCCCAATACCAAATCAAGTACAGCCTCTCCTCTTGTAGGCTTATCTGCATATTGGTTCAAGAAACCTTTTGAACACACCTAACAAACTCCACCCCATCTAAACCCCTTGCTCTAGGGGATGCCAATCGATATTTGGGAAATTAAAATCTTCCATCATGACAACTCTGTTATTATTACACCTTTCCAGGATCTGTTTCCCTATCTGCTTCTCGATATCCCTGTTACTATTGGGCAGCCTATAAAAAACACCCAGTAAAGTTATTGACCCCTTCCTGTTCCTAACCTCCACCCACAGAGACTCTGTAGACAATCCCTCCATGGCGTCCACCTTTTCTGCAGTCATGACACTATCTCTGATCAACAGTGCCACGCCCCCGCCTCTTTTGCCTCCCTCCCTGTCCTTTCTGAAACATCTAAAACCCGGCACTTGACGTAACCATTCCTGTCCCTGAGCCATCCAAGTCTCTGTAATGGCCACTACATCATAGTTCCAAGTACTGATCCACGCTCTAAGCTCATCCACTTTGTTCACAATACTCTTTGCGTTAAAATAGACACATCTCAAACCTTCGGTCTGAGCGCGTCCCTTCTCTATCACCTGCCTATCCTCCCTCTTGCACTGACTACTGTACAAGCTTTCTGTATTTGTGAGCCAACCTCCTGTTCCCCTTTCTCTTCAGTTCAGTTCCAAACCCCCAACAATTCTAGTTTAAACTCTCCCCAGTAGCCTTAGCTAGCCTCCCCGCCAGGATATTGGTCCCCCTGGGATTCAAGTTAGATCCTACGTCTTCGAATAAATCAATCCCTTCTTCCAGGGGTTTACTTAGAGAGCCTGTTTTGAACCGCCTTCTGTGCAATATATCCCTTAGTTACAAAGGATCAAGCTGTGATCAGTACTGTATATGTGGTCTCACCAATGCACCACACAGGTGTCACAAAGCCACCTTTCTTTTGTGCTCCTCTCTCTTTTAATTTCAAAACTAGACTCTATTCATAAAACAGTATGTATTGGAAATAAAACACTGTATTTTTTTTCTTCCTATTCCCATATTCTATCAAATTATTACGTTCAATAACACTCATGTTTACTCTTTCAACTATACACCCACAAAGAGCTTGGGAACCTGCTGTATGTGACCCAGTCCCTCAGCATTCAGTGGCGGCAGGACCCGTGACTGGGATCCTTCCCGAGAGAGCCATTTCCCTTACAATAAGTTTCTGTTCTCACACACTGTAGACATAGAACTGTACTGTACCGGACAAGCCATTTGGCCCATAATGTTGTACTGATCTTGATGCCGATTTATACTATATGTCCTCCTGCTTATAACCTTTATCCCTCCCTTCCCTTATATTCACTTGCATATCTAGAAGCTTCTTAAACTCCACCAATCTACCCATTTCCACTCCTAGCCATGGTAACCTATTACAAGCACTTAGCACTCTCTACACTAAAATAAAACTTGCCCCTCACGTTGCTTTTAAACTTCTCACCTCTAACCTTAAAAGCATGTTATCTGGTGTTTGGCATTTCTACTCTGGGGAACAGATTCTCACTAGCTACCCTATCTATGCCTTTCATAATTTTAAAAACCTACCCAGACTCTCCTTAGCCTCCTACACTGGAAGGAAAACAAACCCAAGTTAATCCAACATTTCCTTCTAGCTCAAACCCTCTAATCCAGGCAGCGTCCTGGTAAACCTTTTCAACAATTCTATATTCCTTGTATGTACATGCAGACTTACTGTAGTTCATATTGTTCCTTATTTCTTCAACTATGCAGAGGACATTGTGTCAAGACATAGTGACTTATCTTCTTTTATTATCAGAATCAGAATCAGAATCAGAATCAGACTTTAATCGCCAAGTACCTATGCACATACAAGGAATTTACTTCCGGCAGATGTTGTCTCTCTGCTCATAACAATAATAATGATAAATATAAATGAAAATATAGATTATACATACAGGTAGTGCAATCCAAGTAATAGTTAGCTGACAGTTAACCGGCAGTAGGGAAAAAACTTCTCCAGTGCCTATTAGTCTTAGTCTGGAGGGATCTGAAGCGCCTACCAGGTGGAAGCAGATCAAACAGTCCATGCGCAGGATGGCAGGAGTCCTTTATGATGTTCCCCGCCCTCTTCTTCAACCTGGAAGAGTACAGGTCCACAATAGAGGGCAGGGAGGCTCCAATAATGCGCTCGGCAGTCCTCACTGTGCGCTGTAGTCTGGTTCAATCCTGCTTGGTGGCGGCTCCAAACCACACAATGATGGAGGTGCACAGGACAGACTCAATGACTGCAGTGTAGAACTGCAGCAGGAATTCCTGAGGCAGACCGTATTTCCTCAAGAGCCGCAGGAAATACATCCGCTGCTGGGCCTTCTTTAGGATGGAGCTGATGTTCTGCTCCCACTTCAGATCCTGAGAGATGGTGGTTCCCAGGAACCTGAAGTTCTCCACGGTGGACACAGGGCTGCTGAGGACTGTGAGGGGAGACATAGCGGGGGGATGTCTCCTGAAATCCACTATCATCTCCTTTGTCTTGAGCGTGTTCAGCTCCAGATTGTTCCGACTGTACCAGAGTGCCAGTTGGTCCACCTGCTGTCGATATGCAGACTCATCACTATTCTGGATGAGTCCGATGACGGTAGTGTCGTCTGCAAACTTCAAAAGCTTCACATAGGGGTTGGAGGAGGTGCAGTCATTGGTGTAGAGGGAGAACAGCAGTGGAGAGAGGACACACCCCTGGGGGGCGCCGGTGTTGGTAATTCGAATATCCGAGGTGACCTGTCCCATCCTTACCTGCTGACTTCTGTTGGTCAGGAAGCTGTAAATCCAATCACAGAGGTCAGGTGGCACAGTAAGGTGAGACAATTTGGAGCAGAGGGTATGAGGGACGATGGTGTTAAACGCCGAACTGAAATCCACAAACAGCATCCGAGCATAGGTCCCAGGACGATCCAGATGTTGCAGGATATAGTGCAGTCCCAGGTTGACTATATGTTGTTACTTTCATCAAATCTAATATTTCACAGTCAACATCCTTATCTCCAATGTGTTGTTTATCTTCAATGAGGGCAAATGCAAAGCATTCACTTAAAAACATGCCTGTGTTTGCTTCCTTCACACACAAGTTATCAGAGTCTATGTCCTTCCCTTACTTTAAATGATTTTCATATGGTTTGAATGTAAATAGCTTTTTCCAGTAAAATTTTAAAGTTTTTTTTCTGATCATATTTAAATGGCTGGATAAAAAGTATATTTCGGCAATTGTAAATTTTACTTCTTTGTCTATCTTTGTCCTTTTCCATAGCTCTACTGAATCCAATATGATTGTGACCAATGCTGCCAAAATGTTTTCCCCACTGAAACCCGTTCCATCCATCCAGAATGCACTTTCAGAACTCATTGCTGTCTGTACCTTCCTGTCCCAGGATGAGTCAAATCCCCCTCACTGTATTTGAATTCCCCAGAAATTTGCCTTACTGCTAGTTCTTAGAATGTAGCACAGGAGTAGACCCTTTAATCCACAATGTTTGAGCTGAACTTAATGCCAAATAATCATATTAATCTGTACATGTACTGTGTATCTGTCCATTCCCTGCCTTTCCAGGAACCTCTCTAAATGTCTCTTACATCTTCTTCCTCTACATCCCTTTGCAGCATGTTCCAAGCCCTATGTCAGAACCAGAATCAGGTTTATTATCACCGGCATGTGACATAAAATTTGTCAACTTAGCAGCAGCAGTTCAATGCAATACATAATAAAGAAGAGAAAAAATAAGTAAATAAAATGATAATAAATAAATCAGTTACAGTATATGTATATTGAATAGATTAAAAATGTGCAAAAATCAGAAATACTGTCTATTTAAAAAAAAGTGAGGTAGTGTCCAAGGGTTCAATGTCCATTTAGGAATCGGATGGCAGAGGGGAAGAAGCTGTTCCTGAATCGCTGAGTGTGTGCCTTCAGGCTTCAGTACCTCCTACCTGATGGTAACAGTGAGAAAAGGGCCCTGGGTGCTGGAGGTACTTGCCTCATTAATCTCTTTAAACTTTCTCCCCTTACCTATGCTCTCTGGTATTTGATATTTTTATGTGGGGAAAAGGTTCACCTATCCACATTATTTTATTTACTTTTACGAGGCTGACCCTCAGCTTCCAGCATTTCAGAGAAAGCGATCCATATCCTTTACGTTGATACTCTCAAATCCAGGCAACATCCAAGTGAATCATTTCTGCACCTTCATGAACGCCTCCACATCCTCCCTGTAAGGTGATGACCAGAACTCCAAATGTGGCAGAACTAAAATTTTGTACAGTTACAATTTGACTTTCTGAATATACTCAGAGTCCAGGCTGGTCCATCTGACTGGGTTCTAACTGTGTTCTTTGGTTGAAATCATATGGCCTTGCTTGTTGGTCTTGCAAACAGATCCACACTTCTCACAGCTGTAATTGCTTCTTTAAGGAGCAATTCTGTAAGAAGGAATACTGAGCTTACAGAGGAACAGCATTATCATGCGCTGCTTGTCTATCTGCATCCTCAGTTTATAAACAATTTCTCACAATTTCCACTTTTCCATCCCCGTCATAGCAAGTCTCTCCATTCACACAATATTGTGTGAATACTTTGGAATATTGAGGTACCTCTGTCCTGAATATATCCCACCCTCAGAACCTAACACAGAAGAAGTCAAGTGCAAATGAAGGTGCGGCTGATAAGAAGGTGGGCTTTCTTCTTATAGCGTGCCAGCTTTTCTGCTGCCCATTCATCTGCTCTGGACAGTTTGTCACTGCCGAAAGGATAACATGAGTTAGAATCGGAAGACCAAAGGTGCCGCTTTGTAATATTATTCTGGCTTCCTGTAGTCTGCCTGAAAGAACATATCTGTCTTTACTAACAAGCAACCGAGAGTTCCCACTTGGGGCAGAATTTGCCTTCAGTGAAAACTGTGAGCCATGTCATGCTTTCATTTTGTAAAATTCTCTCTGGCCTGCACACCCTCAGATCCAGAGACTCCCATGTTATTCTTATTATAACGAATCAAAACTTATTTCTGCAATTACTTTTGGTTTTACAGGTTCAGTATTTCACTTATGTATCATATAAATGGGAGATATCGGCCCACTAAATTCACGTCAACCATCAAGTACGCATTCGCAGTAATACTACACTAATCTCATTCACTCCCTCCACATTGCCAGCAACTCCAACCACCTCTCTATGTTTTAATATTCACGATTGATAGTGGACATTTAGCCTACCAACCCACACGACACTGGGATGGGCATCCAGAGGGAACACACGCGATCACAAGGAGAACAGGAAAACTCTACACACACAAAGCAGCTGAGGTCAGAATTAAGCCGGGCATATGGACTGTGAGGCAGCAGTTCCACCAGCTGTGCCACTGGACTGCTACTTGGTTTAAATTACAGGACTAAAATTTGCTTTGTTTTCTCGAATTAATCTTACTGAGAGAGCAGAAAGAAACTGTGGTATGAACTAACTGGTCAGCTTCTTGTGATGCTTGCCCCTTAGTCTGATTAATTAAACTCCCAGACCAGAACTACACTTGGTGTTTCGAATAGTGGAAAAGCTTGAGATCCTCTCATACCACTCCTGAAATCTCACTGGGCACATGTAAGCTGAACTGGTGTCCTGAAGTTCACTCCCATGCCCACTGCCTACCAACTCAGCACTAAAGCCCACCCCTCTCCACTAACTGGAAGCCCCAATAGCAGAGGTTGACACCTGACACTTGTTTATTCCCCCCATGTGTTATTCTTCACTTTAGCATATTCCATAGATTTCTTTCTCCAAGAATCATAGAATAATCTCTGCCTTAGCTCTGGATTTAACCTGGTTTCTTTTGCCTTGGAAAACAAAGGAAAGACGCTTTTCTCCTTACACATAGGAATTCTTTCTACCATTAATGCTGCCATTCCATTATTGTTTTCCTTTGTACTACGACACCACATACAAAGCAAAAGCTTTCAGTGCATGTGATAATAAACTTATTTTATTTAGAGTCAGGTTTTTGATACTTCAGTGCAGCAGTTTGAGCCAAAGCATTGTTGCTGTACATCAGCAGTCCACTGAAGAGTGGATTATATATTACGTCACTTCAGCAGAGGAGCAACCCCCAACACTTTGAACTTAGTGCTGCCATTCACGACATGCAGGGGTGCTGGACACAGGTCAGAATGAGATGGTTCCTGCCTTTTTTACATTTCACTGGTCATCAGTAAAACAAATGTGGATCACAGAGTGAATCTATAAACTATTTCAATTTGTAAACTGAAACAGAATAATAATATTATTATGAATCCTCTTTGAAATGAATTCTCTTTTTCAGCATTCCCATGAAAAAAGTGACTTCAGCACAACTTTAACCTAATTGTTCTTCTTCTTCTTCTCCTTTCATATTTCCAACTCCATCTCTCCCATCCTCTTTATTGCTCCTTTATTACCTTTTTTCCTTTCCTGTTTATTGTTTTCCCCCATTTACCTTTTTACTTTCTTTCTTCCCTCCTTTGAATTCTTTCTCCTTGTCCTTATTCCATTTCCAATTGATTTACCATTTTTCTACCTGCCTTTTTGTTCTCCTTCTTACTGACTCTCTCTTTCTCTCCCTCCCTCTCTGACACATCTTTGCATTTGCCTTTCTCCCACTCATTCCTCTACCGTCATCCCTCCCCCTTGCTTTTGTCTCTCTGATTTTCATCTCCATCTCTCATCACCCATTCATCACCTGCAGGAAAGCTGGCTTGATCCTGTCCAAGTTGGAGGAGTTGAGCAGCTGGTGCAGAAGCCTCCTTCGGGAGCCCAAAATCACTCTTCGCCGACTCTCCTTGAAGTATCTCTCCTGCCGATACAGTGAAATGAGGCCCTCAGGAATAAATTGGCAGGAACTGAACACAGAGGTCAAAAAGATCTGTGAGGAACAGTTCCTGACTGTGCTGTACAATGACTATGGAGAACATAAAGACTTCTGACAGAGGAATGTACTTTGTGTCCATCTTCACCCATCTCCCGTTCCCCCCCCCCCCCTTTAGTCAGCTGTTTTATGGGCAGTCCACATGGCCTTCTGGGTAGAATATTGCTTGACTGCTCGCAGTTGTTTGTGGAGGTTGTTAAACCTCAGGCTTACCCTGGTCTGGTGATAAAACATTGAATCCGTTTTGAATAGAGTCAGCCAAATATGTGGATTATTAGATTTTAACTTCACTGGAAGCTGGAAGATTCATGGGGAAGACTGGACAGTGATGATGGTGCTTGCATCAAGTCTTCTCCCATTGCTGGCACTTTCTTAATTTTATTGCTCCAAATGTTTTGCAATTGCTTTATTACTGTTATGTATTAGGCAGTCTTATTCAACACTCATTTGGTTCATTAGGCTGCCAGTCAATGCAAAGTCTGAAACCGCACAGGCAGTGGATTTAGGTTGGGTTTTGGAAGTGCACTCGTGTTAATTTGATGCCTCCTTGTGTTTTGAACTGGATAGCTAATAGTGCTAATGTCAAAATAGGAAAGAGGTTCCCTACAGAAGAGAGTCAATGCATGACAAAGGGTTAATGCAAAGAGGCAAATTACCAAGTGCCTAATTTATTGTAAAGGAGATTAGAATGATACACAGTGCCTGATCTATGGAGTTATTTTAGCAAAGGCATTTGGCACCCTCCATCAGCGAGAAGATTATGCTTCATAACAGCCCTTTTAATAATAAACAGGGGTTTAGAATTGATGTCCCCATAACCTTGAGACTGCAAAGTGAATGGTGAGATTTAGTGATGTTCTAGTGTCCCAATTAAGTTTTGTGACATTTCCAGACTTTAGTTCAGCAGTGACAATCTTTGCAGAACAGCAGCATGTACTGACACACACCTTCACCGTTCCCAGTCCCTTGCTCAGTTTTTCTGTCTACGATATTTGTTTGACACTTTGAATCTGCTGCCAGCTGTCAGATGGTGTTTCACATTTACCCTAACATAATTGCAAACACATCCTGGCTATTTATTCACAATGAAACCATTCTTCAAGCATGCCGATTAGATTAGGTTAGATTGGATTAGTGAATTCCCTGCCAACGTTAGAGCTTTCTGATTTAAATCCACTCACAGATAGTTAGGTGCATGGTCAACCATTGTGTTTTAATATTTATTAAGTATAGCCTTTTTATATATATTATATATATTGAAAAAGATCAACTTTTAAGATTACTGTGGTAAAGATATACTTGCTCAAAATGTGTTGTAGTTACATTTTACACTGCTCTTTGTTAAAACACCATAACTGCTTACACTTTACTAGCCATCAAAGAACAAACAAGAAGTATAAGTGAACAACCTGGTGCCTGCTAAAAGACCACTTGCTCTGCACCAGATGTTAGCCTCAGGACTGAGCATTTCAGGGAGCGGGAGAGAGCAGAAGACACTCCACTTAGGGAAAGCGGACTCGGTTGCACTTTTTCTCTCACTGCCCCTATTTCATGTGGGACACACAGGTACCCTCATTACAACTTCGCTCACAGCAAGGACTGCAATTCGTCATCTGCTGTCAAGTATTTTGGCTAAAACGACGCTGAAATCCGGATTCTGACTCTGCCCACTTGCACACAGAATAAGTTTTGTTGCAGCATGATTACTTTAATTACTGGAGAAATATTACTATAATGTTGCTGAACATAGTGTTTCATCAACTGAGGAAAGGCTATTGATTATGATATAGTTCCATAATGTTGTGCTTGTTTGTAGCCCCCTTGTAGAGATTAACTAGTCAGTCTAGACATTTCTTACAGCTCCATTTATACCCACATTTCCAGCTCGGTTTTGATCCACTATTTGATGCTCAGAACTTTGAATATAAACATGACTCCAGCTATTTCCATAACTGTGACAAAGCAGGAATCCTGTCTATGTACATCAATCAATTCATTCTGCTTTTCAACCAACCAACTCTCTCTTTTTTCTCTGGTGAACTACTCCATAGCTGTTCATCTCTTACCAAGTTGCCCAGGTTGGTGGCAACCAACACTACACTGTGGCCTCTCAGTATGTACATGTGTGAGAGTCTGTCTGTGTGTATACCTGTAAACATTCCCCTGACCAAGAGATCAGCTGTACCTCCCTTGATTATTCTTTCCTAAGACTCACATTACTCAAATCATATAGTAATTTTGGGATCAGATCTTTCACCCAATCAAGAAAGAGTGCATAAGCAGACAGTGCATGAGTTCAGAGGAAGAACGTTGATGCTTTCTTGATTTTCTGAGTAGCACAGCCAAAATGTGGCCTGCATGTACTTTAATAGTTTCAGTTTTCAGATAAAAGGTTCTTGAATCAATCCTACCCTATATACAAATGGCACTAAAAAAGAATCATTGGCCAGCATCTTTCATTAGCATAAGTGTTTGCGGTCATACAGAGGAGACCATTCCTAAGGAAATGCAGTCTACACTTATCATCTTTGTCAGTGCATCACTTTCTAGTACCCTGTATTTTTCCAACCAAAAGTTGTTGTGTTGTAGAGTAAACAAGAATCTACAGGCTCCTGCATAGAGTAGGTAAGGCTCTAGACCAGGGGTTCCCAACCTGGGGTCTATAGACTCCTTGCTTATTGGTCCATGGCATAAAAAAGATTGGAACCTTTTATATGGATAATACTCTCCTCTTCCTCCAGTAAGCATGTTGCATCACCCACATCACCCACATGAAGAGCAAAGTGTGCAAAGCCAAGTGGTCTATTGATGTCGTTGTGTTATCAAAGTAGGTATTGCTATTTATGAGTGACATGATCAATAGTATTCGATTGTAATCTTTAAACTGTCTCGTTAATGGTTTACCGCTTAGGAATAACAGAGGGATACCCGAGGCCACCATTTACTGTACTGAGCAATAAGATAGTGTATGGAGTGAACTGTATTACATAAAGGGTGGGCATGGACAATTTGCAGCCAAGAGCTGGCAGTATCACCTTCTGGCACTGCATATATCCACTTACAGATTCCAGAACAAAGACTGAATTTATATTTCACTTTGTAGAAAAGATAGCAAATCAAGATACTATACAACATATACAGCAAATGGCTTCAATATACTTCATTCTGAGGCTCCTGAAAAGACTAAGATTTCCTTTATTTATAAGGGAACATTTTCACTGCGGCAAAATCAGTTTGCACTGAAGTTTTCCTTCAGTTCATGAGGACTGGCAAGAATGTGGACTGCAGGGCTCCAGTGTGAACTGTACACAGGTATCCCTGAAGCAAGCAGGGGGATAGCAGACTCGGTTTGTTTGCACTGCAGAGTGGGCAGAGTGAAAGCTTTCATTGACCAGTTGACCTGCCTCTTTCTCAAACATGCAACGTCTGTTCTGAACGTTTAACTTGTGAGCAAACGTGTTGAGATTTACGCTCAACACACAGTGGTCTTAATGTGGTAGTTAGACATATATGCTCTGAGTTTTGATAAAACAGCAGTGGTATATGTGCTGATGTAAAATGAGAGTTTGTGATCTAGTATTGTGCACACCTAGTGATCATTGTCTCCATTGGCTGTTCCAACATAAAATATTGATTCCAAGCTTGGCTGGTCTCTAATTTCTTCATTGCTGTCAATCATAATGTAACATGCTACACATGTGTCAAACCATTGAAATATGCCTGATGTGAATGTGGAGTAGGAATTGCAAAGGGCAGAGCAGAGTTTCATTTTGGTTTGAAAATTAGAGCTACTCATTCCACGCTCCTGAATTTTGCCAAAGCAGATCAAATTCATTTTTCAGGTGAGTAAGGCCATACTCTTCAAGCTTTCAGAACATTGCAACTCAGTTGGGAGAGTGTTCAAGTGCAGATGAAAGAGTCAAATGTCTAGCCAGAGTGGTGAATCTGTGGAATGCTCTGCCACAGACTGCGGAGGAGGCCAAGTCCGTGGGTATATTTAAAGCGGAAGTTGATAGATTTCTGATTGGTCAAACCATCAAGGAATATGGTGAGAGGGCAGGCGTGTGGGGTTGAATGGGATCCGGATTCAGCCATGATGGAATGGCAGAGTGGATTCCATGGGCTGAATGGCCTAATTCTGCTCCTATGTCTTATGATCTCATGGAGTCAGTGCATTAGAAAGAATGACACAGATGTGTGAGAGAACTGATGGGTGTGAGAGAGAGCCATTGAGTGTGAATCAGTACATTGCAGAGAGAAGATCAGAATGTGTGAACATCAATAAATATGAGAGACACAATTATGTGTGTGTGAAAGGGTGGAGTGTGCATCAGTGAGTCCGTGTCTGAAGGACACTTTTCCACAAATGTTTCAGGCAATATTTTGGGTCGGACCAATGTAGCAGAATAACAGACTGTGTTTGCAGTGAAAGAGATGATTTTGGTGCACTAGGGTTCTGCTCTTAGCAGATGCAGATGTCAAATGATGCTTTCACGATTCTACATCAGTAAGATGGACACAGCCCACACAAAATGTCAGAATGCTACTTCCACTGTTCGGGGTGCTGTCCATAATTCCAATTTTCTGCTGGGTCAGAACTGTGTGACTGGGAGCTGGGCACACAATTGAAAGGGAATGAATTTCAGTGGTTTTGCCTTTATTTTATAAGGACTCAGATCTTTACATCTTTCTGGTCAAACAAGTATGACTTCTCATGCAAAACACTTGCTACTCCTGACTACCACTATACTTCAATCAGAAGCTCCTCATTTCACTCACAAGACTTTCTTGACCTTGTTGAGTAGGTGCATGGAAATAATTTGCAAAAAGTTGATACAGACATAGAAGGCTGAATGGCTTCTCTATGAGTCTTATAATTTTAGGGTGTTTAAGACTTTTCAGGTCAACAGCTACAAAACAGCTCTCTGCCAATATCCTGACCTGACTTCAGAAACATCTAAGAATATTAGAAAGGTTGTGGAATCTGCATTGATGATGTAGTTATTCTCTCCTGAGCAGAGAACTCTTTCTGACAAGCTTTCATCCCTCAAGCAGCATCACTGGTTACTAATGTACTACATGTTGTGTGCAAGTATATGTCATGTTTCCTATGGTGACCTCAATTGAAACATGTTTCTTTGCTTGGGAAGTCCTTTCAGGCATCCTGAGAATATGAATGGTGCTGGGGGAATGTATACCCTTCACTCTCTAGGGAAAATCTTATTTTTATTTTTTTAATATTTATTTGGTCGAGATTAATGAATTATAGGTGAGACTTTTGAAGGCAGTACATGGGAGGGTAAAGGTGATGAACTTAGAGACTGAGTACATGGAACTAAGATGGTGTGGTCATTACAGAAACTTGGTTCAAAGAGGAGCAGGAATGGATAATTAATGTACCAGGTTTTCAAAGTTTTAGAAAAGATAGAGAAGGCGGTAAAAGGGGGTGAGGAGTTGCACTACTAACCAGGGACAATTTCACAGCTGCACTCAGAGGAGACAAAAATGGACAGGTCAGACACTGAAACCATTTGGGTAGAGCTCAGGAATAGAAAAGATGCACTCACACTGATGGGATTGTACTACAGACCCCCAAAGAGCCACTGAGACATCGAGGAACAGATTTGTAAACAGATTAAGGAAATGTGTATAAACTGGGACCTTCTCAGTGCAAGGGGTTTAGATGAGGCAGAATTTGTTAAGTGTATCCTGGAGGGTTCATTAAATCAATATGTGGATGATCCAATGAGAGGAGGGGCCGTAGTGTCATGGGTGTTGGGAAATGAGTCTGACCAGGTGAGCAGTTAGGGAACAGTGACCACAACTCTTTAACTTTCATGATAGCTATAGATAAGGATAGGTATGATCCTTGCAGGTGAGTCTACTCCAGGAAACTGGAGTAGGGAAAGTTATGAGGGTACTGTACAGGAACTAACAAGAGTTAACTGGGAGCACCCTTTTTCTGGCAAGTCCACATCAGGCATGTGAAAAGTGTTTAAAGATCAATTGCAAAGAGTACAGGAAAGGTACGTTCCTGTTAGAAGGAAGGACAGGGATGGGAAGATAAGAGAAACTTGGATGTTCAGAATGGTGATTTAGTTAGGAAGAAGAAGGAAAAGCATGTAAAGCTTCGGAACTTAGGATCAAATGGAGCACATGAGAACTATGAAGAAGCCAGAAAAGAACTAAAAAAAGGGAAATAGGAAAGACAGGAAGGGGCCATGAGAAGTCCCTCGCAAGAAGGATTATCCCAAAGCATTCGATATGTACATCAGAAACAAAAGGATAATTAGGGAGAGGGTAGGATCACTCAAGGTTAAAGAGGGGAGCATTTGTTTGGATGCAGAGAATGTGACTGAAGTACTTACTAAGTATTTACCAAGAAAAAGGATATGGAAGGCCAGGAGATCGGTGCTGTGTGTATAAATATGTTAGGACGTTTAGAAGTCAAGGAGAAGGAAGTTTTGGGCCTCCTAATGAGTATTAATAGACAATAGACAATAGACAATAGGTGCAGAAGTAGACCATTCGGCCCTTCAAGCCTGCACCACCATTTTGAGATCATGGCTGATCAATTCCTATCAATACCCGGTTCCTGCCTTGTCCCAATATCCCTTGATTCCCCTATCCATAAGATACCTATCTAGCTCCTTCTTGAAAGCATCCAAAGAATTGGCCTCCACTACCTTCTGAGGCAGTGCATTCCAGACCCCCACAACTCTCTGGGAGAAGAAGTTCTTCCTTAACTCTGTCCTAAATGACCTACCCCTTATTCTCAAACCATGCCCTCTGGTACTGGACTCTCCCAGCATCTGGAACATATTTCCTGCCTCTATCTTGTCCAATCCCTTAATAATCTTATATGTTTCAATCAGATCCCCTCTCAATCTCCTTAATTCCAGCGTGTACAAGCCCAGTCTCTCTAACCTCTCTGCGTAAGACAGTCCAGACATCCCAGGAATTAACCTCGTGAATCTACGCTGCACTTCCTCTACAGCCAGGATGTCCTTCCTTAACCCTGGAGACCAAAACTGTACACAATACTCCAGGTGTGGTCTCAGCAGGGCTCTGTACAAATGCAAGAGGATTTCCTTGCTCTTGTACTCAAATCCCTTTGTAATAAAGGTCAACATTCCATTAGCCTTCTTCACTGCCTGCTGCACTTGCTCATTCACCTTCAGTGACTGATGAACAAGGACTCCGAGATCTCTTTGTATTACTCCCTTACCCAACTCTATACCGTTCAGATAATAATCTGCCTTCCTGTTCTTACTCCCAAAGTGGATAACCTCACACTTATTCACATTAAACGCCATCTGCCAAGTATCTGCCCACTCACCCAGCCTATCCAAGTCACCCTGAATTCTCCTAACATCCTCATCACATGTCACACTGCCACCCAGCTTAGTATCATCAGCAAATTTGCTGATGTTATTTTCTATGCCTTCATCCAAATCGTTAACGTAAATGGTAAACAGCTGTGGTCCCAATACCAAGCCCTGTGGCACCCCACTAGTCACCACTTGCCATTCCGAGAAACACCCATTCACCGCTACCCTTTGCTTTCTATCTGCCAACCAGTTTTCTATCTATGTCAATGCCTTCCCTCCGATGCCCTGAGCTTTGATTTTATCCACCAATCTTCTATGTGGGACTTTATCAAATGCCTTCAGAAAATCGAGGTACACTACATCCACTGGATCTCCCCCGTCTAACTTCCTGGTTACATCCTCGAAAAACTCCAACAGATTAGTCAAGCATGATTTACCCTTGGTAGCAGTGATAGGATTGGGCCGAGCAAGCATGATTTACCCTTGGTAAATCCATGCTTGCTCGGCCCAATCCTATCACTGCTATCTAGATATGCCACTATTTCATCCTTAATGATGGACTCTAGCATCTTTCCCACCACCGATGTCAGGCTGACAGGTTGATAGTTCTCTGTTTTCTCCCTCCCTCCTTTCTTAAAAAGTGGGATAACATTAGCCATTCTCCAATCCTCAGGGACTGATCCTGAATCTAAGGAACATTGGAAAATGATTACCAATGCATCCGCAATTTCCAGGGCCACCTCCTTTAGTACCCTAGGGTGCAGACCATCTGGACCTGGGGATTTGTCAGCCTTCAGTCCCATCAGTCTTCTCATCACCGTTTCCTTCCAAATGTCAATCTGTTTCATTTTCTCTGTTATCCTATGTCCTTGGCCCATCCCTACATCTGGGAGATTGCTTGTGTCTTCCTTAGTGAAAACAGATCTAAAGTACTCATTAAATTCTTCTGCCATTTCTCTGTTTCCCATAACAATTTCACCCAATTCATTCTTCAAGGGCCCAACGTTGTTCTTAACTATCTTCTTTCTCTTCACATACCTAAAAAAGCTTTTGCTATCTTCCTTTATATTCCTGGCTAGCTTGCGTTCGTACCTCATTTTTTCTCCCCGTATTGTCTTTTTAGTTAAGTTCTGTTGTTCCTTAAACACTTCCCAATCATCTGTCCTCCCACTCACCTTAGCTCTGTCATACTTCCTTTTTTTTAATGCTATGCAATCTCTGACTTCCTTTGTCAACCACTGTGGCCCCTTTCCCCCCTTTGAATCCTTCCTTCTCTGGGGGATGAACTGATTTTGCACCTTGTGCATTATTCCCAAGAATACCTGCCATTGCTGTTCCACTGTCTTTTCTGCTAGGCTATCCGTCCAGTTAACTTTGGCCAGCTCCTCCCTCATGGCTCCATAGTTTCCCCTGTTCATCTGCAACACTGACACCTCCGAGCTACCCTTATCCTTCTCAAATTGCAGATAAAAGCTTATCATATTGTGATCACTACCTCCTAATGGCTCCTTTACTGCGAGATCGCTTATCAAATCCTGTTCATTACATAACACTAAATCCAGAATAGTCTTGTCCCTGGTTGGCTCTCCTACAAGCTGTTCCAAGAATGCATCCCGTAGGCACTCTACAAACTCCCTATCCTGTGGTCCAGCACCAACCTGATTCTCCCAGTTCACCTGCATGTTGAAATCCCCCATAACTACTGCGACATTACCTTTGCCACATGCCAATGTTAACTCCCTATTCAACTTGCACCCAATATCCATGCTACTGTTTGGTGGCCTGTAGACAACACCCATTTGGGTCCTTTTGCCCTTACTGTTCCTCAGTTCTATCCACACAGACTCTACTTCTCCTGACCCTATGTCCCCCCTTGCAAAGGACTGAATCTCATTCCTCACCAACAGGGCCACCCCACTCCCTCTGCCCACATTTCTGTCCCTACAATAGCACGTATACACTTGTACATTCATTTCCCAGGTCTGATCTCCCTGCAGCCATGTCTCCGTTATCCCAACAACATCATAGTTACCCATTCGCACCTGGGCTTCAAGCTCATCTGCCTTATTTCTGACACTTCGTGCATTCAGATATAGAATTTTTAGCCCATTTCTCCTCTCTCTGTTTGAATCGCTGCCTATTGTGCTTAACCCAGCTCCCCGAACTCCCATCGGGCTATACGCCCCTAGAATTTTGTTGTCCTTCCTAAATTTACTTAATCTTTCAACACATTTAACTCCATGTTCCGTCAGACCATCCCTCTGTACATGAGTCCTCTTTTTCACTTGTTCTGCCCCACCTTCATCTACTACACACTTAATATTCCGGAACCGTGTAGTCCCCACCTGTCCTTTATTCTTCCTCTTGCTATCCTCTCTCACATTCTGGATCCCCGCCCCCTGCAAATTTAGTTTAAACCCCCCCAAGAAGCACCAACAAACTTCCCTACAAGAATGTTAGTACCGCTCCAGTTCAGGTGTAAACCGTCCCTTCGGAACAGATCCCACCTTCCCTGGAACAAAGCCCAATTATCTACAAACCTGAAGCCCTCCCTCCTGCACCATCCTCTCAGCCACGTATTAATCTTTATAATCCTTCTGTTCCCTGCCTCACTCGCACATGGCACAGGTAGCAATCCTGAGATTGTTACCCTGGAGGTCCTGCTCTTCAGCTTCACACCTAACTCCCTGAACTCCCTACGCAGGACCCCTCACTCATCCTACCCACGTCATTGGTCCCTACATGGACCACAACATCTGGATTCTTGCCCTCCCTCTCGAGAATAACCTGCACCCGATCCAAGATGTCTCGGACCCCAGCACCAGGGAAGCAACATACCATCCGAGACTCCCGATCTTCCCCACAAAATCTCCTATCTGCCCCCCTGACTATAGAATCCCCTATCAATACTGCTCTCTTCTCTTCCCTCCTCCCCTTCCTAGTCAAGGGTCCAACCTCAGTGCCAGAGACAGGACCACTGCAGCTTGTTCCTGGTAGGTCATCCCCACCAACAGTATCCAAAATGGTATACTTATTTTTGATGGGAATGGCCACAGGGGTGCTCTTCTCTCTCTGTCTGTTCCCCCTGCCTCTCTTGACTGTCACTCATTTGCCTACCTCCTGTCTTTTCGGTGTGACTGCCTCCCGATAACTCTTATCTATCTCTGCCTCTGCCTCCCGAATGATCCGTAGTTCATCCAGCTCCTGCTCCAATTCCCTAATTCGGTCTGATAGGAGCTGCAGCTGGATGCACCTATTGCAGGTGTGGTCATCAGGAACAACTGTGTTGACCCTGACCTCTCACATACTGCATACGGAGCACACCACTGCTCTAACTGTCTCCCCCATTACCTGATCCTAGATTAGTCAGAATAAATGAAAAACAGGCTTCTTGTCGAAGTCCTCTTGCGCCGAAGCCTGCTGAGCCAAAGCCCAGCACTCTGCTCCTGCGCACTCCGCTGCCCGCTCCTGAAAGTGGGTCGCTTTTTAAAGCTCGCACTTGCCGCTGACATCACCCGCGCTTGCGCTTTTAAGGTGCATGTGCACAGGGCCTGAAGGGATTTACTCCAGCTTATTGAAGGAGGCAAGAGACGAGATTGCTGGAGCTTTGACCAATATCTTTGTGCCCTGTCTAGGCACAGGAGAGGTCCTGGAGGACTGGTGAGAGGCAATGATATAAGAAGCGAACAAGGGAAAATCCTGGGAACTATAGACTGGTGAGACTCAGGTCAGTTATAGTGAAATTGATGAGAAAATTCTTAGGGATAGGATATATGAGCATTTGGAAACCCATAGCCTAATTAGGGAGAGCCAGCATGGCTTTGTGGCGGGCAGGCTGTGTTTCACCAACTTGATCGAGTTTTTGAACAAGGTGATGAGAGAGATTGATGAGGGTAGGGCAGTGGATGTTGTCTACATGGATTTTAGTAAGGTATTTGACAAAGTCCCTCATGGGAGGCTAATCCAGAAGATTAAGATGCATGGGGTTCATGGCAAATCAGCTATTTGGATTCAGAACTGGCTTGCACATGGAAGACAGAAAGTAGTGGTTGAAGAGACATGTAAGCTGGAGGTATGTAATTAGTCTAATTCCACAGGAATGTGTGCTGGGACCTGTGCTGTTCGTAATGTATACAAATAACCTGGATGAAAATGTAGATATGTGGGTTAGTAAATTTACAGACGATACCAAGATTGGTGGAGTTGTGGATAGAGTAGAAGACTGACAAAGAATACAGCGTGATATAGATGATTTGCAGACATGGGCTAAGAAATGGCTGATGGAGTTTAACCCAGATAAATGTGAGGCGTTGTACCTTAGTAGGGCAAATGCAAGGAAACAATACATTGTTAAAAGCAAAACCCTTAAGTGCTGCTGAGCAGAAAGACCCTGGCGTTCAAGTTCATAGCTCCATGAAAGTGGCTACACAGGTCAATAGAGTGGTTTAGAAGGCTTATGGAATGCTTGCTTTTATTAGTCGAGGCATTGAGTTGATAAGTCAAGAGGTTATATTGCAACTTTATAAAACTCCAAAACTCTGTTTAGGATACATCTGGAGTGTTGCATACAGTTCTGCTCACCCCACTACAGGAAGGATGTTGGGGCTTTGGAGAGGGTGCAGAAGAGGTTTATCAGGATGCTGCCTGGTTTAGAGGGCATGTGCTATCATGAGAGGCTGGACAAACTTGGGTTGTTTTCTTTGGAGCGACAGCTGAGGGGAGATCTAATAGAGGTTTACAAGATTATGAGAGGCATAGACAGAGTAGACAGGGAGTATCTTTTTCCCAAGTTTGAAATGTCTAATACCAGATGGCATGCATTGAAAGTGAGAAGACATATGTTGAAAGGGGATGTTGGGTGTAAGTTTTTTACTCAGAGAATGGTAGACGCCTGGAACACACTACTTGGTATAGTGGAAGAAACAAATACATTGGAGGCTTTTAAGAGATTTTCAGATAGACACATGGCTGTAGGAAAGACGGAGAGGAATATGGATATTGTGTAGGTAGGAGGGATTAGTTTTGGGGCGTTCAAAGTTCTATCTGGGCATTGCTGGTAAAGCAAACATCCCATAATTGCTCTTAAACTGAGTAGCCATTTCAGTCAGTATCATTGGTGGATCTGGAGTCAACAAAGGTACATTTGGAAAGGAAGGGCAGACTTCCTTCGAGTGGTTTATGCAATTGCTTTATTTCCAAATTATTAAGTGATTTTAAATTCCACAGCTGCCACGGTGGAATTTGAACTTGGACCTCTTTAGTCTAGTAAGATGGCAGTTGTTCCATTATCTGAAAGCAAAATAGGAGATTCATACTTCTTTAGCAAGCTTCTACCAGGGTATTAGGAGGTACCCAAAACAAGTTTGTTATGAATTCTGGTCAAAAATCCACACACAGATTTTGCCGCTACCCCAGCTCTCTGGCTCATCAGTCTTTTTCAGGTACAAGATGGCCTTTTATATGCTGTCAGTATTCTTTTTGTAACTCTGTGTTGCTGCTCCCTGCATCTGCAGAATATGACTTTAACTTAAATCAGGATAAAAATACAGGTGGAGCCAAAGGAAATCATGACCAGTGAAGATATTGTCACTAGAAGCACTTGAACCTTGCTTCAACAGGTCAGTCTCAACTTTCTAGAAACTTCACCACTTACTGAGAGTGTCATGATTTCCTCAGAGGTAATTAAATCTGCATTTCAATTACATGATGCAGAATTCTCATGAGAGATTGGCATAGGAACGGGAAAATGAAGGTGTTTAAACCATTTGGATGCTTATGTATCCTAATATATCAGAAGTAGGAAAAAGACATTGATTTGTGAGGATAAATTTATTTCTTATAATTTTATACACAGAATAAAACCATAAGACTGTTTCTCAAGCGTTGAAAGAAAAATACTTAAAATATTTGACGTGTACAATGTTCATTAGCCATCCAATCAGTAAAGAAATCTTTCAGCAGTGAGTTGAGTTCCAGTTTGTCACAGAGAACATCAGCAGCATAAAAGAGTGCATTGGAGAGTGTTATGCACCAGGTCTATACCAATGCGGTGTGACTGTCTTCCACTTAAAATGGGTCCCAGTCAGCAAGAGAGAGGTGATGCCTTTGTGGTGCCTTTGAGTGGTGACCCCAGTGATGTAGATGAAGTTTTACCTGCATCTACTTAGACCTACCATCAGAATGTGAGAATCATCACAGGTCCACCTGGTCTAGATTGTCAGTTTCTATTGAAAGTTTGAGCAAAGCAGCTTTCTTACTTATATGTGCATGTGGTGTTTTTTTGGATTGAGTTGTTATTTTTCTTTTCCACCTTTGTCATCAGAAATGTCTGAGGATAGCTATATGAACAAAGCATCCAAAGTGACTTCTCCAGGATATCCCACTCAGTTCTCTTGGAAAATTGGCCTATAGGCTTCCTTTATTGGGTTGGGTTTGGAGGGAGTCACAGGCACTACCTACACTACTTATGAGATACAGTATGCTTTTGCCATCCTATCACAAAGCAGTTTTCCAATGTTAGGCGTGGTATGATATGTCAACAAGGTACAATTTGTTCCTTTAATGACTGGATAAACAACATTGAATACAGTCTTGTACATATGTATTACAATAGTCAAACAAGAAAATTACTTACACAAAAGTCATAAGTGAGCAGCAACCATTAAAAGACATTAAAGAATACTCCAAGTGGAAGAGTCTGCTGAAGATGAGCAGAGTGATTGTACTTCTGAGTGAAGTACAAACACACAAAATACATTGAATGATTCATCTTGTTGTTCAATATTTGAACAAGAGCTCTTTAAGAAGTTTCTTTAACAGTACAACAGCCTCTTACTAAACATTGCATTATTTGTTTACAGCCTCTAATGGAAAAGCTGTAACAAGCTTCTTCTCAGCAGGCTAAATTAAAATTTTGGGTGACCAATTGAAGTTCATCCCAAAAATACTTCTATTGATACAACATGTGATTTATAGGCTTTCACGTTCTCTAACACTTTGACCAGATTATGCCCTTATCCCAGTCTGCTCTGCCCATATTTCAATGGACAAATGTTATGAAATCAACCCACTATCTAATTTTTCCTCTTAACTCTGTAAAAACCTATAAACTGCACTTGCATATTTCCATTCACAACAGATCAAACCATGCAATAGTTTATCATTGTGTGAACATGGACAGAAAGAAAATGAATTCATGGCAGTTTCAGGTGAAAATTCCATTAGCAATTACTATTTTGTTTTCCAATTGCCTCCAACTGCAGGTGCAGACTCATCTGGATTTGATTTCTTCAGAGAGTTAACCTCTCTTGCTTGACTCTAACCATGAACCACAGAGGTCCATGGTGCCAAACTGCTTAAGAAAACAAGCCCTGAAGAGGTGGGTATAGTCTGAAAGGATTGCAACCACTTCAAAATTGATTAGTTTCTTACCAATAGATGTAAATGTTTAGATCTTAAAATTAATATTTTTGTTTTAGCCCATTTCCAAGCCCCAGAGGATAGCAATAGCTCCAGGACACACCACTCTGGCTAAGAATAGAACAACAATCAAAACATTTTCAATTTCACTTTAAGGAATTTTAGTAAAATAAATGGACTTTGTTTTGGCATTCTGCATGACCTAAGCACGGGTAAAGTTTTATGCTTCATCTTTCTGTTATAATATAGGACGTAAAGAAGGAATGAATCCAACTTACCAACATGAACTATTGTTGGGCTGTTTACATATGATTATGATCAAAAGGTGTAGGGAAGTCAACTGATAAATTATTTTAACCAGGAAACATAGCTCTCTGCATTCACATGTCGGTGACGTAATTGTGGATCCATTGTGGCCTTTTCTACTGCATTTCTTTTGTGTCCTCTTAAGCAAAACTATCCAAAAGCACCATCTTTACACACAGATTCAAAAAGAGCAACAGCATTTTCACAAGCATTTTCATATTCTTAATATGCAGTATATTCCAAGATATTTGTGCTTAAGTTTGTAGGAAAGTGAGGGTTTAATAATGAATGTAGATAATCTTTGCAGGGCAGTTGTATTTCAATTCAAAATTAACTTTTTAGCCCTTGTTTAAAGACAGGTCTTTTGCTCTACATCCAGAACTCTGAATCTTGTCTAGTTGTACCTACAGCCAGATATCAGCTATTTAAGTTAGTTTTAACTCCACCAACCCTTCAGCAAATAGATTGCAGCCAGAGACACATTATTGTTCCCTCCTAGTGAAGATCATATCCATAGCAGCAGATGACAAGGTCATAAAAGTGGCAAGCTGGAAAGAAAACTAAAATGGCTATATATTATTATCCATTATTGACTAATCTGGGTGAAATTACAATAACAATTATATATACAGAGTTCTTCAATATAGTAAAACTTAGAAAATGAGTCACATCGATATTAGAACTGATGATCAGAAGCTCAGTCAGAGAAAATAAGAAGTAATAAAGGTAGCTTAAGTGAGGAAACTTAGGGCCAGTCACTGATAATAATGCAAAGGAAATTGGGCAGCCACATGATAATTGGAAAGGATCTGCATTATTGAAGGGCCGTAAGTCTACAGGAGGTTCAGTGACCACAACAAACTTCTGAAGAAATTTGAAAACAAGAATTAAATTGAAGGTTTTGCCAATCTGCAGCAAAGATAGAAGTAGTTCTACAAATCACTGTATGCTCTATACTAAGACTGAGTGTACTGTCCAGTCCTTTGGGAAAACTGTAATGCCTGTGTCTGCTATTAGTGATTGGAAGCAGCTAATTGCTGGCCTAAATCCAAGTGAGTTTTACACTTGCCCTCCAGTCATAGATGCCATTGCCATCATAAATTAGATTAAGTGATCATAATCTGGATCACCCTCAAAGAATTTAGTGATGTTGGTCTGGAGGGATATTTCATTCTAAGTGTTTGTTAGAAGCATGCAGGAAATATGAATGCCTACCCCTTAAAATGACTTGATGTTTTCACTGCATTGATAAAGTCCCCAATGTCGGCTGGGTCATATACATAGTGCACTTTTTCAATTGAGACTTCATATGAATTACCCCCAGTTTTCTCTCCTTTTTTTTACCATATAGGATGGGTAAACATCCCGCACATTATGTTTGTTGGTTTTGGAATTCTTAACTTTTTCATGTGCATTGCCACACTGATCTCCAAGGCCCACTGGGATTTTATGTGCCCTGCCTTTCTGATATCACACTGTTGAATGGACCTCCGTAATATTGATGCAGTATTCTACCTCAAGTTGTGAAACACAGTTTATCTTAAAAGGAGCTGCAAGTCCAACAGGAAGATGACAGGTCAATCGCTGCAGTATCAGTGTTCTGATAATAGCTGTATTTAAGGCAGAAATGGATAGGTTCTTGATTGGTAAGGGGGTTAAGTGTTACAAGGTGGGAGAATGGGATTAAATCAAAAATTATCCATGATTAAATGGTAGAGCAGATCACTGGGCTGAATGACCTAATTTTGCTCCTATAATATGGTTAGCAGTCTCACTTTTCCAATTTTTCATTAGCCCCAAAACCCTGTTCTTTCATTTTCAGTTTTCGCAATTCTGAAGAATAAGACAAGATAAAGCAAATACTACATTTTCAAACAGAGTTTGAGAACAAAGCACTAGAGTTCATGTATGCAAATAATGATGGTAGCCAAATAAAATCACAAGCCTTTACAAACTGCTATATGATTCAGAGATCAGTCACAAAAAATAAGTTATGAACTCCTTTATAAACTGCCAGTGAAGTACTGTGCCAAAGACTTGAACAGGTTACAGAAAAAAATCTATTCAAAATAGGACCAGGAATGAAGGACTTCGGTTGCTGTAGAGATTGGTGAGGTTCTGCCTGGGGGAAGTCAGGAGGAGATTTGATAGAAGTGTTCAGAATTGTGAATAGTTTTAATGCAGTAAACAAGGAGAAGCTGTTTGCACTGGCGGTAAAAAGAACACACATTCAAATAACCTGAGACGACCTAAAACAACTTGCAGTGAGCTGTTGTGATCTACATTCTGCTGACTGTAAAGAAGCAAATTTGAAAGAACTTGAATAAATATTCGAAGAGGAGGGAATTTGCACGGCTGCGAATGTAGAACAGTGCAGAGAATAAGAGGATATTTCAATCAAAGTGTTGGCTCATGTACAATAAACTGAATGGGTTCCTTCTCTGTTACATTGTTCTATGGCTTTAACCTCTTCCATTTTCAAATCTGCTCAGTTTGAAGTGGTTGGCTGCTTCTCATTCCGCTTATACAATCAAAAGGCTTTAAAACTGAAACACTAAGAGCATAGGTATACAGTAAGAAGCTAATGAGTTAATTATACTAGTGAACAAAGCCATGGCTTTCAATCAGACTGTCTTCATACAGCCTAAGCAGAGCAAATATGAGTGTGGCCCACAGTTTTGGGAAGGTTTTAATTCATTTATTGATTTTAAAGTCGCTTTCCCAGTTTAATGTAGAATGTCGAGCATGCTACTCAATAGCCTTTGCCAGCCCATTTTAGCTGCAACCAAATAACTCTTGTATTTTGTATTAAATATAAATATAGATATACTAGTGCTGGTTAAATGTGCTCCAGGTTGGCGAAAAAGGCTTCTCTCTGTTTTGTATTCATTACACCAATAGAATAATGATATTGCTGTTACCAATCAGTATTCAGAACAGCTCGTGACATTATTGACTAGTCCCTGTTCCTCTAGCTTAAGTGAATGTTGGCAGTGAGTGGGCTTGGAATCAGAAGAGAGATGATGTAATTCAGCAGGAATGACTGTAAAGCTTAGACTGAGGTGGACTATTGGAGGTAGGGAGTCAGACAGCACTGAAATCCTGGGAATCAAAGGGCTGTAGTGGAAAGGGGAGATGGAATAATAGTTTGGATGAAGAGTGAATAGCAGTGTTAATATACAGTAAGTTGAGTGAATACAGCAGGAACATGAATGAATTAGAAAGTTTATGCTGTATCTCACATAAACTCCTGACACAGTAACAGTCTTACTCCTTCATAGTTTAGCCTCTAGATGTCTGAGTAAAACTGCTGAATTAATATAATCCATGTCCATTATAAAGATAATTCAATGTATTAATCACAGCAACATCCATAATTCACAGAAAAAAAACTATTGCCCTTGTAATTCCTGCTTTCTTTGAACAAAGTAACATGTTTGTGACATTACTGCTGGCCCAAGACCAAAATGCTCCTGGCTGGATGATGCAGTATCTATTTGTCTTCCACACTAGTGAAATCCATGTTGCGTTTTCTTCTGAATGTTCTCCTCAGCACTGGGATCACGGCAAGTGCACTCATCCTCTTCCTCACAGTCAACAGCAAAGGGAATTACCTATGAGGAAGCAATTGGAAAGGCTACAATTTAAAGTGGAAGTATTTTAAGAAAAATATCAATAAGATCATTTGACTGCACTGAATGTCATTTCATTTACACAAGCGTACGGAGAACAAAATAATTATTACTCCAGATCTGATGCAGCACAAAAAAAAACACAAAAGACGAAGAACAGAATAAAAACAAAATGAATATAAATACAGTGCATCTAAACAGTATCCTCCCCACCAGAAGTTTTCATGTTTTACAACATTGAATCACAGTGGATTTAATTTGGTGTTTTTTTGAAACTGATAGTCAGAAAAGTACTCTTGCGTGACAAAGTGAAAACAGCTCTCTATAAAAGTGATCTAAATTAATTACAAATATAAAACACAAAATCACTGATCGCATAAATATTCGCTCCCTTTAATATGACACACCAAATCATCACTGGTGCAGCCAATTGGTTTTAGAAGTCACATAATTAATTAAATGGAGATCTCCATGTGCAGTCAAGGTGTGTCAATTGATTGTGGTAAAAATACACATGTATCTGGAAGGTCTAACTGCTTATGAGTCCATATCCTGGAAGAAACTACACCATGACAAAAAAATCACTCCAAGCAAATCCATGAAAAGGTTATTGAAAAGCACAGGTCAGGAGATGGATACAAGAATATTTCCAAGTCACTGAATATCTCTTGGAGTACAGTTGTCAATCATCAAGAAGTGGAAAGAATATGGCACAGCTGTAAATCTGCCTGGAGCAGGCTGACCATGCAAGAAGGGGACTAGTGAGGAAGGCCAGCAAGAGAACTGTGACAACTCTGAAAGAGTTACAAGCTTCAATGGGAGAGACTGCACGTAAAATAACTGTTGCCCGGGTGCTTCACCAGTTTCAGCTTTATGGGAGAGTGGCAAAGTGAAAGCCACTGTTGAAAAAAACTCACATGAAATCTCAGCTAGAGTTTGCCAGATGGCATGTGGGAGACTCTGAAATCAGTTGGAAGGTTCTAGAAGAAGTTTCTATGGTCTGATGAAACCAAAATTGAGCTTTCTGGCAATCAGACTTTACGCTATGTTTGGTGTAAGCCAAACACCTCACATCATTAAAAACGCACCATCCCTACCATGAAGCATGGTGGTGGTGCATCATGCTGTAGGGATGCTTCACTACAGCAGGCCCTGGAAGGCTTGTGAAGGTAGAGGGTAAAGTGAATGCAACGAAATACATGGAAATCCTGAAGGAAAACCTGATGCAGTCTGCAAGAGAACTGACTTGGGAGATTTATTTCCCAGCAAGACAATGACCCTAAGCATAAAACAAAAGCTATGCAGGAATGGCTTAAAATAATGAAGTTACTGTCCTGGAGTGGCCAAGTCAGAGTCTAGACCTCAATCCAATTGAGAATTTGTGGCTGGACTTGAAAAGGGTTGTTCACTCATGATCCCCATGCAAACTGACAGAGTTTGAACAGTTTTATAAAGAAGAAAAGGGAAAAATTGCAGTGTCCGGATGTGCAAAGCTATCCACAGAGACTCAAGGTTGTAATTGCAGCCAAAGGTGCATCTCCCAAATACTGACATGAAGGGCATGAGTAAATATGCAATCAATTATTTTATGTTTAATAATTGTAATATATCTAGACCAATTTGTTTTCAGTTTGACACAAAAGAGCCTTTTCTGTTTATCAGTGTCAAAAAAGCCAAACTGTGATACAGTATTGTAAAACAATAAAACATGAAAACTTCTGGAGGGGGCGGTGAATACTTTTTATAGGTACTGTACATAAGATAATTTGTATACATACAATGAGTGATGATTGCATGTCCATAAGGTGACTAATGTGGTGGGGTTAGTGGATGGAGGTATTAATAGCCTTACTGCTGGGGGAATGTTCTTAGTTACTGCAGATGAACCACAGGACTGAAGCCTGGAAATATAGAAGAGCACAGTATTTTCCAGAATTTTTCAAAACATAAAACAGGTTCCCTAAGTGTAAGCTAAATGTTGACATTCTATGCAAACGTGGTATTTATATCAAGGAATGGAATGTATTGTACGGCAGTCTACACAGGCAAATGTAGGGTTGGAACCTGCTGAAGAAACAATGGCATGTGATGTGTGCACAGCACTTGGAGTATAAAGATCAGACTGGGCAGGGAGAGATGCTTCAAATAGCATAAATCCCTGCTCTATATTTGTCATATCAATTTGACATTTTAAGAAGTCTTCCCTTGAAACTCTCAATAAAGCTTCATATTAATTGATCCTTTAATCTTATCACAGCCAAGTGTAAATATTCTTCTAATGATACAATGATTTTAAATGATGCAGATGTAAAGCCCCATGTATTGTAAATCTGAAATTACATCACAGAATGCTGGAAATATTGAACAAGTGGGGCAGCATTTGTGGAGAGATGAACTATGAACAATTTATACTGTTGATCTTTTGTCAAAACTGCTGAGAGAAATAACAAAGGTTTTATGCTACAAGAAATGAGGAAAGGGAAAAGGAGGGAAAGAGATCTGCTTCTGTGAAAGACAAAAAAATTCAAAAGGCAAAAATGGATGATTGTGGGACAAGAAGACAATCAAAAACAATGCAAATGCTGGGAATCTAAATAAAAACAGAAAATGTTGGACATGGTCAATGGGCCAGGTAGCAACAGTGGAAGAGTTAATGCTTCAGTTCACCTTTAGATCCCGGTGAGGTGTTGTTGGGAAAATGTTGAACTCAGTAATGTCAAGAGGCTAAATGATGCCTTAAGTTTAATATGAACTTTACAGGAGACAGGGAGATCAGGGTGGCTGAATTAGAAACAGGTTGTTTATCACTGTCATACTGTATGCTATGAATGTTTTTGTTTTGCAATATATTAAATACTCTATAAATTACAATAGGACATATATAAAAATAAATTAGTAGTGTTAAAACAGAGCAAAAGTAGCAAGGCAGTGTTCATGGTTTCATGGTTCATTCAGAAATCTGATAGCAGAGGGGAAGGATCTCTTCCTAAAATGCTTGAGTGTATGTCTTCAGGCTCCTGTACCTCCTCTGTGATGCTAGTAATCAAAAGAAGGCATCTCTTGCATGCTGGGGGTCCTCAATGATGGATGCTGCCTTTTTGAGGCATCACCTTTTGAAAATGTCCTCATTGGTGGTGAGGCTAGTGCCCATGATGGAGTTAGCTTGGTTTACAAGCCTCTGCAGCATTTTTCATTCCTGTGCAGTGATCTATTCTAAACGGTGATGGGACCAGTTAGAATGTTCTCCATGATACATCTATAGAAAATTGCTAAAGTCATTGGTGACATACTAAATCTCCTCAGACTCCTCATGAGATATAGCTACTGGCATGTCTATGTTGGGCCCAGGATACATGAAACTGCTCATCCTTTCCTCTGCTAATCTTTCAATGAGGACTCCTGTGTGTTCCCTCAGCCCCTTCCTGAAATCCACAATCAATTCCTTGGTCTTACCAACAATGTGTGCAAGGTTGTTGACATGACAATAGGATTATTAAGTGAGCTGACCAGATTGTATTTGCCACCTGATCTAAGTGATCAACCGATCTGCAGTGGTATCCCATTTAGGAAGGTTGTATTATGGAAAGCAGAAACAGTATGTTAAATTAAAAGAGGGAAAAGTCAGCTGCTGTGTTTTTGAGGGTTCATTGGAAGTGGGGAGTAGAGTAGGATATACAGTAACCTACAAGGGGCCAGACCAAGAGCTAGACATGGTATCAATTGTGCTGTACCCAGCCTGGATGTGATATGCCAAGTGGGATCCTCCGTGTCACTGATTAGTAAATTTATATGATTCTTTATATTACCAATGCCTGTGTCCGAAGTGGCAGTCGATGATCTGTTCAGTGCAGGGGTAGGGGTCTGGAGTGAAAAGAAGAAACACTACCATATTTCCAGGAAGGAGAGAAAGGCAAAGTGAAATAATCCTCAGATTTCTAATGGACAGCACCATCAAATTCTTAGTTCCGGAACCATTTACCTTCCTGTACCATAAAGAAAGGAACACCATTTCATTTACTTTGTGGTGCTGCCATTTTACACTGAGCATTTCATATTGTCTCTGGCCGAAGTTAAATTAGTCCACAGAGTGAAAACTTGGGCTGTAAAGTAGAATTGATTCTCAAATGAAACAATTGAATAATACCTAAGCAAGTGATGGTGTGCTGTTTAAGGTCATACCTGTTCTCAAAAAAAAATTATTGACATGTAGGCTTGTTAACAGGATAAGTAGAACCAAAACTTGTGCAGAGCCAAAGGACTTGAGATGTTTCAAATAGCAATGAAAAATGTTGTTACAAATCATAGAAATTAACTTAATTACAAAATATGCTTGGTTCTGGGTATGAGAAACATCATTTTGAATTTTCATTTTGAATTCTTCCGAAGGTTCAGATACTTTCAGCCTACAAAAGATTTAGCTTGGGTAAGTGGAGTAAAGCCAGCATTTGAAGTTTTCCTTAAAATATTCAAACCCAAGATGAGCCAAATCTTTTTCCAAATATCTGTCAGCAAAACTGGAGCAACCTGCTGCAAGCCACCAGCTGTGAAGTTTTGCCTGATTGTTTCATTGTATTCAGAATGTTTCATCTGAGAAATACCATCTACTTCTACCCCTACCTTTCCTTTGATCCATTTTCAAAGTTCAAAGTAAATTTATTATCAAAGCACATGTATGTCACCATATACAACCCTGAGATTCACTTTCATTAAAATCCCTCTCTTGTTTTCCCAACAGTACCATCCCTACCCATCTCCAAAATTCAGGAAAAAGGCAGGAATTATAAACTGGCTTAATGCTCCTGGAGTTGTTGGAAACACCAACAGCTATCTATTTCAAATAGATAGTATTAGATATAGACAGAATAGGACAGTGTGTAAACAGGTCTTTTAACTCAAGCATCAGGTGTCCATTTACATTAATAGCATTTTATTCTCTCCATATTCTCATCAACTAAACCTAGATTCCATCACCCATTGACAATACAGGCAATTTTACACTGGCCAATTAACCTGCTAAACCACATTGTTGGGATGTGGAAGCAAACCATGAGGTCACAGGGAGTATGTGCAGTTTCACACTGACAGAACCATCTGGTCAGGACTGAACCTGGATATTGGAGCTGTGACACAGCTACTCTTATTTGCTGTGTCACTGTGCTGGCTCATTGCAAGCTAAGAAAGAGCAGAACTTGCTTAGGCAGATTTTATTTATCTCCCCCCCCCCCCCCCACCACCACCACAAGTGCGGTGGACTTGTGAACAGTTTCCCACAATCAGCATAAAGGAAGAGGATTGAAAATCTGGCTAGTGGTGCCACAACAACAACCTCTCACTCAATGTCAGCAAGACCAAAGAGCTGATTATTGACTTCAGGAGGTGGAAACCGGAGGTCCATACGCCAAACCTCAGTGGGATATCAGAGGTGGAAAGGGTCAGAAAATTTAAATTCCTTGGTATGACCATTTCTGAGGACCTGTCCTGGGCTTAGCATGTAAGTGCAATTATGAAGAAAGCACAGCAGTGCCTCTAGTTCCTTGCAAGTTTACAAATATTTGTCATGGCATCTAAAACTTTGAGAAACTTCTGTAGATGTGTGGTGGAGAGTATATTGACTGGTTGCATCATGGCCTGGTTCAGAAACAACAATGCCCTTGAACAGAAAATCCCAAAAAGTACTGAATACAGCTCAGTCCATCAGGGGTAAAGGCCTCCCTACCATTGAGCACATCTACCTGGAGCGCTGTCGCATGAAAGCAGCATCCATCATCAGGGACCCCCACCACCAAGGTCATGCTCTCTTCTTGCTGCTGTCAATAGGAAGAAGATACATGAGCCTCAGGACTCAGGTCACCAGATTCTGGAACAGTTATTATTCCTCAACCATCAGGCTCTTGAACCAGTGGAACAACTTTACACAACTTCACTTGCCCCATCACTCAACTGTTCCCACAACCTATGGACTCACGTTCAAGGACTCTTCATCTCATGTTCTCAATAATTGTTGTTTATTTATTTATTGTTATTTTTCTTTTATTTTTCATTGTATTCTGTCAGGTTGGCTGTGGTCTTTCATTGATTCAATCATGGTTTTTGAATTTACTATGTATTGCCTGCAAGAACACAGATCTCAGGGTTGTAAATGTGACATCAGAATTAGAATCCGGTTTATTATCACTGGCATGTGTCGTGAAATTTAACTTAGCGGCAGCAGTTCAATGCAATACATGATATAAAAGAAAATAAATCAATCTATCAATTACAGTATACATATAATGAATAGATTAAAAATCATGCAAAAACAGAAATAATATATATCACAAAATGAGGTAGTGTCCAAAGATTCAGTATCCATTTAGGGATTGGATAGCAGAAGGGAAGAAGCTGTTCTTGAATCATTGAGTGTGTGCCTTCAGGCTTCTGTACCTCCAACCTGATAGTAACAGTGAGAAAAGGGCATGCCTGCCCTGGGTGCTGGGGGTCTTTTATAATGGACGCTGCCTTTCTGAGAAACTGCTCCTTAAAGATGTCCTGGGTACTTTGTAGGCTAATACTCAAGATGGAGCCAACTAAATTTACGACCCGCTGCGGCTTCTTTTGGTCCTGTGCAGTAGCCACCCCCCCCACCCCCCCACCGTATCAGACAGTGATGAAGCCTGTCAGAATACTCTCCAAGGTAGATCTATAGAGGATTTGAGTGTTTTTGTTGACATACCAAATCTCTTCAAACTCCTATTAAAGTATAGTCACTATCTTGCCTTCTTTGTAGCTGAATATATGTACTTTTGGTAATAAATTTAATTTTAACTTTGAAGCTTTTGGCAAATAATACTTTACTGTCTAGCGAGACCTGGTACACGACATTTGTGCATCTTGTACCATAATCAGCTGGGCCAATCTCGATTGTCTAAGGGATTCTAAAAGTAACTCTACAATTTCAACATCCGGTTCCTCCTGAAGATAGGAATTAGCTGATGTTTCAGCTCTCCAAAGAGAATATAGTATTATAAACAAGAAAACAGGAGTGGGCCAACAGGATTCACAATCTTGTTAGTTTCTACATTGTTTTAAATGATAGGTTGGATGGTTATACCTAGTTTTTTTTCTTTGATTGCCATTTTTTTGCTCATTGTAAAACATAGCAAAATATCCCATTCTATTTTCTATCCATTTAATAAGAAAGGAATTCTACAGGGAGTTATTTTGAGCAATGTGCAAGAAGAAGTTATGGTTTAGTTCATCTCCTTCAGCTACTATCGCATTTGTCCATTTTAGTGTGCCTCAGATAAACTGAAAGCTATGTAATCTGACTAAATTTATTTAGCAGATTCTGTCTTGCTGAAAGTACTTAACTGAAGTTACTGGAAAAAATACAGTTCAATGTAGACAAACAAAAGTCTCACCGCCAAGGCATATTTGAGCAAATTAATGTAAAAGTGAGTTATCAGTAAGGATGAATACATCTGGGGAAATAACTGACTTTAAAGGAGGATTGTTAAAAACAAAAGTTTCAGGGTGAATAAGTAGAGCAGTTGTAGCTGAAGGGAAAAGATCAGTTTTCGAAGGTCTAGAGCAGTACGGGTGTTGTGAGAGTGAGAGTGTATAGTTAGATTTAATCCCATTGAAAATACTTCAGAGTTTGAACTGTTAGAGTCTGGAAGGCAATCCAAATCTGACAAAATAGACAGGGAAACACAAAGCAAATGTTTTAGATAATCTTGTGTTAGATAAAAGCCTGAAAACTAGCTGGGAGAGAGCTGTGAAAGCCTGGCCACATTTTATTTAAAAAAAACATTTAGAGGTAGTGATATTAGAGGCAGAAGTTAAATGTGTTTGTAATGGATAGAGTATCACTGGGTTTTGCTAGGGAAAATGTATGTTCTGAGAATACAAAATGTAGATGGATAGAGATGAACATCAGCGTGTTTGTGAAGGTTGACCTTGTGGATGCACTTGAGAAATATAAAAGGTAGTGGGGGGGGGGGTAACTTTTTTTTATACTGGAGAAGGATGGAAACCTAATGTGAAAGGTAGCCGTGAGAATGGGTGGATATCCAATGACTTCTGCAGAGAAATGGGAGTCTTGAAATAGGATGCTACTTCTATCCTAACAAAGCTGTTTTCAATGGGATTTAAAAACAGGAGTTTCACGTTAGAGGGTCAGTACTTGAGGTACAGAGGAGATGTTAGGGGTAAATTTTTTACACAGAGTGGTGAGTGCGTGGAATGGGCTGCCGGCGGCGGTGGTGGAGATGGAAACGATAGGGTCTTTTAAGAGACTCCTGGATGATGACATGTAGCTTAGTAAAGTAGAGGCCTATGGGTAAAGCCTAGGTATTTCTAAGGTAGGGACATGTTCGGCACAGCTTTGTGGGCCAAAGGGCCTGTATTGTGCTGTCGGTTTTTCTATGTTTCTAACCATTATCCATACAATTGGAACCAAGATGAGGAAAAAAAAACAAAGGGGGGACAGGATGATATTTCACAGAGAATAAATTTGGCAAAATTATATCAAGGAAGCTTTATAGATGAATAAGCTTGGGAACAAAATGGAATACAATGTGGTTCATGCAAACAACAGAAGCAGGGTGAATTTATGATTGAAGCCAGCTCAATAGCGAAACAGGCAAGGCAATGATGTTAAGAGGGCATCTTTGAATCTTATTAGGAGAGTTTAGAAAAGCGTGGAAAGATTGTGAGGCAACATAAACCAGACAGACGCAAGAGAATAAATTATCAAGCAGTTTGGGAAGACATTTCCTTCTACTCTAGGACAATAGGGGTCTCTTGGATGACTATAACACATGCATGAGAAGATTAACATACAGTTGAATTTTTAGGGTACCAGACAGAATTGTTATTCAAAATACCCATGGAATTTCTATATGCAACTTGCAAAATCATCACTGTACTCAAGTTCCCTTAAGTTACTGCCTGTTCATGACTCTTAAAAGTGACTTTTATTTTTAAGAAGATCATAAACTTTACAAATGAGCAGGCAGTTTCTGGATATGGGCTACTTGCCTCCAGGAATATTTTAAACAGTGTGACTATCTTATCAATCTCAAATGTGCAATTTGAAATTCTGAGAAACTTTACAGTGTAACTATGCAACATAAACACCCAAGACAAGTGGCCCGAACAGAATACTGCACTGTGGGAATGTGCCTGTAATTCAGAGTGATTTATTATCATACAGACTGTTTGACAACATCTAAGTATTTATTTATGCATGGAATGTACAACATAGAACAGTACATCACAGTACAGGCCTTTGGCCCACAATGTTGTTCCAATCTTTTAACCTACTCCAAGATTAATCTAACCCTTCTCACCAACCTGGCCTTCATTTGTGTGCCTATCTATGAGTCACTTAAATGTCCTTAATATTATCTATCTCTACCACCACTCTTGGCAGTGTGGTCTATGCACCCTCTACTCGGACTGGAAAAAAAAAACCTCTGACATCACCTCTGTACTTTTCTCCAATCACCTTATACTGTATTAGCCATTGCCACCCTGGGGAAATGGTGCTGGCTTCCACTCTATCTATGCCTTTTATCATCTTATACACCTCTATCAAATCACCTCTAAACCTCCCTCGCTCCGAAGCGAAAAGCCTTAGCTTGCTCAATGTCTCTCATGACATGTTCTCAAATCCAGGAAGCATCCTGGTAAGTCTCTTCTGCACCCTCTCTGAATGTATAGGAATGTATAAAAATGTAAAGGCTACAACATTGAAGCCTCTTTCCCTATTGATCATCCCTATGTCATAACATTTCCCACCTCAAATCTTTATTCTACTTTTTAAACCTATCAGCTCCTGTTTTATTTTCCCAAATTTGCATAAACTAATTTTTCCCCATAATTTCAAGCTTGCTCCCTGGTATTAGAAGCTAGCTGAGTAACTTTCTAAACCACTTTCCTGTAGCCTTAACCCTCCTAATGTTTGTAAGCATCAATTACAAGGGGCTAGACGTGTATACTCTCAAGCACTCCTAGGGAAATCAATGGGTAGAAGCTTGCAATAATTTTTCATAATTCAATCCTTTTAGCACCAGAATCTTTCTGCTGAATCTGTGTTACATTTGGTTCGTGGTAAAACTGAAATGCACTTTATCAGAGCATGTTTCCAGTGAAATGTTGCCCTCCCTGATTACCAATGAAACACTCTTTCCTGTTGAGTGACCAGAAGATGTGCAATGACTTATTATTTGCAGATTTTCCCCTTGTTTTTCATGAACTTCCAATAGGTAATGAGAAAATCACAGATTTCTCCAAGGTCATTGGCAACGCTATTCAGTAGCCAACCCTTCTATGCAAATTTCATCTGATATACCTACCTCTGTTCCTCCCCTTCTCCTATTCTAACCCCATACACAGTGATCTGCGGATGGTCAGCAAGCGGATAACAGGACTTGGTGTTATCCATTGATCCTACAGACATCTACAGCCAACATCTAGCCACTTGGGAAAACACTTGACAAATATGACCTATGTTTATTAAGTTGGTAAATTGGTTTATTATTGTCTCGTACCATATTAAGTGAAAAATTTGCCTTTTATACTGTTCATGTGGATCAATTCATTATAACAGTTCATTGAAGTAGTACAGATAAAACAATAAAAATGTAGAATAAAAGAATACAGTTACAGAGAAAATGCAGTGCAGGTAAACAATGGGATGCAATGTCATAACCAGATAAATTGTGAGGTCAAGAATGCATTCTTACCATAATAAGAAACTGTTCCATATCTTATAAAATCAGGATAGAAGCTGTCTTTGGTCTTGGTGGTATGTGCTTTCAGGCTTTTGTACTTTCTGCTTGACGGGAGGGGGAGAAGACAGAAATTCCAGGGTGGGTGGGATCTTTAATTAGCAGACTGTTTTAGTGAGGCAGTGAGAAGTGTACCACAGGGATAATGGAGGAGAGGCTGGTTTCCGTGATGTACTGAGTCGTGCCCACCGCTCTCTGCAGTTTCTTGCAGTCAGGGGTAGTGCAGTTGCCATACCAAACCACTATGTATGAGAACAGCACACTTTCTATACTGCATTGATAAAATTTGATGAGGGTCAGAAGGGACATGCCAAATTTCTTTCATCTCCTGAGAAAGTAGTGTTGGTAAGCTCTCTTGGCTGTGGCATCTACAGTGGTTGGATTAGGACAGGCTAAAGATGATGAGGAATTTATAGCATTCAAGGCAGTACTGTTTCAGCAGTAGACATATTGCACTGAGTCAAGGTTGGCTGATAGGCTGAACTTAATCTGTGTCATTAAGGCGCGTTACCTTGTTTTTCTTAGGCACCATATGACAGTGCTCTTCTTAAAGCATGTGTGAAACTCAGCTTGAAACAGGGGGAGATTAAAAATGTCTGAAAATCATCCAGCTGATGTGTACAGGATCTAAGGACGCAGCCAAGAAAATCATCCAAGCCAGGTGCTTTCCGTAGATTCACCATCTGGATAACTTGTATTATACCCACAATTGTGACTATGGCTGGCAGGGTAGGTGGTGACATTCCAACCCCTTTCTGTTTAAATCATGCTTGGAATCCATTAAGCTCATTGGGAAGGGATGCGATGTTTTCAGTGTTGCAGCCCAATGTTGTTTTGTAGCCTGATATAGCAGGTAAGTTCTGCCACAATTGGCATCTGTTCTGGGACTTGATTTTGGACTGGTACTGCCTCTTGACATCATTGATAGCTTTACAAAAGCTGTATCATGATTTTGTCTAAACGTCTGGGTAACCTCATTTGAATGGTGCAGTACTTGAGTAGAAAGTAGATCTGCTGGGCAGAAGGTACAGGAGTCACACTTCAAGGTGAACAATAGCTTCTTCCCCACTGCCATTAGGCTCTTGAATCAAACTGTAACACCCTAATTCTGTCTTAGACTATAGAATATAGTATAGCACAGTGTTGTGGCAACCCATTTAAACCTGATCCACAATCAATCTAGCCCCTCCCTCCTACAGTGTCCATCACCTTCCATATATTTCCCAACTTGCATTAATGTAATTATGTTTGGAGTGTACTATATTCTGCTGCTAAAAGCTAATTTTCATGGCATTTATACACTAGGTTTGTATGTCAATGATAATAAATGTGAACTTCCATGTCAGTTCTTTTAACTCCTGTTAAGTACTGGGAGGACTATACAGTAGTATCATCTTTGTAAAGTGTTCACCTTTGTTCCACCCGCATAAATTTGTTGGACAATCCTTGGAGTTTATAAAGTTGAAGCCTCCAAACTGATTGGCAGAGAAAGCTCTAACCAAAAAAAGATATCTATCCCAGGGCCAGGATTCACTTTGCTCTGATTTCACTGCTCCATTTTAATAGGTGCTACTGTTAGCTGCAGCCATCCAGTAGCTCACCATGAGTGTCTTAAGTTACAATGCTGTTTAGACAGAATCAGGTTTAATATCACCAGCATATGTTGTGAAATTTGTTTTGTGTGGCAGCAGTACAGTACAATGCATAATAAAAAAAAACTGTAAGTGGTGTTAAAAGAGCAGGAAAAAAATAGTGAGGTAGTGTACGTGGGTTCATTGTCTGGTTGGAAATCTGATGGCGGAGATATAGAAGGAGTTCCTGTAATGTTGAGTGTGTGTCTTCAAGATCCTTAATGATTAATATCACTTTATAACTTTATGTAGCTTTTACTGATCCTTCATTCCAGGCAGTGATGCAACTAATTCAAATGCTCTCCACAGTAATTTGCTACAGCTAATGGTGATAGACAAAATCTCCTTAAACTTCTAATAAAATGCAGCCCTCGTCATGCCATCTTTATAATTGCATCAATGTTGGGTGCAGGATAGATCTTCCAACACCCAAGAACTTGAAACTGCTCACCCTTTCCACTGCTGATCCCTTGATGAGTACTGGTGTGTGTTCCAGTAGTCCACAATCAATTCCTTGGTCTTGCTAACTTTGAGTGCAAAGAGGTTGTTGTGACACCATTCAACCAGCTGACCTATTTCACTCCTGTACACTTGCACTGACTGTGGTGTCCTGATGAGGAAGTAAAAGATCCAGTTGCCGGGGAAGGTACAGAGGTCCAGGTTTTGGATTGTGTCGATTAGTACTGAGTGTATGATGGTGTTGAACGCTGAGCTGTAATCAATAATTAGAAGCCTGATGTAGGTATTGCTATTGTCCAGGTGGTCCAAAGCTGAATGGAGAGCCAGTGAGATTGCATCTGGTGTAGGCCTATTGTGACAACAGGCAAATTGCAGTTCTTTGCTTAGGCAGGAGTTGATTCTGGCCATATCAAAGCAAATCATCACGGTAGATGGGAGTGCAACTGGGCAATAGTCACTGGTATGATTGTCACCTCTTTGAAGCAGGTGGGAACCTCCAACTGCACCAGTATGAGGTTGAAAACATCCTTGACACTCACAGTTGGTTGGGTCAGTGTGTGCCAGGAGGAAATTTCCAGAAGGAAAAGAGCATCATGAACTTTTGCTTGCTCTCAAGTAACAAGCCTTGATTTCCATGAATGACCCATCAATAGTAGAAATCCTAGCTACCCCATCCTCTAATAAAGAAATGCTGAGGCAAACATAATTTATTGAAGTAACATGATTTATTTTAGGTTGTCACTTTCATCTGCAATGAATAGTGAATGAGACCAATGCTAATTAACTAGTCTTTGCCTGAAGAAAATGCCAATATTCAAGCTGTAAATATCCGAAGCATTCCTTAGAGCATTGCGTTCCACAATGGAATGTTGTTTGTTCACTTGCCCCAGTCTTCCCAATACAGGAAGCATTCAGATGCTGAGGCATTCTTCCTACCTATACTGCCATCCTTTCCCAGCAACCTGTTTCTAATAACTTACTTTAAATCTGGAATTGAAAGGATCATGAACGACATCCTATCTTCAACACAAGGTGAAATTAGTATATACCCAGCAACTACCCATACGACTGAAGTAACCAAGCATTCTGATTCACTGTTGCTTGTACTGCCAGCAATGTGCATCTTTTCCCATGTTGTAACATGAATGTAGGGAAGGACAAGACAATGATTGGGTACAAATACAGAGGCAAAATTCAAAAGGGCAAAGAATGCAGGATTGAGGGCGCTGTATTTAAATGAGCGTACCATTTAGAATAAGGTGGATGAACTTGTGGCGCAATTAGAGATTGGTTGGTATGACTTTGTGGGCATCGCTGAGTCATGGCAGAGGGAGGGCCATAGTTAGGAGCTTACACTTTTTATCAGAAGGATAGACAGGAAGGCATAGGCGGTGGTGTGGCTCTGTTGGGAAGAGATGGAATTACATCTTTAGAAAGAGGTGGCATAGGGTCAGAGAATGTTGAATCGTTGTGGATGGAGTTAAGAAAGTGTAAGGGTAAAAAAAATTATGAGAGTCATATATAGATCTCCAAATAGTAGAGAAGATGTGGGAATAAGATTGCAAAGACGGCAGGAAAAGGCATCAAATAAGGGTAAGGTCATAATTGTAGTAGGCGACTTCAATATGCAAGAGGTTTAGGAAAATAAGATTGGTGTCGGATCGCAAGAGAGGGAATTTGTTGAATGCCTATGAGATGGTTTTTTAGAGCAGCTTGTGCTTGCGCCTACTTGTGGAAAGGCTACCTTAGATTGGGTGTTGTGTAATAACCTAGATCTTATTAGGGAGCTTCACATGAACTACCCTTAGAAGGTAGTGATCATAATGATTGAACTATACTGCAATTTGAGAGGGAGAAGCATAACTCACATGTATCAGTATCGCAATGGAATAAAGGGAATTACAGAGGCATGAGCGAGGAACTTGCCCAAGTGGATTGGAGGAGGATACTGGTGGGGATGACAGCAGAGCAGAGATGGCTGAAGTTTCTGGGAATAGTTCACAAGGCACAGGATAGGTATGCCCACAAAGGAAGAAGTTCTCAAATGGCAGTTGTAGGCAATCATGGCTGACAAAAGATGTTAAGGACAATACAAAAGCCAAAGAAAGGGAATATAACAGAAAAAATGAGTGGGAAGTTGGATGATTAGGAAGCTTTTAAAATCCAACAAAAGGCAACTAACTTAAAAAGCTATAAGAACGGAAAAGATTAAATATGAGAACAGACTAGCCAATAATATAAAGCAGGATACCAAAAGTTTTTTTCAGTAAAAAGGAAGGTGAGATTTGATATTGGACCACTGGAAAATAATGCTGGTGAAGTATTAATGGGGAATAAAGTAATGGCAGATGAACTTAGTGAGTACTTTGCATCGGTCTTCACTGTGGAAGAAACTAGCAGTGTGTCAGAGGTCTGTGAGTGTCAGGGAGCAGGAGTGAGTGCCATTGCTATTATAAAGGAAAATGTGCTTGGCAAACTTAAAGGTCTTAATGTGGATAAGTCACCTGGACCAGATGGATTACATCCTGAAGTCCTGAGAGAGGTTGCTGAAGAGATAATGGGTGCATTGATCATGGTCTTTCAAGAATCACTTGATTCTGGCATGGTCCTGGAGGACTGGAAGATTGCAAATGTCACTCCACTCTTCAAGAAAGGAGGAAGGCAAAAGAAAGGAAATTTTAAGCCGGTTAGCCTAATCTCAGTGGTTGGGAAAGTGTTGGAGTCTATTATTAAGGTTGAGGTTTCGAGATACTTGGAGACTAATGATAAATTAAGTCAAAGTCAGCATGATTTCTGTAAAGGGAAATCATGCCTGAGAAATCTGCTAGAGTTCTTTGAGGAAGTAACAAGCAAGGTGGACAAAGAAGAGGCAGTGGATGTATTTGAATTTTTAGAAGGCGCTTGATAAGGTGCCAAACATGAGGCTGCTGAACAAGATAATATCTTATGGCGTTACAGGAAAGATACTGACATGGGTAGCAGAATGGCTGACAGGCGGGAGGAGTGAGTTAGGAATAAAAGGCGCCTTTTCTGATTGGCTGCCGGTGACTGGTGTTCCTCAGGGGTCAGTATTAGGACCAATACTTTTCACATTGTTTGTCAATGAATTAGATAACAGAATTGACGGCTTTGTGGTAAAATTTACAAATGATACGAAGATAGGTGGAGGGGTAGGTAGTGCTGAGGAAGCAATGCGATTGCAGATTGGAAATAGACAAATTGGTTAATAGACAAATTGGAAGAATGGGTAAAATAGTGGCAAATGGAATATACTGTTGGGAAATATATGATAGTGCAGTTTGGTAAAAGGAACAAAAGTGCAGGCTATTAACTAAATGGGGAGAAGATTCAAACATCAGAGGTGCAGAGGGTCTTGGGAGTCCTCGTGCAAGACTCCCAGAAAGTTAATTTACAGGTTGAAATTTTAAATCAAAGCAAGAGGCGGAGAGGGAAGAGGTAAAAGAAGCTCGGAGAGAAGCTGTTTTTCTAACTGATCAGGGGCAAAGAGGCTAGACTGCGCAGGCGCATGACGTAGCACGCCAAAGGTTTAAAAGAAAGACCGCCATATACAGAGGCCATCGTTGTAGCGGCCATTTTCTGTGTGGACTGAAGCAGAGTGGGACGGCTTTGGCTCAATCAAGCTTCGGCGAGAACAGGCAGAGGCGAGGTTGAACGGGGCACGACTGCACAAGCACGTGAAAGTCGACCTCTGAGATCAGCGGGGGAATTTAAAAAGTGAGTAGAGGCTGAGTACGAGCTTCACTTCAGGTGAGGTAAGGCCGGGTAAGCTCCTTTAATTAATCTAATTAGCTTAGGAGTAGGTAATGGAGGCAGCAGTTAGGGCAGTTTAGTGCTCCGTTTGCAGTATGTGGAAAGTCAGGGCGAGCACAGCTGTCCCTGATGACTACACCTGCAAAAGGTGCATCCAGCTGCAGCTCCTGACAAACCGTGTCAGGGAACTGGATCTGGAGCTGGATGAACTTCGGATCATTCAGGAGGCAGAGGCAAAAATAGACAGGAGTTTCAGGGAGATAGTCACCTCTAGGAGTCAGGAGACAGGTAGTTGAGTGACTGTCAGGAGAGGGAAGGGGAATAGACAGGAAGAGCAGAGCACCCCTGTGGCCATTCCCATCAACAATAAGTATACCGTTTTGGATACTGTTGGTGGGGACAACCTACCAGGGACAAGTTACAGTGGTTGTGTCTCTGGCACTGAAACTGGACCCTCAGCTCAGAAGGGAAGGAGGGAAAAGAGGAGAGAAGTAGTGATGGGGATTTGATAGTTAGAGGGACAGGTAGGAGGTTCTGTGGAAGAGATCAAGAATCCCGGATGGTCTGTTGCCTCCCTGGTGCCAGGGTCCACGATATCTCGGATCGAGTTCTCAGTATTCTCAAGAGGGAGGGTGAGCAGCCGGATGTCGTGGTCCATGTAGGGACCAATGACGTGGGTAGGAAGAGTGAGGAGGTCCTGAAAGGTGAGTTTAGGGAGTTAGGCACCAAGTTAAAGGACAGGACCTCCAGGATAGCAATCTCAGGATTGCTACCAGTGCCACGTGCAGGTGAGTTTAGAAATAGTAAAATAGTGCAGATCAAGACGTGGCTGAAGACATGGTGCAGGAAGGAGGGCTTCAGATTTATAGATAATTGGGTAGTGTTCCAGGGAAGGTGGGACTTGTTCCGGTGGGACGGTTTACATATGAACTGGAGGGGGACAAATATTCTTGCAGGTAGGTTTGCTAGAGAGGCTGCAGTGGATTTAAACTAGATACGAGGGGGGAGGGGAACCAGAGTGTAGGAACAGATGTATGAGAGAAGGAAGAAAAAGAAGACAGTAAAGTTCTTTGTACTGTTAGAGATAAACTGAGAGGAAGAGGTGGAGAATTTCTTAAATACATTTATTTTAATGCTAGTAGCATTGTAAGAAAGGTGGATAAGCTTAGAGCATGGATTGATACCTGGAAATATGATATTGTAGCTATTAGTGAAACATGATTGTAGGAGGGGTGTGATTGGCAACTAAATATTCCTGGATTTCGTTGCTTCAGGTGTGATAGAATCGGAGGGACAAGATGGGGAGGTGTTGAGTTCCTGCCTGTGGCCATCAAACTTTACAACTCCTCCCTCAGTGTCAGACACCCTGAGCCAATAAGCTGGTCCTGGACTTACTTCCACTTGGCATAATTTACCTATTATTATTTAATTATTTATGGTTTTATATTGCTATACTGTCTACACTATTCTTGGTTGGTGCGACTGTAAAGAAACCCATTTTCCCTCGGGATCAATAAAGTATGTCTGTCTGTCTGAGTTGCTTGTCAGAGAAAATATTACAGCGGTGCTCTGGCAGGATAGATTGGAGGGCTCATCTAGGAAGACTATTTGGGTGGAATTGAGGAATGGGAAAGGTGTAGTAACACTTATAGGGGTGTATTATAGACCACCTAATGGGGAGCGAGAATTAGAGGAGCAAATTTGCAAGGAGATAGCAGATATTTGTAGTAAGTACAGGGTTGTGATTGTGGGAGATTTTAATTTTCCACACATAGACTGGGAAGCCCATACTGAAAAAGGGATGAATGGTTTGGAGTTTGTAAAATGTGTGCAGGATAGTTTTTTGCAGCAATACATAGAGGTACCCACTAAAGAAGGGGCAGTGTTGGATCTTCTGTTAGGGAATGAAATAGGTCAGGTGACGGAGGTATGTGTTGGGGAGCACTTCGGGTCCAGTGATCACAATGCCATTAGTTTCAATATAATTATGGAGAAGGATAGGGCTGGACCCAGGGTTGAGATTTTTGATTGGAGAAAGGCTAACTTTGAGGAGATGTGAAAGGATTTAGAAGGAGTAGATTGGGACAATTTGTTTTATGGGAAGGATGTAGTAGAGAAATGGAGGTCATTTAAAGGTGAAATTTTGAGGGTACAGAATCTTTATGTTCCTGTTAGGTTGAAAGGAAAGGTTAAAAGTTTGAGAGAGCCATGGTTTTCAAGGGATATTGGAAACTTGGTTCGGAAAAAGAGAGATATCTACAATAAATATAGGCAGCATGGTGTAAATGAGGTGCTTGAGGAATATAAAGAATGTAAGAAGAATCTTAAGAAAGAAATTAGAAAAACTAAAAGAAGATACGAGGTTGCTTTGGAAAGTAAGGTGAAAATAAATCCGAAGGGTTTCTACAGTTATATTAATAGCAAAAGGATAGTGAGGGATAAAATTGGTCCCTTAGAAAATCAGAGTGGACAGCTATGTGTGGAGCCGAAAGAGATGGGGGGAGATTTTAAACAATTTCTTTTCTTCAGTATTCACTAAGGAGAAGGATATTGAATTGTGTGAGGTAAGGGAAACAAGTAGGGAAGTTATGGAAACTATGACGATTAAAGAGGAGGAAGTACTGGTGCTTTTAAGGAATATAAAAGTGGATAAATCTCCAGGTCCTGACAGGATATTCCCTAGGATCTTGAGGGAAGTTAGTGTAGAAAGAGCAGGGGCTCTGACAGAAATATTTCAAATGTCATTAGAAACGGGGATGGTGTCAGAGGATTGGCGTATTGCTCATGTGGTTCCATTGTTTAAAAAGGGTTCTGAGAGTAAACCTAGCAATTATAGGCCTGTCGTTTTGACATCAGTGGTGGGTAAATTAATGGAAAGTATTCTTAGAGATGGTATATATAATTATCTGGATAGACAGGGTCTGATTAGGAACAGTCAACATGGATTTGTGCGTGGAAGGTCATGTTTGACAAATCTAATTGAATTTTTTGAAGAGGTTACGAGGAAAGTTGATGAGGGTAAAGCAGTGGATGTTGTCTATATGGACTTCAGTAAGGCCTTTGACAAGGTTCTGCATGGAAGGATAGTTAGGAAGGTTCAATCGTTAGGTATTACTATTGAAGTAGTAAAATGGATTCAACAGTGGCTGGATGGGAGATGCCAGAGAGTAGTGGTGGATAACTGTTTGTTATGTTGGAGGCTGGTGACTAGTGGTGTGCCTCAGGGATCTGTACTGGGTCCAATGTTGTTTGTCATATACATTAATGATCTGGATGATGTGGTGGTAAATTGGATTAGTAAGTATGCAGATGATACTAAGGTAGGTGGCATTGTGGATAATGAAGTAGGTTTTCAAAGCTTGCAAAGAGATTTAGGCCAGTTAGAAGAATGGGCTGAATGATGGCAGATGGAGTTTAATGCTGATAAGTGTGAGGTGCTACATTTTGGTAGGAATAATCCAAATAGGACATACATGTTAAATGGTAGGGCATTGAAGAATGCAGTAGAACAGAGTGATCTAGGAATAATGGTGCATAGTTTCCTGAACGTGGAATCTCATGTGGATAGGGTGGTGAAGAAAACTTTTGGTATGCTGGCCTTTATAAATCAGAGCATTGAGTATAGGAGTTGGGATGTAATGTTAAAACTGTACAAGGCATTGGTAAGGCCGAATTTGGAGTATCGCGTACAGTTCTGGTCACTGAATTATAGGAAAAATGTCAACAAAATAGAGAGAGTACAGAGAAGATTTACTAGAATGTTACCTGGGTTTCAGCACCTAACTTACAGGGAAAGGTTGAACAAGTTAGGTTTTTATTCTTTGGAGTGTAGAAGGTTGAGGGGGGACTTGATAGATAAAGGTATTTAAAATTATGAGGGGGATAGATAGAGTAGACATGGATAGGCTTTTTCCATTGAGAGTAGGGGAGATTCAAAGAAGAGGACATGAGTTGAGAGTTAGGGGGCAAAAGTTTAAGGGTAACACGAGGGGGAATTTCTTTACTTAGAGAGTGGTAGCTGTGTGGAATGAGCTTCCAGTAGAAGTGGTAGAGGCAAGTTTGGTATTGTCATTTAAAGTAAAATTGGATAGGTATATGGACAGGAAAGGAATGGAGGGTTAAGGGGCTGAGTGCAGGTCGGTGGGACTAGGTGAGAGTAAGCATTCAGCACAGACTAGAAGGACTGCGATGGCCTGGTTCCGTGCTGTAATTGTTATATGGTTATATGGTTTTTATATGGTTGAGCCTGTGGTATAGAAGGCAAATAAGATGTTGGCATTTATTTCAAGGGGAATAGAATATAAAAGAAAGGAGATAATGCTGAGCCTTTTGAAGATCACTAGTAAAGTCGCACTTGGAGTATTGTCAACAGTTTTGGGCTCCGTATCTCAAAAGTATGTGTTATCATTGGAGAAAGTCCAGAGGGGGTTCATTGTGAATGATTGTGGGAATGAATGGGTTAACAAATGAGCAGCATTTGGCAGCTTTGGGCCTGTACTCGATGGAATTTAGAAGAATGCAGGGGATCTCATTGAAACCTACCTAATATTGAAAGGACTGGATAGGGTGGATATGGAGAGGATGTTTCTATAGTGGGGGTATCCAGAACTAAAAGGCACAGTCTCAAAATTTCAGAGCAACCCTTTAGAACAGAGGTAAGCAGGAATATTTTTCACCAGAGAATAGTGAATCTAGAATGCTCTGCCACAGATTGTAGTGGAGGCCAAGTCCGTGGGTATACTTAAAGCGTAAATTGATTGTTTCCTGATCAGTCAGGTTATCAAAAGATATGGAGTGAAGACAAGTGTATGGGTTTGAGTGGGATCCGGAATCAGCCATGATAGAATGGCAGAGCAGACCCGATGGACTGAATGGCCTCATTCTACTCCTATGACTTATGATTTATGGATATACACCTGACTAAAACAGTCAGCGGGGTGCCTTTAATGTGAGTAGAGGGTACAACACACCTTGGTGCTGCCCTATACACATTTACTATACATCTCAAAAAGTCAGTGTCTAATCACCTCCTCTATGCTCCAAAGAAGGTCTGAAAGGAGGCATTAAGATTCAGTTGAAATTAATCAGTAGTAAGGCATGGCAATGGCAGCAAGGGACTGAATGCTATGGCGTAGACCAGCCAGTTTTGTGTACTACAGTGGGGAAGGCAATGACGAGAGACATCAGTGGGTACTGAAGTATTCATCCAGTGGATTCAGGCACATATGTGAGTATACTTGTAGTTTTGTTTTAGTGTCAGGTTTGAAATCAATGACTTTTATGTTTCTGTGATCCGGACTACTTGGAGAAGGTGCACCACCAATACCTCTGCAAACTTCTCCCAATCACCTGGAAGGATAGGCAAACCAACATCAGTGTGCTCTCTCCCAGACCAATACCAAGGAGCTAATTATACTCAATCAGCTTCTTTGGACAGGCTTTGAATCTCACACAAAAGAATCCCTATCAATCTCAGACCATACTGATCCAAGGCCTTGTGATCCACAAGGTCTGCTGGATGGTGGTGATATTTGTAAGCCATCAGGGCTGAATGCTTCCTCCCCTGGCTATCTCAATCAATCCAAATTATTTTTCAGCCTCAACTCTCTTCTCCAGCTCAGAATGCACTGAGGTTCCTTCCTCCTTAAAGCACCAAAACCAAGAAGTACTTTCCACTGATGATCAACATTTCCCCAGTTTTTAGAATGGAGTTTTGTACACCAAATAGCAAGGCTCTTTGGTCTGACCACATTAACTATAAATCCAGTCTCCAGTATTGTGCATTATCTGACTCACTACAGTATAACACAAAATCAAATATTTACATCACTAACATTTTCAAATTACAATTTCCATAAGCCAGTCTTTCTGTGCAAAAACATATCCTACTGCGATATTCATTAATTCGAATCTTCCAATTGCCAGTGGTAGTGGGATTCTGGCTATGAATGCAAAGCACAGACAGACTGTAATAAAATGCTTAGTGGTGTAGTTACTGGTCCAGACAGCATGCAGCTTAAGATGTGTTTCAGTGAGCACCCCTACTGTGCAAGCAAATAAAAAAGTCACAGTATATAACATTACCATAAATTTAACTTTACAGATTTCAGGCAACATCCTACTGGGCAATCTTTCATACCTTAAAGCCTTAGCTGAAATAAAAATAATGATTACAATCTAAAGGAGATCTGCCTGCTTTCTTTGCTTTGCAGCCAAGAGTCAGAAAGTGACATCATGTTTTAACGAATAAATTATTGGACCTAACACTTCAGTGCTTTCCCCTCATCAACAGCCTTAGCTGGAGAGATGGCCACGGTTACACCACCAAGGATGGCCAGGTCTCTGGATTCTGTTGACTATTTTTCCAAAGCATGTCATCAGGCAAAGGCGGGAGCTGGCTCAGCTATGATTTTTTTTTCAATCGGCGATTGATCCAGCTTATGTTGCGCACCTCATTACCTTTGGTGAATCTTCTGATATTACCTTAGACCTTCCACAGTCATCAAGTTAGTAGTGGCTGGTGTCAGGATTGTATTGCATGAGTATTGTATTATATATAGTTTTTTTTTCTATTTTACACTTCTACTGATTTGAAAAGTGCAGACCACACTGTCTCCATGAGACTTCTGTTAAGTTTCCCAAATATTTCTTAACAAAAATATGTAGTATATAATTATGGCTCAAATTTTGTTTAAAATTATTGTCTTGCAAAATGCCTTGTGCATCTTATTACACTAAGGATGCCACACTAACAACGATAATCAGGGTCTATACAGTTGTTGACAATGTATTTCAACATTCAGGAGCCTGCAATCACTCTGTCTGGATTTGCAATTGTAGGTAGTAGATCAGATCTAGAACAGAGAGTATTCTGTGTGTCAGGCAGTTCTGGTTACTTGGATGTCATGGGGATCAATGCAGGACATTGAGGTTGTTATAATCTATATAAATCTCCTAAATTGAAAATGCAGTGTTCAATGCATCCAAGGATGCTGTTGATGCAAAGCAAAATGGAAAACTAAGATATAGGGAGTAATTTGGGTTATAGATATAGGTTACGCAAAGGAGTAAGTACAGAAAGTAAGTAGCATTGGTAATTAGACAATATAAAGTTGAAAACTCAGCTCTGTAAGATGAATTTAAGGTATTTTGTTTCATAAAAGTCAAAACGATACAATTGAAATCTCCAACAATTTATTTGTAGAACTTGAAGGAAGAATGAACTGAAAAACAGAATGACTAATGAATGAATAATCATAATAGAATGCCCTAACATAAAACAAGTACAGAAACAGGCCCTTTAGCCCACAATGTCTGTGCCAAAAATCTCTCTTAATTCTGAACACATCAATACTTCTCTAATCTCACCTTTCTGGAAGAGAGCGTTGACGGGCAGCAGTCTCCTCCATCATACTGACAGTATGCTCTATTGTTGATTTTGTCACACCAACCATCAGCTTGAAAAGGCTAAAAGCAAGAATAGTACAAAATGGGTAGTTCAGTCTTTAAAAAGTTAGGACTGGTAATTACTTCCCAAGAGGCAACTGGGAAGGACAATAAATACAACACTAAAGTTTAGATTAACAAACTTGTGAGCTCAGTATGCAATTTACTGACTGCGTCAGTGCTTCTATTCACATGTGGTGCCTCCGCCATTAGGAAATAATAAAAATTTACAATTAAAACTATTTGTGATGGAGTTGTGTAGAAGGTGAGGTGAAGGCCAATGATAAACCCACACCTACTTTGAAAACCAGATGTGTCATTGAATGTTTTTAGATTTGCCAACAAATCAAACGTGCTGAAAGTTGCTCAGAACTGCTTTTCATATAATATGCATGTGGAACAATCAATTTTACAAGTCCATGCTTGAAAGTACACTGACATAATTTAGTCTACACAAACATCTGCATGCAGTGAAATAGTATCCACCGTATTCGTACTGAAAATACGTTTGTTGTCTTTCCCCATTATCACTAGTGATAAACAAAGAGAGCAGATACATTAGATTGGCACTTTTAATGATAATAGTTTGAACTCTCAAAGCAATAGATTGCATAATATCCAATAAATATGTAACAATACATACAGGTTATCTTATAATTATTCCCAACAAGAAGGTAGGGTAGCTAAGAAGGAATTTGTTAGCTATAGACTGTGTTCAGTATCAAATTATATAACACATACAAATGAGGACAGATTACAGCCTTACCTGTCAAACTTTCAGTGCTCCAAGATCAACCCACAGAAAACAGAAAACGTTTTTGGAACAGGAAATGATCATTTGGCACAAAAATTATTTGTTTTGGTTTTCAAGTTGAATCCAACCCACTTTTCATTGATAGTTATAATCAGCTTACCACCACACCTGTGAAAGCTCTCTGTCTTTCTGCAGCATTCAAATTTCCTACACATAATATTAAAGCAACATATGGTAGTTTTCAAATGTTGTGATATAGTTCCTTCCTCAACCTATGCTATGTACTGTATACAATGATCATCAAGAACTCCTAGTTGCATGCCATCTCAAATACCCTCTGCATTCCCACATTGACTTCTCCCTTATTGACTTACTCCAGTGCCAGATTAAGGCTTAACATAAGCTAAAGTAACAACACTTCATATTTTGCCAGGGCAGTCTACTACCCAAAGGAATGAACATTGAATTTACCAATTTCAGGCAGTGCTTTATGTCCTGTGCTTCCCTTCCACACTCCCCTTTCTGATTCATCTATAGTTCTCTTATTTCTGTCCTCTTCCTTATATTTCTTATACTCCTTCTTCAGTCCCCATCACTCACTTTGTCCCAACTCCCTCTCTACCAATGATCCACATATTTCACTTACTGGATCTCCACCCCCCACCAATCTGGCTCCATCTGCCCATCACCTCTGCTCCAATGGTTCCTATTTATCACTTTCCTTACTTGTAAAATTCCAGTATTCCATGGCTTTGTGTTTCCAGTTACCACTCTCAGCTGTCTGGACCTTCACCTCCCCTTCCTCCCCCTGCCCATCATCTTTCCCTCCTTGGTCCATCTACCAGCTCCTGCCTCACCTTTCCTCACTTTCTCTTTTTCCCGCTATCTTCCCTCTCCACCCTCAGCCCTGCAGCAGGTTCTCGAGCTGAAATGCCAAAAGATTCCTCCCCCCTCCCCTAACAGATGCTGCTAGACCTGCTGTATTCTTCTAACTGACTGTCTGCAGGTCCAGATTCCAGCATCTGCAGTCTCTTGTATCTCCAAACATCAGAGTTAAATTTAATTCATTATGTTCAGGGCAGGAGTCAAAAGTGAGAGCACCTTGCAATGTTCTACCTATTGCAACATTCTCATTTATAATGTTGCTAAAAGCATTAAAAAGTTTTGTAGGGCATATACAATATCACTCTGTGTATAATCCTGCATTGCTACTCATTTATCCATTTAGATCAAGGTTGAAATAACAGCAGTCATGATTATATTTCCTCTGAAATTCAATTCCTATGTATCTGTAGATGCTTTAACTCCTCTCTACCAATATGTTGTGGTAATGGGTACTGTTACTGCTATGGGTTTGTGTCCCTCACAATACTAGCTCGGCAGCTCTTCCTAGTCAGCACTCTGCAGCAATGTTTATCTGTATGGATTGTGGTTCTGCTCCCTCTATTCCTCACAGTCTACAAAGTGCTCATTTCCCTGCTGAAAAGTTGTAAAAGAATGAAAAGAAATGGACCTGACCCTGATTCACAATTAATCGTCTGCCACGTTTCACTTGACAAGAGAATGCACTCCTAAACATGCATCCACTGTTAAATGATACGACACAGCAGATTGCTGGCATATTCTGGAACTTACTTGGATGTTATTTCAAAACACCTCAGCCCTTTCCCTGAATTCTATCCACTTTACAAAATGTACAGAAGAGGAAACTTGTATTGATTACACAAAATCCTTCAGATTAGACTGGACTGTGTTTGATGGGCAGAACTGCACTTAAATGCTGCTGTCAATTAACTTATGGTAATGATATAGGTTAGACTTATGGAACAGTCATTAGAACCCTATGATCTTGAATGTGGCATTGATTTAAGTAAAATTAAAGAAATATACCGTACTTACTTGCAACTCAAGTCTTGTTTAACTAATTTTCATTGAAGATAAATACAAACAAATGAACACAATGAAACAATGCTGGAATTGGAACAAAATGCTGGAAAACACCTCAGCAAATCAGGGAAATTTTGATTTTCTGAATGCTGAAATTGAACTCCAGTTTTGTATCTGGGTTTTATCCCCCACTACTATCTTCAGTATCAGACGCTCAGATTATGGCATTATACAGGAAAAAGATGAATACCTTCATATTCTGATGTTTTGAATGTGTTGTACAAGAAAATGGTAAGATTAAAAGTACAGAATTTTCAGGGTAAGTACTGCCTCAAGTAATGCTCTTTGTTGAGGCTAATCACTAACAACCATTTGACAAGCACTATCCTCCCTGTGATGACTTGAAGATCTCAATGGGCACAATCCATATGTACAAAACTAAACTGACAAACATCTCAGAACCTTTAACACAGTACACAGCAAGATTTATAATTCCCACCTTCAATCTTGGTGTGAATTTGATATCACATCATGTGTTATGTGGACATGGTGTTCATGGCATTATTAGCTATTCTGTAAATCACATTTACCAAAAGAAATTCCGTTCCTTACTATTATTTTTTCTCTATCTGGCACAATCAAAATCGAACACATGCTTCAAAACCACGAAGTATCAATACTCACAGTCCAAGTTAAATAGCCTGTTCACATCAACACCATCCAAATCTCTCAGCATTTTAAAAAACCTGGATCAAGTTCAAATTCAATCTTTTCTCTAATGAAAACAAGTTCTCCCAGCCTTTTTTTTAATAAATAAGAGGCAATCCCTAAGTATTTAAATCATCTTTGTTGCTAATCTATGAACATTTGCCAGTGCATTAATATCCTTTTGATGACATGGTACTCAAAACTGCAGATTAATTTGCCAAATGTGCCAACTCAGAGAGGTCTGGCTCACAAAACAAATGGTTTTGAGGTGCTCCAAATCTCAATTATACTCACGGATAAAATGACACATTGACTAGCTGGTTAATGAATACCAAGTGATTATTACCTAGGATTAACCTTTTTGATGGATACCACTTTATTGTGTTCATATGTTTGAAATTCACCCCACCCCACTCCATTTGTTTCCCAATTTTGCCAAGTCATCTTTTTCTGTTAAATTAACCAAATTTCCATTAATATTCTGTCACTACTTTTGTAGCTTCAAATACTGAACTTTATTTTGTGCCCTTTTGAAATTCATATGAATAATGCCCAATAGTGTACCCTCGTTGTTTAACTTAATTGCTTTGTAAGACGGTTTGAATAACTTATCAGGAATATGATTCACAGAACTAACCAGGAACTGTCCTCTTAAAGTGGATACTGCCAGGTTTCTCCATGATGTACTTGAGTATTGTCCACTGAGGATTTGAGTCAATTGTAATATCTCTTCATTCCAGCCTCACATTTCTGAATATCTGGAATCCATCTGATTTTAAAAAGCAAACAACTGTAGAAGCTTAAAATTAGAACTAGAAACAGAATATGCTGAAACTGCTCAGCATCTGTAGGGAGAGAACCACAGCTAATATTTCAGCACAACAGACTTTGTGGACATAGCTCAGCACATCACAGAAGCCAGCCTCCTCTCCATGGATTCTGTTTATACCTCTCACTGCCTCACTTACTCTGGACATTCTCAACTCCCCTCTCCCATAGGGCAGAAGGTACAAAAGCCTGAAAGCATGCGCCACCAGATTTGAGCTTAAGGACAGTTTTAATCCCATTGTTATAAGATTACTGAATGGTTCCGCAGTATAATAAGATGGACTCCTGACCTCACAATCAACCTCATTATGATCTTGTACCTTATTTTCTACCTTGCACTGCACTTTATTCTGCATTTTTTTTTTTGCTTTACATGTACTACCTCAATGCACTGTGAAATGAATTGATCTGTATGAACAGGAAGTATGACATGGTCTTCACTGTGCTTCAGTACATGTGACAATAGTAAAAACAATTCCAATTCAGCAATCAAACATTATTAAGTTGCAGGGAGGAGCAGACAGATGTGGAGAAAAAGGGTATGCCTGCATTGAATGTGGACCCAGAGAGACTGAATGACACAGAAGTGTTGTTTACTAACAGAGGATGGTCAAGGATTGTTAATCACACTTCGCCTCTCTGGAGGAGATGTAAACAGAGGGAGATGAATTAGGACAAGTTGCCATTGTGGGATACAAAACATTGCATCTGGTAGATATATGAATTTGGAATGCGGGAAATATCCGACAGATCAGGCAGAATTTGGAAGGAGGGGGAGAGGAAGGTAAGGGAAGGTGGGAGGGGGAACACGCAGAGGGAGAGAAAAAGGGAAAAGAATAATTTTGGGCATATGATATTTCATTACAACTAGCCAGTTCTGAAACAAAATATAAAGGTTTGTTATTTGGAATTGTTGAATTTAATTATGAATCCCGAGACTAGTGTATTTTCTTTAATTCCCTTTGTCATTAAACAATCCCTTCTGTTTACTTCTGTTTACATCTCCTCCAGTCAGATCAACTCTGATTAAGAAGCCTCCATCACCACTTGTGTCATTCAGCTTTTCTTACTATTCACTTTAATGCACTATTTCCCTTGTCCTGCTCCGCTTAATATCTAACTTTTCCTGTTTCTAAATGGTCAATGAACTAAAACATTAACTCTGTTTCTCTTTGTACAGAAGCTGCCTGACTTGTTAATTATTTCTGACATTTTCTGTTAATGTTTGCTGTCACTTTATTAAAGGACTTCAAAAATATTAAGTAGCTTTACTTCTCCACTTGAAGATTATGTAGTGTATTCTAAATATTTCATATGTTGTGCAGATGTTTAAAGTTAGATTATCTGAATAAAAATGCTTCATGGCTAACACATGTGGCAATTACCTCAGCCAAATTGATATAATTTGGAGTCTTTTCAGACTTCATTAGTGAATGCTATTATAAAAAAATATTTTTGACACAGCTATATTTCCTGTTCAAACCTTACAAATCTACACAACAAGTAACTTAACATGAAGGAGGCAAGGTATAAACTGTATGGATATAAGATAAACTAAAACCACATGGATAAAAGGGAGACATAGTGAAGAACATGAACAGCACACTGAAGGAAGGGGGAAAACAAACACTGAAGAGAAATAGCAATGGAGAAGAATTGTTGCACTCAAGGATCTTGAAAGAGAAATTACACCACACATTTTTGTAGAGGGAAAGAATGCCAAGACACATAAATGCAACTTCAAGAGACATTGCTTTTCATTATAAAGCAGCAGATATTTTAAAAAAATAATGGGTCTAATGGTATTTGTTAATGGATTTATCATATGAGAGTGCACAATAGTATTCAAGGAAGAAAGAGAAAACAATGTTAGGCTTATAGCATTTCATTAGAAATGGCTAGTTCTGAAATAAAATTGGAACGGCTTCTCTCTATCTACTCTATATATTATTATCCGTTAGCTTTTACACTTACATCAAATCTTACTGTTTTTTTTTCAAGATGGCGCACACTGTGGTCTCCACCGACAACATGGCTTAGACTTAATTGTATTTTTTTCAGGTTCATAGAGATGGTTTTGGGACAAAAGGGGTTTAGGGACTGATATTGGAAAATTGAAGATCAGATTAGGGTTTAGGGACAGTGATATTGGAAAGTTGGAGATCAGATTAGGGTTTAGGGACAGGGATGTGGAGAAGTTAGAGCTCAGGCCTCTGCCCCTTGCTCCACGTTCAAAGTCTAGTGACATGACAGGGTGACAAAAGACATCCACTGCCCAGGGCTGCACTCCACATTTGAGGTCCAGCAATGTGGATGGGTGATGAAGGACATCAGCACTCAGTCTGCACTCAAAAGCTCATGATGTTGTGTTCATGTGAGCAGGAGGCATGGGAGCCAGTCAGTCGGTGCACCCAGAATTCGAGTCTAGAATCCTAGGTCCTGCCATCGGCAATCTGGGGGTTGATGCCAAAGATATAAGTCCGATGTCCAAAGTCTGGAGATTGGAGACTAAAGGGGTGTGTGTGTGTGTGTGTGTGTGTGTGTGTGTGTGTGTGTGTGTGTGTGTGTGTGTGTGTGTGTGTGTGTGTGTGTGTGTGTGTGTGTGTGTGTGTGTGTGTGTGTGTGTGTGTGTGTGTGTGTGTGTGTGTGTGTGTGTGTGTGTGTGTGTGTGTGTGTGTGTGTGTGTAAATGAGGAAAGGAGCTTGTTTTGCTGTTGTTTTGTTGGTTGGTGATTCTGTTTTGTTCTGCTGAGCATTTTGGGCATACAACATTGGTGATGGATTGTGTGGCAATGCTTGCAGATTGTCCTCAGCACATCCCTAGGTGGAGTTGGTTGTTAACACAAATGAGGCATTTCATGGTATGTTTTGATGTACATGTGATAAATAAATCTGAATCAATTTTCCTTATTCCAAGGAAAGTCGCAACTTCTGTAGTCCCGTCAAACTGATATTGTTCATTCCTGGAAGTATTTTTGTAAATTTCCCTGCTGCCTTTCAGGACCTCCACATCTATCCTAAAGGGCACAATCAAACTGGGTGCAATACTTCAGTTGTGGTAAAACTAGGATTTTATGAAGATTCAACTTAACCTCTTCTTAGCATCATGATTTCTGAAGCCAAGGATCCCATATGCTTTATTAATCAGGTTCTGCCCTCCAACTTGCAAAGATTTATACATTGTGTTCCTTATGTCTGCAAACCCCTTTGGTTATAACATCCCCACCAACTCCTACCTCATTCTTTTTGTCAAAGTGTACCTTTTCACACTTCTCAGCGCCATTAAAGTGAAGTGATTAAATTTCATGCAATGTTTCTGTCCTGCACTATTCACAAGATCAATGCAATGCAACAAAATGGAGCTTACATATTTCAGAGGTTTCCCCATCTCCTAGACTTTTGACGTAAATCACTGATAAGAGTAGAGCCTGTGTTTGTACTGGAGCTGTTGGTAAAATAAAGCCCCAAAAGATATGCTGTGATTAAATGTTGATTAAAATAAAGCTAATCTAAATGAACCTAAAATATAAGAGAGCTTTGGTATGCTTACAGGAATTTTGGCTCATGAAAGTAAAGGGGTATAAATGCCAAATGTAAAATGTTAAAGCACTTGCAGGTTGAATACAACTTCTGAAGTTCAGCCTTGTGAACCTCAAGTGACCTGAACTTCCAGAAAATCAGTTCCTTAACAAATGATGAATTTTACCCTAAGTGTGTCGTCCAACTTACTTGACATAATGTGTTACCAAGCGTCCATACTAACCAAAACTATTTAGTATAAGCATTTTGTGGTTTAAACTATTCGTTGAGGCTAAGCAAAATAGGAAACTTTTTCACAAAAGGTAGAATAAACTTTAAACCTCTCTCAACCTAACAAGGCTCCTTTTACAGTTATTATGGTAGGGCTATAACTGAGTGCCAAATGACTAACTCAGAGGGTTGGACTAACAATCCATTGATGCCAGTTCTATCATTAACTTGAGATTAGGTCATCAGGCCAAATATGGGCAAGGAATCAACCTGATTATCATCTCTACCTTTTTCCCATAGGTAATAAATCTGTTCCTTCATGTTGAACTATACTTGGAAAAACTGAAAATAGCAAGGGCACAAAATGTACTCTGGTTGGTAGAGTTCACTGCCCATCAGCATGAGTTGCTATGCAGCTCCACCACAGATTAAGCCACATCAACCACCAACAAAGACAAACATTTCAGACGCATGGAGAATATCATCATCAACGGGTTTCCATTAGGGTGCCCAACAACCTCTTTTGGAAATATCGGATATTACCAATCACTGCTGGATTTGAAACCTGGAACTCTCTCCATAAAAGCACTGCTGAATGTGATCTTTAGGGTACTGAACATAAAAAATAGGAGCAAGAGTAGGCCATCTAGCCCGTTGAGCCTGCTCCGCCATTCAATCCATCATGGCTGATCTGGCCATGTACTCATCTTCACTGACCTGCCTTTTTCCCATAACCTTTTTAATTCCCCTACTATGCAAAAATCTATCCAAACTTGCCTTAAATATACTTACTGAGGAAGCCTCCACTGCTTCATTGAGCTGAGAATTCCACAGCTTCACCACTCTCTGGGAAAAGCAGTTCCTCCTCATCTCAGTCCTAAATCTATTCCCCTGAACTTTGAGGCTAAATCTCTTAGTTCTAGTCACACCTACCAGTGGAAACAACTTTCCTGCCTCTATCTTATCTATCCCTTTCATAAATTTATGTTTCTATAAGAACTCCTCTCATTCTTCTGAATTCCAGCAAGTACAATCCCAAGCATCTCAATCTCTCTTCATACTCTAACCCCTTCATCTCTGGAATCAACCTGGTGAACCTCCTCTGCACCGCCTCCAAAGCCAGTATATCCTCCCTCATGTAAGGAGACCAGAACTGCACACAGTACTCCAGGTGCAGCCTCACCAGTACCATATACAGTTGCAGCATAACCTCCCTGCTCTTAAATCCCATCCCTCTAGCAATGAAGGCCAACATCTATTTGCCTACTGCAGCTGTGAAAGAAAGGGACCCAGTATCCCAAGAGCAATTAGGGATGGGTGATAAATGCTGACATTGCCAGTGATGCTCTGTCCAAACTAATGTATGAGTAAAAATTTTTCGACATTTTCTCTTTATTGCTAGCAAGTCAGTTGGTTAACTATTACAACCTTTCTGCATGATGAGTCAACCTATTCTTCAAATAATAATGGATGTTACATAGTACTTACAATATTTAAGACACTGAAAATCATTAGGCACCAGAATTTGAAAAGTGGTTTGTGAATACATAATAGGGGTGATTGAAATATTAGCCCACTCTCTTTGTCCACAGGCTCAGGCACAACAAAAGAGGCCTATAACGGAGATGTCAGAGTCACAGTGGAGAGACGGACAAAATAAAGCTCAACTGATCTCACATAACTGTTGTATGAAAGGCAGTGTGCACTTTCATACAACAGGCATCAAGTTACTTTACTTTATTGTCACCAAACAATTGATACTAGAGCGTACAATCATCACAGCGATATTCGATTCTGTGCTTCGCGCTCCCTGAAGTACAAGTTGAAGTAAATATAATAAAAATTTAAATTATAAATCATAATTAGAAAATAGAAAAGGGAAAGTCAGGTCCAGATATTTGGAAGGTACGGCCCAGATCCGGGTCAGGATCTGTTCAGCAGACTTATCACAGTTGGAAAGAAGCTGTTCCCAAATCTGGCCGTATGAATCTTCAAGCTCCTGAACCTTCTCCCGGAGGGAAGGGGGACAAAAAGTGTGTTGGCTGGGTGGGTCGTGTCCTTGATTATCCTGGCAGCACTGCTCTGAGAGCATGCGGTGTAAAGTGAGTCCAAGGACGGAAGATTGGTTTGTGTGATGTGCTGGGCTAAGTTCATGATGTTCTGCAGCTTCTTCCAGTCTTGGACAGGACAACTTCCATACCAGGTTGTGATGCACCCTAGAAGAATGCTTTCTACAGTGCATCTATAAAAATTAGTGAGGGTTTTAGGGGACAGGCCAAATTTCTTCAGCTTTCTCAGAAAGTAAAGGCGCTGGTGGGCCTTCTTGGCAGTGGACTCTGCTTGGTCAGACCAAGTCAGGTCATTTGTGATATTCACCCCGAGGAACTTAAAGCTTTTGACCTGTTACGCCTACGCACAACCGCATGGTTGTGCGGTCCGCTACTCCTTCTGAAGTCAACAACTAATTCCTTCGTCTTGCTGACATTGAGGGATAGGTTATTGTTTTTGCACCATGCCACCAGGTTCTTAATTTCCTCTCTGTACTCAGACTTATCATTACCCAAGATACGGCCTACAATTGTGGTGTCATCAGCAAACTTATATATTGAGTTCAACGGAAACTTGGCTACATAATCATGGGTGTACAGTGAGTACAGCAGGGGGCTGAGTACACAGCCTTGTGGGGCACCGGTGCTCAGAGTGATTGTAGAGGAGAGCTTGTCCCCTATTTTTACAGCCTGGGTCCTGCCTGTGAGAAAGTTGAAGATCCAGCTGCAGATCTGAGTGCTAAGACCCAGGTTCCAGAGCTTAGGAATCAGTTTATTTGGAATGATGGTATTAAAGGCAGAGCTGTAGTCAATGAAAAGGAGCCTTACATATGCATCTTTGTTCTCCAGGTGCTCTAAGGAGGAATGTAGTGCCAGAGAGATGGCATCTGCCGTTGACCTGTTGCTCCGGTAGGCGAATTGCAAAGCGTTAGGTTATGGTTGATGTGCGCCATAACCAATTGCTCAAAGCACTTCATAGCAATTGATGACAGAGCCACAGGTTGATAGTCATTCAGGCATGCCACCTTGCTTTTCTTCGGCACCGGGATTATTGTTGCCTTCTTAAAACGTGAGGGGATCTTAGACTGAAGCAGGGAGCAGTTGAAGATGTCAGCAAACACTCCAGCTAGCTCGCTTGCACAGGCCCGGAGAACCCATCCCAGAACACCATCTGGGCCCGTTGCCTTCCTTGGATTTATATTCAGGAAGGCTCTTCTAAAGCCTTCCTCGGTGACGATGAATCTCGATGCCACCAGTTCCGGTTCATCCGGAGGGGGCGGGATGATCCTCTTCTGTTTGATTCTTGCATAGCATACGTTAAGTTCGTCAAGAAGAGAAGCACTACAGTTATTGATATTCCCAGCCTTTTCTTTGCACCCAGTGATCTCATTTAGATCCTGCCATAGTCTACTGGCATCCCTCTGGTTAGCCTGGACTTCCAACTTGGCTCAATATTGCCTCTTGGCGCCCTTAATGGCTTTCTGGAGTTCACACCTGGATTCCGCGTAGCGACTGGTATCCCCGGACCTAAAAGCCGCAGCTCTAGCCTTCAAAAGGGACTGGACGTCATAATTCATCCAAGGTTTCCGGTTAGGGAATACCCAGATCGTCTTGCAAGACACACAGTCCTCTGTGCATTTCCAGATAAAATCCGTGACAGCTGAGGCATACTCATTGAGGTTAGCTGCTGAGTCCTCGAATACTAACCAGTCCACCGATTCAAAGCAGTCACGGAGGATCTCATTCGTTTCCTCTGTCCAATGCAACACCACTTTTGACACCGTGACCTCCGGCTTCCGTTTCCGTTTGTGAGCCGGGAGGAGGTGTACGGCCTGATGGTCTGATTTTCCGAAGTGAGGTCGTGGGACAGAACAGTAGGCATCCTTGACTGCTGTGTAGCAGTGGTCAAGTATATTCGGGCCTCTAGTGGAGCAGGAGACATGTTGGTATAACTTTGGCAGTGCTTTTCTGAGGCTGGCCTGATTAAAGTCCCCGGCTGTAATGAGCAAAGCCTTCGGATACCTGGTCTCAAGTTCACCGATGTTGGCATACAGTGTATTCACAGCACACTCTACGTCCGCCTGGGGGGGAATGTAGACCGCTGTCAGTATGAACGAGGTGAATTCCTGTGGCAGATAATAGGGATGATACTTCACCGACAGATGTTCCAGGTCCGGACTGCAGGAGCTTGTCAGTGCCACTGTGTCCGAGCACCACTCAGTGTTGATCAATAGGCAGACACCACCTCCCTTCGTCTTGCCTGAAGACGCCGTGCAGTCCACCCGATGGATCGAAAATCCCTCTGGTCGGATGGCACTGTCGGGGGTGATGGGAGAGCCAGGTCTCTGTGAAACAGAATATACAGCAGTTCTCCCTGCAGTAGCTGAGTCTCCTTTTAAGATCATCCACCTTATTCTCTATGGCTTGCACATTAGCTAATAGGATGGTGGGCAGAGGGACCCTAAAGACCCTCCGCTTCAACTGAAGCAGTTAGTACCACACAACTGATGCAGTAAAGCAGTCAGAGGCCATTAAGGGTTGATGTTTACCTTATTTGAACAAAAGAGTGGGAAAAGTAAGATTCATATCTTTCAAATTTTACATTTGTCTTTCATGGGAAGGAACCATGCAATGCCTGGTGTTATGAATGCAAAGTTGATCCAACTAATTCTTCTGGATAGTAATTGTTGAGGGAGGAATATTGGCCAAAAAGATGGCATTGCTTGGAAAACAAAATCACACTAATGAAAATTTAAACCATTTTGCACCCACTTCTGGTGTCAGACAATGGAATACAGCCATGTCATAATGAGAAATAACTTTCAAAAAGTTAGCTGAAAATGAATGCAGACATGCTCTACCATAAACTGTAGGCTGGAGCTTCCAATTCAGTGTTCAATCTTAGCCAGACATTACAATAAGGCCTTGCACAGAAATTAAGACCACATTTTGATTCCTGGAGATGTTCTGTTGCTCCGTGGGGAGAGATTACACAACTATGCCTAAAACTCCATATAGAAAGAAAGATCTTATTGAAACATTTTTTTCCACAGGAATTGAAAGGGTAATGGTGTAGAGATCCAGCTGGCAGAGCTGCTACCTCACTGTTCCAGTGACCCAGGTTCAATCCTGACCTTACTCTGTGTCGGGTTGGCATGCTTCCTGTGACTATATGGGTTTGCAATGGGTGTTCCAGTTTCATCCCACATTACAAAGTTATGGGGCTTGGCAGGTTAATTATTTACAATTAAATTTCCCCTGGTGTTTAGGTGAGTAGTAGGATCAGGATAGGTGAGGGAAGGGGTTTATGACATTTAAGAGGTATCTACTCTAGTACTTGAATCACTCAGGCTTTGATAGGTATGGACCTAGTGCAGGTAAATGGGATCATTGTAAATAGCTACAATAAATGACATGGATGTGGTGGGCTGTTACATGTTGTACAGTTGTATGACTCCATTGGCGTGGACTTGAAGGGAATGTGGAGAGAAAAACAAATAGGTTAGGGGTGTAAAAATGGGTGATTTGCAGACAGTGGACTGAAGAACCTGTTTCCATGCTATATCTCCATATAGATGCAAGAATGATATTTCTCTCAGCCTAGACATCTAGAACCAGAGCTCTCAAAATAAAAGGTTGGCTATTCAGGACAGAGAATGAGGAGAAATTTCTTATCCAGGAATTCTCCACCCTAAGGATTTATGGAGGCCAAATAGCTGAGCATAACCCTGACACAGGTAAATAGAGGTTTAGATACTAAGGAATTTAGAGGACTTGGGCATAATGCTGGAAAATGGTCCTGAGGTAGAAAGTCACTCCCAGCTCACTTCCATAATGGGCCTTTTGGAATAGAATTTCAACTGATTTTGCATAAGCCTTTTCAAATTTGAAGTAAATTCATTATCAAAGTACATTTATGTCATCATATACATGTATATGATCATAGAAAGGGTGCAGAGGAGATTTACAAGGATGTTGACTGGATTGGGGAGCATGCCTTATGAGAATAGGTTGAGTGAATTCAGCCTTTTCTCCTTGGAGCAAAGGAGAATGAGAGGTGACCTAATAGATGTGTACTTTCCCAGGGCTGAAATGGCTGCCTCAAGAGGACACAGGTTTAAGGTGCTGGGGAGATATCAGGGGTAGGTTTTTACTCAGAGAGTGGTTAGTGCATGGAATGGGCTGCCGGCAATGGTGGTGAAGGCTGATACAATAGGGTCTTTTAAGAGGCTTTTAGGTAGGTACATGGAGCTTAGTAAATTAGAGGGCTATAGACAAACCTAGTAATTTCTGAGGTAGGGACATGTTTGACACAACTTTGTGAGCCGAAGGTATTGTAGGTTTGTGTTGTAGGTTTTCTATGTTTCTCTGTATACAATCCAGAGATTCATTTTCTTGCAGGTATACTCAATAAATTCAGTAACCATAATAGAATCAATGAAAGACTGTGCCAAGCAGTGTGCAAAACACATCAAATTGCGCAAATACAAAAAAAAGAATGAAACAAATAATAATAATAATATTAAATAAATTATTAATAAATATAGAGAACATGAGATGGAATAGTCCTTGAAAGTGAGTTCATAGGTTGTGGGAACAGTTCAATGATGGGGCAAGTGAAGTTATCTCCTCTAGTTCAAGAGCCTGATGGCTGAGGGTAATAGGCTCTTCCTGAACCTGGTGGCATGAATCCTGATGCTCCTGTACCATCTTCCTGATGGCAGCAGTGAGAAGAGAGCATGACCTGGGTGGTGGGGGTGGCCGATGATGAATGCTGCTTTCATGCAACAACACTCTATGTAGATGTACTTAGTGGTGAGGAGGGCTTTATCTATGAAGGACTAGGCTATATTTACTACTTTCTGTAAGATTGTCTGTTCAAGGGCATTGGTGTTTCCTTACCAGTGTGGAAGTTTAGATGCCATCTGGCCAGTTGAGGATGCCCAGCATGTTCTGTTTTATTTCAGGCTTCCTGAATCTGGAGGTTTTGTTTTTCAGTTAAATAGCAGACATTCAGCTCATCTACCAAGGTGGCTTTCAAGCTGTTTTATAGAAAGGAGCTCACACAAAAAGTACACAGCTCACCATTGCTACTTCCTTCTAAAAATTTAGCTTTGCCACAAATACAAATTCTTTCTCTCTTTCCAGTTTTTTTTCTTTTAATTCTGGTGTTTTAATCAGTTCCTGCTGCTGCAGTTATAACTTTAGCTCAAGGACTTTGGACTTAGATTCCTCTTCATATCTAAAAATGGATTGACACTGTTTTGCTGATCTGTTGAGATGTGGTTGTAATATTACTGCACCAAATAAGTATCTCCAGATACCATGGATGACAGAATACTTTGTTGTAAACTTCAAAGACTTGGATTTGGCCCTAATGCCACAGTTCTGATTTAAATCTTATTTTGCTCATCAGTTCCAAAGGTTAACATTAAAAGAGAAACCTCTTGTCCTCCTGGTGTTCCCCTGTTTCATGTTTCTTGTACACTGAATCTCTTTAGCTGCAGAAGAGACTTGCACTAGATTTTCTGCTAAAAAATTGGTTTAGGTTCCAAGACTAGGGAATTTGTATCTGTATGTAGATACCATGTGCTAACGATGTTCCAATCTCTCTCTCTTTTTGTGTTACACATGGGGCAACATTGGCTGAACAAATTAGAATGCTCTATGCAGTAAGCTGCACATCATTAGCCACACAAGTTCATGGGTCACCAATAACTGCTTTCACATCCTGCCTTTAAACACCATTAGGCATGCAAGGGAAGAATGATTGGAGAAAATCTAACATTAAGCCAAATAAATGGGAGGCGTGGTGGAGTTGCGTCTCCACCAAAGGAAGTGTAAGGCACTCCTTCCCTCCGCTAGCCGACTGGTCACCCAAAGGCAAGGTGTAGCTCCTACTTAGCACCGACCCCCCGATCAGAGTCACATGAAGCATTGGGAGCAGGTGGTGGATGGTCATATGAACAGCTGGTGCATATCATAAGTCCTGGTTATGCGTCGCATAACTGATGCCACGCAGTCTCTAAGAGTACTGATAATGGCTGTGGTCACCCAATTTGTAAAGACACTGCCTCGAAGAAAGCAAAGGCAAACCAACTCTGAGAAACATTTACCAAGAGCAATCACGGTCATAAGACCTACTCATACGATACGGCACATAATGATGATGATGGTGAAAGAAATACTAAGAAGCATGAGAGGAAGTTGTTCAAAGCTGCAGATTGTGCATCTTATCAATATATAAGTAAGAAGGAATTAAGGATGAGGCTCTTCAGCTGATTGGACACTGTCAACAGCGAGATCATGATAGGACTGGAAAAAAATCAAGAACATACTGTAGGTTACAGTAGGTTACTGAGATAAGCCACAGAAGGATTGAAACAAGAATGAAATTGTAAAAATCAAGGCATTTATTAGACTGGAAGCAAACGTGGATCAGCAGGAAAGAGTACTGCTGAATAGTCCTTGGCAAAGGCTGGGATAATGAACATCCATTTTCCATTAGTTTTAATTTTCAGAGAATAGATGGAAAGTTTGCCAGGAATAGCACTGTAGCGGTTGATACTGGTGACAATAGGCATTCTGGAGAGCTTCAATTGAAGACAGACAGAGGAAAGGCCAGAGACAGACAATGATGCAGGAGTTGGAAACAGATCATCTGGATGGTGAAGAGGACATAGGGTTTGAAACTCTGTATCAATGCGGTGAAGGGAAAGATAACAAAAAAACTGGAACAGCACAACAAACCTAGTGATGATACACTGAAAGTGCATTCAACACAGTCTGGAAACTCATGGTTGTAAGCACTGGAAGAGTCAGATGTTGATCACTGCAAGGGTTAACATCACTTGCAGATGTTAATTCTGCAAGTGCAAGAATTAATCTGCACATCCCAGAAAGAAACTAGCAATGGATTCAAGATGAGAGCAAGCTAATATTTTACTTTCAGTATTTAGATTAATTATGAAAAAGGCTAGAAATCATTGATGGAAATCACTGAAGATTAGAATTAGTTACTCAGTCATTAAGGTTACTTTTGTATTACCAATGTGGAACATAACACGTGCCGCTTGCCTCTCAATACTACTCTCCAGACTCCTATTTACAATAAATTGTAAACCAGCATTTTTAAAAAAAATCAAGGTAAAACATTCTAGTTCAACCAAAGTTATCTGGCACAACTTTTGAAAATGAAAAGGGGTTTAAAACTTCAGGGTAAGAAACAGTATCTGAAAAGTCAGAAACATTTATTACACAAAGTTTGAAGTGTCCCCTCATGTCACAAGCTTGTAATATCTTAGCTGTACTTTCTACTTCCTCACTTTGGAATGGTTAGGAAACTAAACCTCTGAAGATCTGCCAGTATTATTCAAGAACTCAGCAGGTGTACTGATTTTATAGTTATTCTTAGAATTTAGGTGCTGTGGTAAAACCTCCATTAGTTGCCAAACCTCGTTGTTCTTGAAAAGGGACCTGTTCTTATCTTGAAATCCAGGATGTGCAATAACAAACAACAGTTGGGAATAATTTGCCCTGGTGGTTGGAAGATTGTCCATTGATGTTGTGACTCTGACTTACTTGTTTTAAAGATTCATAGCGATGATTTTGGGAACAGCGTAGGAGGTAGGGGTCAGGTTAGAGTTTAGGGACAGAGGTGAGGGAGACTTAGAGGTCATGGGCAATAAATGAAGAGTCAGGGAAGGAGCGGGTGTTCAGGTGTTCGGCATCTGCTGTTGAAGATCAGCAATGCTGGGGGTCGAGCCTCCAAGTGCTGAGGAAACCAGCAATCCCTAGGTTGGCCATTCCTAGGACCCCAGGTACCAGAACTAAGGTCCGTACAAGTGAGAATCATAAGGACCCTTCAGATCACCAGGGTTGGAAATCCATGCAAGTCTGGAAGTCGAGGCCTGAAGGTCAAAACCATGATCAGCGAGTCCTGGGGTTGAGGCCCTAAGGTCAAACCCATGACTGGAATATCTTGGAGTCAGTGGCTGGAGGTTGGCGAAGTCTGGACAGGCTCAGCCTAAAAAGTCCAGAGCTTGGTGACTCCAGAGGTCAAAGCCTCTGGGTCTGGTTGTCTGGAGATCAGACACCTGATGTTTGTAAGTCTGGGCCAGAGACTGGAAGCTGGAGGCCCAATATCTGTGAGTCTGAGAGACCGGGCCAAAGACTGGAAAGTGAAAAGATTGTAGGAGTCACCTGCCTCATTCATGATAGACTGGTGTCATATACACCACAGGGTAGGAACTAATGCACATTGGAGTAAGACCCTGAAGGTGGTAAAGAAATGTGTGCCTTGACCGCAAGAGATTAAGGGTATGTAACTATCTGATGTAAGGAGATTACGAACAGGTGGAAACAGGAAAGAAGCGCAATACATTATGGCTGTCTAATTGGTCGAGGAGGTAACTGGTACGTAGAGATTATCTACCAGTGACTTGAAGTTACAAGTCAGTCCATTGTAACCCAAGATATGTGTTGGAAATACATCAACCTCTTTCAGTTTAGGCAGAGAAAAATGATGTTGGACATGCATACAGAAGGGAGACATTTACAAGTGAATTGTTACAGGGAAAGTAAGTTTTGTGTTTCTTGTAGAAACAGATAGGTCCAGTGACCTACTGTTAGGGCTATGAGCCTGAAACAGTGCTCATGAGTATAGATTGGGCCCTGGGTCCTGTAATTCAAACATCAACTCTTTCCATTTTTACTCCTCATGTATGTGAAGGATGTAAGAAATAAAGTCAATTCAATTCAATTCATTTCCACAGAGGCTGCCTGACCTGCTGAATACTGAAAACAGTTTTTTAGCTGTACCATTGATCATTGGGGTAAGACATTCATTAACACTGGCTAACTGGAGTTGCAGTCTACAGGGCAAATTCAATAGAGAAAATATGATTCTGATATCTATCATACCAGGACAAAGAGAGACGTATAAACAGGCGAATGTGTGGCTGAGGATCTGCCGCAGAGGAGAGGGGTTTAGATTTCTGGAGCATTGGGATCCCTTCTGGGGAAGGGATGAATTGTACAAAAGGGACAGGTTACACCTGAACACAAGAGGGACCAATATCCTTGTGGGCAGGTTTGCTAGAGCTGTTTGACAGGGTTTAAATTAATTTGGCAGGAGGATGGGAACCGGAGTAATAATGCTGAGGATGGGGATTTTGGTTTACAAACAGAAGCGGTGTGTAGTGAGACTGCTAGCAAAGAGATACTGATGATAGGGCAAAATTGCAGTCAACAGGATGGGCTGCAATGTAACATATGGACAAAATGAAAAAGAGTAATGAATACAGTACTGTAGGTGGTATATTTGAATGCACACAGTACTTGGAATAAGGTATGTGAACTTGCAGCACAGTTACAGATGGGCGCATATGACATTGAGGGCATCACTGAATTGTGGCTGAAAGAATATTATAGCTGGGAGCTTAATGTTCAAGGATGCTTATTGTATCAAAAGGACAGGCAGATAGGTAGAGGGGGTGGTGTGGATCTGTTAGTAAAAAAATGAAAGCTATTATTAGAAAGAGGTGACATAGGGTAGAAGATGGTGAATCATTATAACCATATAACCATTGAACAATTACAGCACGGAAACAGGCCATCTCGGTCCTTCTAGTCCATGCCGAACGCTTACTCTCACCTAGTCCCACTGGTCCGCACTCAGCCCATAACCCTCCATTCCTTTCCTGTCCATATAGCTATCCAATTTTACTTTAAATGACAATACCGAACCTGCCTCTACCACTTCTACTGGAAGCTCATTCCACACAGCTACCACTCTCTGAGTAAAGAAATACCCCCTCGTGTTACCCTTAAACTTTTGCCCCCTAACTCTCAACTCATGTCCTCTTGTTTGAATCTCCCCTACTCTCAATGGAAAAAGCCTATCCACGTCAACTCTATCTATCCCCCTCATTATTTTAAATACCTCTATCAAGTCCCCCCTCAACCTTCTACGCTCCAAAGAATAAAGACCTAACTTGTTCAACCTTTCCCTGTAACTTAGGTGCTGAAACCCAGGTAACATTCTAGTAAATCTTCTCTGTACTCTCTCTATTTTGTTGACATCTTTCTGATAATTCACTGACCAGAACTGTACACAATACTCCAAATTTGGCCTTACCAATGCCTTGTACAATTTTAACATTACATCCCAACTCCTATAGTCAATGCTCTGATTTATAAAGGCCAGCATACCAAAAGCTTTCTTCACCACCCTATCCACATGAGATTCCACCTTCAGGAAACTATGCACCATTATTCCTAGATCACTCTGTTCTACTGCATTCTTCAATGCCCTACCATTTACCATGTATGTCCTATTTGGATTATTCCTACCAAAATGTAGCACCTCACACTTATCAGCATTAAACTCCATCTGCCATCGTTCAGCCCACTCTTCTAACTGGCCTAAATCTCTCTGCAAGCTTTGAAAACCTACTTCATTATCCACAACGCCACCTACCTTAGTATCATCTGCATACTTACTAATCCAGTTTACCACCCCATCATCCATATATGGATTATGGATAAAGCTAAGGAACTGTAAAGGTAAAAAGACCCTGATGGAAGTTATATACAGACACCCAAACAGTAGTAAGCATGTGGTCTACAAATTACACCAGGAGACAGAAAATGTATGCAATGTTACAGTAATCATGGGGGATTTCAATATGTAGGTAGATTGGAAAAATTGGATTGCTGCTGTATCCTAAGAGGGGGAATATTTAGGATGCCTACGAGATGAGCTTGTGGTTGAGCCCACTATGGGATCAGCTATTCTGGATTGGGTGTTGTGCAATGAACCAGAATTGAGTAAAGAGCTTAAGGCAAAATAACCTACTGTATTAATGCTCCTCATTGGGATTTGGGGTTTTTAATTTGTAAAATGTTTTGAAAAACTAATAAAAAAATGTTTAAAAAAAAAATAACCTTCAGGGGAAAGAGATCATAATATGATCAAGTTCACCCTGAAATTTGAGGAGAAGCTAAAGTCAGATCTATCAGCAATTACAGAGGCATGAGAGAGGAGCTGGCCAGAATTGATTGGAAAAAAATACTGGCAGGGATGATGGCAGAGCAGGGATAGCTGGGATTTCTGGAAGTAATTCAGAAGGTGCAGGATACATACATCCAAAAGAATCTGTTGAAATTCTTGGAAAATATGACAAGCTGGATAGACAAAGGAGAATTGTGTACTTAGATTTTCAGAAGTCCTTTGACAAGGTGTCACACATGAGGCTGCTTAACATGAGCCCGTGGTATTACAGGAAAGATACTAGCATGGATAAAGCATTGGCTGATTTGCAGAAGGCAAAGAGTGGGAATAAAGAGAGCCTTTTCTGTTTGAGAGGTGACATGATAGAGTTATATAAAATTACAAGAGGCACAGACAGGGCAAGTAGCCAGATTCAGTTCCCAAACGATGTCCAAAATGAGAGGGCTTAGTTTTAAGGTGAGAGCAGGGAGGGGAGGGGGTTTAAAGGAGATATGAGCAAATTTTTCACACTAAGTGTGGTTGGTATCTGCAATGAGCCTCCAGAGTTGGTGGAGGAGGCAGGAACAGAAGGAATATTTAAGAGAAATCTGAGCAAGGTGTAGAGAGATATGGAATTAATGCAGACAAGTGGAATTAATATTGGTAGGTTTGATAAATTGCTTAAGAACTTGTTTCTCTGCTATACAATCCTATGACTCCATATTTAGATTGTTGGTTATTTATCAAAAAGGAAGCAATGTGATATACAACTGCAGTGAGAACACTACGTCATGTCTTATAAATTTTGACACATTGTTGTACCAGTCACTGCTATTAATTGAGAGTTGATAATCTTCAATACAGAAAGTTTTGTTGGCTATGTTGACTTTTATTTCTTTTGGTCAAGGGCAAGACTAAAGGGGCTTCTGGCATTACACCAAGTGAGAATGGTCAGTTTGGTCAGCTCATGCAGGTGATTTCAGATGATGGATGGTTCGAGTGTGATTCATCCATTTGTCACAAGGTGAGCAAACTAAATGATCTTACATATTGGTAACCTCCAGGATATTGACCAAAGGGGATGTCACAACGTTAATGGCTCTAAATAGGTTAGAAGAGAGTTTCCCAAACTCTTTTAATTTTATACCTCAAAATTAAATCTCCTGAAGTTTTCTTTGTTCTTAAGAATGCAGGCAAGGGTAGTCAATCTTCCCTTATAATGAAAGCTTGTCAACAAAGTGTGCATAAAGTTGGTAGATTAGTCAGCCACTGCAAACTGTCCAAATGAATGGCTGAATCTGGGGGAGGTTAATGGGAATGTGGAAAAAGAAAGTGAAAAGGATTGGTGTAGGATGGTATAAAATGAACATTTGATGGTTGGTGCAGACTGTGTTGAAGGGCCTATTTTCACATTGTATTAACCAATGTCTCCCTGTAGCTATAAGGCTTCATTGCATCCACTATAGCTGTCACATATTCCCTGGAAAGCACAATGTATCTAGGAACAGCGCACAATATATGTAGGTGTGGCTTAATTGGTACTTTATACAGTTCCAGCATGATCAACCTGCATATTCTGTACCTCACATAATAAAAGCAAGTACACCATCAGCCTTCTAATCTACATGCCCTTCTATGTTCTGGTTGTGTAGAGTTATTTTCCTCTTCTACAATTGTAAGTATCCTATCATTTATCTTTTGTTTCCTTGCATCATCTTCTCCAGATTTAATTCCTTTGGCCTTTTGCATCAGTCTAATTGTTGAATACTGGAAACTTAATCCTACAGTACACCCCTGTGAAGTTATCTTACTTTTCTCCACAGATGCTGCATGACCTGTTGGGCATTTCAACACTATTTGATTTTCTGTTAACTCTCTCTCCCCTCAATAATCCTCTCCCTAAGACAGATCAGCTGTGATCAATAAGCCTTCACTACCCACTCTCAGTGGGTACCTCCACTGCCTATGAAATACAGTCACCTTTAGTATCTACCCTGTCACAAACATTCCCACTGTTCTCTTTATCCCTCCCCCTTCTCTGCAACATCTAAATTTTCCTCATTCTTTTAACCAGGTGTTAACTCTAAATTTCTCTCTACAGTTACTACCTGACCTGCTGAGAAACGCCAATACCATCTGTTTTTATTTCAGATTTCTATCATCTGCAGGTTTTTGCTTCTTGCCTACAATGTATATAATGCAACTATTTTCCCTTCATTTCTCCCATTAATTTGATTGCTTTTAAAAAAAGTTCATTTTGTGTTATAGGCCTTTCAGCAAATCTCACAATATTGTTTAACCACTAAGCTCAGAGTGGCTTGGCTTGAGAGACCATGGATAGCAATAAAATCCAGCATATTGAATCAAGTTACTCCAAATTCAAGTTTAGTCAAGGATGCAATACCACAGGATAATCTGGTGGTGGTGCTCATGAGCTATCAGAATTTAGCAGTCACCTTAGCATTTCCTTCAGAGAAGGACACCATGGAGCACAATGGTCAAAAATGGCTCCTGTTTGATCATCCCTATTACCATCATTCCCTTCTACCACCTTCACATACCCACATATTGTTTCTTCTTTGACTTTAAAATACATTTGGACAGGTTCGTGGATAGGAAGGCTTGGAGAGATATTGGGCAGCTTCAGCCAAATGGGACTAGCTCAGGATGGCATGTTGTATGACTATGTACTTCTCTAGCACTGAAGTGTTATTCTTTAAGAACTAGCAACATATTTTTAAACAAGCTATTTCAGTGGGGTAAAATGTTGGTACCTTCCCAACAGTGATGTGGAAAATTGCCCAGCTATTTTCTGTTCAAAACCAGTAGGACAAATGCAATCTGGCTAATTACTTCCCAATCAATAGTAAAGTGATGAAAGGTGTTTTTTTGTTAAAAAATCTGCAAAAAGTTCATCTACATGAAAAATACATGAAGTACAAACATTAAGTATTTACAAGAGAGTGAATAAATTCAAATTAAAATATGATTACTACTGTCTATAAAACAGTCAATTCCCTGGGGGGACCCAGCACACAAAGTGATGGAAGGTGTTGTCAATGGTGCCATCAAATATCACCTAGATTACAACTTCCTTGTTATTTGTTTGGCTTTTGCCAACCACAGTAGGCTCCAGACTTCATCATAGATTTGTCCAACACTAGACTATGGAGCTGAAAGTCTGGACTGAAGGTGGAAGTAAATGTCCTTGATAACAAGACAGCAGCTGACTTAGTGTGGCACCACAGAATTCTGGTCAAACTGCAGTCAATGGACAGCAAGGAAAATGTGCTCTGGAATCACAAAGCAATAGCATAAAGTTAAATGGTTATAATATACTCTGGCAGAATCTCCCAAAACCTACGACCTCAACCACCATGAAGGTCAAGGGTAGCAAGTATTACCTCAGTACATATACTGCCCTAGGAATTTAGCTAATGTAATCAAGGATATCTCAAATATGAGGAAATCTGCAGATGCTGGAAATTCAAGCAACACACACAAAATGCTGGTGGAACGCAGCAGGTCAGGCAGCATCTATAGGGAGAAGCACTGTCGACGTTTTGGGCTGAGACCCTTCTTCATGACTTGTCAGGATATCTCCTACCCTTGTCATTTTATCTTCTCCCCTCTTCTGTGGGGCAGAATATACAAACCACCAGACTTAAGGACATCATATATCTCACTGTTATCATACTGTTGAATAGACCTATCATGTCATAAAAATGAACTCAATCTCCCAATCTACTTTGGCATGGTCCCTGCACTTTTACTTGTCTACCTGTGCTTTCTCTGTACATACAGCACTATATTCTGAATTCTGTTTTCCTTTTACTACCTCAGTGTAATTATATATGGCACAATCTGTCAGGTTATAATACAAGGCAAAATGGTTTGACTGTATCTCAGTATTTGTGACAACGTATAGCAACATCAATCAGTGATTCCAAGGTCCTCCATTTCCTTGTCATCTTCTCTGTTAGAAAAACACCACATAGATGTTTTGGGGTACATTGAAGTATGGTCTTTTGAGTGTCATTACTATCACAAAGTTTCCCACCTGGGGATCACTAATGTTTAGAACCAGCCTCATGACTGCTACAGCTACAGCAGTAGAACAGATCCTGGGACTCCTGACTCCCCAAGGGTTTTCTTGTTGCAATAAAACACAAGTCAGGAATATCTCTTCATGAATGACAGCAACTTCATCCACACTCAAAAGTTCCAACATCATCCAGGATTAAGAAATCCCTCTAAATAGCACTCCCATCACATGCTATCTAAAAAGCACACTGCAGCAACTTGTCATAGCTTCTCTGGGAGCACAAACCAATCCCACCAACTACTGTCACCTCTTGGTTTTTAAACTGAGGAGTGGCTGAACACCACAGTTCCCATCAGAACCACTGGCCACTGTTCCACATACTCCAGCCCAGTGATGTGTCCAAAAACCATATGAGCTCCTGGGATTCAGAAAACTTCTGGTTACCCTACTCAAGTTCTCACTGGTTACCAAAAGAACTATTGTCTGGAAATTTTGTGATCAGTACCCTACAAGAAGCAAAATTTTAGTTCTTGATCCACCATTGGGGGCTTCACTCACATGCATTTAAAAGTTTCTGTAGTTTATTTGATCACTTCATTGATAACTTTCAAAAAAATAACTCATCTGGTTCAGATCTTAGTATATACTTCAACCAGAGATATCTGTGGTTTGAAATGCAAGTTAGCAGTGCTTGATTTCTGTATAGGCAGGTGTATCAACAATAAAAACTGAAAATGGATGGAACAGATCATTTTTGAGTGGTGAAAGCTGTCTCCCTCTACCTGCCACTTACTCAAAGAAACTTAAGTCATTGAATTATGCAGCCTTTTACAGATAAGCTGTTGAACTGAGGCTCCAGTTCAGCAATCCCATCAACCTATGTGAAGAATGACAGAGGACATTATCCCAAGTGCCCAGACCAATAGTCAACCTTCAAGCATTCCAGCTAAAGATACCCAAGTGCTGGCTATATTATCTGCTCAATATTCTGTTGTTGTTAGTGTGTAATCTTGCTAAATAATAATTAGCTGCCACTTCAGAAGCACTTCCTTGGCTATAACTTGCTTTGAGGCACCCTGAGATAGTACAAAGTACCAAATAAATGCAAGTATTTCCTTTTCTCCTGTGACCAAGCCAGAAGAAATGCCTTCACTTACATGTCTCATTATAATACCCATGTTATATTGCTCTGCATATTCACCAATAATGAATATAACATGTGTTTTTTGCTGCATAAACCAGCTAAACATCATAGTTGATTGGATGACTTTCTTGAATGTGCACAAAGATATTCTAATTAGAATGGAGTCTCTCAAATTCATGGCAACACTTCTCTTGATCAAATTCTCTTTTTCTGGTTTTATAAAATTCCATTAAGTGAGTTGGTATGATACTTGTTTAATGATCACTCTTGGGAATATTTTATAAAGTGTGTTAAGCAAAATACAGAAGACAAGCTCATCCTGGATGAGCATGTGAATTCAAAGGCTACAAAACTGTAAACTAAATTAGAAAGTGAAAGCAACTGGAATAACTTCATTTTTAGCTGGCAAGGTACAATGGACCAAAAGGCTTCTTCTGCTATAGATCTCAAATAACGACTTGATACTGCTCCAAGGAGAGTGAGACCTGAAGTAGATTGAGGACGGTTCATCATGCACATTTGCTCTGGCTGCCACAAAAGGCAGGACCTTCCGGAGGCTACCCATTTCAATTTGATTTCCCATTCCCATTCTGACACGTCTATCCACCTTCACCTCTCTACTGCTGCGATGAGGCCATACTCGGTGTGTTGCCTTTATGGCATTTGTTTAGTTTATAATATTTTCACTTTAGTAATTCGTTTGTTAGCATTTTTTAGTTAAAGTTAGGATTGTTTAAAGTAAATTCGTTGCCTGTGATATATCGCGGCATGCGATGACGTCACATCCGGTTTTGCTGCGTCTTGTGGGAAAATACCGGTTTGGAGAAACGGGAAGGAGGGGGCTCACATGTGCGAGATCAGCGCAAGAAAAGTTGTCTTTCTACGCATTAGAAACATAGTGAAGCAACGCCGTAAGTTCATGAGATAATCGATATGTTGAATTAAAATGTTAACGCTGCTTCTGTTAAAAGTAATGACGGTTGATAAGGTTTATGTTTTCGTTAGTTAAAAAGTTGCGGATAGTTTGTGTTGAAGTGTATTTAAAGCAGTCAATGGCGTAGGTAGATTCTGACTGTATGCTGCATTTTAATGTAATGTAGTTGTGGTAGTTTACTTTTGCAAGTATTTACGATGTAAATGTGATATCAAGAAGGAAACAAATACTGTACAAATCTTGTATTGTTTTATCAACAGTTTTCACAATACGTTAATGTGGAAGAGTGAACAGTAAACGGTTAATCTTACTGCGATCCTGTTTTCATTGACTACGGTTTACCTCGGTGTTTAGTTCAGCGTTCTCTTACACCTGAGCGAGAACACTATACTCGGGTTGGAAGAGTAACAACTCATATTCTGTCTGGGTAGCCTCCAACTTGATGGCATGAACATGGATTTCACAAACTTCTGGTAATCTCTCTGACTTCTCTCTTTTTCTCTGCTTCTCTTACTCCTTCCCTTTCTTCCATAGTCCACTGTACTCTCCTGTTAGACTCCTCCTTCTTCAGCTCTTTGTCTCATTGATCTAACCCTTTGCAGTTTCTTACTTTATTCCCACTCTCCCCACCACCCACTTTCCTCATCACCTGATCTTACCTATCACCTGCCAGATTGTACTCATTTCCCTCCCTCTACCTTCTTATTATTTCCACTTCCTTTCCAGTCATGATGAAGGGTCTCAGCCCAGAGCATCATCTGTTTAATCCCCTGCATGGATGCTGCCTGACTTGCTGGGTTCCGCCAGCATGTTGTGTGTGTTGCTCAAGATTTCCAGCATCTGCAGACTCTCTTGTGTGTATGACGCCAAATCTATTCTATTTAGTGTAGGAGAGGTGTAGCTCCCTTTGTCCAAGTCACATCCACTAAAAGTAAATGCAAGTTTTATTGCTGGAACCAGGAAGCTGAGCTATGGCAGCACTTTGCTCCATGTGAATCTGATTACTGTCTTTGTGAAGGTTTCCTGGAAAATTCAACAACCTAGCAGAAGAAAAAATTAAAAACCAAGAGAACAGAAGCAACAACATCTCAACACATCCTGTGCCAAGTGCTGAAAAGCGGCTTTCTTCAGCTGCAGAACAGCAGACGTGACGCTGTTACTAAATGGAGCAGAATGACCCTTGCAATATGCAAAATAGATAGATAGATAGATAGATAGATAGATACTTTATTCATCCCCATGGGGAAATTCAACATTTTTCCAATGTCCCATACACTTATTGTATCAAAAACTAATTACATACAATACTTAACTCAGTATAAATATGATATGCATCTAAAATCACCCTCTCAAAAAAAAGCATTAATAAATAGCTTTTAAAAAGTTCTTAAATAGTTTACTAAAATACATTGAACGGTAACTTAAGCTCAGTCATAACCCCGGCACTTTAACTTATCTTTCCCCTGACGGTTGAATTGTAAAGCCGAATGGCATTGGGGAGTAATGATCTCTTCATCCTGTCTGAGGAGCATTGCATCGATAGCAACCTGTCGCTGAAGCTGCTTCTCTGTCTCTGGATGGTGCTATGCAGTGGATGTTCAGGGTTTTCCACGATTGACCGTAGCCTACTCAGCGCCCTTCGCTCTGCTACCGATGTCATACTCTCCAGTTCTGTGCCCACAACAGAGCCCGCCTTCCTTACCAGCTTATTAAGACGTGAGGCGTCCCTCTTCTTAATGCTGCCTCCCCAACACGCCACCACAAAGAAGAGGGCGCTCTCCACAACTGACCTATTGAACATCTTCAGCATCTCACTACAAACATTGAATGACGCCAACCTTCTAAGGAAGTACATTCGACTCTGTGCCTTCCTGCACAAGGCATCTGTGTTGGCAGTCCAGTCTAGCTTCTCGTCTAACTGCACTCCCAGATACTTGTAGGTCTTAACCTGCTCCACACATTCTCCATTAATGATCACTGGCTCCATATGAGGCCTAGATCTCCTAAAGTCCACCACCATCTCCTTCGTCATGATTCATTCAAACAGGCTGTTAGATATTGGGCTCCACTTTAAAGCACATTTTGACACTCTTGTAGTTGCTACCAATCCTTTGAGTATCCTTCCTGAATGCCTTTGAATCCAGGAAGTATCATGGTATAGTTACAGCATTTGTGGGTAAACGTGAGCACTTGAGTAACAGACATTGCAATGAGTCTCAGTGACCAAATCACAATCCCAGGAAAGAATACTTTGCTGAAATAGGGTGAAACTGGGAGAATATATCAATGCATTCAAAAATAGAAAATTAGACCTCAAAGACCTCAATTAGTTATTTCCATCATCATATTCTATTAAAAGGATTAGTAACAAATTTCACACTGATGTTATGAAATTTTTAAACATATTCCATGATAGTTTCTGTCCTTAATATTTTAGTTTTCTGATACATTAGAAAAGAGAGAGAGAGAGAAAAGAAGAGCGAAATCACGGCATAAGAAAAGGCCATTCAACCCAGCAAGCTCATTTCCTTAATACCCAGAAAAACAAAGAATGTTAATATTAGAATTGTTCAACCTTCTTGCAGGTAAATCAGATCAAGTTCTTGAACACGTTATTTTTTAATTATTTTCTTTTGTCCCAAAAGAAAACATAGTAAATAAAGAATCACCATGTTATGTAAAATATTCATAAATCACATTTTGTATTGACTAATATAGCTGAATTGATTAACTGTACTTCTGGATACTTTGACCCAGTTTTATTAGTTTGCAGGGAAGAGGCCCAAGTGTATCCTTCTGTCTCTGACCCTTCAGGGAAATTACGTTTCCATTGTATTGCTGGTCTCGCTCAAGACTCCTAGGTGATATGCTCATCTTCGTGTTTTCTCCTTGCTACTGGCAGCAAGGAAGGAACAAGATTGAAAAGGAGTCCTGTGTAGATTAAATCTCTGGAAGGGAACTGGCATTGTTGGCATACAGCCAAAGCAACTTAAAAGAAAGACAGCAGAATGGCAAAGGGACATCAGAGATGGGACGGTTATGTCAGTAATGAAATATTGCAACTTACCTCACATGACTGAATACAATGGACGAGGTGGGGATCTGGATACCATCGCAGCAGTCCTGTGCACACAATACTCTGCAGGAAAACATGCTGGTATTATTAAAACAAAAGTTACATATCACATTAAATAAGACATACATACCTGTACTTATAAATCATCTTCTATCACCACTGGAATGTCCAAATTAGCTTGAAAACAATTATAAATTTTGCAGTTCAGTTTCTACAAAGGAATATTTATGATGGAAAATGGAATTTGCAAGGATGTACCAAGTTGACCCATGAGGAAGGCATATTACTATGTTATGAACATTCTATTACTGTTCATGGACAGGTATAGACATTGCTGGCAAGATAAATATTTCTTATCCATCCCTCCTGCCCTTGAAGATAGCGGTGAACTGCCTGAATGATCTATTGCCATCCAAGAGAAAGGTACTCTTTCTGTGCCATGGGTGCAAGAGTTTCAGGATTTAATCCCAGTGACAATTTGAAGAGGAACATATTGATGGTGTTTTCTTATACACTACTGCCCCTATTCTTTAAGATGGTAGAGGTCAACTTTATCCTGGATGATGATGGAACTTTGAGCTTGGGTGAAGCTGTAATCATCCAGGAAAGTATGAAGTATTCCATCATATTCCTGACCTGTATCTTGTTGAAATGAGGAAGACTTTGAGGAGTCAGGAGGCAAATCCCAAAATACCCAGACTCTGATTTGTTCTTCATTCCTCAATACTTATAGGGAGGCAGTCAGGCTCTCTCAGTGTTCCCAGGACTCTAGCCAATTTAGAATTACACATTTGATTCCCATTGACCATTTCTGTCGGGTTCCTAGATGCCACAGAGTCAAATCCTGCCTTGATGTCAAAAGCTTTCTGACATCAAATCTTTTTTCCTACATGGATGAAACGGGATCTGGATCCAAACAGTCCTGGCAAACCCCAAAGCCAATGCTGAAGAGTGAGGCTGACATCAATCATGATCAGCTTGTGCAGAGATATGGAGGAAGGGAAGATAAAACAAGATCAAAAAGCACATCTGACAGTAAAACACACTGGCCCATGTGAATTCTATAAAGGAGCTACGAAAAAATTATGGTTAGCATTATTTAAAACAAACACCCATACATGCTGGATAAGGGTCTCTCCTTATCCCCTTGCAGGTATAGTGTAAAGATGGTTCCTACTAAAATGATTTAAAATGCGGTGCTCATGTAATTTATAATGTGCTTATTTCACATTCCAAGTGCCACTGTCCTGCTGTGCCTCAGAAAGCAGTAACTTCCTTTATCCTGGGTAGGATGAGACTCAGTTACGCAGTTAGTCAAGAGATTTGCCTCACACAGCCAGGTTTAAGTTAGCCCTGAACTGGAGGGGTCACTATAATCTTGGCACAGACCCTAGACTATCAATGATTTGGTTCATCTTAATAGGTCAAATATGATGGCGGAATAGAGTATTAATGGTAAGACTCTTGGCAGTGTGGAGGATCAGAGGGATCTTGGGGTCCGAGTCCACAGGACACTCAAAGCTGCTGCGCAGGTTGACTGTGTGGTTAAGAAGGCCTACGATGTGTTGGCCTTCATCAACTGTGGGATTGAGTTCAATACCTGAGAGGTAATGTTACAGCTATATAGGACCCTGGTCAGACCCTACTTGGAGTACTGTGCTCAGTTCTGGTCACTTCGCTATAGGAAGGATGTGGAAACTATAGAAGGGGTGCAGAGGAGATTTACAGGGATGTTACCTGGATTGGGAAGCATGCCTTATTAGAATAGGTTGAGTGAACTTGGCCTTTTCTCCTTGGAGCGACAGAGGATGAGCGGTGACCTGATAAGATGATATAAGATGATAAGAGGCATTGATCATGTGGATAGTCAGAGGCTTTTTCCCAGGGCTGAAATGACTAACACGAGAGGGCACAGTTTCAAGGTGCTTGGAAGCAGGTACAGAGGAGATAGCAGGGGTAAGTTTTTTTACTCAGAGAGTGGTGAGTGTGTGGAATGGGCTGCCGGTGACGGGGGTGGAGGCAGATACGATAAGGTCTTTTAAGAGATTCCTGGATAGGTACATGGATCAAAATAGAGGGCTATGAGTAACCAGAGGTAATTTCTAAAGTAAGTACATGTTTGGCACAGCATTGTGGGCCAAAGGTCCTGTATTGAGCTGTAGGTTTTCTATGTTTCTATGTTTACCCTCAGAAACTTCATCATTTGAACACAAACCTGCAACACCAATGACTTGTTGAACAGCCTTTTCCTTTCACTATCACAACTCCTCCTTTTTCTAAAATTGTTCATGGTTATCAATGAAAAATATTCAAGGGAAGGGAGCAAAAGAAGTCTCAGTTCTTGCCCATGCACCATTAGTCCCGTGCCTGAGTTGATCACAGCAATGCCCAGGAGAATAGCCTGAGATTCCTGAAGGTTGTCAGTCTTTTACAATCCTATGCATTGCACTTCAGAACAATATTCAGGAAAATCTCCAACACATTAGTTGAAGAGTGAAAGATCAGAAGACCTAATACCTTTTACTCAAAGAGCTGAACTCCTGATTTTCTAAACACTACAAGTAATTATGGAGTGACGGGACATAAGTCATGTATTTTAACTAGAAGGAATAAGGGTGGCAAGGAACAGAAGAAAATCTTCAAATAATTCTAAGAAATCTGTAGGGTTCATGGGAAATCAAAGAATAAAGCTGATCTGAATTTCTGGCAGGACGGATATAAATAGGTGCCCAAAAATATGCCTATGGCACCTTGGCTCATTGCTCCTGTACAGAGTTAGATGTCTTACAGTCTAACACTATTAATGTATACAGACTCTTAAACACCATTCACATATACAGACTCAACAAGGCTAATGATTCCAAGAATATTTATAATGTTCATATTCATGGCCTCAAAAGCAGCCAGGTAATGGATCCCCCTAGAAACTTTTCAAATGGTTATTTGAAATCAAGGCCACTTGTAAGAGAATGAAAACACATGGTAAATGATTGGGGCCAATTCTAGAGGAAAGAGGGTTTCAGATCAACAGGTCCAAAATCATCATCTTCACAAGGTAGTTAACCAATGCAACTGGGAATGGTGTAAACAGGTAAGTTAACTTTGCAAGCAGATGGGAATCAGGCTGTAACACTGAAAAGGAAAAACTTGTGTATAAATGACTGGATATGACCAGTGGGACAGGACAGATAAAACAATTTGAAAGAAAGCTGGATCCCTGGCTTCAGAAACAAGAGAGAAGTCGTTCAAAAGCAAGGAGGTAAAGTTGAAATTATATAGTGTAGTTTTGGCTGCAACTAGAGTTTTGCTTAAACAGAAGAGATTCTGCAGATGCTGGAAATCCAGACCAACACACAAAATGCTGGAGGAACTTAGCAAATCAGGCAGCAGTGAAAGAGAGGAATAAACAGTGACATTTTGGGGTGAGATGCACTTTTAGTCCTGATGAAGGGTCTCAGTGTGAAATATTGACAGATCATTTCCCTCCATAGAAATTGCTTGATCTGCTGAATTCCTCCAGCATTTTGTAGAGATTTGCTTGCAGGTTTAGTCGCAGCACTTGAGAAAGAATATTAACATTTTAATGAACATGCAGGAAAGATTTTGTGCTGAGATGAGGAATTCGTAGATAAAACACACAATTTAAGACTGTTCTCCATAGCGTAAAGAACAGTGAAGAGTGATTTAATGGAAACATTCAAAATCACCAAGGGTCCAGTGAGGAGGAAAAAGAGATGTTTTTCTTTGATAGAGGGGCCAAGAAGCATAAATCGCACAGCTAAATGAATTGATAAAAGATCCCTCAATATATCAAGGCCTGGTTCATAGAGGTGTTCCAAAACCATCCCTTGGACAACACATCAGTGGACAATCACTACCAGCCACAATAACTCATCTCTAAAATTAATCTTCACCTGCACTCTAGGTGGTTCCATCCAGTGCTCCATTGTATCTGCAGTTATATTGCTGGGCAAAACCACGGCATCACTGGGAGGTAACACACAAGACGGAATGCACTCAGAACCTGAAACAGCAAAGCACATTCACAGTTGAAATCATGCTGAGCAAAAGACATCAAAATACAAAATAAAAGTTCGTGTTCCATATTACATTACGTGATATTCTTCAGCTACTTCTGAAATAACTTCGTCTAAACTTAGTGGGAGATGTCAGTAATTCCATAGCAAACTGCTGTTGTATAACCTCTCAAGTTCAGAACTCTAGCAAAAACATGAAAACCAGAACTGCTAATCCAGCTCTGACATTGGACTCTCATAAAGACCAAAATTGTTCACCCACCTGTCATGTGGACCAGGACATCTACCATCAAGAGAAGATGGTAGACTCCTTCAAGGTAACTCTGGAGAAGGATAGCTCTTGTCCTTGGGTTGAGGTACTAAGTTGGAGAAAAGCCAATTTTGATGGCATCAGAAAGGTTCTGGGGAATATGGATTAGGACAGGTTGGTTTCAGGCAAAAGTGTGCTTGGTAAGTGAGAGGCTTTCAAAAGTGAAGCTTTGAGAGTACAGAGTTTGTATGAGTCTGTCAGAATAAAAGAATAACAGGATAACAGGTTTAGGGAACCTTGGCTTTCAAGAGATATTAAGGCCCTGCTTACAAAGAAGAAGGAGATGCATAGCAGGTATAGGCAGGAAGGAACTAACATGTACTTGAGGAGTATAAGAAATACAAGAAAACACCTAAGAAAAATAATTAGGAAGACTAAGAGTAGGCATGAGGTTACTTTAGCAGACAAAGTAAAGGAGAATCCCAAAGGCTTTACAGTTATATTAAGAGCAAAAGGATAGTGAAGGACAAAATTGGTCCTCTTGAAGATCAGAGTGGTCATCAATGCATGGAGCTGAAAGTGCTGGGCAAGATCTTAAATGGATTTTTTTTTGCATCTGTATTTACTCAGGAATGGGCACAGAGTATATAGCAATGAGACAAAACAGCAATGAGCTCATGGACTGTATACAGATTACAGAGGAGGTGTTGCGGTCTTGAAGCAAATTAAGGTGGATAAATTCCCACGGGCTGACAAGGTATCCCCTCAGACCTTGGGTGGGCAGTTGGTGCAGAAAATGCAGTTGCCCTAGCAAAGATATTTAAAATGTCCTTAGAATGGTTGAGGTTCTGGAGGATTGAACGATTGAAGGATAGCTAATATTATTCTGTTGCTTAAGAAAGGTTCTTAAATAAGCCTGGAAATTATAGACTGGTGAGCTGGACATTAGTAGTGGTAAGGTATCGGATGGTATGCTAATGGACCGAATGTATGAGTATTTTGATAGACAGGAACTGATTAGGGATGGTCAACATGATGTTGTGCATGGTGGGTCATGTCAAACCCATTTTATTAAGTTTTTCAAGGAAATTACCAGGAAAACTAATGAAGGAAAGGATGTTGTCTACATGGACTTTGACAAGGTCAAGCATGAGAAGTTGGCCATGAAGTTTCAGTCACTTGGCATTCAGATGCGGTAGCAAATTGGATGAGCAGAAGCCAAAGAGTATTGATAGATGGTTGTCTTTCTAACTGAATACTTGTGTCTAGTGGTGTGCCACAAGGACCGTTGCTGGGTCTGTGGTTGTTTGTCATCTTTATCAACAATCTGGATGAAAAATTTGTGAATGACACAATGATTGGGGATGTAGTGGACAGTGAGGAAAACTCTCAAAGCTTGCAGCAGGATTTGGACCAGCTGGAAAAGTGGACTGAAAAATGGCAAATGGATTTTAATTCAAACAAGTGTGAGATGTTGCAATTCGGGAGGACAAACCAGAGTAGGACTTACACAGTGAGCGGAGAGCAATGAGGAGTGTGCAGAACAGAGGGACCTGGGAGCATAATTCCTTTAAAATGGTGTCACAGTTAGATAAGGTCATTAAGAAAGCTTTTGGCATATTGGTCATCATAAATTAAAGTACCAAGTACAGAAGCTGGGATGTTTTGTTGAAGGTGTATAACACATTGGTGAAGCCTAACATGCACTTCTGGTCATCAATAAGATTGAAAGATTGGAGATGAAATTTATGAGGATGGTGCCAGGATGATTCAACATGTCACCTAAAACTTTGACAAACTTCTATAGAAGCACAGTGGAGGTTATCCTAACAGGTTGCATCACTGCGTGGTACAGAAAGACCAAGGTCCTGGAGCAGAACAGTCTAGAGAGAGTGGTGGATGCAGCTCAGTCCATTGCAGGCAAAGCCCTCCAAACTTTTGAGCACATTTAGAAGCGCTGCCACAAGAAAACAGCATCCATCATCAAGAATCCCCCCATCCAGACATACATACACACACAGTAAATACATGAATATTTATTTACATATACATATACTCTGTGTGTGTGTGTGTGCGTGTGTGCGTGCGTGCGTGCGTGTGTGCGTGCGTGTGTGCAATATTCAATATTTGCAAAATTTGACTTTTTTCTACATTAGCTGTTTCAGTCTTTAATTTTGTATAATTTTTCACTGTTGTATTTCTTTATTGTCCTGTAAATCCCAGCAAGAAAATGAATCTCAATGTAGCATATGGTGACATACACCACTTCTACATTGATACTAAATGTACTTAAACATTTTCTGACTTTCCATTAATCCATGTAACAGCTCTTGGCTCCATAGCCTTTTATATGTTGACAACTGAAATGCTTGTCTAGATACTTCTTGGATATTTTTAAATTCTCTGCATCCACCACTCTCTCAGGCAGAGCAATCCAAGTTCACCCGCCCCTTGGTGAAAAAAGGCTTCTTTCTATCCTATCTACACTACTTATGTCTTACCTTTAGCTAAGATACGTCTGCAATGGGGAAATGTTTACCTCTGTCTATCAAATCCATGCCCTTCATAATTCTCTGTCTGAACTTTATCATCAGAAAGTTCCTAGGCAAATAAGGGAAGCTTTGTATAACTTTGTTCTGGGTAATGAATCAGACCAAATGACAAAAAGATCAAGGAAACAATGAACACAATATCGTAAGATTTAGAGTTACCACACAAAAGAGATAAAAAGCTAATTGGAGATGCATCAATTTCAGTGGAATAGGTCTGTCTTATGTAAACTAGAATCAAGATTTGACAGGCTAAATTTCAGTTCAACAGTGGGAGCCACTCAAAGTGTAGATGTTTCTGCCACGGTGTAGGTATGTAAGAAGAGAGGGGTATTGGAAGCCTGATTTCCATGGATAACCACAAGGTGAATAAAATAGAAATGAAGGTCACATGAAAGATGTCACTGCAGTTAACACAAATGAGAACTATGCTGATTCCTGAAAGTGTGGAGGAGAAGACAAGAAGAAATAAAGGGAAACCAAATTTACAACGCAACTGAACAGGAAAAAGTTTGTAAGGAAAATGTAAGGGAACCAGGGGCCTAAAATATAGTTGATTCCTAAAGCCAGTAGCATGGCTCATGTACTAAATAAGAATATTACTTCATGGCGGAAGGAGGTACTTGTGGTGAACTACATATACCTGTCTGGACACACACCCCCCCCCCCCCCCCGCTGACTGCTCCTGTGGCTCCTCCCACAGACCCCAGTGTAAAGGCGATTGGAGACACAGCCCCGGCCTCAGTCTCCAGGATGTTGTGTGATGGTCTCTTGCTGCTGGTTCTTTCTTCCAGCCAATAAAAGCCTATATCTCGCCTCACATCTCAGAGAGTTATTGATGGTGCATCAGTACTGCTGGGGTCTTACTGTAGAAAGATGTAATTGACATTCTGGATGAGCTAAAATTTGATTAAGAAGATGTATTGGAAGAGCTAGTTGCATTTAAAATGAATAAATCATGTGAATGGATACCTGAAGGTTGACAAAGCCACAGTCAGCTATGGATCATGCTTCTGTGGTGTGTCACCTACCTTTCATGAAAAGAATATCTTTGGAAAATGCCTCTGCCAACAAGTCCATTAGGCTGTGGTCAGCATGGAACAACCAGCAAGCCCTATGGGATGAGGGCAGAATGGATTTTCCAAGCAAACTGTCAAAAAGATTGACAAAATGCCAAGGCTAAAACTCACTAACAAGAACCAAAATCTTGCTTGGCCGGCAGTAAGAGAGGCCTTCCTTGCCGGATCATTCCCACACAGTTGGTGCTTCACCCACTGCTCTCGAGAAGGCTGCAATAAAGGTGAGGCAATCACCCATCTCTTTGCGAGCTGTGGATTTGCAAAAAAAAAGGATCTGGAAAAAGAATGCTCACCTCATGCAGTTGCCTGACAGAAGACACTGGTCTACAGAGTGTGGCCTGAGGGCTGCATATAGAGACAAACATCAAGCTCTCTGGAAACCATCCGAGTGGCCATCGCCACTTGCCTGAAACTTGTCGGTCTTCCAGCACCTCAAAAAATCTTTAAGGTAACTACTGCTGACTGGACCTTTCCAGGATGCAGGAGTATGTGCAGGAGGCACACTGAAACTTGGTACATCTAGTGGAAAGTGTTTGTGGGGAAAGACTACAGTCTACATACATTCCTTCTGCCACTGGGCATTGAGGGGCTTAGGCCAGTGTAACAGTCTCAGCACACAGAATGGGAGTTTTGTTCAGAGGCCACAATGGTGCTTTGCAAATAGAGTGCACTGACCTGATGACACTATGAATATATCTAAAGACATGTATTGTCTGCACTGTAACTTCTGTATGTTTATATGAATAATGTTTAGTTTTGAAAAAACGATTAAACACTAACCTTCACCATTTACTCTTTCATCAAGTAAATCTACACAAGAAATATACCTCATATAGGGTATTCAATATTTTAACAATATTTGAGAAATATTTTAATTATATTGTTTGATTAAGTATTCTTTGTAGTTTATATAATTCATAATGGGTATATACAAGAAGTCCATGAATGGCTTAGGTTATTACACCACATCATATGTGAACGCCTCTCTAAAGAAAAGGAAAGCAAAAACTAAGTACACACATTTCCCGGCTCTCGTGTTTTTCTTTCCATTCATTTTATGAGTTACAAACCTTAACAGTGACGACGAGATGGATTTAAAATGAATGAGCCTACTAACTACCTGTTGAAGCACAGTACATGCTTTTCCTTCAAAAGGGGAGAGAGACATTTTGAGTAAAAGAAAAAGCACAGAACGCATTTCTTCAGAAGGGGAGAGGGACGGTTGAGTTTGAACAAAGGCAGAAAATGGATGAAATTGACAAACAGCGAGAATTACCACAGATTCAATAAAAAAAAGCAGAAATGCTGGCTACATCGGAAAGATAGGCGTGTTCAATTGCACAACAGATAGCAGTATGATGTATACTGACTGGATTGAGAAGTATTTTATAGCAAATGGAATAGCTGATGCCAATGTTACTGAGTGTAATGGGTGTAAAACCATACAGTGTACTTAGAAACTGCTTAGACGTTTGACTGTTCCAACAAAAACAGCTAAATGAGTTTTGCTGATACTGTGAACATAATGCAGGAACATTTAGAACCAAAATGGTTGTTGATTGCAGACCACTTTAGGTTTCATAGGCAGAATCAAAAGGGGAGTCCACTTCAGCTTGCATGGCTGAATTGAAGAAATTGTCCAAGCATTGTCAGTTCAGTGATGAGCTTAATGGCGCACTTGGAGATCATTTAGTTTGTGTAATCTTCCAAAACAGCATTCAAAAATGGCTCCTAACTGAAGCACAATTCACATTTAAAAGAACAAATAACAATAAATGAACAGCCCAGGGGAGAGAAAAAGATAAAAAGTCAAGTTGCAGTTTCAAAAAGAGCATTAATCTGCTTGCTGTTGATGAAAATCTGATAATGATGAGAGTGACACAGGACTGGGTAGCCTTGAGATTTACAATACTAAAACTAGCAATAGACAAGCAATATGACTTACACCAGAAGTGAGCTACAAATTAATAAAATGAAATTGGACACTGGCTCAACTTTTTCAATCATTACAGAAAAAGAGTTTGAATGGCATTTCAAAGAGACTGAACTGAAGTCTGCAGATATCCAACTGAGAACTTATACTGGAGAAAAAATAACTCCTGTGGAAATAACATTCAGAACAGTGAAATACAACAACCAACAAGCCACATTGGGCTTATATGTGGTAAAAACAAGAAGGTCAGCATCATGGGGCCATGATTGGCTGAGACAACTACAACTTGATCAGAGATCCATCCACAATTTGCATGCCACATCCCCTGGAATAGAGTCAACTGAAAATGAATTAAGAAAAGTGCTGGGTATGCCACAGCAGTGTTCAAGCAATGGCATTGGAAGACTCAAACGTATCAAGGGTAAAGTCATGTACAATGAAAATGTCACACTTAAGTTTTACAAAGCCCATCTGGTTCCTTATTTCATCTGTGATAAAGTAGCCAATGAGCCAGATCGCATGGAGGCTGAAGGAATTCTTTTCAAGTTTGAGTACAGCACATGGGCAATGCCAGTGGTCCGACTATCCAAGAAGGATGGATCAGTCAGAATCTCTAATGATCGTAAGGTGACCATCAACCAAGTACCCTCTGCTCAGAATAGAGGATATCCTTACAAATCTTTCTGGAGTGAAACCCTCCAGCAAAGTGGTGTTAGCTGAGGCCTATCTACAGATGCAGATGCAAGAAGAGCACAAAGTGTTTCTCACCATAAACACTCACAGAGGGAGTTATTGATATAATAAGCTCTTTTTTGGAATAGCATCTGCACCTACAGAAAGCAATAGACCAGGTACCGCAAGGCTGCTGGCACTCAGTAATACCTGGATTACATCATTTTTAAGGGTGAGGATGAGAAGGAATATTTCCAAAATCTCACGACAGTGTTAAAAAGATTAGAAGATCATGGGCTCAGAGCATGACATGCCAAATGTGAATTCTTCAAACCAAGTACCACTTACTGTGGTCATATCATTGACGCATGAGGATACAGAAGTGTGCTGAGAAAATTCAGGCAGTGGTGGATGCCCCAAGGCCAAAGGATGTGTCACAGTTCTGATCCTTTTACTATAGCTGGTTCCTGCCAAACCTGACTACTGTGCTCTTGAATTCATTACTACAGATCAAGAAGAAATGGCAATGGACAAGGAGGTGGCTTTCCAAAAGGTAAAGGAAATGGTGATGCAAGGCACTGTACTCATAAATTATTATCCAGATCATCCAGTGGAGCTAGCCTGTGACACCTCGCCTTATGGTATAGGTGCAGTCATGTCATATGTTTTGAGTGATGGAAATGAACTCCCTATAGCCTTTGCATCATGTTCCCTTACTGCTGCAGAGACAAATTATGCACAGATTGACAGAGAGGCCTTGAGTCTCGTTTGGGGTGTAAAATGTATCAACCAGTATCTGGACAGGAGAGAGTTTACCCTCATTACTGATTATCAGCCACTAGTGTCCATTTCTAATCCATAGAAGGGTGTTCCACTAACAGTAGCAGCACAAATGCAGAGATGGGCTCTGTTTCTTGGAGGACACAATTACAAGATCAAATTCAAGAGGACAACAAATCATGGAAATGCTGATGGATTGTCCCACTTACCCTTGCAAAAGGAAATATCCGAAAAAATTACAAGAAGAGGACTCTCTTCTTGACATATTCTCCCTAATGCAAGGTTGAAAGTCTCCCTATTACTGGAGAGATGATCCAAAGGAAAACCAGAAAAGGTCCTACTGTCTCAGCTCTACATGGCCACCCAAAATGGTTGGAATATGTGGCCAAAATTCCAGTTCCCCATTTTTAACAGCATTGGGATGAACTTGCCCTTAACAGAGGTTGCCCTTTGTGGGGATTGAGAGTTGTTTCACCATCCAAGCTCAGAGCTAAAGCATTGGAGGAGCTACATGCCGGTCATCTAGGCTTTGTCAAAGCTTTGTCTGGTAGCCTGGGATAGATCAGTGGATCAAGCAGCTTGCCAAGCACCAATGGCTGGAAATGGCAGGGCTGAGGGACAACGCAGAGGCGCTGCTCATGGCTACACAAGAACAGGCGCTGAATGCAAGAGCAATAGAAGCAGACATCTATCCCACCAGACAAGGCCTAAGATGCAGACTGTGCAAGGACTCCATTGAAACCATCCAGCACCTAGTAGCAGGGTGCAGGCAGGGATAGCCTACACTGAACGGCACAACCAAGTTGCAGGAATTGTGTACAAGAACATCTCTGTTGAGTATGGATTGGGCACTCTGAAGTCCAGATGGGAAACACCTGCGAAGGTAGTGGAGAATGACAGAGTTAAGATCCTGTGGGACTTCCAAATACAGACTGATAAGCAAGTACTGGCCAACCAACCAGACATAGTTATACTGGATGAGGAACAGAAGAAATCAACAGTAATAGATGTGGCAATCCCAAATGGCAGTAACATCAGTGTGGTGATGTCACGTGCAATGATGTGCCAGTACATGACTGGACAGAGCACTGAGCGTGCGCAGGATTGCTAAAATATTCCAGCATGTGGCTAGGTTATGACGTGTTTATTTATTACTGTAAATAAAAGTACTCTAATTCTTCAAGAATATGATTCTTCATTGTTAACTCACGGTATGTTTAAACAGAACTAACATAACATGGTGTCAGAAGTTGTTCTGGAAGAATAATACAGGAGAATTGAGAATCGAGAATCGAAGATAATCACAAAAAAATGGAAAAAAATGTTTGGACTGTAAACAGTAAAATGGAAGGTTTACAACCCCCACTAAAAATTCAGCTGACTGGCAATGTAGCTGAGAATTGGAGGATATTCAAGCAACAGTTTGAACTGTACTTATCGGCGATCAATTATGAAGAAAAATCGGAAAAAACCAAAGCTGCGCTTCTGCCTCAATCAGGAATGATGCAGTAGGGGTATATAATAATTTTGTCTTTGAAGATAGAGATAGTTTCAACTTAAAGTCAATAATGGACAGATCTGAAGTATTTTGTATACCTAAGTGTAATTTAACGTAGGAGCGATAGAAGTTCTTGACATGTGCGCAGAGAGCTGCTGAAACAATTGATCAGTATGTTACTGAGCTAAGAAAGCGTAGTAGAACATGAGAGTTTGGATTGCTCACGGACTCTCTCATTAAAGATAGAATTGTTTGTGGCATTCGAGATAATGCTCTGAGAGAAAGGTTGTTGAAAGAGTAAGATTTAAATTTTGAAAAAGCTTTGGCACTTTGCAAAGTATCTGAGACCGTGATGTTGCAGGCTGAAGAGCTTTTTGTCAAAAACTGCAATGTAAACGCTGTAAAAAAGCTCAAATATATCAAGACAGATAATAATACATTGACAAAACCAACAGACAGCAAGACGGCATTTGAAAGAAAAAAAGTCATGTGATCACTGTGCACGGGAACATTGTCCAAATCAGTGTCCCGCATATGGCAAAATTTGCAATGGCTGCAGTAGGATTAATCATTTTTCACACTGTCGTAAAAGTAGAAAGAAGGAAAATAAAATGAAACAAGTAAATGCTGTGCTTGAAGATGAACGTGAGGAATTTTATATAGATGTGCTTTGTGAAAATAAACAAAGTAAGAATAGTAAACACAAAGTACACTGCAGATGCTGTGGTCAAATCAAGATGTACAAAAAGGCTGGATGAACTCAGCAGGTTGGGCAGCATCCGTTGAAAGGAGCAGTCAACGGATGCTGCCAGACCTGCTGAGTTCATCCAGTCTTTCTGTACGTCTTAACAAAGTAAGAATGACTGGACTATTCTGTTGAAAGTGAATCAAAACAATATTCTGTTTAAACTTGATACTGGAGCACAAGTAAATGTTCTTGCAGAATCTGAGTATAATGCTTTAAAGCCAAGACCGAAGTTACATCAGACGAATATAAAAGTGACTGGTTGTTCAGGTACAGACATTCCAGCTAAATGAACGTGCATGGCCAAGGTATCACACAAAAATATTGTGCACACATTTTCATTTGTGGTCGTGCCAAAAAATGTACAGTCAATTCTGGGTTTATCTACCTGTGAAAGACTTAACCTGGTGAGAAGAGTTTTAGTCTTGGATAGTGACACAGAGCTGAAGAGACAGAATGTTGCATTACAGTCGGTGGAAGGTGATGTAATTCAACTGCAGATCCAGCTCATGGAGGCAAATGTGACATGGAGAATATAAAAGCAGTAGCTGCAGTTTCTAATTCGACCAAACAGGAGGCAATTGATGATATTGTTACGGATTCAAGCAACAATAAATATATGAGTTAGGCAGGGGTTTTTATAACAAATAACATGTTTATTAAACACTGAAAACAAACCCCACAAAAGTAAACAAATCACTAACGTAACCGGAAATCAGCTGCTGTGCGGCAGCTTAAACAGTTCTTAAAGCAATGAAGCTTAAACAGTTCTTAAAGCGATGTTGCAAAAAAAAACAGTTCTTCAAAGTAGTATTGCCAAAAGTTCAAAATGCTCATGGTCCATTTAAGGGAGAGACTGTTTAAGACGTATTAAATTCTCTTTCACGTCGTGTTGTTTCGGTTCCCAAATCGAACTTTTCCCACGAAGAATTTACGAAACGAAACGGCTTAAAGGCACTGACCTTTCCTTTACAACACTGTTCCCAATCCTTTCTGATATTTCACAGGGATTAACACGAGAACAGTCAACGAATTCCTTCCAAATAAGGATCAAACAAGGTTGAACCTGTTTCACTTTCGAAATCAATTTGCCTCGATCTTTTAACCCCCGAACTCCAATCTTCACTCTCCACTGAATCTCAACTAGTAGTGTTATAAAGAAACTGCTGGCAATGACCTTTTAAACTTTAGGCATTAGATAAAACTTCATCTTTCAACTAAACTGCGTCATAACATTAAATCACGCAGTGGCATGAAGTCAACATGGCAAATCCAGCCACGAACTCCCCCTCCTCACAGGGAGGGGTCCTCCTTTTATACCCTGTAAAAAAAACCTGTCACATGACCTCTACTGGCGGGAAAATGACGTCACTCCACCATCACAAGACCATTACCTCAAGTCCAGTATAGCTTCAACCCCAGTCATGTGTCACGTGTACGTAACAATATGAGAAAGCAATGGCAGGAGGAGGTTGCTTCAATGCAAGTGATAATGAAAGAGACATTGAGAGAATAGGAGATTCAGTTTCATCACTGTCTAGAGCAAGAATGCTTACAGTGGGCACAGTATAAGGAAGAAGTGAATGCACAGGTGAAGGAATTGAGAAGTTTTATTGAAATGACTAAGTCTCAGCATAAAAAAGAGATTACACTGCTAATGAATAAATAAGATGAAGAAAAGAAGATACATATTTCATTACAAATGGAAGTAGAGCGTGAATTGACTGATCTAAGGAGATGTTTGTCTGAAGGACATGGAGACAAAGTGAGGATACAAGATAAAATGAACACATGGACACAGACCAGATCATACATGGTCCAAACAGAGGAGGGAGCAGTGTTAAGAAGAAATCACAAAGACCTTAAGGAAGAGCCAACTTCAGAGATTCAGTTATCTGATATAGATGTGTTTTGATTAATGTTGTTAATTGTGTTTTTCTTTATAAGGAAAGAAAGACGTGGTGATATCACCTGCAATGATGTGCCAGTGCATGATTGGACAGAGCACTGAGCATGCACAGGATTACTAGAATGTTCCAGCACGTGACTGGGTTAAGACGTGTTTGTTTATTACTGTAAATAAAGGCTCTCTAATTCTTCCAGAATATGATTCTTCATTGTTAACCCATGGTACGTTTAAACGGAAGTAACATCACAATCAGGAAGAAAGAATATGAGAAGTTGGAGAAATACCAGGGCTTGAAAAAAGCAGATAGAAAGGATGTGGAAGGTTTTACAGTAATCCTGGAGGTGATAGGAGCACTTGGAGCTGTGACACCTGGACTGGGAGAGTGGCTCCAACAAATCCCCAGAACAACATCTGGAATCGCAGTTCAGAAGAAGAGCACACTAGTAGGAGCAACAAGGACACTGCACCAAACCCTCAAGCTCTCAGGTTGGGTAGAGAACCTAAGACTGAGGGAAAAATACACATACACACTACCTATAAGGGGTGAGAAAAAATGTGTGTGTACACACACACACACACCCCCCCCCCCCCCATGAGTTGACTGCTGTGGATGTTGCATCCTAGCTGTCTAGATACACAAGCCTGGGATGTACGATATGGAAAGCAAGCTGTTGCCCATGTAGCAAGCTCCCCTCTCTACACAGCTAATGAACCAAAAGGAATGGCAGAGATCAATACAGTTTTTTTGACCAGCAGCGTTGCAGGAGTTGCCAGTCAACATTGAATTCAATATAAGACTACCCTAGGGACTCCAGCTGTGGATTTTTCCCTCTGGGTTTACTCCCGAAGCTTTGCCCATGAGTGGGTATAGGTACAAGGCAGCAGAGGCTGACGAGCCCCATCTGCCCGAAGTGACTGGTTTTAAAGCACCAGTAACTCGTTTTTGCCCCTTCTTCTGTCAGTAGAAATGGTTCTGTCAGGCCTCGGAGCTGAACCACACGTAAAGGTCAAGAGCTGGACTTGGTTCCCAGAGGTTATTTGAGGTGTATGTTATTGGGAGCATTTAATAGGTAGGGGGAGCCTGTCCACATTACCAGCCCCAGCTCTGACAACCTTAAGAAAATGTGTGTGTATATACACACATGCACACACATAGGGATATACACATATAAAAGCAGGGAGGAGTGTAGTGCATTCAATATTCCAGTGATATTTTAAATATATTGCTTTGATTAAGCATTTTGTTGTTTATATAATTCCTTATGGGTTGATGTAAGAAGTATGTGAATGGCATACATCATTATACCACCACATCATATGTGAACACCTCACTACAGTAAAGGAAAGTAAAAACTAAGTAGCCATGTTTCCTGGTTCCTGTGTTATTTGTTCATTGTTACGTTTTGGAGTTACAAAACATAATACCTCGTAGTCATTTTTCGCTTTTGAGACCTTTCACTCAATTTGCTCCTCTTCAGCCTAAAATGGAATTCAGGTTAATCCCAGTTTTACAAGAGAATAGGAAGATGAGAGTAGACTTTATTTTTATTTGTTAAAGGGGACTCGGAAAAATAGCAGAAACATTATAAAAGCATTTGCTTCTTACCACAATGTAGGATATTAGGGTTTATAGGATCATAGACAAAATCTTTCTTAAAATCTGTTTTAAAATAATCACTGAGATAGTAATTTGGTTAGATGGTCTATGGTTTAATGCAGCTGTTAGCTTGCTTGAAATAAGAGGGTTAATATCTGAATTTTACTCAAATGCATTAATCAGTAAGATACCAGAAAGTTATGGCATTCAATACAACCCACAAAATTAATAATGACCTGCTAGCTGGAAACTGCACAGGACTTTATTGTTTGTATTCAATACGTAGGTTACCAGATGTAATATGTATAAAGAAGGGTGACCTATCTTCAGCTAACTCTTACCTCCTTGTGGGAATTGTGAACTCTTTGCCAGAAAATAATGGAATCAGGATTGATAAACAAGTTACTTCTGCTTAAAACCATGTGGAAAAGCAAATTCTGCATTGTAGGAAAAGTTAAAAATGAAACTTCATAGAAAGAACAGACACATGGCAGATAATACTTAACACAAAGAAGTGCGAGGTGATATTTTTTGGAATGAACTCACAGAGCAGCAATATAAACTAAATATTAAAATTTTAAAAGGGCCATATCTCAGGATATATGGGCATGAACCTTTGAAGGTGGCAGGGAAAGTTGGTAAGGAAAACCCGAGATTCCTGGCTTTATATAAGAGAAGCATTGAGTCTTAAAGCAAAAGAAATGTAAAGACTTCACAAATCATTGGTTAAACCTCAGCTACAATAAATGTCCAAATCTGGACATTAAACTTTAGAAATGATGTTGTTTTTAGGGGAATTGCTCATGAGATTTACTTAAGCAGCGCCAGGGATGAGTGGTTTCAGTCTTATGGAGGTTCTGCTATACACTCCTCAGAGTTAGGAGTTTTGTCACAACTGTTCAAAATCATGAATGATTTAGAAAGAGTGGTTTAACAAAGGCTACTTCCACTGGCAAGATTGTCAGCAACCCAAAGGACACAGATTCACGGCAATTGGCGTACAAACCAGAAGCAAGATAAGGATTTTTTAAAAACATGGCCATTTGTTACGAATTGTTTTTAAACATGGTCATTTGTTATTATGTACTGCTTGAAAGGAAGCTGGAAGTAGAGTCATTAATAACATTCAAAGTGAATTGGTTAAATGTTCAAGGCTTTTGAAGGTTATGGAGAGCGTGAGGGGGTGTGGGGTTAACTCTTCTGGGATGTACAAGATCTTATTTTTTGATATTGCTTCAATTCAAAAACGTGTGATCTATGACCACTTTACAGGTGGTGAAACATGGATGAATGACATAATAGTATTGGCTCATCCAACGAAGAACATGATGACAAGACATAGGAATGTATTTCAAGTTATTGTAAGGCTGAACTTGAAATTTAATAAAGATGAATGTATATTTGAAAACTTTAAACTGATCTCTGTTAGTCATATCATCCCAAAAGTCTCAGCTGTTCTGCACATGCCACGTCAACAGTGAAAGAGAGACATGCAAAAAACCTGTGGAATGGTTAAATACTTGGATAATTCATACCAAATATTTTAGAAAAAAAGTTTCATCTCTTGCAAAACTATTCCAATGCAGCTAGTTCCAAGAAAACCCAATTCCTCCACTTATGATATCCATTTTCTTAATAGACCTGAGATGCAATACATAAGTGGGACTCACAGCTGCATCTGTACACAATGCACATCCAATCCCCGGGGCCAGGGATTTCCCCATTACTACAACCTGTTTCTGTGCCTCACTTGCTTTTCTTTGGCAACCATGTCCCGACATGAAACAATATAAGTTTCAATTGTCTGCCTTAAAGTTACTGTCACGAACTTAAATACTCAGGAACTGAGAAACATGTTTGATAATCCAACTGCTCCTCCTGCAATGTTAACTATTACACCACGTCCATTCCTGACCACCTAATTCTGACCCACTCTTAAAATACGAACCTTCAGAAGCTTTCAGTATTCCTTCTCTAAACAAAAGGTCTCCAATTACTTCAATTTGAACCAGACTATCAATCAACCCAGACACTGTCTTTCGCACATTGGTTGCTTGACTGCCCTGTTGAGGGCCGTCTTTCACTGATTTATTGTGTTTCTTAGATTTACTGTGAATGCCCATATGAAAATGAATCTCAGAGTTGTATATGGCGACATATGTGTACTTTGATAATAAACTTACTTTGAAGACAGCCACCCAGATCTTCCCATGCCACCTCCAACTGTTTTCCAGATTTTTTCTCATTTGGACTGCAGTACATCAAAGAGAGCTGTTCTCAGTGTTTGGTAGTGACCTACTCTATCTTACGTACTCGGAGACTTTAGCTATACAGCAGAGAACATAGGCTAACATCTGATCCCCAAACATCACTGAGTCTTACGCCATACTCCAATATTTAGGAGCTGGGTATTTGCTTCTTCTGTTCCAACTATAGAGAAAACAGCTGGTGCATGGTTAGACTTCAGATGGGATCCTGTACAGTAGAACACCAAATTATCAGGCTGAAAACTCCAGAACAGCTCAAAAGCAGAGTGACCCCTATGTTCACTGGGACTGTATACCAGATAGTGTAACCTCTGTGTGTGACAAGAAACAAACAGAGTGGACCCACTTGTCCGGATTGGCCCAACTTTCTGCCTGTGCCACATGACAGTGAGGATAGGAACACAATGAGGTGGAGGGTAAATGCATGGCTGAAGGGATTGGAGCAGGGGATGGAGAGTCAGATTTCTGGATCATTGGGACCTTCTTTGAGGCAAAAAGGACAGGTTGCACTTGAATCCCAGGGGGACCAATATCCTGGCAGGGAGGTTTGCAAAGGCTACTGGGGAGAGTTTAAAGTAGAATTGCTGGGGGGTGGGAACCAAACTGAAGTGACAGAGGAAGGGGCGGTTGGCTCACAAATAGAGAAAGTTTGGAGACAGTGCGCAAGGACGGATAGGTAGGTGATAGAGAAGGGATGTGCTCAGACCAATGGTTTGAGATGTGTCTACTTTAATGCAAGGACTATTATGAACAAAGCAGATGAGCTTAGAGCCTGGATTAGCACTTGGAGCTCTGATGTTGTGCCCATTACAGAGCCTTGGATGGTGCAGGGGAAGGAATGGCTACCTTGTGCCAGGCTTTAGATGTTTCAGAAATGACGGGGAGGGAGGCAAAGGAGGTGGGGGCATGGCACTGTTGATCAGAGATGAAGAAAAGGAGGAAGGCATGGTCGGGTTGTCTACGGAGTCTCTGTAGGTGGAAGTTAGGAAAAGGAAGGGGTCAATAACTCTACTGGGTGTTTTTTATAGACCACTCAGTAGTAACTTGGACATTGAGAAGCAGTTAGGGAGACAGATTCTGGAAAGGAGTAATAAAAACAGGGTCGTCGTGGTGGGAGATTTTAATTTCCCAAATATTGATTGGCATCTCCCTAGAGTGAGGGGTTTAGATGAGATGGAGTTTGTTAGGTGTGTTCAGGAAGGTTTCTTGACAATATATATAGATACGCCTTCAAGAGGAGAGGCTGTACTTGATCTGGTATTGGGAAATGAACCTGATCAGGTGTCAGGTCAGGTCTCTCAGTGGGAGAGCATTTTGGAGATAGTCATCACAATTCTATCTCCTTTACCATAGCATTGGAGAGGGATAGGAACAGACAAGTTAGGAAAGCATTTACTTGGAGTAAGGGGAAATATGAAGCTATCAGGCAGGAACTTAGAAGTATAAATTGGAAACAGATGTTCTCAGGGAAACGTACAGAAGAAATGTAGCAAATGTTCAGGGGATATTTGCGTGGAGTTCTGCGTAGGTATGTTCCACTGAGATAGGGAAAGGATGGTAGGGTACAGGAACAGTGGTGTACAAAGGCTGTTGTAAATCTGGTCAAGAATAAAAGAAGAGTTTACAAAAGATTCAAAAAACTAGGTAATGATAGAGATCTAGAAGTTTATAAGGCTAGCAGGAAGGGGCTTAAGAATGAAATTAGGAGAGCCAGAAGGGGCCATGAGAAGGCCTTAATGGACAGGATTAAGGAAAAGCCCAAGGTATTCTATAAGTATGTGAAAAGCAAGAGGATAAGATGTGAAAGAATAGGACAACGACAGTGAAAAAATGTGTAGGGAACTGGAAGAGTTAGCAAAGGTACTTAATCAATACTTTGCTTCAGTATTCACTACGGAAAAGGATCTTGGTGATTGTAGAGATGACTTACATTAGACTTTTCAGCTTGAGCATGTAGATATTAAGGAAGAAGATCTGCTGGAGCTTTGGAAAGCATCAACTTGGATGTCACCAGGACCGGACGGGATGTACCCAAGGCTACTGTGGGAAGCGAGGGAGGAGATTGCTGAGCCTCTGGTGATGATCTTTGCATCATCAATGGGGACGGGAGAGGTTCTGGAGGATTGGAGGGTTGCGAATGTTGTTCCCTTATTCAAGAAAGGGAGTAGAGATAGCCCAGGAAATTATTGACCAGTGAGTCTTACTTCAGTAAACTGATAGAGAAGACCCTGACAGGCAGGACTTACGAACATTTGAAGAGGCGTAATATGATTAGGAATAGTCCACATGGCTTTGTCAAAGGCAGGTCATGCCTTACGAGCCTGATTGAATTTTTTGAGGATGTGACTAAATACATTGATGAAGGTAGAGCCGTAGATGTATATGAATTTCAGCAAGGCATTTGATAAGGTACCACATGGAAGGCTTATTGACAAAGTAAGAAGGCGTGGCATCCAAGAGGACATTGCTTTGTGGATCCAGAACTGGCTTGCCCACATAAGACAAAGAGTGGTCATATTCTGCATGGAGGTCAGTGACCAGTGGTGTGCCTCAGGGATCTGTTCTGGGACCCTTACTCTTCGTGATTTTTATAAATGACCTGGATGAGGAAGGGTTAGTAAATTTTCTGATGACACAAAGGTTGGGGGTGTTGTGGACAGTGTGAAGGCTGTCAGAGGTTACAGTGGGACATTGATAGGAAGCAAGACTGGGCTGAGAAGTGGCAGATGGAGTTCAACCCAGTTAAGTGTGAGGTAGTTCATTTTGGTAAGTCAAGTATGATGGCAGAATATTGTATTAATGGTAAGACTCTTGGCAGTGTGGAGGATCAGAGGAATCTTGGGGTCCAAGTCCATAGAACATTCAAAGCAGCTGCACAGGTTGACTCTACGGTTAAGAAGGCATACGGTGCATTGGCATTCATCAATCGTGGGATTGAGTTTAAGAGCCGAGAGGTAATCTTGCAGCTATATCGGACCCTGGTCAGACCCCACTTGGAGTACTGTGCTCAATTCTGGTCACCTCACTACAGGAAGGATGTGGAAACGATAGAAAGACTGTTGAGGAGATTTACAAGGATGTTGTCTGGATTGGGGAGTGTGCCTTATGAGAATAGGTTGAGTGAACTCATGCTTTTCGCCTTGGAGTGACAGAGGATGAGAGGTGACTTGTTAGAGGTGAACAAGATAGTCAGAGGCTTTTTCCCAGGGCTGAAATGGCTAGCACAAGAGAGCACAGTTTTAAGGTTCTTAGAGGCAGGTACAGGGGAGATGTCAGGGGTAAGTTTTTTATGCAGAGAGTGGGAGAGCAGGGAATGGGCTGCTAGCGGCAGTGGTGGAGGCAGAAACAATAGGGTATTTTGTTAATAGAGTCTTTCAATAGAGTCTCCTGGATAGATACATGGAGCTTAGAAAACTAGAGGGCTATAGGTAAGCCTAGGTAATTTCTAAGGTAAGGACATTTTTAGCACAGCTTTGTGGGCCGAAGGGACCGTATTGTGCTGTAGGTTTTCTGTGTTTCTATGTTACCCTGCATGGTGGCAGTCGTTGGCTAAGACTGCTGTCCTAAATCATCCCTTTTCTGAATATACATGTGAGATAACATTTACGCATGGCAAAAAATAAGACTGCTACTGTTCTACCAAAGCAAACGTTCTGTTCTGTCTGAAGAGCAGTTTGAAATATCAGTGTGATCATTTTATTTCACAGAATTGCGATACCATTGGAGTAAGCCATTTAACTCAAAGTCTTTCCAGTATACAAGAGTAAAGGAGAATGAAATAATTGTTCATCCACATCAGATGCAGCACAAAAACACAATAAGATAAAGAGCACATTAATTAAAAAAATATATAAATACATAAGATAACTTATACATTGTACATAGATTGATTGTATGTCCATGAAGTGATGCTAGGCCCTGGAGTGTCTGTACATAAGATGACTAATGGGAAATTATAATTATATTCCTTCAAATGCTCATTCAATTCCCTCTCAAAACCCTAAACTGCTTAGTTGCTTCATGCACATGTTCATTTTGATAATATAACTTCTTGCCAAAGCTGCACTAATTTAAGTTTCAATACCTTTCAGAGTGTGAGATTCACATTATAACCACCCAAAGCAAGGAAAGTCTCCCATCCCCTGGTTTCTGCGAAAAAGGTAAGAGATTAGATTCAAGATTGATGCCATAGCATCTGTCATTCACCTGGCCCTGACACACCTGGAAAACAAGGACACAAGTCAGAATGCAGTTTCTGGATTTCAGTTCAGCATTCAACACTATTGTCCCACAGACCATGGTAAACAGACTCCTTACTCCTCAGTCTAAATACACCACTGTGCAATTGGGACTTTCTACCCAAAGACCTTAGATAGTCAGGATGCACAACTGCACCTCCCTCCTCATCATCCTCAACATGGGTGACTGCCACAGATGCACGCGGAGCCTATTGCTGTACACTCTGCTCACACATGACTGTACAGCCAAACACCTGAGCAATTGCATCCTCAAGTTTGCCGATGACAACAGTGGTGGGACTCATCATCAACACCACCAGCCTACAGAGAGGAGGTGGAGGAGCTCTAGGCCTGATGCCAGGCAAATAACTTCTTCCTTAATGTCAACAAGACAAAGGAGATAGTTATGGACTTCAGAACTCACACCCTTCTTTACATCAGTAGCACAGCAGTGGAATCTGGGAGTGCACATCACACACAATCTCTCGTTGTCCCAGAACACGTTCTGCACAATCAGGAAAGTTCACCAACACCTCTACTTCTGAGGAGGCCAAAGAGTGCTGGACCTTGCACACTTATACTCATGTTACACTGCAGATGTGCAGTAAAGAGCATCTGAACATGCTGTAACATGTATGAAATTGCATTATGAAATGGCTCTACAATGGGTAGTCAAAACTGCCCAAGGCATTCCAAGCACCAGCTTACCTACGATCAATGACATATGTACAGAAACGTGTCAGAAAAGAGCCAATAGTATCATAAAGGATTCTACCCACCCTGCTCATGGGCTGTTTGTCCCACTCCCATCAGGGAGGAGGCGACATAGCCTCCACGCCAGGACCACCAGACTCAAAAACAGTTACTTGCCCCAAACAGTAAGACTGGTCAACAGCTCCATGCACTAACTCCACCACTACTTTATAATTTCCCATTAGTCATCTTATGTACAGACACTCCAGTGCCTAGCATCACTTCATGGACATACAATCAATGTATAATGTATAAGTTATCTTATGTATTTTTATATTTTTTTTAATTCATGTGTTCTGCTATTCTATGTTCTATGATCTTTATCTGATTGTGTTTTTGTGCTGCATCTGATCTGGATGAACAATTACTTCATTCTTGGTGTGCGCTGTGCTTCTGGTTGCCAGATAGTGGGATATATCTTGGTTTTAAATGACTGCCTCCCTTTTAGACTGTAACTGTGACCACTTATTTGGGACACTTCCACTAGTAGAAAAATGTCTCAATATTTATCAACCATGTTGTCACCAAAAATTACTCTCCTGACTGTCAGTAACGTTACTAATTTATATGTCATCTCCAAGCGTATTCATCCCCTATATTCACATCCAAACATTAAGTGTCCCAGCACTGCCCCCAGTGGAACACCACTGCTCACAGTCTTCCAAGCAAATAAACAATCTCCAATCTTCCTTCCATCATGCCAATTTGGATTCAATATGTCAACATGCCTTAAGTTCCAAGGGACCCAAACTTTCAAGCCATTATCCTATGCATGACATTATCAATGGACCACATCAACTACACTGTCTTCATCAATATACTTTGTTATCTCTTTGAAAGATTCATTTGTTAATCACTCAAGATCTCTTGCTAACAAAACCATGCTATCTTTGATTCTTTCCTGCTATTCCAGCATAAATTAATCTAGTCCATCAGCACATTTTTCCATTAACTTCCATAATACTTACATTATACATACTACCCTTGAATTATTTGATTTATCACTAATTTCTTTTTGATTACAGATACCACATTCACTGTTTGCAAGTCATCTGTAGGCAGCGAAGATATGAAAAATCTCTCTTGGATCTCTGCAATCTCCTCTTCTGCCTCCCTTTCCAGCCTGGAATAGATCTCATCAGACCCTGGGTATTTATCTGTCCTTAGGCCCATGGAGACATCATATACCCCCTTTCTAATGGTATCTTGTTTCATCCCCACTGAATTCTCTCATATTAAGACATTACCATTAATGTTATGGCTGGTTCCTAATGGAAAGTCTGGGAGTGTGTGTGATGCAGGATGCTCTCTTTGGAGACTTGCTCCAGCACTTACTTCCAGAACACAGGAATAATTAACATTGGAAAAGTTGCATACCCTAGAAATCTGCCTCAAAATATTTGGCAAATTACTCAAGGTGAAGTGCTTCACATTTGCATTGGTTTAAATTCAGCATCTGTAAACCTGAAAGGCACAATTCCTGCAAGAATTATAGAAATGATTTGTGTATGGTTTCAGTACCTATTGCGTGGCCATCGGCACAAAGATACTCCATCAAATTTAGTTCTGGAGGAGGCAGGCAGTCTCCATGCACCACGTCGCATAAGTTAAAGTTGTCTGTCCATGTGCCATCTTTAGTGCAACGAACTGGACCCTAAAGAATTGTAAATAAAAGAATATTATGTCAATAATACTGGCTAGTACATTAACGTTAAGTGTCAACTTATGTCTTTCTCATTTTCTTTAGCACATATATCAAAGTGTTGTGTCACCCAGACAGAGCAACAATGCAATCCGGTGCACTCACTCCATAGGCAAACTTGCACATAGGGTCCATCATTAAAGAGTGCATGAGAAAGGATTCATGATTTAGAAATACAGTGGGCTGAGTAAAGGACTAACAAATGAGACAAGTCGATAGTGAAAATAAATTTAATATCCCCACGACAGACACTAAACTGATAAGCTCAACAAAAGATGGAGGAATGTACTCTTTACTTAATGTTCTAATTACAGGACACAACTGGGAAACGGCACCTAGAGTGCTGTGTATAGTACTGGTCTCCTTATTCAAGGAAGGATGTTAATGCACTAAAAGTTATTCAGAGGGGTTTCCAAAACCAACAGTTGAAATAGTAGATTAGTACAGATAGACCAGAATGTGGAATTAAGGAATGTTAGGGAACAAACAGTTCAGGCTTGATCCTGTTAAGGGCACAGCAGATTTGGGGGGGGGGGGGGGGTGGGGGGGAAGAATTACACCCAAGGTGTAAGAGCAACTCAGCTGGTCATACAGTATCTATGGAAGGGATGAGTGTCCTATGCTAGCTCCTAATTTGTACAAAGTTTGGAAAATTTTCTGGGACAAAATTGTGGAATTAACAAGGGAACAACAGGTATTTTGTAAGAGACAAAGTTTAATAGGAAGCTTTAAGTAAAGTGTCACTGATCTTAATATATTTAATTTTAAGCAACATCTCAATATACAACAAGTATAAGAGAGGCAAGAGTGGGCATTAAGCTGCCAGCAAATAATGCTGCAGAAGAAGAAACGGGAACAAAGAAATTTGGAACAAACTGAATAAGTACTTTGTGTCAGTCTTGATTGTGTTAAACACCAGCCAACTTGTTCCTGAGAGACAGGGGTAAAAGTGAGTGTTGTCATTATTACTGAGGAGAAGGTGCTTGGGAAGTTGAAAGGTCTGAAAGTGGATAGATCACCTGCATGGGATGGACTACAATCCAGGATTCTGAAAGAGGTAGCTGAAGAGATTGTGGAGACATTAGTAGTGATCCTTCAAGAATCACAAGATTCTGGAGGACTGGAAAATTGCAAATGTCACTCCACTCTTTAAGAAGGGAGGGAGGCAAAAGACAAGAAATTATAAACTAGTCAGCTTGACTTCAATGTTTGGTAAGATTTTACAGTCCATTACAATGAGCTTTCAGGGTACTTGTAGGCACATGATAAAACATGCCAGAGTCAACATGGTTTCATTAAGGGGAGACCTTGCCAAACAAATTTGTTGGAATTACTTAAAGAAGTAACAAGCATGAAAGACAAAGGAGAGTCAGTGGATATTGTTTACTTGGATTTTGAGAAGAATTTGACAACATGCCACACTTGAGGCTGTCAAACAAGAGAACAGCTCATGATATTACAGGAAAGATATTAGCCTGGATAGGAGATTGGCTGAATGGCATGAGGCAAAGAGTGGGAAGAAAAAGGCTTTTGTATGGTAGGGTGCCGGTGACTACTGGTGTTCTGCAGAGTTGGGTGTTGGGTCGCTGCTTCTCATGTTATATGCTAATAATCTGGATGATGGAATTAATGGTTTGAAGGTCAAATTTCTAATGATATGGGAAGGGGCAAGCAATGCTGATGAAGTAGGGACTCTGCAGAAAGACTTGAACTTATGAGAATGGGCAAAGATGTTACAGAATACAGCACAGGAGGTTCAGTCATGTATTTTGGGAGTAGGAATAAAGATATGACCTATTTTTACATGGGGAGAGAATACATAAATTGGAGGTACAAAGAGACTTGGGAGGCCTACTGCAGGATTCCCTATATGTTAACTTGCAGGTTGATTTGGTAGTAAGGAAGACGAATGCAATGCTAGCATTCAGCTCCATAAGACTAAAATATAAAAGCAAAGGTGTAATGCTGAGGCTTTATAAGACATTAGTCAGATTATATTTGGAAAGACAAGCCAATGATTGAGTACAAATGCAAACAAAGCAAAGACTTAAATTGTTCCACAGAGGCAAAATTCAAAAGGACAAAGGATGCAGGACTGAAGGTGTTGTATTTAAATGTGTGTAGCATTAGAAATAAGGTGGACAAACTCTTGGCACAGTTAGTGATTGCTCGGTATGACGTTGTGGGCATCACTGAGTCATGGCTAAAAGAAGGCCATTGTTGGGAGCTTAACATCAAAGGACATACTTCGTATCAGAAGGACAGGGAGGAAGGCATAGGCGCTGGTGTGGCTCTGTTGGGAAAAGATGGAATTACATCTTTAGAAAGAGGTGTCATAGGGTCAGAGAATGATTAAAGTTAAAAACTAGTCAGTTTAACTAGTCAGTTAAAAAATTGAAAAGGTAAAATAAAAACATTATGGGAATCATATATGTCTCCAAATAGTAGCCAAGATCTGGGGCTGAGATTCCAAAGGGAGCTGGAAAAAGCATGTAATAAGGGTAATGGCACAAGTGTAATGGGGGACTTCAATATGCAAGGGGATTAGGAAAACCAGGTTGGTGTTGGATTCCAAGAGAGAGAATTTGTCAAAAGCCTACGAGATGGCTTTTAGCGCAGCTTGTGCCTACTTGGGGAAAGGCTATTTTAGATTGGGTGTTGTGTAATAACCCAGATCTTATTAGGCAGCTTAACATAAGGAACCCTTAGGAAGCAGTGATCATAATATGATTGAATTCATACTGAAATTTGAGAGGGAGAATCACAAGTCACGTGTACCAACATTGCAATAGAATAAAGTGAATTACAGAGGCATGAGAGAGGAGCTTGCCCAGGTAGATTGGAGGAGGATACTGGCAGGGATGACGGCAGAGCAGAGATGGCTGAAGTTTCTGATAATACTTCACAAGCTGCAGGGTAGATATGTCCCACAGAGGAAGAAGTTCTCAAGTGGCAGGGGTAGGCAACAGTGGCTGACAAAGAAAGTTAAGGATTGCACAAAAGCCAAGGACAGGTCATATAAGGTGGCAAAAGTGAGTGGGAACTTGGATGATTGAGAAGCTTTTAAAATCCAACAAAAGGCAACTAAGAAAGTTATAAGAAAGGAAAAGATTAAATATGAGGGCAGATTAGCCAATAACATAAAGCAGGATCAGTTGTATAAAGAGTAAAAGGGAAGTGAGAGTTGATATTGGACCACTGGAAGATTATGCTGCTGAGGTAGTAATGGGGGACAAAGAAATAGCAGATGAACTTAATGAGTACTTTGCATCTGTCTTCACTGTATAAGACACTACCTGTATGCCAGAAGTCCACAAGTGTCAGGGAGCAGGAGTGAATGCTATTGCTATTACAAAGGAAAAAGTGCTAGGCAAACTCAAAGGTCTTAAAGTGGATAAGTCAACTGGACCAGATGGACTACATCCCAGAGTTCTGAGAGAGATTGCTGAAGAGATAATGGATGCATTGGTCACAATCTTTCAAGAATCATTTGATTCTGGCATGGCCCTGGAGGACTGGAAGATTGCAAACATCACTCCTTAAGAAGGGAGGATGACAAAAGAAAGGAAATTATTGGTCAGTTAGCCTAACCTCAGTGGTTGGGTAAGTTTCAGAGCCTATTATTAAGGATGTGGTTTTGAGGTGCTTGGAGACTAATGATAAAATAAGTCAAAGTCAGCATTGTTTCTGTGAAGGGAAATCTTGGCTGACTAATCTGTTAGAGTTCTTCGAGGAAGTAACAAGCAGGGTGGACAAAGGAGAAGCAGCGGATGTCAGTTACTTTGATTTTCAGAAGGCTTTTGATAAAGTGCCACACATGAGGCTGCTCAACAAGATAAAATCCTATGGCATTACAGGAGAGATACTGGCGTGGATAGTAGAATGACTCACAGGCAGGAGGCAGCGAGTGGGAATAAAAGGGGCCTTTTCTGGTTGACTGCCAGTGACTAGTGGTGTCCCTCAGGGTTCAGTATTGGGACTGCTACTTTTCACATTGTTTGTCAGTGATTTGGATAATGGAACTGATGGCTTTGTGACAAAGTTTGCAGATGATATTAAGATAGGTGGAGGTGTATGTAGTGCTGAGGAAGCAATGTGATTGCAGCAGGACTAAAGACAAATTGGAAGAATGGGCAAAAAAGTGGCAGATAGAATACAGAGTTGATAATGCATTTTGGTAAAAGGAACAATAGTGTGGACTATTATCTAAATCGGGAGAAGATTCAAACATCAGGGGTGCAGAGAGATTTAAGAGCCTTCATGAAAGACTCCCAGAAGGTTAACTTACAGGTTGAGTCTGTGGTAAAAGAGGTAAATGCAATGTTGGCATTTATTTCAAAAGGAATAGAATATAAAAGCAAGAAAATAATTCTCATCCTTTATAAGACACTCGTCAGGCCGCACTTAAAGAGTATTGTCAACAGTTTTGGGCCTCATATCTCAGAAAGGATGTTTTGTCATTGGAGAGTCCAAAGGAAGTTCATGAGGATGATTCCGGGAATGAAGGTTAAGATACATGGAGAGTTTGGTAGGTTTGGGCCCGTACTCAGTGGAGTTCAGAAGAATGCAGGGGGCGGGGGTGGTATCTCATTGAAATCTACCGAAGGTTGAAAGGACTAGATAGGGTGGATGTGGAGAGAATGGACAGAGTTGTTATCATACTAGGCCATGATGCATCTGGATAGAATGCTTTCTGTAGTGTATTGATAGAAATTGGTGACCGTCAAGGGGACATGCCGAATTTCTTTAACCTCCTGAGAATGTGGAAGTGCTGGTGAGCTTTCATGGCCATGGTAACTATGTGTTGGGACCAGGACAAGTTCAGGTTCACTCCTAGGAACTTAAACCTCTTGACCTCAGCACTATTGATGTAAACAGGATTATGCGCAGAACACCCTTCCTGAAGGCAATGACTAGCTCTTTTATTTTGCTGTCTTGAGACCATATTACTTGGCTCTCTCCTTTCTGTACTCTGACTCATCATTATTTGAGATGTGCTCTACTACAGTCGTCTTATCTGTAACTTGCAGATGAGTTAGAACAGAATCTGGGCAAGAGAATGGGATTGAGAAGGAAAAATAAATCAGCCATGATTGAATGGTGGAGCAGACTCAATGTAAATAGTCTTATTTTGCTCATAGATTTTAATTGAAGCTGAATATTTCCAGCTTTTTCTGTGTTTCATGCATCTCAGTTTGTTTTTGATTTTTCACTTACTTTAGGATGAAAGGTGGCCCTCAGTTCAATTACAATTCATTACAGTACATAAGCTCTGAAGATGAGCTGTAGAAATAATTCATATCTTTCTAGGACATTAATTTTCTTGAGGAGTAAAAACTCCATCAGATAAATGTCACTCAGAGTGGTGACTAACTAAAGAAGCCAAGGTTAGCCTGAAATTAAACGGTTCTCAAAAAGAGTGTCTACCTTGAAATATGGGCAGGTATTATAAATGAGCAAAAAATAACAGTGACAATAAAGAAGAAGAAAACAGTATGTGAATTAAACAGAAAGGAATATAAAGCAATTTCAAGAGTGTTGAATCACAGATTTTTTTTAAAAAAGAAGCAATCTCCTCAAATCATAAACCAGGAATAACTTGTATAAAACTAAATTCAAAGACTATGGACACACAAGATTTGAAATATTCATTCTACAACTATGATTTGAATTGTATTTGAATATCTCTGTCAATTATAATCAATGATTCTCAACATTGATCTCACTTTCTGTTCCAATAGAATACAAAAATAGTTCTGAGAATGCCAGCTAACTATGGTCACATTCAAACGGGAGGCACATGCTAATCATGCGTTTTGTAAACTACAATGCATAAAAGGAATAAATTGAGGGTTAAGAAGTTAATATGCTGTGCTTTTATTTTGACAGGAAGACACCTTGTATAAGTCTTGGAGCTGAAAAAGCAGACTGCCTGCAGCAGTGTCAGTGACATAACAGAATGCACACATTGTCTTGAATTGGATCCAACCAGAAGCCACATCCAATACAAACTCTTTCTGGTAATTAGTGTAGCAGATTTTAAGAATGCAATGTTCCCATTAAAGTGAAGGTCTTCGTTCTGCAGTGGAATATGTTCTGACTACTCAGTCTACTCAGGTGATAATTGAACTCTGCAGATAAACTTTTGTGGGAATAAAAAAATCCTTTCTGTGCTGTGCAGACCTGGTTAAAATGCAGACTGAAATGCCTGGCTACACAGCTCCTCACTCTTTCCAAGGTCACTTACAATGCCTTATAGTACAAAAGGATTCCTCACTGTGCAGATAAAGTTTCAAAATTACAAGGTAGCTGCACTTATTTTAGTCTTTCACATTCAATCAAAAGAACACAGCAGCAGGCTGGTTGCCCATCACATCTGATGATGACAGCAAAACCTCTGCAGGAGAGTTTTTAAAGTGGAAAAGCCGTCGCACTGAGACAGTTCCACTCTCTCAGCCTCGGAAGTCGGGGATCATTGTACAAGTAGTCGTCACAAACTGGGGCCTTCCTTGGTTGCAGTGGATAACCATGACTTCTGTGCCTTGTCACGCCCTTTGCTTTCCATGCAGCATTGAAGAACCGCCTTCTTGGTCGTTGGGTTTCACTGTTGATCTCATCTGCTAGTCCGCTGAAGCTGACTTCACATCTAGGACAGGCATGTCCTTACTTTACTGGGACATGAGGCCTGCCGGCTACCCTCAGCTGGTTTAGCCTGCCTGATGGTGTACCAGGATGTGGCCACTGTTACATGCAAACAGCTACTTGGAGCCACAGGTGGGAGCTGAATGTCGGGTAGGGACAGGTGAGTGGGCTGTCCCAGAATGGACACGACAAGCCCCTTCACCAGAGCAGCTATCCCTCCCTGAACACCCCAAACATGGCAGCGTACACTGATGAATTCCTCCGTCAATAACAGACACAGTTTTATAGTATTATAGTAAGCACTGATAGTGTTCTAATTTGCTTTGTATTTCATTTAAATACATAATTTGCTACACAGTTATATATATCAGATAGTTGCAACATCATATAGGTAAAGTCCTATCCTTTAACGGAACTTTCCTGACTCAGATTGCCGGTCTTGCAACATTTTTGACATATACTCACTAAATACACATTTCTAGGGCGCCTTATTCTTTACCAGATCCCCTCTTGAGTCAATTAACATCCTACAGGAGGCCAGTGGCAGGTCACAGAATGAGATGGGTGAGGGGAACGAGCAAGCCCGGATTAGAAGGCCCTCCCCCCACCATGACCATGACCATGATCAGGACAGACAGGACACAGCTGGAATAAGACATAATGTATTACAACAGCCTGCTGTTGGTGCCTTCCTCAACAGATAGCACACTGGTATGCTCAGTCTGCATATCACGAGGGCATGGTAGGGATGTGTGGCAGTGATGTACGGAAGAGTTCCTTTAGAAGTCCTCAGACTGCCCTTTGCTGGGAAAGGAACAATGATGCTCATTTGTTAATGTAATGCTAGCGGATCTTTCATGCCATTTCTAAGAAAAGCCTTAGTCTGGCTGTTAGGTTATAATGCATAGCTGTGAGCCTGGGGTGTGCTTTTATTGCTTTTCCAAGAAAGGCAAATCAGGTCACTGCAGTTACTTAGAAACTGGTGAGTAAACCAAATTTGGTTTGGATTCAAATGCCTGCTCTGTTCCAGCTGGTTATCAATGGCCAGCCTTCCTCATCATCTTTCTTGAAAGAATATTTTATATCTGCAGCTATACATGATGGACATAACAGAAATTGAAAGCATAATCAAGACAAGCTCAAAAATGTCCATACAACATTACTTCTATTATATTGTGGATTAAACTTTAGAGACACAAGAAATAGATGCATATTTCAGCCTCAAGTTCCCCTGAACCTGATCTGTCATCTCCCCTCAACCAACCCCTACCCCCATATATCTTGTTCTTACATAGATATATACAGTAGTCAAAATCAGAGACCCAAGGGAAAGGATTTCAAAGACTGGCAACCCTCACCGTACAGAAATTCTCAATGGCTGATCTCCAGACGTGATGCTGTGCCACCTGGCTCCAGTCAGGGGGAAACAGCTTGTTGACATCTACCTGGTCAATGCAACCCAGAGTCTTGTGATTCCCTCCAAACTCTACTGTTGGCCTTGGCTAATTTTACTCATTCCCTTCATGGGACAGCCCTCTGTCCCATGAATCACTGTAGTTAACTTACTCTACACAAATCCCTGGCGCAAGTAAATTAAGTACAGAAGGCAAAACTGCATTAAGTACTTCAAAGGTGGAATCACTAAACCTCTGAACCACCTCTCAGCAAAACTTCCTTACTTTTGTACTGCAAACCTTTGCGATACACACCAACAGAATATTTCTGTTCCTCAACATACATAGAACATTTACCTTCTGAGCATAATGAAGCAACTCACCAAGATCCCAATGCATTCATTTACCACTTTTCATCTTTAAAAATGTATTTTGATTTTCTTCTATAATCCAACATTGCACATTTTCTCACATCTTAGCCCTTCTCCACTTCTTTAACCTGACTATGTACATTTCAGTCAGTATAAAAAGTTTACATTCCAGCTTAATTCCATACCATTTGAAAAATGTGCATAACTTATCCTTTCGTTGAAGTGGTTGATATAAATCGTGAAAGCCCGACACCAATATTGAAGCATGTTCTATACTACTAATTATACTACTAATTATAACTCACTATCTTGAAAATGATTCTTCTCCAGCCCTTGACCTTTCCCACCCACCAGGCTTCACCTATAACCTTTCAGCTCGACTCCTTCCCTTCCCCACACCTTTTTATTCTGGTATCTCCCCCTTCCTTCTCAGTACTTAAGAAGGGTCTCACCCCAAAACATTGACTGTTTATTCTTTTCCATAGCTGTTGCCTGAGACTGTTGAGTTCTCCAACATGACGTGTGTGTTGCTTTGGATTTCCAGCAGCTGCAGACTCTCTTATGTTTTTGAAAAAGGTCCATTTACTCACACTCTCTGCTTTCAATTAATACTCTATCCATCCCAATAATCCAACTGTTAACATTTTTCTCATTGTATCTTATTATGGTCTTTTGAAAATCACATTACATCAGCTGAACCTATTGTGCAATACAGAGCCAAGTAATGTTTATGTGACTACCTGTTTTGTGATTTCTTGTCCAGGAACTTTTCTTGCTAACACCTACATCCCTAACAGAAAACTTAGCTCTCCACATTCCTGTGCCAATACTTCCCACACTAATGACCTGCTGAACTTGATCAGATCTAAATCTTAGCAGTGAAACCTTTGGCATTAATGACAATGCTAGCATTCTGTCAGGTAGTTGAACTGCCAAAATTAACCAGTGATGGTAATTTCCATATTTCCCCCAACACACATGCAAATTGCCAAGTCAGGAAACTGCTGCCAGCTTTTTCCCATTGGGAGGTGAATGCCATTCTGTACTCAAGAAGTAGAGTATTGGTACAGGAACTTGAGTAAAGTGCTCTGTACTTGTGTCTCATTCTCACAAAATGTAGTAGGTTCCTTTCTAGATTGGTCCTTTCCCTGTAATCTTGATGAATAACAATGGCAACAAGGGCTTCAGGTAAAGTGGTACTTTATTTATTAAGGTTTGGATTTAATTTTTATTTTTTTTAATTCAATGATGGATCATTCATTTAACATTTAACATACATCAGTAGAGCACAGTATGGGCCCTTTGGCCCACAATGTTGACCCTTTCTAAGAATCTCTTAAATGTCCAAGGTACAAGGTATTAAGGAATTCAATGTTTAGTGCTTCCTTCCATGTCTGCCTTTTAATTCATTCAGTTTCTTCTGGTTTTGGATGTACAGGAAGTTTCAATGATTTGATAGGCTTACCTGTTAAATGATACTTCTCCCACCCTTTTTAGGGAGTAGGGGGAGGGGTGAGGATTTGTTTTGACTCTCCCTCCAGAAGATCACATTATGGTGGAAGAGCTCTTAAACTGTGCAAAGCCCAACATTAATATTTTTCCCATGTATTTCCAGAAGTTCTTGAAAGCCTGCACAAAGTCAAGTTTGTCCTTTTCTTCAGAGTGCAGTTAGTTTTATTCCTGCTGCAAATTCTGCCCCATCAGTTGCATAGCTTTCAGAACCACGAGTTGCATAAAGGCCACCAGACTGTGAGGAGAAACAATCCATTTCAAAGATGAAGCAGCTTTGGTTCAGTTTTTGACAAAGTAGCTTACTTGACACCAAATCATAAAGAACATGAATCCATTCATGTCCTGACGAAGGGTCTCGACCCGAAACATCAACAGTGCTTCTTCCTATAGATGCTGCCTGGTTTGCTGCGTTCCACTAGCATTTTGTGTGTGTTGCTTTTATGTAATCAGTACACTTTGTTCCTCTTCAATGTTTTCCAACAAAGTATTTTTAACTCAAAAAGTAACTGTCAAAGTCACAGGAAGACACATATACACAGAAAGCCTCTAAAAACTGACAGCAATTTTCAGATACAATCCATTTAACTTTGACTATGTATTGTGAATTGTTTCTGTAAGGTGCAGCATTATCCTCTTTATTATGTTTGTTCCTAATAAAGACAAACTTGGCATGGGTTTATGTTAGAACATTTTATTACTGAACTGCTGCTCCATACTGAGCCAGTGTCATCCACTGGCCATCGTATGGTGACTAGAGGTGTTCCTCAAGGGTCAGTATTGGGTCTGGTACTTTTCACACTGTCAATGATTTAGATAGTGGAAAGGTTTCTGGCAAATTTTGCAGATAATACAAAGATAGGCTGAGGGGTAGGTAGTGCTGAGGAAGCAATGCAATTACTGCAGGACTCAGAAGGGGCAAAAAAGCAGCAGATGAAATACAGTGTTGCAAAATGTATGGTAATGCATTTTGGTGAAACGAAAAATACTGTGGACTATTTTCTAAATGGGGAGAAGGTTCAAAGAGCAGAGGTGCAGAGGGACTTGGAAGTCCTCATGCAAGACTCCCAGGTTAATTTACAAACTCAGTCGATGGTAAAGAAGGCAAATGCAATGTTGGCATTTATTTCAAAGGGAATAGAATATAAAAGCAAGGAGATAATGCTGAAGGCATTTGGAGTATTGTCAACAGTTTTGGGCCCCATATCTCAGAAAGGATGTGTTGTCATTGGAGGTTCACAAGGATTATTCTGGGAATGAAGGGGTTAACATATGAGGACCGTTTAGCAGCTTTGGGCCTGTGCTCACTGGAATTTAGAAGAATGTGGGGGCATTTCATTGAAACCTACCAAATGTTGAAAGGACAAGATAAGATGGATGTGGAGAAGATGTTTCCTATGATGGGGTTATCCAGAACTAGAGGGCACAGTCTCAAAATTGAGAGGTAACCCTTTAAAACAGAAGTAAGAAGGAGATTTTTTAGCCAGAGAGTAATGAATCTGTGGAATGCTCTACCAGAGACTGCAGTGGAGGCCAAATCCATGTGTTTATTTAAGGTGGAAGTTGATAGTTTTCTGATTGGTCATGTCATCAAAGGATACGGCGAGAAGGCAGGTGTATGGGGTTGAGTGGGATCCGGGATTAGCCATGATGGAATGGTGGAGCAGACTTGATGAATTGAATGGCCTAATTCGGCTACGTCTTATGGTATCTATCAGTTTCAGGTAAACCGCTTGCATTGCCCACTGGGAACTGAAGTTCTTTGTTATCCACACATAATAACATATCTTCCCCCTTTAAAGAAAAACAAACACAATACAATAATACTTCCTCATAAACCAGTGGGAATGATAATCCTTTCCGACAAAGGCTTCTACATTCTGTAGCCGGTGTCTTTTCTTTTTTTTTGAATTTTCAACTTCAACTGTAATGAGCAACTTACACCTTTCAATCAGGCTCTGAGGTGGTTTAAGGATTCTTTCTGGTCTGCTATTTGTTTCCACATGTGTATTTCTTGCAATGGCTGTAATAATATTTGTCTTTCTGAGAACTCTGATCAACATGTTCATTTTTTACGTCTGCTGGTCCTTTTGGTGTACTGACGGGTGACACGTCACAGACATGGCTTGAAGCTCGTGGTTGTACATTCACACAGTTCCTTCTCACTCCATCTGGGTCTGTTAGGTGTGCAAAGCTACTTCCTCTTGCATAGACCATGTGGCAGAATCATGATCTCAGATATGCATTTGATCTCCAGACTTCAGGACTGGTAGGCATTTTTGCGGTCTTGTGATACCGCTTCTGCTTTTCTTACCCTTTCGCTGTAAACAATTTGACCTTGTGTGCTCCTTTAGCTGTCAACAGGTTTTCGTGCACTGGAAGGTTAATGCATATACATTGATCCATCAGCATTTGGGCCATTGAAAGGCCATTCTGCATTGGCACCTTCACTAATGAAGTTGTCATTAGACTTTTGTGGAAATCCTCTTGTCCATCGTGCTCTCTTCATGAGGCCCTTCACTACCTCGACCGAACTCCCTGCTAGGACATTAGATTTTGGGTGATATGGGTTTGAAGTCATATGTCAAAACCCCCCAATCATTGCCAAAGGATTCACGTTCGCAGTTCAAAAATTGTGGACCCTTGTCTGATACTAGCAACATGCACAAAATGCTGGAGGTACTCAGCAGGCCAGGCAGCATCTAGGAAAAGAGTACAGTCGACAGCCAAAACATTTTGTGTGTGTTGCGTGTTGCTCAGATTCCCAGCATCTGCAGATTTTCTCTTATTTGTGACTGTCTGATACTATTTCACATGGAACTCCATGCCTCGCAAACATAGTTTTCAGGAAGATGGTGACTGGTTTGCTGGATGCTGATTGCAGTGTTGTAACTCTGCGTAATCATAAGAGTAGTCTGTTACAACAATATGACTCTTCCCGTTACAATCAGACAAATCTACTCCAACTTTGAGGTTTGGTTTGACTGGTCCAGGGTGTGGTGTAAGCAGTTTTGCTTGCTGATTTGGTCTGTTGGTAAGGCATATTTCACATGAAGCTGACGTCTTGGCCAGCCAATCTCACGAGCTCTATACCCCTCATATCTTTTCTGGAGCATTTCCTTGCGTAGCGACACTGGAATCACAAATCTCTGAATATCATATCTTTCACTACTGAGAGTTCAGCTTTGCATGCCCAGTAATCCCGAATACACATTAGACAGTCATTCTCAGCAATTTGCCATCCTTTTCGTACTGTATCTTTGAGTACTTTCATTGTTTCATCTGTTCCTGCTGCCTTCTGTTGTTCTCATGGCCAGTACTGGAAGGAAGGCAGCAATCATGTCAACATAGAACCTGCATTCATCTCCTGGTCACTCTTCTCTTTCTTGTCAGCTGCTCGAGACAGTGCATCAGCAGCAATCATATATTTTCCTGGAGTGTAGATCATCTTCACATCATATTTCTGCAGCCTTATCAACATGTACTGTATCCTCATGGGACAGTCAAACAGGGGTTTGGACATAATTGAGACCAGTGGTTCACGGTCTGTCTCCACTGCAAAATCTTGTCCATAGATGTACTGATGGAACCTTTCGCATGCATATGTGTTGGTGAGAAACTCTTTCTCTATCTGTGCATAGTTGGCCTCTGCACTTGTTAAAGCCTTAAACACATATGCCATGTGTCATCATGCTACTACAGTAGTACTGCTCCAAGGCCACACCGGGACACATTGGCCAAGATCCTAGTACACCTTTCTGGATCATAAAACTTTAGCATGGGCTCTTCAGTTATGGCTCTTTTCTGGAAACACTCTTCTTGCCCATGAGACCAAATCCACTCATTTCTCTACTCAAGGAGTATCCTAAGTAGTGCGGACACAATTGACAGACGAGGGGTGAACTTAGTCAGGTAAGTCACCAGCTCCAAGAAATGTCTCCTCTTTGTTTGAGGCCTCTCCACATTTTCAATGGCTGACATTTTCTTTGGTCACGCTTCACTCCCTCTTCAGATATAACATTTCCTATGAAGATTAGTGTCACAACAGCTAACTCATGTTTCTCCTTACTTAATTTCAAATTGACATTTCGTGTCACGTCCAGCAGTTGTCTCAGTAGGGCATCATGTTCATCATTGGTGGACCCCCGGACAATGATGTCATCCATCATGGTCTCAAAACCAGCTACGCCCTCAAAGATCATGTGGATGGTTTTATCAGAGACTTCATGTGCAGACGGAATCCCATATAGTAGCCAAAGAAAGCGATATCTTCCCCGTGGTGTGTTATAAGTATATAGTCTCAAACTTGCCTCATCAAACTTCATCTGCCAAAACCCAGATATCACATCGAGCATGCTAAACCACTTGGCAACTGCAAACCAGGGCATGATCTACTCCCAAGTTGGCAATTTAAAATGCTCTCTCTTGATGGCTTTATTGCGATCCCTTGGGTCTATAAATATCTGCAATGCTCCATTTTTCTTTTGCACAATAACCAGTAAGCTCACCCAATCTGTTGGTTCTTAAATTTTCTGTATGACATTCATCCATTCCATGCATGCTAGTTTGTGTTTAAGTTTGTCTCTAAGTGTAAATGGACCTTTCCTGCATGCATGGACAACAGGAGCTACTGTCTCATCTACATGGATTTTTGCGTACACCAGGTAAGCACCCAAGCCCCTCAAAGACATCTGCGTACTCTTCCATGAGTGCTGGGTGATCATCTTTGGTCTGTGAAGCCACTACAGAAACTTTTTTCACCAGTTTGAGCTTTTCATGTGCACTCAGACCTAACATTGGCTGTACTCTCTTTTCTACAGTCTCCAGGCTGTGCCTTTAGGTACGGCCCCTTGTGCTTGAAGGTCACTATACAGGCCCTTTTACTGGAACATTCTCACCAGTATAGCCTGTAACTTTTAACTTCCCTGGGTAAATCTTGCTGTTTTCTGTGAGAGTTTCATAATCATGGATAACGGATTTGGGAAGCAACTTGTGCCCTACTCCTGTTTCAACAATATGCACTGTTGTACCAGCTCTGTCAGCTCCTTAGCTTGTGGCCGGATGGTCTTTGCAGCCCCACCCAAATTCAGAGCCATTTCCAGTGTCAAATCTTATCACTCAGCAGCCTTTCTCTGAGCTTTTTATCTGGAATTCTGCAAACTACTCTGTCTCCAACTAGTGAGTTTCTCAAATCTCCAAATTAGCTTGGCTAAGCATTGGTCGAAGCTAACATCTTGTTTCTGGCCAGAGGGAAAAAACTTCTCTCAAACTTGATGTTTTTCTTGGGACAAAATACTCCTCAAATTTTATCATCAGTGTCCAACGTAAAATCTGTCTTGTCAGTTTGAAAGCTGTTATAAACCTCCAAAGCAGCTTCACCAATTACATGCAGAAAAATAGATGTTTTCAATTTTTCACTGGTCCCTCCCACTCTGCTAGCAGCTAAATAGATATTGAATCGCTGTTTGAAGCGTTTCCAGTTATCAGTTACATTGCCGTTAAACCATATAAATGCAAGAGGACTTAGCTTATTCAAGACTGGAACTCTCAATCTCTCACCGGAATCTCTCTTGGTGAATTCGGTCACTGCACAACATGATCTCTCGTCTCACTGGCCAGCTTCTCTCCTGCTGCTAACGCCTTTCGTACTCACACAGTCTCTTTCTCCGTCTCACAGGGTATTCATTTACTCCCTGTGTTTAGACCACATACCGACTTTTGACACCATTTTACGTTTGTTCTTCATAAAGACAAACTTGGCATGGGTTTACATGAGAACATTTTATTACGAACTGATGTTCCACTGAGTTAGCCACTCACCATTGTAGCTTCCAGTTCCAGGTGAACCGCTCACATTGCCCACTGGGAACTGAAGTTCTTTATTATGTACACATAATAACACACTCTTCACATCACTGAAGTTTAACTAACTGCAGTGTGCCATGCTAAACACAGCAAACAAATAGAATGGTGCTGAAAAACATTTATAATAACGATGCATGTTCCTACATTACGTCTGATGTAATGGAAAGCATCCCAGGGCCCTTGCCAGAAGTGATTAACAAACCTTGTCAGAACCACAAGAATCAATGCTAGAATACTTACTGTTCATTACAAAGCAGATGGTATGATTGGAATGTTTGTAAGTGACATGACAATCAGTGGAGCTGTTGATAGTGAGGTCACAGGTTAACATGCATGAGTCAGTAGGATGCAGAGCAACATCAGAAAGAATTTAATGCTGATAGACATAAGATGATGCACTTCAGGAAGAGGAGGACAAGCACAGTGAATCATTGGACTCCCGGAAGAACTGAGAAACAGTGATCTTGGAGTAAAGTCCCAGAATCCATGAATATGTTTCACTTTAAGAGAACGAAAACTTACATTATGAAAGTTAGGGCGCTGGGAAGTATTTAAGAACCGAGGGACTCAGGTGTATATGTACCAGAATCTCTGAAGATGGCAGTAAAGCTAAATATAATCATCAGAATCAGGTTTATTATCACCGGCACATGACATGAAATTTGTTAACTTAGTAGCAGCAGTTCAATGCAATATATAATATAGAAGAAAAATAAATAATAAATAAATAGACAAGTAAATCTTATTCAGTATACTTTATACAGGATACTTATATTGAATAGATTAAAAACGTGCAAAAAACAGAAATACCATATATTTTTTAAAAAAGAGGTAATGTCCATTTAGGAGTCAGACGGCCTTTCTGAGACACTTCTCCTTGAAGATATCCTGGGTACTTTGTAGGCTAACACCCAAGATGGAGCTGACTAAATTTACAACACTCTTCAGCTTCTTTTGGTCCTGTGCAGTAGCCCTTAGATACCAGACAGTGATGCAGCTTGTCAAAATGCTCTCCACGGTACAACTATAGACGTTTTTTAGTGTATTTGTTGACAAGCCAAATTGCTTCAAACTCTTAAAGTATAGTCGCTGTCTTGGCTTATTTATAACTACATCAATATGTTGGGACCAGGTTAGATCCTCAGCAATCTTGACACCCAGGAACTTGAAACTGCTTACTCTCTCCACTTCTGATCCCTCTATGAGGATTGGCATGTCTTCCTTAGTCTTATCCTTCCAGAAGTCCACAATTAGCTCTTTCGGCTTACTGACATTGAGTGCCAAGTTGTTGCTGTGGCACCACTCCACTAATTGGCATATTTCACTCCTGTATGCCCTCTCGTCACCACCTGAGATTCTACCAACAGTGGTTGCATGTATCATCAGCAAATTTATAGATGGTATTTGAGCTATACCTAGCCACACAGTCATGTGTATACAGAGAGTAGAGCAGTGGGCTAAGCACACACCCCTGAGGTGCGCCAGTGTTGATCGTCAGCAAAGAGGAGATGTTACCACCAATCTGCACAGATTGTGGTCTTCCAGTTAGAAAGTCAAGGATCTTATTGCAGAGAGGTATAGAGGCCCAGGTTCTGCAACTTCTCAATCAGGATTGTGAGAATGATGTTATTAAATGCCAATCTATAGTTGATGAACAGCATCCTGACATAGGTGTTTGTGTTGTCCACATGGTCTAAAGCTTCTTGAAGAGCCATTGATGTTGCATCTGCCGTCGACCTATTGTGGCGATAGGCAAATTGCAATGGGTCCCAGGTCCTTGCTGAGGCAAGGACTTGTTCAGTCTAGTTATGAACGACCTCTCAAAGCATTTCAGCATTAAGGCAGTTCACATTATTCTTCTTAGGCACTGGTATAATTGCTCTCTTTTTGAAGCATATGGGAACTTCCGCCAGTAGCAGTGAGAGGTTGAAAATGTCCTTGAATACTCCCGCCAGTTGGTTGGCACAGGTATTCAGAGCCTTACCAAGTACTTCATCGGGACCTTCCGTCTTGCGAGAGTTTACTCTCTTTAAAGACAGTCTAACATCGGCCTCTGAGACAGGGTCATCAGGTGCAGCAGGGATCTTTAGAGCAGTAGGTGTATTCTTCCTTTCAAAGTGGGCATAGGCGGCGTTGAGTTCATCTGGTAGTGAAGCATTGCTGCCATTCACGCTATTGGATTTTCCTTTGAAAGAAGTAATGTCTTGCAAGCCCTGACAGAGTTGTTGTGCATCTGATGTCACCTCCAACCTCGTTCGAAATTGTCTCTTTGCCCTTGAAATAGCACTCCACAGATCATACCTGGTTTTCTGGTACAGGCCTGGATCGCCAGACTTGAATGCCACAGATCTAGCCTTCAGCAGACGACATTCCTTCTGGTTCATCCACGGTTTTTGGTTTGGGAATATACAGTAAAGTTGGTAAAAACTGCAGTATACTCATCCAGGTTTTGAAGATGAATCCTGAATACAGTGCGGTCCACCGATTCAAAGCAGTCCTGTACTCAGCACCTATACTCAGGGAGCAGAAGTACAACCAGGTGATCAGACTTCCCGAAGTGAGGGCTTGAAATAGCACAGTAGGCATTTTAGGCACAGTAGGTGGTGTAGCAATGGTCCAGTGTGTTGTTTCCTCTGGTATTGAAAGTGATCTGTTGATGGTAATAGCTTAGTGATTTTTTAACCAGACTGGCCTGGTTAAAATCTCCCAAAACAATGGTGAAGGTGTTGGGAAGCGCTGTTTTATGCATGTTGATCCCATTGCTCAGATCATCTAAAGCCTGATTGATGATCTGACTAAAGCCTGAGGCGGAATGTATACTGCTACCAAAATTACCTTGGAGAACTCCAGTGTTAGGTAAAAAGGACGGCACTTAACTGCTAGATATTCCAGGTCTGGTGAGCAGAATTGGGACAGCACTGATATATTTGCACACCAAGAAGAGTTGATCATGAGGCACACCCCTCCACCACTGCTTTTGGGAGTCTCAGTAGATCTATCCTGATGGTGTATAGTAAACACGCTGATCTGAATCGCTGCATGCGGTATGGAAGGGGTTAACCAGGATTCTGTGGAACAAAGGACGCACGCAGTGCTAATATCCTTCTGATTTGGCTCCCTAGCTCTGAGATCATCGATTTTATTCACCAGAGACTGCACGTTTGCCAGCAAGACAGTCAGTATTGGGAGTTTAAGACCCTGTTTCCTTAAACGCATTTGTAACCCCGATCTACGGCCACGTTGCTTCTGTGGGCACCTTCGTCCATAGTCAGAGTTGTTTCTGTCAGTTTTAAGCAGAGATAGTTTATTTAAATGTATTAAGACATCTTTGTTGACTGTATTGACCTGGGAAGCAGTTGTGTTTTTTAGCTGTATCAGGCTGAAACAAGAATATTTAACCGTATCCATTCAGAGTACTGCTGCTACTCACGTCGCCCCTAGGAAGTGATAATCAGTCATGAAGGCAGTATATGGGAAACTCACTTTCTTTAGCCAAGACATAGAATCTAATGGCAGGGAAGTTATGGCATAACTTCATAAAACATTGGTTATCCATCCGCAAATGGAGTATTGTGTGCAGGTCTGGTCAATACTTTGGAGGGACAATACAATTGCACTGGAATACAGGAGAAAAAATTCTTAAGTATCTTGCCTAAGATAGAGTACTTCGATTGTGAGGGTAGACTGAATAGAGTGGAAGTTTGTTTTTCTTGGAATGAAAGAAATTGTGAGCATAAATGTATCCAAAACATGCAGAACACAGATAGAGTAGATAGTAGGATTTTTTCCCTATAGAGAGAGATCTAGAACTATTGGGTATATTTATGGGTAAAGGTAAAGTAGTGGAGATGTGAGGAAAACTTTTTTTTCCACTGAGAGGGTTGACTGAAATATGGGACACTCTGCCCGAGAGGGTAATGGAGACATGTGTTTCAAAGTTCAAAGTAAATTTATTATCAAAGTACATATATGTCACCACATACAACACTGAGATTCATTTTCCTGTGGGCATATACAGTAAATCCAAGGAACACAATAGAATCCATGAACTACTGTAAACAATAGAATGGACAAACAACCAGTGTGCAAGAGAACAAATTTTGCAAATAAAAAATAATAAATAAATAAGGAATAAATATTGAAAACATGAGATGAGAAGTCCTTAAAAGTAAGCCTGTAGGCTTTGGGAACAGTTCAGTGATGGGGTGAATGAACTTAACCTCTCTGGTTCAGTGTAATAGGCCTTGATGCAATCAATCCTTATACTCTCCACCTCACATCTATAGAAGTTTGTTAAAGTTTTAGATGTCATGCTGAATCTTTGCAAACGCCTAAGGAAGTAGAGATGCTGCTGTGCTTTCTTCCTAATTGCACTAATGGGGTAGGCCTAGGACAGGTCCTCTGAAATGATAACACCAAGGAATTTAAAGTTACTGACCCTCTCCACTTCTGATCACCCTGATGAGGACTGGCTCATGGACCTCTGTTTTCCTGCTCCTGTAGTCAATAATCAGTTTAACAGAAAATTTAAATTTAGATAGGCATTTGGTAAATCAAAGAGCCTGTAGCACTACTTTTCTCTATGCTGTGCCAAGTGCAGAGTTGCAGATTCAGATACATTTACCACAGGTGGGACATGTATATGTGGTAGTGGTGGCAGTGATGGCAACCATGGCTGTATTTCTCCTGGCTCTCTTCTGCTGTCTTCGGGTTGTTCTTTCCATCTCCAGAATACGAATCCCGTCCCTACTGATCTTGCACTTCCTTAAAGCATTCTTCATCTGATCCTTATAGCGCTTCTTCGGCCCACCAGCTGAGCGTCGACCATGATGTAGCTGGCTGTATAACACTTTGCGGGGTAGTCGACATGGGGGCATCCTTATCACATGCCCCAGCCACTGCAGCTGACTCTGGGTGATCATAGCCTCAATACTTCTGCAGTTGGTTTTTGCAAGTATTTCAGAGTGAGGGACCTGCTCACGCCAGGTAATCCCCAGGATGCGCTGAAGGCAGTTTATGTGGAAGCACTCCAAGGACTTGATGTGACGGCTGTAGGTTACCCAAGCTTCACAGCCATAAAGGAGGGTGGTGACACAGACTGCTTGGTATACAGCGACCTTTGTGGAGGGACGAAGGCTCCGTTTTCTGAAAGACTCTACGTCGAAGTCTCCCAAAGACAGCTGATGCCTGTTTAATGCGGCTCTGGATGTCATTATCAATGCCACTATCCTCAGAGAGAATGCTCCCCAGATATTTGAAAGATGGCATTATTGACAGCTTTTCATCACCAACAGTGAAGGCAGGTAGAGTGGGTGGGACACTGGTACTCCATTGGCAAACCACTTCTGTTTTGGTGGTATTGACAGTCAGCCCCATCCTGTGTACGCTCTCACCGCCACAACAAGGACAGTCTGAAGATCCTCCAGAGTATGGGCCAAAAGAGCACAGTCGTCTGCATACTGCAGCTCCAGGACTCACTCTCTGCGGAGTTTGGTGGTTGCGTGGAGCCTCCTGATATCAAAAAGGTTGCCATCTAATCTGACGTCCACTGCCACACCGCTGCTGTCTTCGATCTCGTTGTGGAGAAGTTGGGTCTCTCTCTCTCACACACACACACACACACACACACACACACACACACACACACACACACACACACACACACACACACACACACACACACACACACACACACACACACACACACACACACACACACACACACACACACACACACACGCCTCCAGCCTCCAGCCTCCAGCCTCCAGCCTCCAGCCTCCAGCCTCCAGCCTCCAGCAAACTGGCAGGTTTGCAAACATTGAGTCTTCAACTTCCCCAACAGACTTAGAGACCTGCAGACCCAGGCTTCAGTCACCAAAGAACAAAATGACAAAAGAAGAGTGAAGCATGCCCACCACTCCCCCTTCAAAATGGGGGAAACTCTCCACAGGTACCCAAGATCCAACTTATCTTGAAAGCCCTAGATAGAGAAGACGCAGGGAGGATGTGTCTGATAGTAGGAGAGACAGAGCAGAGGGCACAGCCTCAGAATAGAAAGACACTCTCTAGAACAGAGATGAGGAGAAATTACTTTAGCCAGAGAGTGGTGAATCTGTGGAATTCATTGCCACAGATGGCTATGGAGGCCAAGTCAATGGGTTTTTGATTACTCAGGGCATCAAAGGTTACAGGTAGAAGGCAGGAGAATGGGGTTGAAAGGAATAAAAGTCAACCATGATGGAATGGTGAAGCAGACTCGATGAGCCATATGGCCTAATTCTGCTCCTATGTCTTATGGTAGTGGTCACCAACCCATCGATCGCGATCGACTGGTCGATCTTTGAGACCTTCCCAGTAGATCCCGAGAAAAATAAAAATAAATACACAGATACCATTGAGAGATTGTTTCCGGGTTGCGGGGTTTTAGTTCCATTCTTTCTGCCCAGTGCGCATGTGTGTAGCTCCCCCGCCACGCACTACACAGTGTACTTCAGTGGTTCCCAACTACCGGGCCGCGAGGAAACGATATCAGTCAGCTGCACCTTTCCTCATTCCCTGTCACTTCCACTGTTGAACTTGAACACACACGAGGTCATTACGCACGCGCGGTCATTACCCACACAAGGTCATCGGTCACCTATATGCAGTGATACCCTAGCGCCAGAGATCACTGGTTGCCCTCGGGTAACCGGTCGCCTCACGCGGCCGGCGAGAAGTGCCGTTTGTACTGGCCCGGAGCACGGACAGATGAGCACTGCCTCTAAACCTGTTCACCACACCGAATGTTTGTGGGGAACCCGGTGCTAAAATATTCGCAGATGACCTAATTCGGGCTCAGGGTTTCATAAGTAGCAGAGCAGCTACCTCGCTGCGATCTACTGAAAGTCATCCCTCCAGCCAAACTTTTGTCAGCCGATATATCCTACCTACCTACGTGGGGGAGGGAGGTGTGCCCTGTCGCACTCCTCCTTGCTCTCTCCGGACTGCAACCGCCGTGGCCCCGGCAAGGGGACCTCCGGCCCTGACCTTGTCCTCTCACTCCACCCACGACCAGCCGCACCTGGCCAAGGCACCTGGAGGCTGTCAAATGAGGCAATGAAGCCCTCAAAACTGCTTTGGTACCCTGAGTCCAAGTACCCTGCACAAACCCGTTGAGTTTTTTGAGCGGAAAAAATGTGAGCAAGCGGGACAGAAGTGCTGATAGCCATGTAAACTAAATTGCAGAATAGACTGGATATAAGGAACCTCCTTCGAGTATCGCTATATTCCGGTCATGTTTAACACCCTCCCCCACTCCCCCGTTGGCCGGCCCGCAAGAATATTGTCAATATTAAACTGGTCCGCGGTGCAAAAAAGGGTGGTGACCCCTGGTGTACATACATTATTTCTATTTCTAGGTTGCGGGGTTTTACTTCTGTTCTTTTCTGCGTGTGACTAACCGATCTAGCAGGTCGATCTTGCCTTTCACTAAGGCCGAGGTAGGGGATCTTGGGCATAAAAAGGTTGGTGACCGCTATCTTATGGTCTTAATCACTGTTGATGACATAGGTGTCAATCATTCTGTTTGCTTATAATGTTTCCATAACCTACTAAACAATGGTGACACATTTGCCAATAAATTGAAGGGCAACATTTTTGAAGCATCCTGCTGCATTTCCTGCAAACACTTAATTAGGTTCCCCATAAAAATGACCAAAGCCAGTTCAAAATAGTATTAAGCCATTTATGCCAAGAAACAAGTGAATGGCACTTCACTGTGCGGATATTAGTGAAGGAAATGAGTCATTATGTTGCAACTCTGGTTAGACCACATCTGGAGCATTGTCTTCAGTTCTGGTCATCCATTATAGGAAAATATGGAGGCTACGGAGAGAATGATGAAGAGGTTTTACTAGGATGCTGCCTAGATTAGAGGGCACGTGTGATAACAAGAAATAGTAGCAGAGTCTTATTTGAAAGAAGAAGAAGGAGTAAAAGAGGTAAAAGGCATAATTTCATGAACTTTCTGAAGGAAGTAGCCTTTGGTCGTATTCACTGGCACCATCTTCTTCAATCCAAAGGGCAAAGAACTCGGAGTCAGTAATGCATTTCAGCGGTGTCCAACAGCCCTGAATTCAATGCAAAGTAACTTTGTACAAAAGTTTAAAGTGGGGGGGGGGGGGGGATATCATTTAAAACTGAGTTACATAGGAATTTCTTCTCACAGGAGGTGGTGGACTTCTAGAAAATTAGGGAGTTGTGAATCTAAATCAATTTAAGTATTTAATTAAATTGTAATTATTTAAAGAAATAGATACATTTCTGAAACCAGAGCTATGTGTGGGGAGAGCTGATGAGTTGAGGCCTGGGCAGATAAGCTACGGTCATATTGAATGACAGGGCAAGCTTGAGGGGCCAAATAACCTTCTCTTTCTCTTGCATTGTTTTTTCGTGCAGTAGTGAAATAGAGTCAAGTTAAAATGACCAACAACCCCAAGATCATCCTTTTCATCAGACAAGGCAACATCACAGACCATACTCCACAGCCTTTGGTAATACTAACAGGAAATCAAAATGCTGCAGTAAATTTAAAATAGAAAAAGAAAACACAGGAAAATGTTTACCAAGTTAATCACCATGATCCAATACTTAATACTTTGGTAGGCACATGAATCAACGTAAGAGAATCCCAGTGACCCATTACAAACTGGAATGGAGCCTGACCAAGAATGCTATCAATGAACACAGCGTTACAGAGTCTATTGGTTGCATATAATGAGTTTCCATGTGTATGCATTGAACTTTATCACAGGGATTTTGCCAGAGTCCAGGACATGTCCCACTGCCATCTCCCAGTAATTTCAGCAAAATTCACTCAACAACAGCTGGTTATTCCAGATGGCATGCTTGCACAAAACTGCATCTTAGAAATAGTTCCTCAACGGGCCATTTCTCTCACTATCAACCAAGTACGAAGAGTTACCAATTATTGCATTCTCTCTCCTTTCTTTAATTAGCTGAAATAAAATTGTAAGTATTCAAAAAAAACAAAATATTACAGATGCTGGACATCTAAAGTAACACATTCCCTTTGTTCTCTCTATTGTTCCAAGTTTTGTGTGTTGATCAAGCTTGCTTTTAAGGCATTCTCTGTTCTGATGAGGGACTATTGACATGAATACTTACACCTCTTCTCTCTCCAAAGGTATGAGTGATCCACTTAGTATTTCCAGTATTCATCATTTGAAAAATATTTATTGCTATCAGAATTTTTGAAGGATAAGTTTAAGATCAATGTTCAATGAACAATAAAATGTCTTACCTTTTTAGTGCGGTCATAACAAGTAATAATGCAGCGGCTATCAAACTGAAAGCCATTGGTGCAGGTGTACATTCCCTGGAAGACTAAGGGAGGTGGGTCACAGAACACAGGATTACAGCTACCTTCTTCCCAATATCCTCCTTCCAAACACTGCAGCTTCAGAAACTTCCTGCAGACAAAGGCATATTATAAGTTCTGCAAAAATAGAAGAGTGAGGACTATTACACAAAACTAATCAAGTTCAATCAAGTCATCTCTTCTTCTTAGGCCCATCCCCCTTATTGGAGCATTGGCTGCGAACAGCAGTTTGCCAAAATCCTCTGTCCTAAGCCAGTCTTTCAAGTTTTCCCAGGTGTCACCTACCTTCTTGATGTATCCTTCCACTCCCAGGGATGATGCCTTTGAAGCTTCTTTTGGCATTTCTGTAGCCATGAGACGGGGTTGCTCGCCCCATGCCAAACCCCTCTCCAGGCTTGGGAAGCATCAAGCTATCTCCCTTATCACATATTGTGTCCAATTGAATTGTTTCTCTCCATTTTTTAATCAATAGAATTTGTTCTCTCTCACTCATTCTTCAACAGAATAGGACTATTTGCATTGCATGTAGTGTCCTGATGGGATTATTCTCCATTATATATGCACTAATCCGACAGAATTATCACTCCTGCTCCATGCAAAGGAATGAATATTTACTTATTTAACCATCTGCTATTGTTTATCTATTGTAATAGAATCACATTTCTTCATTTACTTTATCAAACACATTATGATAATAAAACTATATTTAATATCTAACTTTTGTACATATCTACAGCTCACTCAAAGCTCAAAATGAAATTTTATTATTTTATGATCATTATTTCCTGGCTGATTTTTCATAAAAGTCTGCTGTTAATTTGATATTTCAGTAATAAAACACCACTCGATTCTTTCTGACTCCTTGCTTTTCAGGCACATTGCATCCTGATCTTGCCATAAACACATCCTGCTTCAAATACCAAAGACTCAATGAGCTGCCCACAGTCTATGTGTGTAATCTCAGGCCCACCTCTAGGGTTACACATGGCATTATGCATTCTGATCAGATATTGTTCAGTCTAGGACTAAAATGATCAGTTATCCCTATACTGGAGACAGATAGTGAGTTGATGCAAAACATGGACACTTGTTTCCACTGTGTTCTTAAAAACTGACAGTGAGGATAAACCACCTTACTCAGAGCACAGATGTAAATATTGTTCGTCTGGGAATCTAACAGTCTGTTGGGAGTTGTTGAGTAGGCCTCGTGCAGCCTACCCTTAACAGGTCTGGCACAATATAGGTGTTATGTGTATATATTGGCATAAGAGAAAGCTGTGTACATGTGTTGTCACACACATACAAGCAATGTAACTGTGTGCTAATGTCAACAATATTAATTAGCAAGACACATTAAGTGTTAAGACAAGTGAACAAGAGCTTAGTCAAACACCTAAGGAGTATTGTAAAGGAGGAAAAGAGAGATGGATACTTTAGAGAATGAATTCCAGAGGTAGGGATCTCAGCAGCTGATGGTACAACTGCAAGCAGTAGAATGCAAGCAGAAACACACAACTCATACAAGAGCAACTACTTATATATCCAAGGTGAGACTTCCATTTGAAGCGACAGTGTTCCTGCTATCTCCAGAAGACAGCGCCCACAACAAAAACTCTAATTTACATAGGAACCTCAACTTCTGCAGCATCTTACTTACTTCCTGGATCGTTTGTCACTGTTCACATGTACATAGTAGCCAGGGTTGCATTTGTATCTGCAGGTAGAACCGATGTCATGAGCTCCTTGCAGGCATCTTGGTACCAGCAATCTAGCGTTAGGAACTGGTGGAGGGGCATGGCATTCCACCTTGCAGTAGGCTTCAGGCAAGGACCACAAGCCATCTTCCATGCACTTCAGGGAGAAGTTATTACCTAAAGACAAAAGCAAGAATGCTGTAGCAGACTCTCCTTTGCCCCATCCAACAGTATAACTGCCTGGATAGCTGTCACAACATCAAGCATCAAAATTCTGAGTGTTCATTGAAAATGTGATGAGTGTCACTCCCCTTGTGGTGCTTCAACACACAAGGTTTTATTATAGGTATAAATTATTGGCAGTTTTCAGAGGATAATAATTAATATGATATATTCATATTTCACAACATAAGGTCCTCAAAAAAAATCATTCAAACATAAACCACATGTTTAGAGAGATACCAGTAATATTTAATTGATAACTTAGAGGATGACAGGGTTGAACAGTGGTTTAGCAAACCAGGACTCTTGAATATTCCCTCAAAAAATTTTACTCACTTCCTGTACTGTCCTCTCACTCATCAGGTTTTCAGCATAGCCATTAAAAATAAATCTCGCCACCAGGAAAAACACATGAACAGTACAGGGAGCGGCTGTCAATGGTACAAACATCTACAGAACTGCCTACATCACCAGTTTTGTGTCCAAGAGTAAACCAATGGATTCCCAGTTCAGCAGGAAAATTCTAGAAAGCCAATAGCTCTGTAGATTTCAGTAGCAGTTCTCTAATATAATCAGCTAATTATTTGCCTTCAGAGAAAATGGTCCTGTCTTCCAAAATCAGTTTCTAATAATGCAGAGAAGGTCAATGCAGCCAAAAAACTATGCCCAGCTGTTTAGAAGTGATTTTATGACTCTGTTCAAGGCTGGAGTCATTAAGGTGACATGCAAACTGTCAGACTGCTGTAAGAATGCACCTGTACACCATTATGCATTTAAGGAATGGAATTTAGCCGTGATTTTAGTTCACACTTGCAACCACATAAACTGCAAATGTCTGTCTCTTAGATTACATTCACCCAAACTCTCCTGAGATTCATTCTATATCTCTACCCCTTACTCTAAATCTATGCCCTCCAATTGTAAACACCCATGCTTTGGATCACAATATTGCAACATTTATTTAAAAAGTTACAAATAGGTTCAAATCCCCTTTATGGCCTCTTGCAATCTGCATTAGGCTTAAATCCTCTGAGAACTGAGAACTTAGGCTACGTCCACACTGGACCAGATAATTTTGAAAACACCGGTTTTGCATAAAAATGATAGGCGTCCACACCAGGCGTTTTTGAAAATACCTCCGTCCACATTAAAACGAGTATTTGGGCAAATCTCCTCCTACTGGGCATGCGCAGGACACATCTACAGAAAACAAGCGACATGTTTGGTGTCGAATCTCGCCGTGAAAGACTTGGTGCGCGTTTGTTCAGTTACAGACTAGAAAAACTTAAAAGGAGATTGCCAAATGATGGACAGCTGTTTGTTCTCACGCAGCAGGACTTAAAACTGAAGAAACAAATAATGGAGTGTATGGAGGCAACCGACAGGGAGTTCACGGACAGTATGAACCGGCTGACGACGAACATTGAAAAACTGACTAACCCTGGAAACATTTCCTACAGCCATAGTCTCTTCACCAATGAAAGGGACGACAGCTACAACTAAATGCAATAAAGCTTGTTACTGAGGCAAAAGTGAAATTTGCTGTTACGTCATTTGTTTGACTTTACTTTTGCCATGTCTTTCTGTATTATTTTGCTGTATTTAACATGTGCAATAAAAACGAGTTACTGGGAAAAAGTGATTTTATTTTTACCTGAGTAAAAGTGAAACTTACAGTTTTCCTTTTTTGGCCTTAACATTTTCACATCTATGCCAAACATAAGCTACTACTTAAAAATGACATTTTGGAAGTAGTGACAGTTGCATCTATTGAATGTTTGCACAAGCAATACATTAATAAAGCACCTTGTTAAATGTATAAAACATGTCTGCATCAGTGTTACCTTGTATTTCCAGACAATGTTACATTAGGCTGTTACACATCTATCGTCAGAGAAGTACTTGCATAAATAGGTAAACCACCTTCATACAAACAATGACAGAAAACAGGGCAAAGTGAGTATATTTATTTATTCAATAAGTTATGGGTCAAAGTATTTGGTGAGTACATTTCTAACTCTTCTGGCTTCAATCTCTTCTGAAATAGGTGTGTGGAGGGTTGAAATTCTCTGTCATACTGCAAAGCTGTAGTAAAATTCTGCTCAGGGACAGTCTCCTGAAGCTGTCCGCCATTGTTGCTGTGGTGTTGGAGGTTGCGTTCAAGAAAACAAGGAAATGCCACACTGCCACTACCATCTGTTCCGGCACGTCATGACAGCGTTTTTAAAAAGCTCTGGTTACCCCGTACACATTACACCGCTCAATCGGCGTTTTCAGATTTACACACTCTGGAGAGCATTTTAGAAAAGGTCCATTTTCAGGAGAGGAAAACGCCATTTCAGTGGGAACGGAGGGTCAAAATGAAGAGAAAAGCTTCGGTTACAGATTTATCCTGTCTAGTGTGAACGTAGCCTTATCTACACCAAATGTCTGTGCTGATTTTGTTCATTTACAGTCCATCAAAAGAACATTGAAATTTTATAGT